>NC_091790.1:71250000-71875000 GCF_041296235.1 Equus asinus | reverse complement strand
AAACAAACAACCCGATCAAAAAATGGGCAGAGGACATGAACAGACTTTTCTCCAAAGAAGATATGAATATGGCCAATAGACACATGAAAAGATGTTCATCATCGCTAATCATCAGGGAAATGCAAATCAAAACTACACTAAGATATCACCTTACCCCCGTTAGATTGGCAAAAACATCCAAAACCAAGAACGACAAATGTTGGAGAGGTTGTGGAGAAAGAGGAACCCTCATACACTGTTGGTGGGAATGCAAACTGGTACAGCCACTATGGAAAACAGTATGGAGATTTCTCAAAAAGTTAAAAATAGAAATACCCTATGACCCAGCCATCCCATTACTGGGTATCTATCCTAAGAACCTGATATCAGATATCTCAAGAGTCCGTTGCACCCCTATGTTCATCGCAGCATTATTTACAATAGCCAAGACGTGGAACCAGCCTACATGCCTAGAAACTTATGATTGGATAAAGAAGATGTGGTATATATACACAATGGAATACTACTCAGCCATAAAAAAAGACGACATTGGCCCCTTCACAACAATGTGGAGGGACCTCGAGGGCATTATGTTAAGCGAAATAAGTCAGTCAGAGAAAGACGAACTCTATATGACTCCACTCATAGGTGGAAATTAGTATATTGAGAAGGAGATCTGATCGGTGGTTACCAGGGAAAAGGGGGGGTGGGGGGAGGGCACGAAGTGGGAAGTGGTGTTCCCACAACATGACTAACAAAAATGTACAACTGAAATTTCACAAGCTTGTAATCCATCATAACATTAATAAACAAACAAAAAAAAAAGATGCTTTGGGGCCCATCTGCCCCTATGGAAAGAACGCAGCACTTTGTGCCTTGCAGCTCTAGGGCAATGTAGCACACCCAGAGCAGAAGTTCTACTTCAGCCAGATCAGGCCTGCAAAGAAACTGCGTTTCACAGGCCTTTGTAAGAGATGTTCCCGGTAGGCTGTTAGAGCACTGTGCAGAGCGAGTTGTTTCTCAGCTTCCAAAAGAGTTGGAAGCAAGATGCTTTGGGGCTCATCTGCCCCTTTGAAATGAAGGCAGCACTTTGTGCATTGCAGCTCTAGGGCAATGTAGCACACCCAGAGCAGAAGTTCTACTTCAGCCAGATCAGGCCTGCAAAGAAACTGCGTTTCACAGGCCTTTGTAAGAGATGTTCCCGGTAGGCTGTTAGAGCACTGTGCAGAGCGAGTTGTTTCTTAGCTTCCCAGAGAGCTGGAAGCAAGATGCTTTGGGGCCCGTTAATTGTATCCCCTGCTGCTTTGCTGTAGTTGTTGATTATTTCTAATAGTTTTTCTGTGGATTCTTTGGGGTTTTCTATGTATAAGATCATGTCGTCTGCAAACAACGCGAGTTTTACTTCTTCGTTACCTATTTCGATTCCTTTTATTTTTTTTTCCTGCCGAATTGCTCTGGCCAGCACCTCCAGTACTATGTTGAATAGGAGTGGTGAAAGTGGGCACCCTTGTCTTGTTAGTGTCCTCAGAGGGATGGCTTTCAGCTTTTGTCCATTGAGTATGCTGTTGGCTGTGGGTCTATCATATATGGCCTTTATTATGTTGAGGTACTTTCCTTCTATACCCATTTTACTGAGGGTTTTTATCATAAATGGGTGTTGGATCTTGTCGAATGCTTTCTCTGCGTCTATTGAGATGATCGTGTGGTTTTTGCTTTCATTTTGTTGATGTAGTGTATCACGTTGATTGACTTGCGGGTGTTGAACCATCCCTGTGTCCCTGGTATAAATCCCACTCGATCATGGTGTATAATCTTTTTGATGTTTTGCTGTAATCGGTTTGCCAAAATTTTGTTGAGGATTTTTGCATCTATGTTCATCAGTGATATCGGCCTGTAGTTCTCCTTCTTTGTGTTGTCCTTGTCAGGTTTGGGGATCAGAGTGATGTTGGCTTCATAGAATGTGTTAGGGAGTTCTCCATCTTTCTCAATTTTCTGGAACAGTTTGAGGAGAATAGGTACAAAGAACTCACACTGCTTAACAACAAAAAAACAAACAACCCGATCAAAAAATGGGCAGAGGACATGAACAGACATTTCTCAAAAGAAGATATGAATATGGCCAATAGACACATGAAAAGATGTTCATCATCGCTAATCATCAGGGAAATGCAAATCAAAACTACACTAAGATATCACCTTACCCCCGTTAGATTGGCAAAAGCATCCAAAACCAAGAACGACAAATGTTGGAGAGGTTGTGGAGAAAGAGGAACCCTCATACACTGTTGGTGGGAATGCAAACTGGTACAGCCACTATGGAAAACAGTATGGAGATTTCTCAAAAAGTTAAAAATAGAAATACCCTATGACCCAGCCATCCCATTACTGGGTATCTATCCTAAGAACCTGATATCAGATATCTCAAGAGTCCGTTGCACCCCTATGTTCATCGCAGCATTATTTACAATAGCCAAGACGTGGAACCAGCCTACATGCCCAGAAACTGATGATTGGATAAAGAAGATGTGGTATATATACACAATGGAATACTACTCAGCCATAAAAAAAGACGACATTGGCCCCTTCACAACAATGTGGAGGGACCTCGAGGGCATTATGTTAAGCGAAATAAGTCAGTCAGAGAAAGATGAACTCTATATGACTCCACTCATAGGTGGAAATTAGTATATTGAGAAGGAGATCTGATCGGTGGTTACCAGGGAAAAGGGGGGGTGGGGGGAGGGCACGAAGTGGGAAGTGGTGTTCCCACAACATGACTAACAAAAATGTACAACTGAAATTTCACAAGCTTGTAATCCATCATAACATTAATAAACAAACAAAAAAAAAAGATGCTTTGGGGCCCATCTGCCCCTATGGAAAGAACGCAGCACTTTGTGCCTTGCAGCTCTAGGGCAATGTAGCACACCCAGAGCAGAAGTTCTACTTCAGCCAGATCAGGCCCGCAAAGAAACTGCGTTTCACAGGCCTTTGTAAGAGATGTTCCTGGTAGGCTGTTAGAGCACTGTGCAGACCGAGTTGTTTCTTAGCTTCCCAAAGAGCTGGAAGCAAGATGCTTTGGGGCCCTTCTCACCCTTTGGCAAGAAGGCAGCACTTTGTGCCTTGCAGCTCTAAGGCAATGTAGCACACCCAGAGCAGAAGTTCTACTTCAGCCAGATCAGGCCTGCAAAGAAACTGCGTTTCACAGGCCTTTGTAAGAGATGTTCCCGGTAGGCTGTTAGAGCACTGTGCAGAGCGAGTTGTTTCTCAGCTTCCAAAAGAGTTGGAAGCAAGATGCTTTGGGGCTCATCTGCCCCTTTGAAATGAAGGCAGCACTTTGTGCATTGCAGCTCTAGGGCAATGTAGCACACCCAGAGCAGAAGTTCTACTTCAGCCAGATCAGGCCTGCAAAGAAACTGCGTTTCACAGGCCTTTGTAAGAGATGTTCCCGGTAGGCTGTTAGAGCACTGTGCAGAGCGAGTTGTTTCTTAGCTTCCCAGAGAGCTGGAAGCAAGATGCTTTGGGGCCCGTTAATTGTATCCCCTGCTGCTTTGCTGTAGTTGTTGATTATTTCTAATAGTTTTTCTGTGGATTCTTTGGGGTTTTCTATGTATAAGATCATGTCGTCTGCAAACAACGCGAGTTTTACTTCTTCGTTACCTATTTCGATTCCTTTTATTTTTTTTCCTGCCGAATTGCTCTGGCCAGCACCTCCAGTACTATGTTGAATAGGAGTGGTGAAAGTGGGCACCCTTGTCTTGTTAGTGTCCTCAGAGGGATGGCTTTCAGCTTTTGTCCATTGAGTATGCTGTTGGCTGTGGGTCTATCATATATGGCCTTTATTATGTTGAGGTACTTTCCTTCTATACCCATTTTACTGAGGGTTTTTATCATAAATGGGTGTTGGATCTTGTCGAATGCTTTCTCTGCGTCTATTGAGATGATCGTGTGGTTTTTGCTTTCATTTTGTTGATGTAGTGTATCACGTTGATTGACTTGCGGGTGTTGAACCATCCCTGTGTCCCTGGTATAAATCCCACTCGATCATGGTGTATAATCTTTTTGATGTTTTGCTGTAATCGGTTTGCCAAAATTTTGTTGAGGATTTTTGCATCTATGTTCATCAGTGATATCGGCCTGTAGTTCTCCTTCTTTGTGTTGTCCTTGTCAGGTTTGGGGATCAGAGTGATGTTGGCTTCATAGAATGTGTTAGGGAGTTCTCCATCTTTCTCAATTTTCTGGAACAGTTTGAGGAGAATAGGTACAAAGAACTCACACTGCTTAACAACAAAAAAACAAACAACCCGATCAAAAAATGGGCAGAGGACATGAACAGACATTTCTCAAAAGAAGATATGAATATGGCCAATAGACACATGAAAAGATGTTCATCATCGCTAATCATCAGGGAAATGCAAATCAAAACTACACTAAGATATCACCTTACCCCCGTTAGATTGGCAAAAGCATCCAAAACCAAGAACGACAAATGTTGGAGAGGTTGTGGAGAAAGAGGAACCCTCATAAACTGTTGGTGGGAATGCAAACTGGTACAGCCACTATGGAAAACAGTATGGAGATTTCTCAAAAAGTTAAAAATAGAAATACCCTATGACCCAGCCATCCCATTACTGGGTATCTATCCTAAGAACCTGATATCAGATATCTCAAGAGTCCGTTGCACCCCTATGTTCATCGCAGCATTATTTACAATAGCCAAGACGTGGAACCAGCCTACATGCCCAGAAACTGATGATTGGATAAAGAAGATGTGGTATATATACACAATGGAATACTACTCAGCCATAAAAAAAGACGACATTGGCCCCTTCACAACAATGTGGAGGGACCTCGAGGGCATTATGTTAAGCGAAATAAGTCAGTCAGAGAAAGACGAACTCTATATGACTCCACTCATAGGTGGAAATTAGTATATTGAGAAGGAGATCTGATCGGTGGTTACCAGGGAAAAGGGGGGGTGGGGGGAGGGCACGAAGTGGGAAGTGGTGTTCCCACAACATGACTAACAAAAATGTACAACTGAAATTTCACAAGCTTGTAATCCATCATAACATTAATAAACAAAATAAAAAAAAAGATGCTTTGGGGCCCATCTGCCCCTATGGAAAGAACGCAGCACTTTCTGCCTTGCAGCTCTAGGGCAATGTAGCACACCCAGAGCAGAAGTTCTACTTCAGCCAGATCAGGCCCGCAAAGAAACTGCGTTTCACAGGCCTTTGTAAGAGATGTTCCTGGTAGGCTGTTAGAGCACTGTGCAGACCGAGTTGTTTCTTAGCTTCCCAAAGAGCTGGAAGCAAGATGCTTTGGGGCCCTTCTCACCCTTTGGCAAGAAGGCAGCACTTTGTGCCTTGCAGCTCTAGGGCAATGTAGCACACCCAAAGCAGAAGTTCTACTTCAGCCACATCAGACCTGCAAAGAAACTGCGTTTCACAGGCCTTTGTAAGAGATGTTCCCGGTAGGCTGTAAGAGCACTGTGCAGAGCGACTAGTTTCTTAGCTTCCCAGAGAGCTGGAAGCAAGATGCTTTGGGGCCCATCTGCCCCTATGGAAAGAACGCAGCACTTTGTGCCTTGCAGCTCTAGGGCAATGCAACACACCCCGAGCAGAAGTTCTACTTCAGCCAGATCAGGCCTGCAAAGAAACTGCGTTTCACAGGCCTTTGTAAGAGATGTTCCCGGTAGGCTGTTAGAGCACTTTGCAGAGCGAGTTGTTTCTTAGCTTCCCAGAGAGCTGGAAGCAAGATGCTTTGGGGCCCGTTAATTGTATCCCCTGCTACTTTGCTGTAGTTGTTGATTATGTCTAATAGTTTTTCTGTGGATTCTTTGGGGTTTTCTATGTATAAGATCATGTCGTCTGCAAACAACGCGAGTTTTACTTCTTCGTTACCTATTTGGATTCCTTTTATTTTTTTTTCCTGCCGAATTGCTCTGGCCAGCACCTCCAGTACTATGTTGAATAGGAGTGGTGAAAGTGGGCACCCTTGTCTTGTTCCTGTCCTCAGAGGGATGGCTTTCAGCTTTTGTCCATTGAGTATGATGTTGGCTGTGGGTCTATCATATATGGCCTTTATTATGTTGAGGTACTTTCCTTCTATACCCATTTTACTGAGGGTTGTTATTATAAATGGGTGTTGGATCTTGTCGAATGCTTTCTCTGCGTCTATTGAGATGATCATGTGGTTTTTGTTTTTCATTTTGTTGATGTAGTGTATCACGTTGATTGACTTGCGGGTGTTGAACCATCCCTGTGTCCCTGGTATAAATCCCACTTGATCATGGTGTATAATCTTTTTGATGTATTGCTGTAATCGGTTTGCCAAAATTTTGTTGAGGATTTTTGCATCTATGTTCATCAGTGATATCGGCCTGTAGTTCTCCTTCTTTGTGTTGTCCTTGTCAGGTTGGGGGATCAGAGTGATGTTGGCTTCATAGAATGTGTTAGGGAGTTCTCCATCTTTCTCAATTTTCTGGAACAGTTTGAGGAGAATAGGTACAAAGAACTCACACTGCTTAACAACAAAAAAACAAACAACCCGATCAAAAAATGGGCAGAGGACATGAACAGACATTTCTCCAAAGAAGATATGAATATGGCCAATAGACACATGAAAAGATGTTCATCATCGCTAATCATCAGGGAAATGCAAATCAAAACTACACTAAGATATCACCTTACCCCCGTTAGATTGGCAAAAACATCCAAAACCAAGAACGACAAATGTTGGAGAGGTTGTGGAGAAAGAGGAACCCTCATACACTGTTGGTGGGAATGCAAACTGGTACAGCCACTATGGAAAACAGTATGGAGATTTCTCAAAAAGTTAAAAATAGAAATACCCTATGACCCAGCCATCCCATTACTGGGTATCTATCCTAAGAACCTGATATCAGATATCTCAAGAGTCCGTTGCACCCCTATGTTCATCGCAGCATTATTTACAATAGCCAAGACGTGGAACCAGCCTACATGCCTAGAAACTTATGATTGGATAAAGAAGATGTGGTATATATACACAATGGAATACTACTCAGCCATAAAAAAAGACGACATTGGCCCCTTCACAACAATGTGGATGGACCTCGAGGGCATTATGTTAAGCGAAATAAGTCAGTCAGAGAAAGACGAACTCTATATGACTCCACTCATAGGTGGAAATTAGTATATTGAGAAGGAGATCTGATCGGTGGTTACCAGGGAAAAGGGGGGGTGGGGGGAGGGCACGGAGGGGGAAGTGGTGTTCCCACAACATGACTAACAAAAATGTACAACTGAAATTTCACAAGCTTGTAATCCATCATAACATTAATAAACAAAAAAAAAAAAGATGCTTTGGGGCCCATCTGCCCCTATGGAAAGAACGCAGCACTTTGTGCCTTGCAGCTCTAGGGCAATGTAGCACACCCAGAGCAGAAGTTCTACTTCAGCCAGATCAGGAATGCAAAGAAGCTGCGTTTCACAGGCCTTTGTAAGAGATGTTCCCGGTAGGCTGTTAGAGCACTGTGCAGAGCAAGTTGTTTCCTATCTTCCCAAAGAGCTTGAAGCAAGATGCTTTGGGGCCCTTCTCACCCTTTGGAAAGAAGGCAGCACTTTGTGCCTTGCAGCTCTATGGCAATGTAGTACACCCAAAGCAGAAGTTCTACTTCAGCCACATCAGACCTGCAAAGAAACTGCGTTTCACAGGCCTTTGTAAGAGATGTTCCCTGTAGGCTGTTAGAGAACTGTGCAGAGCGAGTTGTTTCTTGGCTTCCCAAGGAGCTGGAAGCAAGATACTTTAGCGACCATCTGCCCTTAAGGAAAGAAGGCAGCACTTTGTGCCTTGCAGCTCTAGGTCAATGTCGCACACCCAGAGCAGAAGTTCTACTTCAGCCAGATCAGGCCCGCAAAGAAACTGCATTTCACAGGGCTTTGTAAGAGATGTTCCCGGTAGGCTGTTAGAGCACTGTGCAGAGCGAGTAGTTTCTTAGCTTCCCAGAGAGCTGGAAGCAAGATGCTTTGGGGCCCTCTCACCCTTTGGAAAGAAGGCAGCACTTTGTGCCTTGCAGCTCTAGGGCAATGTAGCACACCCAGAGCCGAAGTTCTACTTCAGCTAGATCAGACCTGCATAGAAACTTCGTTTCACAGGCCTTTGTAAGAGATGTTCCCGGTAGGCTGTAAGAGCACTGTGCAGAGCGACTAGTTTCTTAGCTTCCCAGAGAGCTGGAAGCAAGATGCTTTGGGGCCCATCTGCCCCTATGGAAAGAACGCAGCACTTTGTGCCTTGCAGCTCTAGGGCAATGCAGCACACCCCGAGCAGAAGTTCTACTTCAGCTAGATCAGGCCTGCAAAGAAACTGCGTTTCACAGGCCTTTGTAAGAGATGTTCCCGGTAGGCTGTTAGAGCACTGTGCAGAGCGAGTTGTTTCTTAGCTTCCCAGAGAGCTCTAAGCAAGATGCTTTGGGGCCCGTTAACTTTATACCCTGCTACTTTGCTGTAGTTGTTGATTATTTCTAATAGTTTTTCTGTGGATTCTTTGGGGTTTTCTATGTATAAGATCATGTCGTCTGCAAACAACGCGAGTTTTACTTCTTCGTTATCTATTTGGATTCCTTTTATTTTTTTTTCCTGCCGAATTGCTCTGGCCAGCACCTCCAGTACTATGTTGAATAGGAGTGGTGAAAGTGGGCACCCTTGTCTTGTTCCTGTCCTCAGAGGGATGGCTTTCAGCTTTTGTCCATTGAGTATGCTGTTGGCTGTGGGTCTATCATATATGGCCTTTATTATGTTGAGGTACTTTCCTTATATACCCATTTTACTGAGGGTTTTTATCATAAATGGGTGTTTGATCTTGTCGAATGCTTTCTCTGCGTCTATTGAGATGATCATGTGGGTTTTGTTTTTCATTTTGTTGATGTAGTGTATCACGTTGATTGACTTGCGGGTGTTGAACCATCCCTGTGTCCCTGGTATAAATCCCACTTGATCATGGTGTATAATCTTTTTGATGTATTGCTGTAATCGGTTTGCCAAAATTTTGTTGAGGATTTTTGCATCTATGTTCATCAGTGATATCGGCCTGTAGTACTCCTTCTTTGTGTTGTCCTTGTCAGGTTTGGGGATCAGAGTGATGTTGGCTTCATAGAATGTGTTAGGGAGTTCTCCATCTTTCTCAATTTTCTGGAACAGTTTGAGGAGAATAGGTACAAAGAACTCACACTGCTTAACAACAAAAAAACAAACAACCCGATCAAAAAATGGGCAGAGGACATGAACAGACATTTCTCCAAAGAAGATATGAATATGGCCACTAGACACATGAAAAGATGTTCATCATCGCTAATCATCAGGGAAATGCAAATCAAAACTACACTAAGATATCACCTTACCCCCGTTAGATTGGCAAAAACATCCAAAACCAAGAACGACAAATGTTGGAGAGGTTGTGGAGAAAGAGGAACCCTCATACACTGTTGGTGGGAATGCAAACTGGTACAGCCACTATGGAAAACAGTATGGAGATTTCTCAAAAAGTTAAAAATAGAAATACCCTATGACCCAGCCATCCCATTACTGGGTATCTATCCTAAGAACATGATATCAGATATCTCAAGAGTCCGTTGCACCCCTATGTTCATCGCAGCATTATTTACAATAGCCAAGACGTGGAACCAGCCTACATGCCTAGAAACTTATGATTGGATAAAGAAGATGTGGTATATATACACAATGGAATACTACTCAGCCATAAAAAAAGACGACATTGGCCCCTTCACAACAATGTGGAGGGACCTCGAGGGCATTATGTTAAGCGAAATAAGTCAGTCAGAGAAAGACGAACTCTATATGACTCCACTCATAGGTGGAAATTAGTATATTGAG
This sequence comes from Equus asinus, assembly GCF_041296235.1. Taxonomy (NCBI): domain Eukaryota; kingdom Metazoa; phylum Chordata; class Mammalia; order Perissodactyla; family Equidae; genus Equus; species Equus asinus. The sequence continues at coordinate 71,865,146 of NC_091790.1, read as the reverse complement.
AAGGAGATCTGATCGGTGGTTACCAGGGAAAAGGGGGGGTGGGGGGAGGGCACGGAGTGGGAAGTGGTGTTCCCACAACATGACTAACAAAAATGTACAACTGAAATTTCACAAGCTTGTAATCCATCATAACATTAATAAACAAACAAAAAAAAAGATGCTTTGGGGCCCATCTGCCCCTATGGAAAGAACGCAGCACTTTGTGCCTTGCAGCTCTAGGGCAATGTAGCACACCCAGAGCAGAAGTTCTACTTCAGCCAGATCAGGCCCGCAAAGAAACTGCGTTTCACAGGCCTTTGTAAGAGATGTTCCTGGTAGGCTGTTAGAGCACTGTGCAGACCGAGTTGTTTCTTAGCTTCCCAAAGAGCTGGAAGCAAGATGCTTTGGGGCCCTTCTCACCCTTTGGCAAGAAGGCAGCACTTTGTGCCTTGCAGCTCTAAGGCAATGTAGCACACCCAGAGCAGAAGTTCTACTTCAGCCAGATCAGGCCTGCAAAGAAACTGCGTTTCACAGGCCTTTGTAAGAGATGTTCCCGGTAGGCTGTTAGAGCACTGTGCAGAGCGAGTTGTTTCTCAGCTTCCAAAAGAGTTGGAAGCAAGATGCTTTGGGGCTCATCTGCCCCTTTGAAATGAAGGCAGCACTTTGTGCATTGCAGCTCTAGGGCAATGTAGCACACCCAGAGCAGAAGTTCTACTTCAGCCAGATCAGGCCTGCAAAGAAACTGCGTTTCACAGGCCTTTGTAAGAGATGTTCCCGGTAGGCTGTTAGAGCACTGTGCAGAGCGAGTTGTTTCTTAGCTTCCCAGAGAGCTGGAAGCAAGATGCTTTGGGGCCCGTTAATTGTATCCCCTGCTGCTTTGCTGTAGTTGTTGATTATTTCTAATAGTTTTTCTGTGGATTCTTTGGGGTTTTCTATGTATAAGATCATGTCGTCTGCAAACAACGCGAGTTTTACTTCTTCGTTACCTATTTCGATTCCTTTTATTTTTTTTTCCTGCCGAATTGCTCTGGCCAGCACCTCCAGTACTATGTTGAATAGGAGTGGTGAAAGTGGGCACCCTTGTCTTGTTAGTGTCCTCAGAGGGATGGCTTTCAGCTTTTGTCCATTGAGTATGCTGTTGGCTGTGGGTCTATCATATATGGCCTTTATTATGTTGAGGTACTTTCCTTCTATACCCATTTTACTGAGGGTTTTTATCATAAATGGGTGTTGGATCTTGTCGAATGCTTTCTCTGCGTCTATTGAGATGATCGTGTGGTTTTTGCTTTCATTTTGTTGATGTAGTGTATCACGTTGATTGACTTGCGGGTGTTGAACCATCCCTGTGTCCCTGGTATAAATCCCACTCGATCATGGTGTATAATCTTTTTGATGTTTTGCTGTAATCGGTTTGCCAAAATTTTGTTGAGGATTTTTGCATCTATGTTCATCAGTGATATCGGCCTGTAGTTCTCCTTCTTTGTGTTGTCCTTGTCAGGTTTGGGGATCAGAGTGATGTTGGCTTCATAGAATGTGTTAGGGAGTTCTCCATCTTTCTCAATTTTCTGGAACAGTTTGAGGAGAATAGGTACAAAGAACTCACACTGCTTAACAACAAAAAAACAAACAACCCGATCAAAAAATGGGCAGAGGACATGAACAGACATTTCTCCAAAGAAGATATGAATATGGCCAATAGACACATGAAAAGATGTTCATCATCGCTAATCATCAGGGAAATGCAAATCAAAACTACACTAAGATATCACCTTACCCCCGTTAGATTGGCAAAAGCATCCAAAACCAAGAACGACAAATGTTGGAGAGGTTGTGGAGAAAGAGGAACCCTCATAAACTGTTGGTGGGAATGCAAACTGGTACAGCCACTATGGAAAACAGTATGGAGATTTCTCAAAAAGTTAAAAATAGAAATACCCTATGACCCAGCCATCCCATTACTGGGTATCTATCCTAAGAACATGATATCAGATATCTCAAGAGTCCGTTGCACCCCTATGTTCATCGCAGCATTATTTACAATAGCCAAGACGTGGAACCAGCCTACATGCCCAGAAACTGATGATTGGATAAAGAAGATGTGGTATATATACACAATGGAATACTACTCAGCCATAAAAAAAGACGACATTGGCCCCTTCACAACAATGTGGATGGACCTCGAGGGCATTATGTTAAGCGAAATAAGTCAGTCAGAGAAAGACGAACTCTATATGACTCCACTCATAGGTGGAAATTAGTATATTGAGAAGGAGATCTGATCGGTGGTTACCAGGGAAAAGGGGGGGTGGGGGGAGGGCACGAAGTGGGAAGTGGTGTTCCCACAACATGACTAACAAAAATGTACAACTGAAATTTCACAAGCTTGTAATCCATCATAACATTAATAAACAAAATAAAAAAAAAGATGCTTTGGGGCCCATCTGCCCCTATGGAAAGAACGCAGCACTTTCTGCCTTGCAGCTCTAGGGCAATGTAGCACACCCAGAGCAGAAGTTCTACTTCAGCCAGATCAGGCCCGCAAAGAAACTGCGTTTCACAGGCCTTTGTAAGAGATGTTCCTGGTAGGCTGTTAGAGCACTGTGCAGACCGAGTTGTTTCTTAGCTTCCCAAAGAGCTGGAAGCAAGATGCTTTGGGGCCCTTCTCACCCTTTGGCAAGAAGGCAGCACTTTGTGCCTTGCAGCTCTAGGGCAATGTAGCACACCCAAAGCAGAAGTTCTACTTCAGCCACATCAGACCTGCAAAGAAACTGCGTTTCACAGGCCTTTGTAAGAGATGTTCCCGGTAGGCTGTAAGAGCACTGTGCAGAGCGACTAGTTTCTTAGCTTCCCAGAGAGCTGGAAGCAAGATGCTTTGGGGCCCATCTGCCCCTATGGAAAGAACGCAGCACTTTGTGCCTTGCAGCTCTAGGGCAATGCAGCACACCCCGAGCAGAAGTTCTACTTCAGCCAGATCAGGCCTGCAAAGAAACTGCGTTTCACAGGCCTTTGTAAGAGATGTTCCCGGTAGGCTGTTAGAGCACTGTGCAGAGCGAGTTGTTTCTTAGCTTCCCAGAGAGCTGGAAGCAAGATGCTTTGGGGCCCGTTAATTGTATCCCCTGCTACTTTGCTTTAGTTGTTGATTATGTCTAATAGTTTTTCTGTGGATTCTTTGGGGTTTTCTATGTATAAGATCATGTCGTCTGCAAACAACGCGAGTTTTACTTCTTCGTTACCTATTTGGATTCCTTTTATTTTTTTTTCCTGCCGAATTGCTCTGGCCAGCACCTCCAGTACTATGTTGAATAGGAGTGGTGAAAGTGGGCACCCTTGTCTTGTTCCTGTCCTCAGAGGGATGGCTTTCAGCTTTTGTCCATTGAGTATGATGTTGGCTGTGGGTCTATCATATATGGCCTTTATTATGTTGAGGTACTTTCCTTCTATACCCATTTTACTGAGGGTTGTTATTATAAATGGGTGTTGGATCTTGTCGAATGCTTTCTCTGCGTCTATTGAGATGATCATGTGGTTTTTGTTTTTCATTTTGTTGATGTAGTGTATCACGTTGATTGACTTGCGGGTGTTGAACCATCCCTGTGTCCCTGGTATAAATCCCACTTGATCATGGTGTATAATCTTTTTGATGTATTGCTGTAATCGGTTTGCCAAAATTTTGTTGAGGATTTTTGCATCTATGTTCATCAGTGATATCGGCCTGTAGTTCTCCTTCTTTGTGTTGTCCTTGTCAGGTTGGGGGATCAGAGTGATGTTGGCTTCATAGAATGTGTTAGGGAGTTCTCCATCTTTCTCAATTTTCTGGAACAGTTTGAGGAGAATAGGTACAAAGAACTCACACTGCTTAACAACAAAAAAACAAACAACCCGATCAAAAAATGGGCAGAGGACATGAACAGAAATTTCTCCAAAGAAGATATGAATATGGCCAATAGACACATGAAAAGATGTTCATCATCGCTAATCATCAGGGAAATGCAAATCAAAACTACACTAAGATATCACCTTACCCCCGTTAGATTGGCAAAAACATCCAAAACCAAGAACGACAAATGTTGGAGAGGTTGTGGAGAAAGAGGAACCCTCATACACTGTTGGTGGGAATGCAAACTGGTACAGCCACTATGGAAAACAGTATGGAGATTTCTCAAAAAGTTAAAAATAGAAATACCCTATGACCCAGCCATCCCATTACTGGGTATCTATCCTAAGAACCTGATATCAGATATCTCAAGAGTCCGTTGCACCCCTATGTTCATCGCAGCATTATTTACAATAGCCAAGACGTGGAACCAGCCTACATGCCTAGAAACTTATGATTGGATAAAGAAGATGTGGTATATATACACAATGGAATACTACTCAGCCATAAAAAAAGACGACATTGGCCCCTTCACAACAATGTGGAGGGACCTCGAGGGCATTATGTTAAGCGAAATAAGTCAGTCAGAGAAAGACGAACTCTATATGACTCCACTCATAGGTGGAAATTAGTATATTGAGAAGGAGATCTGATCGGTGGTTACCAGGGAAAAGGGGGGGTGGGGGGAGGGCACGAAGTGGGAAGTGGTGTTCCCACAACATGACTAACAAAAATGTACAACTGAAATTTCACAAGCTTGTAATCCATCATAACATTAATAAACAAAAAAAAAAAAAAAGATGCTTTGGGGCCCATCTGCCCCTATGGAAAGAACGCAGCACTTTGTGCCTTGCAGCTCTAGGGCAATGTAGCACACCCAGAGCAGAAGTTCTACTTCAGCCAGATCAGGCCCGCAAAGAAACTGCGTTTCACAGGCCTTTGTAAGAGATGTTCCTGGTAGGCTGTTAGAGCACTGTGCAGACCGAGTTGTTTCTTAGCTTCCCAAAGAGCTGGAAGCAAGATGCTTTGGGGCCCTTCTCACCCTTTGGCAAGAAGGCAGCACTTTGTGCCTTGCAGCTCTAAGGCAATGTAGCACACCCAGAGCAGAAGTTCTACTTCAGCCAGATCAGGCCTGCAAAGAAACTGCGTTTCACAGGCCTTTGTAAGAGATGTTCCCGGTAGGCTGTTAGAGCACTGTGCAGAGCGAGTTGTTTCTCAGCTTCCAAAAGAGTTGGAAGCAAGATGCTTTGGGGCTCATCTGCCCCTTTGAAATGAAGGCAGCACTTTGTGCATTGCAGCTCTAGGGCAATGTAGCACACCCAGAGCAGAAGTTCTACTTCAGCCAGATCAGGCCTGCAAAGAAACTGCGTTTCACAGGCCTTTGTAAGAGATGTTCCCGGTAGGCTGTTAGAGCACAGTGCAGAGCGAGTTGTTTCTTAGCTTCCCAGAGAGCTGGAAGCAAGATGCTTTGGGGCCCGTTAATTGTATCCCCTGCTGCTTTGCTGTAGTTGTTGATTATTTCTAATAGTTTTTCTGTGGATTCTTTGGGGTTTTCTATGTATAAGATCATGTCGTCTGCAAACAACGCGAGTTTTACTTCTTCGTTACCTATTTCGATTCCTTTTATTTTTTTTTCCTGCCGAATTGCTCTGGCCAGCACCTCCAGTACTATGTTGAATAGGAGTGGTGAAAGTGGGCACCCTTGTCTTGTTAGTGTCCTCAGAGGGATGGCTTTCAGCTTTTGTCCATTGAGTATGCTGTTGGCTGTGGGTCTATCATATATGGCCTTTATTATGTTGAGGTACTTTCCTTCTATACCCATTTTACTGAGGGTTTTTATCATAAATGGGTGTTGGATCTTGTCGAATGCTTTCTCTGCGTCTATTGAGATGATCGTGTGGTTTTTGCTTTCATTTTGTTGATGTAGTGTATCACGTTGATTGACTTGCGGGTGTTGAACCATCCCTGTGTCCCTGGTATAAATCCCACTCGATCATGGTGTATAATCTTTTTGATGTTTTGCTGTAATCGGTTTGCCAAAATTTTGTTGAGGATTTTTGCATCTATGTTCATCAGTGATATCGGCCTGTAGTTCTCCTTCTTTGTGTTGTCCTTGTCAGGTTTGGGGATCAGAGTGATGTTGGCTTCATAGAATGTGTTAGGGAGTTCTCCATCTTTCTCAATTTTCTGGAACAGTTTGAGGAGAATAGGTACAAAGAACTCACACTGCTTAACAACAAAAAAACAAACAACCCGATCAAAAAATGGGCAGAGGACATGAACAGACATTTCTCAAAAGAAGATATGAATATGGCCAATAGACACATGAAAAGATGTTCATCATCGCTAATCATCAGGGAAATGCAAATCAAAACTACACTAAGATATCACCTTACCCCCGTTAGATTGGCAAAAGCATCCAAAACCAAGAACGACAAATGTTGGAGAGGTTGTGGAGAAAGAGGAACCCTCATACACTGTTGGTGGGAATGCAAACTGGTACAGCCACTATGGAAAACAGTATGGAGATTTCTCAAAAAGTTAAAAATAGAAATACCCTATGACCCAGCCATCCCATTACTGGGTATCTATCCTAAGAACCTGATATCAGATATCTCAAGAGTCCGTTGCACCCCTATGTTCATCGCAGCATTATTTACAATAGCCAAGACGTGGAACCAGCCTACATGCCCAGAAACTGATGATTGGATAAAGAAGATGTGGTATATATACACAATGGAATACTACTCAGCCATAAAAAAAGACGACATTGGCCCCTTCACAACAATGTGGATGGACCTCGAGGGCATTATGTTAAGCGAAATAAGTCAGTCAGAGAAAGACGAACTCTATATGACTCCACTCATAGGTGGAAATTAGTATATTGAGAAGGAGATCTGATCGGTGGTTACCAGGGAAAAGGGGGGGTGGGGGGAGGGCACGAAGTGGGAAGTGGTGTTCCCACAACATGACTAACAAAAATGTACAACTGAAATTTCACAAGCTTGTAATCCATCATAACATTAATAAACAAAATAAAAAAAAAGATGCTTTGGGGCCCATCTGCCCCTATGGAAAGAACGCAGCACTTTCTGCCTTGCAGCTCTAGGGCAATGTAGCACACCCAGAGCAGAAGTTCTACTTCAGCCAGATCAGGCCCGCAAAGAAACTGCGTTTCACAGGCCTTTGTAAGAGATGTTCCTGGTAGGCTGTTAGAGCACTGTGCAGACCGAGTTGTTTCTTAGCTTCCCAAAGAGCTGGAAGCAAGATGCTTTGGGGCCCTTCTCACCCTTTGGCAAGAAGGCAGCACTTTGTGCCTTGCAGCTCTAGGGCAATGTAGCACACCCAAAGCAGAAGTTCTACTTCAGCCACATCAGACCTGCAAAGAAACTGCGTTTCACAGGCCTTTGTAAGAGATGTTCCCGGTAGGCTGTAAGAGCACTGTGCAGAGCGACTAGTTTCTTAGCTTCCCAGAGAGCTGGAAGCAAGATGCTTTGGGGCCCATCTGCCCCTATGGAAAGAACGCAGCACTTTGTGCCTTGCAGCTCTAGGGCAATGCAGCACACCCCGAGCAGAAGTTCTACTTCAGCCAGATCAGGCCTGCAAAGAAACTGCGTTTCACAGGCCTTTGTAAGAGATGTTCCCGGTAGGCTGTTAGAGCACTGTGCAGAGCGAGTTGTTTCTTAGCTTCCCAGAGAGCTGGAAGCAAGATGCTTTGGGGCCCGTTAATTGTATCCCCTGCTACTTTGCTGTAGTTGTTGATTATGTCTAATAGTTTTTCTGTGGATTCTTTGGGGTTTTCTATGTATAAGATCATGTCGTCTGCAAACAACGCGAGTTTTACTTCTTCGTTACCTATTTGGATTCCTTTTATTTTTTTTTCCTGCCGAATTGCTCTGGCAAGCACCTCCAGTACTATGTTGAATAGGAGTGGTGAAAGTGGGCACCCTTGTCTTGTTCCTGTCCTCAGAGGGATGGCTTTCAGCTTTTGTCCATTGAGTATGATGTTGGCTGTGGGTCTATCATATATGGCCTTTATTATGTTGAGGTACTTTCCTTCTATACCCATTTTACTGAGGGTTGTTATTATAAATGGGTGTTGGATCTTGTCGAATGCTTTCTCTGCGTCTATTGAGATGATCATGTGGTTTTTGTTTTTCATTTTGTTGATGTAGTGTATCACGTTGATTGACTTGCGGGTGTTGAACCATCCCTGTGTCCCTGGTATAAATCCCACTTGATCATGGTGTATAATCTTTTTGATGTATTGCTGTAATCGGTTTGCCAAAATTTTGTTGAGGATTTTTGCATCTATGTTCATCAGTGATATCGGCCTGTAGTTCTCCTTCTTTGTGTTGTCCTTGTCAGGTTGGGGGATCAGAGTGATGTTGGCTTCATAGAATGTGTTAGGGAGTTCTCCATCTTTCTCAATTTTCTGGAACAGTTTGAGGAGAATAGGTACAAAGAACTCACACTGCTTAACAACAAAAAAACAAACAACCCGATCAAAAAATGGGCAGAGGACATGAACAGACATTTCTCCAAAGAAGATATGAATATGGCCAATAGACACATGAAAAGATGTTCATCATCGCTAATCATCAGGGAAATGCAAATCAAAACTACACTAAGATATCAGCTTACCCCCGTTAGATTGGCAAAAACATCCAAAACCAAGAACGACAAATGTTGGAGAGGTTGTGGAGAAAGAGGAACCCTCATACACTGTTGGTGGGAATGCAAACTGGTACAGCCACTATGGAAAACAGTATGGAGATTTCTCAAAAAGTTAAAAATAGAAATACCCTATGACCCAGCCATCCCATTACTGGGTATCTATCCTAAGAACCTGATATCAGATATCTCAAGAGTCCGTTGCACCCCTATGTTCATCGCAGCATTATTTACAATAGCCAAGACGTGGAACCAGCCTACATGCCTAGAAACTTATGATTGGATAAAGAAGATGTGGTATATATACACAATGGAATACTACTCAGCCATAAAAAAAGACGACATTGGCCCCTTCACAACAATGTGGATGGACCTCGAGGGCATTATGTTAAGCGAAATAAGTCAGTCAGAGAAAGACGAACTCTATATGACTCCACTCATAGGTGGAAATTAGTATATTGAGAAGGAGATCTGATCGGTGGTTACCAGGGAAAAGGGGGGGTGGGGGGAGGGCACGGAGGGGGAAGTGGTGTTCCCACAACATGACTAACAAAAATGTACAACTGAAATTTCACAAGCTTGTAATCCATCATAACATTAATAAACAAAAAAAAAAAAGATGCTTTGGGGCCCATCTGCCCCTATGGAAAGAACGCAGCACTTTGTGCCTTGCAGCTCTAGGGCAATGTAGCACACCCAGAGCAGAAGTTCTACTTCAGCCAGATCAGGAATGCAAAGAAGCTGCGTTTCACAGGCCTTTGTAAGAGATGTTCCCGGTAGGCTGTTAGAGCACTGTGCAGAGCGAGTTGTTTCTTAGCTTACCAAACAGCCGGAAGCAAGATGCTTTGGGGCCCTTCTCACCCTTTGGAAAGAAGGCAGCACTTTGTGCCTTGCAGCTCTACGGCAATGTAGTACACCCAAAGCAGAAGTTCTACTTCAGCCACATCAGACCTGCAAAGAAACTGCGTTTCACAGGCCTTTGTAAGAGATGTTCCCTGTAGGCTGTTAGAGAACTGTGCAGAGCGAGTTGTTTCTTAGCTTCCCAAGGAGCTGGAAGCAAGATACTTTAGCGACCATCTGCCCTTAAGGAAAGAAGGCAGCACTTTGTGCCTTGCAGCTCTAGGGCAATGTAGCACACCCAGAGCAGTTGTTCTACTTCAGCCAGATCAGGCCCGCAAAGAAACTGCATTTCACAGGGCTTTGTAAGAGATGTTCCCGGGAGGCTGTTAGAGCACTGTGCAGAGCGAGTTCTTTCTTAGCTTACCAAAGAGCTGGAAGCAAGATGCTTTGGGGGCCATCTTCCCTTAAGGAAAGAAGGCAGCACTTTGTGCCTTGCAGCTCTAGTGCAATGTAGCACACCCAGAGCAAATGTTCTACTTCTGCCACGTCAGCCCTGCAAAGAAACTGCGTTTCACAGGCCTTTGTAAGAGATGTTCCCTGTAGGCTGTTAGAGCACTGTGCAGAGCGAGTTGTTTCTTAGCTTCCCAAGGAGCTGGAAGCAAGATGCTTTAGGGGCCATCTGCCCTTAAGGAAAGAAGGCAGCACATTGTGCCTTGCAGCACTAGGGCAATGTAGCACACCCAGAGAAGTTGTTCTACTTCTGCCAGGTCAGGCCTGCAAATAAACTTCGTTTCACAGGCCTTTGTAAGAGATGTTCCCGGTAGGCTGTTAGAGCACTGTGCAGAGCGAGTTGTTTCTTAGCTTCCCAGAGAGCTGGAAGCAAGATGCTTTGGGGCCCTCTCACCCTTTGGAAAGAAGGCAGCACTTTGTGCCTTGCAGCTCTAGGGCAATGTAGCACACCCAGAGCCGAAGTTCTACTTCAGCTATATCAGACCTGCATAGAAACTTCGTTTCACAGGCCTTTGTAAGAGATGTTCCCGGTAGGCTGTTAGAGCACTGTGCAGAGCGACTAGTTTCTTAGCTTCCCAGAGAGCTGGAAGCAAGATGCTTTGGGGCCCATCTGCCCCTATGGAAAGAACGCAGCACTTTGTGCCTTGCAGCTCTAGGGCAATGCAGCACACCCCGAGCAAAAGTTCTACTTCAGCTAGATCAGGCCTGCAAAGAAACTGCGTTTCACAGGCCTTTGTAAGAGATGTTCCCGGTAGGCTGTTAGAGCACTGTGCAGAGCGAGTTGTTTCTTAGCTTCCCAGAGAGCTCTAAGCAAGATGCTTTGGGGCCCGTTAACTTTATACCCTGCTACTTTGCTGTAGTTGTTGATTATTTCTAATAGTTTTTCTGTGGATTCTTTGGGGTTTTCTATGTATAAGATCATGTCGTCTGCAAACAACGCGAGTTTTACTTCTTCGTTATCTATTTGGATTCCTTTTATTTTTTTTTCCTGCCGAATTGCTCTGGCCAGCACCTCCAGTACTATGTTGAATAGGAGTGGTGAAAGTGGGCACCCTTGTCTTGTTCCTGTCCTCAGAGGGATGGCTTTCAGCTTTTGTCCATTGAGTATGCTGTTGGCTGTGGGTCTATCATATATGGCCTTTATTATGTTGAGGTACTTTCCTTATATACCCATTTTACTGAGGGTTTTTATCATAAATGGGTGTTGGATCTTGTCGAATGCTTTCTCTGCGTCTTTTGAGATGATCATGTGGGTTTTGTTTTTCATTTTGTTGATGTAGTGTATCACGTTGATTGACTTGCGGGTGTTGAACCATCCCTGTGTCCCTGGTATAAATCCCACTTGATCATGGTGTATAATCTTTTTGATGTATTGCTGTAATCGGTTTGCCAAAATTTTGTTGAGGATTTTTGCATCTATGTTCATCAGTGATATCGGCCTGTAGTACTCCTTCTTTGTGTTGTCCTTGTCAGGTTTGGGGATCAGAGTGATGTTGGCTTCATAGAATGTGTTAGGGAGTTCTCCATCTTTCTCAATTTTCTGGAACAGTTTGAGGAGATTAGGTACAAAGAACTCACACTGCTTAACAACAAAAAAACAAACAACCCGATCAAAAAATGGGCAGAGGACATGAACAGACATTTCTCCAAAGAAGATATGAATATGGCCAATAGACACATGAAAAGATGTTCATCATCGCTAATCATCAGGGAAATGCAAATCAAAACTACACTAAGATATCACCTTACCCCCGTTAGATTGGCAAAAACATCCAAAACCAAGAACGACAAATGTTGGAGAGGTTGTGGAGAAAGAGGAACCCTCATACACTGTTGGTGGGAATGCAAACTGGTACAGCCACTATGGAAAACAGTATGGAGATTTCTCAAAAAGTTAAAAATAGAAATACCCTATGACCCAGCCATCCCATTACTGGGTATCTATCCTAAGAACCTGATATCAGATATCTCAAGAGTCCGTTGCACCCCTATGTTCATCGCAGCATTATTTACAATAGCCAAGACGTGGAACCAGCCTACATGCCTAGAAACTTATGATTGGATAAAGAAGATGTGGTATATATACACAATGGAATACTACTCAGCCATAAAAAAAGACGACATTGGCCCCTTCACAACAATGTGGAGGGACCTCGAGGGCATTATGTTAAGCGAAATAAGTCAGTCAGAGAAAGACGAACTCTATATGACTCCACTCATAGGTGGAAATTAGTATATTGAGAAGGAGATCTGATCGGTGGTTACCAGGGAAAAGGGGGGGTGGGGGGAGGGCACGAAGTGGGAAGTGGTGTTCCCACAACATGACTAACAAAAATGTACAACTGAAATTTCACAAGCTTGTAATCCATCATAACATTAATAAACAAAATAAAAAAAAAGATGCTTTGGGGCCCATCTGCCCCTATGGAAAGAACGCAGCACTTTGTGCCTTGCAGCTCTAGGGCAATGTAGCACACCCAGAGCAGAAGTTCTACTTCAGCCAGATCAGGCCCGCAAAGAAACTGCGTTTCACAGGCCTTTGTAAGAGATGTTCCTGGTAGGCTGTTAGAGCACTGTGCAGACCGAGTTGTTTCTTAGCTTCCCAAAGAGCTGGAAGCAAGATGCTTTGGGGCCCTTCTCACCCTTTGGCAAGAAGGCAGCACTTTGTGCCTTGCAGCTCTAAGGCAATGTAGCACACCCAGAGCAGAAGTTCTACTTCAGCCAGATCAGGCCTGCAAAGAAACTGCGTTTCACAGGCCTTTGTAAGAGATGTTCCCGGTAGGCTGTTAGAGCACTGTGCAGAGCGAGTTGTTTCTCAGCTTCCAAAAGAGTTGGAATCAAGATGCTTTGGGGCTCATCTGCCCCTTTGAAATGAAGGCAGCACTTTGTGCATTGCAGCTCTAGGGCAATGTAGCACACCCAGAGCAGAAGTTCTACTTCAGCCAGATCAGGCCTGCAAAGAAACTGCGTTTCACAGGCCTTTGTAAGAGATGTTCCCGGTAGGCTGTTAGAGCACAGTGCAGAGCGAGTTGTTTCTTAGCTTCCCAGAGAGCTGGAAGCAAGATGCTTTGGGGCCCGTTAATTGTATCCCCTGCTGCTTTGCTGTAGTTGTTGATTATTTCTAATAGTTTTTCTGTGGATTCTTTGGGGTTTTCTATGTATAAGATCATGTCGTCTGCAAACAACGCGAGTTTTACTTCTTCGTTACCTATTTCGATTCCTTTTATTTTTTTTTCCTGCCGAATTGCTCTGGCCAGCACCTCCAGTACTATGTTGAATAGGAGTGGTGAAAGTGGGCACCCTTGTCTTGTTAGTGTCCTCAGAGGGATGGCTTTCAGCTTTTGTCCATTGAGTATGCTGTTGGCTGTGGGTCTATCATATATGGCCTTTATTATGTTGAGGTACTTTCCTTCTATACCCATTTTACTGAGGGTTTTTATCATAAATGGGTGTTGGATCTTGTCGAATGCTTTCTCTGCGTCTATTGAGATGATCGTGTGGTTTTTGCTTTCATTTTGTTGATGTAGTGTATCACGTTGATTTACTTGCGGGTGTTGAACCATCCCTGTGTCCCTGGTATAAATCCCACTCGATCATGGTGTATAATCTTTTTGATGTATTGCTGTAATCGGTTTGCCAAAATTTTGTTGAGGATTTTTGCATCTATGTTCATCAGTGATATCGGCCTGTAGTTCTCCTTCTTTGTGTTGTCCTTGTCAGGTTTGGGGATCAGAGTGATGTTGGCTTCATAGAATGTGTTAGGGAGTTCTCCATCTTTCTCAATTTTCTGGAACAGTTTGAGGAGAATAGGTACAAAGAACTCACACTGCTTAACAACAAAAAAACAAACAACCCGATCAAAAAATGGGCAGAGGACATGAACAGACATTTCTCAAAAGAAGATATGAATATGGCCAATAGACACATGAAAAGATGTTCATCATCGCTAATCATCAGGGAAATGCAAATCAAAACTACACTAAGATATCACCTTACCCCCGTTAGATTGGCAAAAGCATCCAAAACCAAGAACGACAAATGTTGGAGAGGTTGTGGAGAAAGAGGAACCCTCATACACTGTTGGTGGGAATGCAAACTGGTACAGCCACTATGGAAAACAGTATGGAGATTTCTCAAAAAGTTAAAAATAGAAATACCCTATGACCCAGCCATCCCATTACACGGTATCTATCCTAAGAACCTGATATCAGATATCTCAAGAGTCCGTTGCACCCCTATGTTCATCGCAGCATTATTTACAATAGCCAAGACGTGGAACCAGCCTACATGCCCAGAAACTGATGATTGGATAAAGAAGATGTGGTATATATACACAATGGAATACTACTCAGCCATAAAAAAAGACGACATTGGCCCCTTCACAACAATGTGGATGGACCTCGAGGGCATTATGTTAAGCGAAATAAGTCAGTCAGAGAAAGACGAACTCTATATGACTCCACTCATAGGTGGAAATTAGTATATTGAGAAGGAGATCTGATCGGTGGTTACCAGGGAAAAGGGGGGGTGGGGGGAGGGCACGGAGGGGGAAGTGGTGTTCCCACAACATGACTAACAAAAATGTACAACTGAAATTTCACAAGCTTGTAATCCATCATAACATTAATAAACAAAAAAAAAAAAAAGATGCTTTGGGGCCCATCTGCCCCTATGGAAAGAACGCAGCACTTTGTGCCTTGCAGCTCTAGGGCAATATAGCACACCCAGAGCAGAAGTTCTACTTCAGCCAGATCAGGCCCGCAAAGAAACTGCGTTTCACAGGCCTTTGTAAGAGATGTTCCCTGTAGGCTGTTAGAGCACTGTGCAGAGCGAGTTGTTTCTTAGCTTCCCAACGAGCTGGAAGCAAGATGCTTTGGGGCCCTTCTCACCCTTTGGAAAGAAGGCAGCACTTTGTGCCTTGCAGCTCTAGGGCAATGTAGCACACCAAGAGCCGAAGTTCTACTTCAGCTAGATCAGACCTGCAAGGAAACTTCGTTTCACAGTCCTTTGTAATAGATGTTCCCGGTAGGCTGTAAGAGCACTGTTCAGAGCGACTAGTTTCTTAGCTTCCCAGAGAGCTGGAAGCAAGATGCTTTGGGGCCCATCTGCCCCTATGGAAAGAACGCAGCACTTTGTGCCTTACAGCTCTAGGGCAATGTAGCACACCCAGAGCAGAAGTTCTACTTCAGCCAGATCAGGCCTGCAAAGAAACTGTGTTTCACAGGCCTTTGTAAGAGATGTTCCCGGTAGGCTGTTAGAGCACTGTGCAGAGCGAGTTGTTTCTTAGCTTCCCAGAGAGCTGGAAGCAAGATGCTTTGGGGCCCGTTAATTTTATACCCTGCTACTTTGCTGTAGTTGTTGATTATGTCTAATAGTTTTTCAGTGGATTCTTTGGGGTTTTCTATGTATAAGATCATGTCGTCTGCAAACAACGCGAGTTTTACTTCTTCGTTACCTATTTGGATTCCTTTTATTTTTTTTTCCTGCCGAATTGCTCTGGCCAGCACCTCCAGTACTATGTTGAATAGGAGTGGTGAAAGTGGGCACCCTTGTCTTGTTCCTGTCCTCAGAGGGATGGCTTTCAGCTTTTGTCCATTGAGTATGATGTTGGCTGTGGGTCTATCATATATGGCCTTTATTATGTTGAGGTACTTTCCTTCTATACCCATTTTACTGAGGGTTTTTATCATAAATGGGTGTTGGATCTTGTTGAATGCTTTCTCTGCGTCTGTTGAGATGATCGTGTGGTTTTTGTTTTTCATTTTGTTGATGTAGTGTATCACGTTGATTGACTTGCGGGTGTTGAACCATCGTTGTGTCCCTGGTACAAATCCCAGTTGATCATGGTGTATAATCTTTTTGATGTATTGCTGTAATCGGTTTGCCAAAATTTTGTTGAGGATTTTTGCATCTATGTTCATCAGTGATATCGGCCTGTAGTTCTCCTTCTTTGTGTTGTCCTTGTCAGGTTGGGGGATCAGAGTGATGTTGGCTTCATAGAATGTGTTAGGGAGTTCTCCATCTTTCTCAATTTTCTGGAACAGTTTGAGGAGAATAGGTACAAAGAACTCACACTGCTTAACAACAAAAAAACAAACAACCCGATCAAAAAATGGGCAGAGGACATGAACAGACATTTCTCCAAAGAAGATATGAATATGGCCAATAGACACATGAAAAGATGTTCATCATCGCTAATCATCAGGGAAATGCAAATCAAAACTACACTAAGATATCACCTTACCCCCGTTAGATTGGCAAAAACATCCAAAACCAAGAACGACAAATGTTGGAGAGGTTGTGGAGAAAGAGGAACCCTCATACACTGTTGGTGGGAATGCAAACTGGTACAGCCACTATGGAAAACAGTATGGAGATTTCTCAAAAAGTTAAAAATAGAAATACCCTATGACCCAGCCATCCCATTACTGGGTATCTATCCTAAGAACCTGATATCAGATATCTCAAGAGTCCGTTGCACCCCTATGTTCATCGCAGCATTATTTACAATAGCCAAGACGTGGAACCAGCCTACATGCCTAGAAACTTATGATTGGATAAAGAAGATGTGGTATATATACACAATGGAATACTACTCAGCCATAAAAAAAGACGACATTGGCCCCTTCACAACAATGTGGAGGGACCTCGAGGGCATTATGTTAAGCGAAATAAGTCAGTCAGAGAAAGACGAACTCTATATGACTCCACTCATAGGTGGAAATTAGTATATTGAGAAGGAGATCTGATCGGTGGTTACCAGGGAAAAGGGGGGGTGGGGGGAGGGCACGAAGTGGGAAGTGGTGTTCCCACAACATGACTAACAAAAATGTACAACTGAAATTTCACAAGCTTGTAATCCATCATAACATTAATAAACAAAATAAAAAAAAAGATGCTTTGGGGCCCATCTGCCCCTATGGAAAGAACGCAGCACTTTGTGCCTTGCAGCTCTAGGGCAATGTAGCACACCCAGAGCAGAAGTTCTACTTCAGCCAGATCAGGCCCGCAAAGAAACTGCGTTTCACAGGCCTTTGTAAGAGATGTTCCTGGTAGGCTGTTAGAGCACTGTGCAGACCGAGTTGTTTCTTAGCTTCCCAAAGAGCTGGAAGCAAGATGCTTTGGGGCCCTTCTCACCCTTTGGCAAGAAGGCAGCACTTTGTGCCTTGCAGCTCTAAGGCAATGTAGCACACCCAGAGCAGAAGTTCTACTTCAGCCAGATCAGGCCTGCAAAGAAACTGCGTTTCACAGGCCTTTGTAAGAGATGTTCCCGGTAGGCTGTTAGAGCACTGTGCAGAGCGAGTTGTTTCTCAGCTTCCAAAAGAGTTGGAATCAAGATGCTTTGGGGCTCATCTGCCCCTTTGAAATGAAGGCAGCACTTTGTGCATTGCAGCTCTAGGGCAATGTAGCACACCCAGAGCAGAAGTTCTACTTCAGCCAGATCAGGCCTGCAAAGAAACTGCGTTTCACAGGCCTTTGTAAGAGATGTTCCCGGTAGGCTGTTAGAGCACAGTGCAGAGCGAGTTGTTTCTTAGCTTCCCAGAGAGCTGGAAGCAAGATGCTTTGGGGCCCGTTAATTGTATCCCCTGCTGCTTTGCTGTAGTTGTTGATTATTTCTAATAGTTTTTCTGTGGATTCTTTGGGGTTTTCTATGTATAAGATCATGTCGTCTGCAAACAACGCGAGTTTTACTTCTTCGTTACCTATTTCGATTCCTTTTATTTTTTTTTCCTGCCGAATTGCTCTGGCCAGCACCTCCAGTACTATGTTGAATAGGAGTGGTGAAAGTGGGCACCCTTGTCTTGTTAGTGTCCTCAGAGGGATGGCTTTCAGCTTTTGTCCATTGAGTATGCTGTTGGCTGTGGGTCTATCATATATGGCCTTTATTATGTTGAGGTACTTTCCTTCTATACCCATTTTACTGAGGGTTTTTATCATAAATGGGTGTTGGATCTTGTCGAATGCTTTCTCTGCGTCTATTGAGATGATCGTGTGGTTTTTGCTTTCATTTTGTTGATGTAGTGTATCACGTTGATTTACTTGCGGGTGTTGAACCATCCCTGTGTCCCTGGTATAAATCCCACTCGATCATGGTGTATAATCTTTTTGATGTATTGCTGTAATCGGTTTGCCAAAATTTTGTTGAGGATTTTTGCATCTATGTTCATCAGTGATATCGGCCTGTAGTTCTCCTTCTTTGTGTTGTCCTTGTCAGGTTTGGGGATCAGAGTGATGTTGGCTTCATAGAATGTGTTAGGGAGTTCTCCATCTTTCTCAATTTTCTGGAACAGTTTGAGGAGAATAGGTACAAAGAACTCACACTGCTTAACAACAAAAAAACAAACAACCCGATCAAAAAATGGGCAGAGGACATGAACAGACATTTCTCAAAAGAAGATATGAATATGGCCAATAGACACATGAAAAGATGTTCATCATCGCTAATCATCAGGGAAATGCAAATCAAAACTACACTAAGATATCACCTTACCCCCGTTAGATTGGCAAAAGCATCCAAAACCAAGAACGACAAATGTTGGAGAGGTTGTGGAGAAAGAGGAACCCTCATACACTGTTGGTGGGAATGCAAACTGGTACAGCCACTATGGAAAACAGTATGGAGATTTCTCAAAAAGTTAAAAATAGAAATACCCTATGACCCAGCCATCCCATTACTCGGTATCTATCCTAAGAACCTGATATCAGATATCTCAAGAGTCCGTTGCACCCCTATGTTCATCGCAGCATTATTTACAATAGCCAAGACGTGGAACCAGCCTACATGCCCAGAAACTGATGATTGGATAAAGAAGATGTGGTATATATACACAATGGAATACTACTCAGCCATAAAAAAAGACGACATTGGCCCCTTCACAACAATGTGGATGGACCTCGAGGGCATTATGTTAAGCGAAATAAGTCAGTCAGAGAAAGACGAACTCTATATGACTCCACTCATAGGTGGAAATTAGTATATTGAGAAGGAGATCTGATCGGTGGTTACCAGGGAAAAGGGGGGGTGGGGGGAGGGCACGAAGTGGGAAGTGGTGTTCCCACAACATGACTAACAAAAATGTACAACTGAAATTTCACAAGCTTGTAATCCATCATAACATTAATAAACAAAATAAAAAAAAAGATGCTTTGGGGCCCATCTGCCCCTATGGAAAGAACGCAGCACTTTCTGCCTTGCAGCTCTAGGGCAATGTAGCACACCCAGAGCAGAAGTTCTACTTCAGCCAGATCAGGCCCGCAAAGAAACTGCGTTTCACAGGCCTTTGTAAGAGATGTTCCTGGTAGGCTGTTAGAGCACTGTGCAGACCGAGTTGTTTCTTAGCTTCCCAAAGAGCTGGAAGCAAGATGCTTTGGGGCCCTTCTCACCCTTTGGCAAGAAGGCAGCACTTTGTGCCTTGCAGCTCTAGGGCAATGTAGCACACCCAGAGCCGAAGTTCTACTTCAGCTAGATCAGACCTGCATAGAAACTTCGTTTCACAGGCCTTTGTAAGAGATGTTCCCGGTAGGCTGTAAGAGCACTGTGCAGAGCGACTAGTTTCTTAGCTTCCCAGAGAGCTGGAAGCAAGATGCTTTGGGGCCCATCTGACCCTATGGAAAGAACGTAGCACTTTGTGCCTTGCAGCTCTAGGGCAATGCAGCACACCCCGAGCAGAAGTTCTACTTCATCCAGATCAGGCCTGCAAAGAAACTGCGTTTCACAGGCCTTTGTAAGAGATGTTCCCGGTAGGCTGTTAGAGCACTGTGCAGAGCGAGTTGTTTCTTAGCTTCCCAGAGAGCTCTAAGCAAGATCCTTTGGGGCCCGTTAACTTTATAACCTGCTACTTTGCTGTAGTTGTTGATTATTTCTAATAGTTTTTCTGTGGATTCTTTGGGGTTTTCTATGTATAAGATCATGTCGTCTGCAAACAACGTGAGTTTTACTTCTTCGTTATCTATTTGGATTCCTTTTATTTTTTTTTCCTGCCGAATTGCTCTGGCCAGCACCTCCAGTACTATGTTGAATAGGAGTGGTGAAAGTGGGCACCCTTGTCTTGTTCCTGTCCTCAGAGGGATGGCTTTCAGCTTTTGTCCATTAGGTATGCTGTTGGCTGTGGGTCTATCATATATGGCCTTTATTATGTTGAGGTACTTTCCTTCTATACCCATTTTACTGAGGGTTTTTATCATAAATGGGTGTTTGATCTTGTCGAATGCTTTCTCTGCGTCTATTGAGATGATCATGTGGGTTTTGTTTTTCATTTTGTTGATGTAGTGTATCACGTTGATTGACTTGCAGGTGTTGAACCATCCCTGTGTCCCTGGTATAAATCCCACTTGATCATGGTGTATAATCTTTTTGATGTATTGCTGTAATCGGTTTGCCAAAATTTTGTTGAGGATTTTTGCATCTATGTTCATCAGTGATATCGGCCTGTAGTACTCCTTCTTTGTGTTGTCCTTGTCAGGTTGGGGGATCAGAGTGATATTGGCTTCATAGAATGTGTTAGGGAGTTCTCCATCTTTCTCAATTTTCTGGAACAGTTTGAGGAGAATAGGTACAAAGAACTCACACTGCTTAACAACAAAAAAACAAACAACCCGATCAAAAAATGGGCAGAGGACATGAACAGACATTTCTCCAAAGAAGATATGAATATGGCCAATAGACACATGAAAAGATGTTCATCATCGCTAATCATCAGGGAAATGCACATCAAAACTACACTAAGATATCACCTTACCCCCGTTAGATTGGCAAAAACATCCAAAACCAAGAACGACAAATGTTGGAGAGGTTGTGGAGAAAGAGGAACCCTCATACACTGTTGGTGGGAATGCAAACTGGTACAGCCACTAGGGAAAACAGTATGGAGATTTCTCAAAAAGTTAAAAATAGAAATACCCTATGACCCAGCCATCCCATTACTGGGTATCTATCCTAAGAACCTGATATCAGATATCTCAAGAGTCCGTTGCACCCCTATGTTCATCGCAGCATTATTTACAATAGCCAAGACGTGGAACCAGCCTACATGCCTAGAAACTTATGATTGGATAAAGAAGATGTGGTATATATACACAATGGAATACTACTCAGCCATAAAAAAAGACGACATTGGCCCCTTCACAACAATGTGGATGGACCTCGAGGGCATTATGTTAAGCGAAATAAGTCAGTCAGAGAAAGACGAACTCTATATGACTCCACTCATAGGTGGAAATTAGTATATTGAGAAGGAGATCTGATCGGTGGTTACCAGGGAAAAGGGGGTGTGGGGGGAGGGCACGAAGTGGGAAGTGGTGTTCCCACAACATGACTAACAAAAATGTACAACTGAAATTTCACAAGCTTGTAATCCATCATAACATTAATAAACAAAATAAAAAAAAAGATGCTTTGGGGCCCATCTGCCCCTATGGAAAGAACGCAGCATTTTGTGCCTTGCAGCTCTAGGGCAATGTAGCACACCCAGAGCAGAAGTTCTACTTCAGCCAGATCAGGCCCGCAAAGAAACTGCGTTTCACAGGCCTTTGTAAGAGATGTTCCCGGTAGGCTGTTAGAGCACTGTGCAGAGCGAGTTGTTTCTCAGCTTCCAAAAGAGTTGGAAGCAAGATGCTTTGGGGCTCATCTGCCCCTTTGAAATGAAGGCAGCACTTTGTGCATTGCAGCTCTAGGGCAATGTAGCACACCCAGAGCAGAAGTTCTACTTCAGCCAGATCAGGCCTGCAAAGAAACTGCGTTTCACAGGCCTTTGTAAGAGATGTTCCCGGTAGGCTGTTAGAGCACAGTGCAGAGCGAGTTGTTTCTTAGCTTCCCAGAGAGCTGGAAGCAAGATGCTTTGGGGCCCGTTAATTGTATCCCCTGCTGCTTTGCTGTAGTTGTTGATTATTTCTAATAGTTTTTCTGTGGATTCTTTGGGGTTTTCTATGTATAAGATCATGTCGTCTGCAAACAACGCGAGTTTTACTTCTTCGTTACCTATTTCGATTCCTTTTATTTTTTTTTCCTGCCGAATTGCTCTGGCCAGCACCTCCAGTACTATGTTGAATAGGAGTGGTGAAAGTGGGCACCCTTGTCTTGTTAGTGTCCTCAGAGGGATGGCTTTCAGCTTTTGTCCATTGAGTATGATGTTGGCTGTGGGTCTATCATATATGGCCTTTATTATGTTGAGGTACTTTCCTTCTATACCCGTTTTACTGAGGGTTTTTATCATAAATGGGTGTTGGATCTTGTCGAATGCTTTCTCTGCTTCTATTGAGATGATCGTGTGGTTTTTGTTTTTCATTTTGTTGATGTAGTGTATCACGTTGATTGACTTGCGGGTGTTGAACCATCCCTGTGTCCCTGGTATAAATCCCACTCGATCATGGTGTATAATCTTTTTGATGTTTTGCTGTAATCGGTTTGCCAAAATTTTGTTGAGGATTTTTGCATCTATGTTCATCAGTGATATCGGCCTGTAGTTCTCCTTCTTTGTGTTTTCCTTGTCAGGTTGGGGGATCAGAGTGATGTTGGCTTCATAGAATGTGTTAGGGAGTTCTCCATCTTTCTCAATTTTCTGGAACAGTTTGAGGAGAATAGGTACAAAGAACTCACACTGCTTAACAACAAAAAAACAAACAACCCGATCAAAAAATGGGCAGAGGACATGAACAGACATTTCTCCAAAGAAGATATGAATATGGCCAATAGACACATGAAAAGATGTTCATCATCGCTAATCATCAGGGAAATGCAAATCAAAACTACACTAAGATATCACCTTACCCCCGTTAGATTGGCAAAAGCATCCAAAACCAAGAACGACAAATGTTGGAGAGGTTGTGGAGAAAGAGGAACCCTCATACACTGTTGGTGGGAATGCAAACTGGTACAGCCACTATGGAAAACAGTATGGAGATTTCTCAAAAAGTTAAAAATAGAAATACCCTATGACCCAGCCATCCCATTACACGGTATCTATCCTAAGAACCTGATATCAGATATCTCAAGAGTCCGTTGCACCCCTATGTTCATCGCAGCATTATTTACAATAGCCAAGACGTGGAACCAGCCTACATGCCCAGAAACTGATGATTGGATAAAGAAGATGTGGTATATATACACAATGGAATACTACTCAGCCATAAAAAAAGACGACATTGGCCCCTTCACAACAATGTGGATGGACCTCGAGGGCATTATGTTAAGCGAAATAAGTCAGTCAGAGAAAGACGAACTCTATATGACTCCACTCATAGGTGGAAATTAGTATATTGAGAAGGAGATCTGATCGGTGGTTACCAGGGAAAAGGGGGGGTGGGGGGAGGGCACGGAGGGGGAAGTGGTGTTCCCACAACATGACTAACAAAAATGTACAACTGAAATTTCACAAGCTTGTAATCCATCATAACATTAATAAACAAAAAAAAAAAAAAGATGCTTTGGGGCCCATCTGCCCCTATGGAAAGAACGCAGCACTTTGTGCCTTGCAGCTCTAGGGCAATATAGCACACCCAGAGCAGAAGTTCTACTTCAGCCAGATCAGGCCCGCAAAGAAACTGCGTTTCACAGGCCTTTGTAAGAGATGTTCCCTGTAGGCTGTTAGAGCACTGTGCAGAGCGAGTTGTTTCTTAGCTTCCCAACGAGCTGGAAGCAAGATGCTTTGGGGCCCTTCTCACCCTTTGGAAAGAAGGCAGCACTTTGTGCCTTGCAGCTCTAGGGCAATGTAGCACACCAAGAGCCGAAGTTCTACTTCAGCTAGATCAGACCTGCAAGGAAACTTCGTTTCACAGTCCTTTGTAATAGATGTTCCCGGTAGGCTGTAAGAGCACTGTTCAGAGCGACTAGTTTCTTAGCTTCCCAGAGAGCTGGAAGCAAGATGCTTTGGGGCCCATCTGCCCCTATGGAAAGAACGCAGCACTTTGTGCCTTACAGCTCTAGGGCAATGTAGCACACCCAGAGCAGAAGTTCTACTTCAGCCAGATCAGGCCTGCAAAGAAACTGTGTTTCACAGGCCTTTGTAAGAGATGTTCCCGGTAGGCTGTTAGAGCACTGTGCAGAGCGAGTTGTTTCTTAGCTTCCCAGAGAGCTGGAAGCAAGATGCTTTGGGGCCCGTTAATTTTATACCCTGCTACTTTGCTGTAGTTGTTGATTATGTCTAATAGTTTTTCAGTGGATTCTTTGGGGTTTTCTATGTATAAGATCATGTCGTCTGCAAACAACGCGAGTTTTACTTCTTCGTTACCTATTTGGATTCCTTTTATTTTTTTTTCCTGCCGAATTGCTCTGGCCAGCACCTCCAGTACTATGTTGAATAGGAGTGGTGAAAGTGGGCACCCTTGTCTTGTTCCTGTCCTCAGAGGGATGGCTTTCAGCTTTTGTCCATTGAGTATGATGTTGGCTGTGGGTCTATCATATATGGCCTTTATTATGTTGAGGTACTTTCCTTCTATACCCATTTTACTGAGGGTTTTTATCATAAATGGGTGTTGGATCTTGTTGAATGCTTTCTCTGCGTCTGTTGAGATGATCGTGTGGTTTTTGTTTTTCATTTTGTTGATGTAGTGTATCACGTTGATTGACTTGCGGGTGTTGAACCATCGTTGTGTCCCTGGTACAAATCCCAGTTGATCATGGTGTATAATCTTTTTGATGTATTGCTGTAATCGGTTTGCCAAAATTTTGTTGAGGATTTTTGCATCTATGTTCATCAGTGATATCGGCCTGTAGTTCTCCTTCTTTGTGTTGTCCTTGTCAGGTTGGGGGATCAGAGTGATGTTGGCTTCATAGAATGTGTTAGGGAGTTCTCCATCTTTCTCAATTTTCTGGAACAGTTTGAGGAGAATAGGTACAAAGAACTCACACTGCTTAACAACAAAAAAACAAACAACCCGATCAAAAAATGGGCAGAGGACATGAACAGACATTTCTCAAAAGAAGATATGAATATGGCCAATAGACACATGAAAAGATGTTCATCATCGCTAATCATCAGGGAAATGCAAATCAAAACTACACTAAGATATCACCTTACCCCCGTTAGATTGGCAAAAGCATCCAAAACCAAGAACGACAAATGTTGGAGAGGTTGTGGAGAAAGAGGAACCCTCATACACTGTTGGTGGGAATGCAAACTGGTACAGCCACTATGGAAAACACTATGGAGATTTCTCAAAAAGTTAAAAATAGAAATACCCTATGACCCAGCCATCCCATTACACGGTATCTATCCTAAGAACCTGATATCAGATATCTCAAGAGTCCGTTGCACCCCTATGTTCATCGCAGCATTATTTACAATAGCCAAGACGTGGAACCAGCCTACATGCCCAGAAACTGATGATTGGATAAAGAAGATGTGGTATATATACACAATGGAATACTACTCAGCCATAAAAAAAGACGACATTGGCCCCTTCACAAAAATGTGGATGGACCTTGAGGGCATTATGTTAAGCGAAATAAGTCAGTCAGAGAAAGACGAACTCTATATGACTCCACTCATAGGTGGAAATTAGTATATTGAGAAGGAGATCTGATCGGTGGTTACCAGGGAAAAGGGGGGATGGGGGGAGGGCACGAAGTGGGAAGTGGTGTTCCCACAACATGACTAACAAAAATGTACAACTGAAATTTCACAAGCTTGTAATCCATCATAACATTAATAAACAAAAAAAAAAAAAAAGATGCTTTGGGGCCCATCTGCCCCTATGGAAAGAACGCAGCACTTTGTGCCTTGCAGCTCTAGGGCAATATAGCACACCCAGAGCAGAAGTTCTACTTCAGCCATATCAGGCCCGCAAAGAAACTGCGTTTCACAGGCCTTTGTAAGAGATGTTCCCTGTAGGCTGTTAGAGCACTGTGCAGAGCGAGTTGTTTCTTAGCTTCCCAACGAGCTGGAAGCAAGATGCTTTGGGGCCCTTCTCACCCTTTGGAAAGAAGGCAGCACTTTGTGCCTTGCAGCTCTAGGGCAATGTAGCACACCAAGAGCCGAAGTTCTACTTCAGCTAGATCAGACCTGCAAGGAAACTTCGTTTCACAGTCCTTTGTAATAGATGTTCCCGGTAGGCTGTAAGAGCACTGTTCAGAGCGACTAGTTTCTTAGCTTCCCAGAGAGCTGGAAGCAAGATGCTTTGGGGCCCATCTGCCCCTATGGAAAGAACGCAGCACTTTGTGCCTTACAGCTCTAGGGCAATGTAGCACACCCAGAGCAGAAGTTCTACTTCAGCTAGATCAGACCTGCAAAGAAACTTCGTTTCACAGGCCTTTGTAAGAGATGTTCCCGGTAGGCTGTAAGAGCACTGTGCAGAGTGACTAGTTTCTTAGATTCCCAGAGAGCTGGAAGCAAGATGCTTTGGGGCCCATCTGCCCCTATGGAAAGAACGCAGCACTTTGTGCCTTGCAGCTCTAGGGCAATGTAGCACACCCCGAGCAGAAATTCTACTTCAGCCAGATCAGGCCTGCAAAGAAACTTCGTTTCACAGGCCTTTGTAAGAGATGTTCCCGGTAGGCTGTTAGAGCACTGTGCAGAGCGACTTGTTTCTTAGCTTCCCAAAGAGCTGGAAGCAAGATGCTTTGGGGCCCTTCTCACCCTTTGGAAAGAAGGCAGCACTTTGTGCCTTGCAGCTCTAGGGCAATGTAGCACACCCAGAGCAGAAGCTCTACTTCAGCTAGATCAGACCTGCAAAGAAACTTCGTTTCACAGGCCTTTGTAAGAGATGTTCCCGGTAGGCTGTAAGAGCACTGTGCAGAGCGACTAGTTTCTTAGCTTCCCAGAGAGCTGGAAGCAAGATGCTTTGGGGCCCATCTGCCCCTATGGAAAGAACGCAGCACTTTGTGCCTTGCAGTTCTAGGGCAATGCAGCACACCCTGAGCAGAAGTTCTACTTCAGCCAGATCAGGCCTGCAAAGAAACTTCGTTTCACAGACCTTTGTAAGAGATGTTCCCGGTAGGCTGTTAGAGCACTGTGCAGAGCGAGTTGTTTCTTAGCTTCCCAGAGAGCTGGAAGCAAGATGCTTTGGGGCCCGTTAATTTTATACCCTGCTACTTTGCTGTAGTTGTTGATTATTTCTAATAGTTTTTCTGTGGAGTCTTTGGGGTTTTCTATGTATAAGATCATGTCGTCTGCAAACAACGCGAGTTTTACTTCTTCGTTACCTATTTGGATTCCTTTTATTTTTTTTTTCCTGCCGAATTGCTCTTGCCAGCACCTCCAGTACTATGTTGAATAGGAGTGGTGAAAGTGGGCACCCTTGTCTTGTTCCTGTCCTCAGAGGGATGGCTTTCAGCTTTTGTCCATTGAGTATGATGTTGGCTGTGGGTCTATCATATATGGCCTTTATTATGTTGAGGTACTTTCCTTCTATACCCATTTTACTGAGGGTTTTTATCATAAATGGGTGTTGGATCTTGTCGAATGCTTTCTCTGCGTCTATTGAGATGATCGTGTGGTTTTTGTTTTTCATTTTTTTGATGTAGTGTATCACGTTGATTGACTTGCGGGTGTTGAACCATCCCTGTGTCCCTGGTATAAATCCCACTTGATCATGGTGTATAATCTTTTTGATGTATTGCTGTAATCGGTTTGCCAAAATTTGGTTGAGGATTTTTGCATCTATGTTCATCAGTGATATCGGCCTGTAGTTCTCCTTCTTTGTGTTGTCCTTGTCAGGTTTGGGGATCAGAGTGATGTTGGCTTCATAGAATGAGTTAGGGAGTTCTCCATCTTTCTCAATTTTCTGGAACAGTTTGAGGAGAATAGGTACAAAGAACTCACACTGCTTAACAACAAAAAAACAAACAACCCGATCAAAAAATGGGCAGAGGACATGAACAGACATTTCTCCAAAGAAGATATGAATATGGCCAATAGACACATGAAAAGATGTTCATCATCGCTAATCATCAGGGAAATGCAAATCAAAACTACACTAAGATATCACCTTACCCCCGTTAGATTGGCAAAAACATCCAAAACCAAGAACGACAAATGTTGGAGAGGTTGTGGAGAAAGAGGAACCCTCATACACTGTTGGTGGGAATGCAAACTGGTACAGCCACTATGGAAAACAGTATGGAGATTTCTCAAAAAGTTAAAAATAGAAATACCCTATGACCCAGCCATCCCATTACTGGGTATCTATCCTAAGAACCTGATATCAGATATCTCAAGAGTCCGTTGCACCCCTATGTTCATCGCAGCATTATTTACAATAGCCAAGACGTGGAACCAGCCTACATGCCCAGAAACTGATGATTGGATAAAGAAGATGTGGTATATATACACAATGGAATACTACTCAGCCATAAAAAAAGACGACATTGGCCCCTTCACAACAATGTGGATGGACCTCGAGGGCATTATGTTAAGCGAAATAAGTCAGTCAGAGAAAGACGAACTCTATATGACTCCACTCATAGGTGGAAATTAGTATATTGAGAAGGAGATCTGATCGGTGGTTACCAGGGAAAAGGGGGGGTGGGGGGAGGGCACGGAGTGGGAAGTGGTGTTCCCACAACATGACTAACAAAAATGTACAACTGAAATTTCACAAGCTTGTAATCCATGATAACATTAATAAACAAAAAAAAAAAAAAAAAAAAGAAGCTTTGGGGCCCATCTGCCCCTATGGAAAGAACGCAGCACTTTGTGCCTTTCAGCTCTAGGGCAATGTAGCACACCCAGAGCAGATGTTCTACTTCTGCCAGGTCAGGCCTGCAAAGAAACTGCGTTTCACAGGCCTTTGTAAGAGATGTTCCCGGTAGGCTGTTAGAGCACTGTGCAGAGCGAGTTGTTTCTTAGCTTCCCAAACAGCCGGAAGCAAGATGCTTTGGGGCCCTTCTCACCCTTTGGAAAGAAGTCAGCACTTTGTGCCTTGCAACTCTAGGGCAATGTAGCACACCCAGAGCAGAAGTTGTACTTCAGCCAGATCAGGCCTGCAAAGAAACTGCGTTTCACAGGCCTTTGTAAGAGATGTTCCCGGTAGGCTGTAAGAGCACTGTGCAGAGCGACTAGTTTCTTAGCTTCCCAGAGAGCTGGAAGCAAGATGCTTTGGGGCCCATCTGCCCCTATGGAAAGAACGGAGCACTTTGTGCCTTGCAGCTCTAGGGCAATGCAGCACACCCCGAGCAGAAGTTCTAATTCAGCCAGATCAGGCCTGCAAAGACACTGCGTTTCACAGGCCTTTGTAAGAGATGTTCCCGGTAGGCTGTTAGAGCACTGTGCAGAGCGAGTTGTTTCTTAGCTTCCCAGAGAGCTCTAAGCAAGATGCTTTGGGGCCCCTTAACTTTATACCCTGCTACTTTGCTGTAGTTGTTGATTATTTCTAATAGTTTTTCTGTGGATTCTTTGGGGTTTTCTATGTATAAGATCATGTCGTCTGCAAACAACGCGAGTTTTACTTCTTCGTTACCTATTTGGATTCCTTTTATTTTTTTTTCCTGCCGAATTGCTCTGGCCAGCACCTCCAGTACTATGTTGAATAGGAGTGGTGAAAGTGGGCACCCTTGTCTTGTTCCTGTCCTCAGAGGGATGGCTTTCAGCTTTTGTCCATTGAGTATGATGTTGGCTGTGGGTCTATCATATATGGCCTTTATTATGTTGAGGTACTTTCCTTCTATAGCCATTTTACTGAGGGTTGTTATCATAAATGGGTGTTGGATCTTGTCGAATGCTTTCTCTGCGTCTATTGAGATGATCATGTTGTTTTTGTTTTTCCTTTTGTTGATGTAGTGTATCACGTTGATTGACTTGCGGGTGTTGAACCATCCCTGTGTCCCTGGTATAAATCCCACTTGATCATGGTGTATAATCTTTTTGATGTATTGCTGTAATCGGTTTGCCAAAATTTTGTTGAGGATTTTTGCATCTATGTTCAACAGTGATATCGGCCTGTAGTTCTCCTTCTTTGTGTTGTCCTTGTCAGGTTGGGGGATCAGAGTGATGTTGGCTTCATAGAATGTGTTAGGGAGTTCTCCATCTTTCTCAATTTTCTGGAACAGTTTGAGGAGAATAGGTACAAAGAACTCACACTGCTTAACAACAAAAAAACAAACAACCCGATCAAAAAATGGGCAGAGGACATGAACAGACATTTCTCAAAAGAAGATATGAATATGGCCAATAGACACATGAAAAGATGTTCATCATCGCTAATCATCAGGGAAATGCAAATCAAAACTACACTAAGATATCACCTTACCCCCGTTAGATTGGCAAAAGCATCCAAAACCAAGAACGACGAATGTTGGAGAGGTTGTGGAGAAAGAGGAACCCTCATACACTGTTGGTGGGAATGCAAACTGGTACAGCCACTATGGAAAACAGTATGGAGATTTCTCAAAAAGTTAAAAATAGAAATACCCTATGACCCAGCCATCCCATCACTGGGTATCTAACCTAAGAACCTGATATCAGATATCTCAAGAGTCCGTTGCACCCCTATGTTCATCGCAGCATTATTTACAATAGCCAAGACGTGGAACCAGCCTACATGCCCAGAAACTGATGATTGGATAAAGAAGATGTGGTATATATACACAATGGAATACTACTCAGCCATAAAAAAAGACGACATTGGCCCCTTCACAACAATGTGGATGGACCTCGAGGGCATTATGTTAAGCGAAATAAGTCAGTCAGAGAAAGCCGAACTCTATATGACTCCACTCATAGGTGGAAATTAGTATATTGAGAAGGAGATCTGATCGGTGGTTACCAGGGAAAAGGGGGGGTGGGGGGAGGGCACGGAGTGGGAAGTGGTGTTCCCACAACATGACTAACAAAAATGTACAACTGAAATTTCACAAGCTTGTAATCCATCATAACATTAATAAACAAAAAAAAAAAAAAAAAAGAAGCTTTGGGGCCCATCTGCCCCTATGGAAAGAACGCAGCACTTTCTGCCTTGCAGCTCTAGGGCAATGTAGCACACCCAGAGCAGAAGTTCTACTTCAGCCATATCAGGCCCGCAAAGAAACTGCGTTTCACAGGCCTTTGTAAGAGATGTTCCCGGTAGGCTGTTAGAGCACTGTGCAGAGCGAGTTGTTTCTTAGCTTCCCAAACAGCCGGAAGCAAGATGCTTTGGGGCCCTTCTCACCCTTTGGAAAGAAGTCAGCACTTTGTGCCTTGCAGCTCTAGGGCAATGTAGCACACCCAGAGCAGAAGTTGTACTTCAGCCAGATCAGGCCTGCAAAGAAACTGCGTTTCACAGGCCTTTGTAAGAGATGTTCCCGGTAGGCTGTTAGAGCACTGTGCAGAGCGAGTTGTTTCATAGCTTCCCAGAGAGCTCTAAGCAAGGTGCTTTGGGGCCCGTTAATTTTATACCCTGCTACTTTGCTGTAGTTGTTGATTATTTCTAATAGTTTTTCTGTGGATTCTTTGGGGTTTTCTATGTATAAGATCATGTCGTCTGCAAACAACGCGAGTTTTACTTCTTCGTTACCTATTTGGATTCCTTTTATTTTTTTTTCCTGCCGAATTGCTCTGGCCAGCACCTCCAGTACTATGTTGAATAGGAGTGGTGAAAGTGGGCACCCTTGTCTTGTTCCTGTCCTCAGAGGGATGGCTTTCAGCTTTTGTCCATTGAGTATGCTGTTGGCTGTGGGTCTATCATATATGGCCTTTATTATGTTGAGGTACTTTCCTTCTATACCCATTTTACTGAGGGTTTTTATCATAAATGGGTGTTGCAACCCGATCAAAAAAAGGGCAGAGGACATGAACAGACATTTCTCAAAAGAAGATATGAATATGGCCAATAGACACATGAAAAGATGTTCATCACCGCTAATCATCAGGGAAATGCAAATCAAAACTACACTAAGATATCACCTTACCCCCGTTAGATTGGCAAAAACATCCAAAACCAAGAACGACAAATGTTGGAGAGGTTGTGGATAAAGAGGAACCCTCATACACTGTTGGTGGGAATGCAAACTGGTACAGCAACTATGGAAAACAGTATGGAGATTTCTCAAAAAGTTAAAAATAGAAATACCCTATGACCCAGCCATCCCATTACTGGGTATCTATCCTAAGAACCTGATATCAGATATCTCAAGAGTCCGTTGCACCCCTATGTTCATCGCAGCATTATTTACAATAGCCAAGACGTGGAACCAGCCTACATGCCCAGAAACTGATGATTGGATAAAGAAGATGTGGTATATATACACAATGGAATACTACTCAGCCATAAAAAAAGACGACATTGGCCCCTTCACAACAATGTGGTTGGACCTCGAGGGCATTATGTTAAGCGAAATAAGTCAGTCAGAGAAAGACGAACTCTATATGACTCCACTCATAGGTGGAAATTAGTATATTGAGAAGGAGATCTGATCGGTGGTTACCAGGGAAAAGGGGGGGTGGGGGGATGGCACGGAGTGGGATGTGGTGTTCCCACAACATGACTAACAAAAATGTACAACTGAAATTTCACAAGCTTGTAATCCATGATAACATTAATAAACAAAAAAAAAAAAAAAAAAAGAAGCTTTGGGTCCCATCTGCCCCTATGGAAAGAACGCAGCACTTTGTGCCTTTCAGCTCTAGGGCAATGTAGCACACCCAGAGCAGATGTTCTACTTCTGCCAGGTCAGGCCTGCAAAGAAACTGCGTTTCACAGGCCTTTGTAAGAGATGTTCCCGGTAGGCTGTTAGAGCACTGTGCAGAGCGAGTTGTTTCTTAGCTTCCCAAACAGCCGGAAGCAAGATGCTTTGGGGCCCTTCTCACCCTTTGGAAAGAAGTCAGCACTTTGTGCCTTGCAGCTCTAGGGCAATGTAGCACACCCAGAGCAGAAGTTGTACTTCAGCCAGATCAGGCCTGCAAAGAAACTGCGTTTCACAGGCCTTTGTAAGAGATGTTCCCGGTAGGCTGTAAGAGCACTGTGCAGAGCGACTAGTTTCTTAGCTTCCCAGAGAGCTGGAAGCAAGATGCTTTGGGGCCCATCTGCCCCTATGGAAAGAACGGAGCACTTTGTGCCTTGCAGCTCTAGGGCAATGCAGCACACCCCGAGCAGAAGTTCTAATTCAGCCAGATCAGGCCTGCAAAGACACTGCGTTTCACAGGCCTTTGTAAGAGATGTTCCCGGTAGGCTGTTAGAGCACTGTGCAGAGCGAGTTGTTTCTTAGCTTCCCAGAGAGCTCTAAGCAAGATGCTTTGGGGCCCCTTAACTTTATACCCTGCTACTTTGCTGTAGTTGTTGATTATTTCTAATAGTTTTTCTGTGCATTCTTTGGGGTTTTCTATGTATAAGAACATGTCGTCTGCAAACAACGCGAGTTTTACTTCTTCGTTACCTATTTGGATTCCTTTTATTTTTTTTTCCTGCCGAATTGCTCTGGCCAGCACCTCCAGTACTATGTTGAATAGGAGTGGTGAAAGTGGGCACCCTTGTCTTGTTCCTGTCCTCAGAGGGATGGCTTTCAGCTTTTGTCCATTGAGTATGATGTTGGCTGTGGGTCTATCATATATGGCCTTTATTATGTTGAGGTACTTTCCTTCTATAGCCATTTTACTGAGGGTTGTTATCATAAATGGGTGTTGGATCTTGTTGAATGCTTTCTCTGCGTCTATTGAGATGATCATGTGGTTTTTGTTTTTCCTTTTGTTGATGTAGTGTATCACGTTGATTGACTTGCGGGTGTTGAACCATCCCTGTGTCCCTGGTATAAATCCCACTTGATCATGGTGTATAATCTTTTTGATGTATTGCTGTAATCGGTTTGCCAAAATTTGGTTGAGGATTTTTGCATCTATGTTCAACAGTGATATCGGCCTGTAGTTCTCCTTCTTTGTGTTGTCCTTGTCAGGTTGGGGGATCAGAGTGATGTTGGCTTCATAGAATGTGTTAGGGAGTTCTCCATCTTTCTCAATTTTCTGGAACAGTTTGAGGAGAATAGGTACAAAGAACTCACACTGCTTAACAACAAAAAAACAAACAACCCGATCAAAAAATGGGCAGAGGACATGAACAGACATTTCTCAAAAGAAGATATGAATATGGCCAATAGACACATGAAAAGATGTTCATCATCGCTAATCATCAGGGAAATGCAAATCAAAACTACACTAAGATATCACCTTACCCCCGTTAGATTGGCAAAAACATCCAAAACCAAGAACGACAAATGTTGGAGAGGTTGTGGAGAAAGAGGAACCCTCATACACTGTTGGTGGGAATGCAAACTGGTACAGCCACTATGGAAAACAGTATGGAGATTTCTCAAAAAGTTAAAAATAGAAATACCCTATGACCCAGCCATCCCATTACTGGGTATCTAACCTAAGAACCTGATATCAGATATCTCAAGTGTCCGTTGCAACCCTATGTTCATCGCAGCATTATTTACAATAGCCAAGACGTGGAACCAGCCTACATGCCCAGAAACTGATGATTGGATAAAGAAGATGTGGTATATATACACAATGGAATACTACTCAGCCATAAAAAAAGACGACATTGGCCCCTTCACAACAATGTGGATGGACCTCGAGGGCATTATGTTAAGCGAAATAAGTCAGTCAGAGAAAGCCGAACTCTATATGACTCCACTCATAGGTGGAAATTAGTATATTGAGAAGGAGATCTGATCGGTGGTTACCAGGGAAAAGGGGGGGTGGGGGGAGGGCACGGAGTGGGAAGTGGTGTTCCCACAACATGACTAACAAAAATGTACAACTGAAATTTCACAAGCTTGTAATCCATCATAACATTAATAAACAAAAAAAAAAAAAAAAAAAGAAGCTTTGGGGCCCATCTGCCCCTATGGAAAGAACGCAGCACTTTCTGCCTTGCAGCTCTAGGGCAATGTAGCACACCCAGAGCAGAAGTTCTACTTCAGCCATATCAGGCCCGCAAAGAAACTGCGTTTCACAGGCCTTTGTAAGAGATGTTCCCGGTAGCTGTTAGAGCACTGTGCAGAGCGAGTTGTTTCTTAGCTTCCCAAACAGCCGGAAGCAAGATGCTTTGGGGCCCTTCTCACCCTTTGGAAAGAAGTCAGCACTTTGTGCCTTGCAGCTCTAGGGCAATGTAGCACACCCAGAGCAGAAGTTGTACTTCAGCCAGATCAGGCCTGCAAAGAAACTGCGTTTCACAGGCCTTTGTAAGAGATGTTCCCGGTAGGCTGTTAGAGCACTGTGCAGAGCGAGTTGTTTCCTAGCTTCCCAAAGAGCTGGAAGCAAGATGCTTTGGGGCCCTTCTCACCCTTTGGAAAGAAGGCAGCACTTTGTGCCTTGCAGCTCTAGGGCAATGTAGCACACCCAAAGCAGAAGTTCTACTTCAGCCAGATCAGGCCTGCAAAGAAACTGCGTTTCACAGGCCTTTGTAAGAGATGTTCCCGGTAGGCTGTTAGAGCACTGTGCAGAGCGAGTTGTTTCTTAGCTTCCCAGAGAGCTCTAAGCAAGGTGCTTTGGGGCCCGTTAATTTTATACCCTGCTACTTTGCTGTAGTTGTTGATTATTTCTAATAGTTTTTCTGTGGATTCTTTGGGGTTTTCTATGTATAAGATCATGTCGTCTGCAAACAACGCGAGTTTTACTTCTTCGTTACCTATTTGGATTCCTTTTATTTTTTTTTCCTGCCGAATTGCTCTGGCCAGCACCTCCAGTACTATGTTGAATAGGAGTGGTGAAAGTGGGCACCCTTGTCTTGTTCCTGTCCTCAGAGGGATGGCTTTCAGCTTTTGTCCATTGAGTATGATGTTGGCTGTGGGTCTATCATATATGGCCTTTATTATGTTGAGGTACTTTCCTTCTATAGCCATTTTACTGAGGGTTGTTATCATAAATGGGTGTTGGATCTTGTCGAATGCTTTCTCTGCGTCTATTGAGATGATCATGTGGTTTTTGTTTTTCATTTTGTTGATGTAGTGTATCACGTTGATTGACTTGCGGGTGTTGAACCATCCCTGTGTCCCTGGTATAAATCCCACTTGATCATGGTGTATAATCTTTTTGATGTATTGCTGTAATCGGTTTGCCAAAATTTTGTTGAGGATTTTTGCATCTATGTTCATCAGTGATATCGGCCTGTAGTTCTCCTTCTTTGTGTTGTCCTTGTCAGGTTTGGGGATCAGAGTGATGTTGGCTTCATAGAATGTGTTAGGGAGTTCTCCATCTTTCTCAATTTTCTGGAACAGTTTGAGGAGAATAGGTACAACGAACTCACACTGCTTTACAACAAAAAAACAAACAACCCGATCAAAAAATGGGCAGAGGACATGAACAGACATTTCTCCAAAGAAGATATGAATATGGCCAATAGACACATGAAAAGATGTTCATCATCGCTAATCATCAGGGAAATGCAAATCAAAACTACACTAAGATATCACCTTACCCCCGTTAGATTGGCAAAAACATCCAAAACCAAGAACGACAAATGTTGCAGAGGTTGTGGAGAAAGAGGAACCCTCATACACTATTGGTGGGAATGCAAACTGGTACAGCCACTATGGAAAACAGTATGGAGATTTCTCAAAAAGTTAAAAATAGAAATACCCTATGACCCAGCCATCCCATTACTGGGTATCTATCCTAAGAACCTGATATCAGATATCTCAAGAGTCCGTTGCAACCCTATGTTCATCGCAGCATTATTTACAATAGCCAAGACGTGGAACCAGCCTACATGCCCAGAAACTGATGATTGGATAAAGAATGTGGTATATATACACAATGGAATACTACTCAGCCATAAGAAAAGACGACATTGGCCCCTTCACAACAATGTGGATGGACCTCGAGGGCATTATGTTAAGCGAAATAAGTCAGTCAGAGAAAGACGAACTCTATATGACTCCACTCATAGGTGGAAATTAGTATATTGAGAAGGAGATCTGATCGGTGGTTACCAGGGAAAAGGGGGGGTGGGGGGAGGGCACGGAGTGGGAAGTGGTGTTCCCACAACATGACTAACAAAAATGTACAACTGAAATTTCACAAGCTTGTAATCCATCATAACATTAATAAACCAAAAAAAAAAGAAAAAAAAAGAAGCTTTGAGGCCCATCTGCCCCTATGGAAAGAACGCAGCACTTTCTGCCTTGCAGCTCTAGGGCAATGTAGCACACCCAGAGCATAAGTTCTACTTCAGCCAGATCAGGCCCGCAAAGAAACTGCGTTTCACAGGCCTTTGTAAGAGATGTTCCCGGTAGGCTGTTAGAGCACTGTGCAGAGCGAGTTGTTTCATAGCTTCCCAGAGAGCTCTAAGCAAGGTGCTTTGGGGCCCGTTAATTTTATACCCTGCTACTTTGCTGTAGTTGTTGATTATTTCTAATAGTTTTTCTGTGGATTCTTTGGGGTTTTCTATGTATAAGATCATGTCGTCTGCAAACAACGCGAGTTTTACTTCTTCGTTACCTATTTGGATTCCTTTTATTTTTTTTTCCTGCCAAATTGCTCTGGCCAGCACCTCCAGTACTATGTTGAATAGGAGTGGTGAAAGTGGGCACCCTTGTCTTGTTCCTGTCCTCAGAGGGATGGCTTTCAGCTTTTGTCCATTGAGTATGCTGTTGGCTGTGGGTCTATCATATATGGCCTTTATTATGTTGAGGTACTTTCCTTCTATACCCATTTTACTGAGGGTTTTTATCATAAATGGGTGTTGCAACCCGATCAAAAAAAGGGCAGAGGACATGAACAGACATTTCTCAAAAGAAGATATGAATATGGCCAATAGACACATGAAAAGATGTTCATCACCGCTAATCATCAGGGAAATGCAAATCAAAACTACACTAAGATATCACCTTACCCCCGTTAGATTGGCAAAAACATCCAAAACCAAGAACGACAAATGTTGGAGAGGTTGTGGATAAAGAGGAACCCTCATACACTGTTGGTGGGAATGCAAACTGGTACAGCAACTATGGAAAACAGTATGGAGATTTCTCAAAAAGTTAAAAATAGAAATACCCTATGACCCAGCCATCCCATTACTGGGTATCTATCCTAAGAACCTGATATCAGATATCTCAAGAGTCCGTTGCACCCCTATGTTCATCGCAGCATTATTTACAATAGCCAAGACGTGGAACCAGCCTACATGCCCAGAAACTGATGATTGGATAAAGAAGATGTGGTATATATACACAATGGAATACTACTCAGCCATAAAAAAAGACGACATTGGCCCCTTCACAACAATGTGGTTGGACCTCGAGGGCATTATGTTAAGCGAAATAAGTCAGTCAGAGAAAGACGAACTCTATATGACTCCACTCATAGGTGGAAATTAGTATATTGAGAAGGAGATCTGATCGGTGGTTACCAGGGAAAAGGGGGGGTGGGGGGATGGCACGGAGTGGGATGTGGTGTTCCCACAACATGACTAACAAAAATGTACAACTGAAATTTCACAAGCTTGTAATCCATGATAACATTAATAAACAAAAAAAAAAAAAAAAAAAAGAAGCTTTGGGTCCCATCTGCCCCTATGGAAAGAACGCAGCACTTTGTGCCTTTCAGCTCTAGGGCAATGTAGCACACCCAGAGCAGATGTTCTACTTCTGCCAGGTCAGGCCTGCAAAGAAACTGCGTTTCACAGGCCTTTGTAAGAGATGTTCCCGGTAGGCTGTTAGAGCACTGTGCAGAGCGAGTTGTTTCTTAGGTTCCCAAACAGCCGGAAGCAAGATGCTTTGGGGCCCTTCTCACCCTTTGGAAAGAAGTCAGCACTTTGTGCCTTGCAGCTCTAGGGCAATGTAGCACACCCAGAGCAGAAGTTGTACTTCAGCCAGATCAGGCCTGCAAAGAAACTGCGTTTCACAGGCCTTTGTAAGAGATGTTCCCGGTAGGCTGTAAGAGCACTGTGCAGAGCGACTAGTTTCTTAGCTTCCCAGAGAGCTGGAAGCAAGATGCTTTGGGGCCCATCTGCCCCTATGGAAAGAACGGAGCACTTTGTGCCTTGCAGCTCTAGGGCAATGCAGCACACCCCGAGCAGAAGTTCTAATTCAGCCAGATCAGGCCTGCAAAGACACTGCGTTTCACAGGCCTTTGTAAGAGATGTTCCCGGTAGGCTGTTAGAGCACTGTGCAGAGCGAGTTGTTTCTTAGCTTCCCAGAGAGCTCTAAGCAAGATGCTTTGGGGCCCCTTAACTTTATACCCTGCTACTTTGCTGTAGTTGTTGATTATTTCTAATAGTTTTTCTGTGGATTCTTTGGGGTTTTCTATGTATAAGAACATGTCGTCTGCAAACAACGCGAGTTTTACTTCTTCGTTACCTATTTGGATTCCTTTTATTTTTTTTTCCTGCCGAATTGCTCTGGCCAGCACCTCCAGTACTATGTTGAATAGGAGTGGTGAAAGTGGGCACCCTTGTCTTGTTCCTGTCCTCAGAGGGATGGCTTTCAGCTTTTGTCCATTGAGTATGATGTTGGCTGTGGGTCTATCATATATGGCCTTTATTATGTTGAGGTACTTTCCTTCTATAGCCATTTTACTGAGGGTTGTTATCATAAATGGGTGTTGGATCTTGTTGAATGCTTTCTCTGCGTCTATTGAGATGATCATGTGGTTTTTGTTTTTCCTTTTGTTGATGTAGTGTATCACGTTGATTGACTTGCGGGTGTTGAACCATCCCTGTGTCCCTGGTATAAATCCCACTTGATCATGGTGTATAATCTTTTTGATGTATTGCTGTAATCGGTTTGCCAAAATTTGGTTGAGGATTTTTGCATCTATGTTCAACAGTGATATCGGCCTGTAGTTCTCCTTCTTTGTGTTGTCCTTGTCAGGTTGGGGGATCAGAGTGATGTTGGCTTCATAGAATGTGTTAGGGAGTTCTCCATCTTTCTCAATTTTCTGGAACAGTTTGAGGAGAATAGGTACAAAGAACTCACACTGCTTAACAACAAAAAAACAAACAACCCGATCCAAAAATGGGCAGAGGACATGAACAGACATTTCTCAAAAGAAGATATGAATATGGCCAATAGACACATGAAAAGATGTTCATCATCGCTAATCATCAGGGAAATGCAAATCAAAACTACACTAAGATATCACCTTACCCCCGTTAGATTGGCAAAAACATCCAAAACCAAGAACGACAAATGTTGGAGAGGTTGTGGAGAAAGAGGAACCCTCATACACTGTTGGTGGGAATGCAAACTGGTACAGCCACTATGGAAAACAGTATGGAGATTTCTCAAAAAGTTAAAAATAGAAATACCCTATGACCCAGCCATCCCATTACTGGGTATCTAACCTAAGAACCTGATATCAGATATCTCAAGTGTCCGTTGCAACCCTATGTTCATCGCAGCATTATTTACAATAGCCAAGACGTGGAACCAGCCTACATGCCCAGAAACTGATGATTGGATAAAGAAGATGTGGTATATATACACAATGGAATACTACTCAGCCATAAAAAAGACGACATTGGCCCCTTCACAACAATGTGGATGGACCTCGAGGGCATTATGTTAAGCGAAATAAGTCAGTCAGAGAAAGCCGAACTCTATATGACTCCACTCATAGGTGGAAATTAGTATATTGAGAAGGAGATCTGATCGGTGGTTACCAGGGAAAAGGGGGGGTGGGGGGAGGGCACGGAGTGGGAAGTGGTGTTCCCACAACATGACTAACAAAAATGTACAACTGAAATTTCACAAGCTTGTAATCCATCATAACATTAATAAACAAAAAAAAAAAAAAAAAAAGAAGCTTTGGGGCCCATCTGCCCCTATGGAAAGAACGCAGCACTTTCTGCCTTGCAGCTCTAGGGCAATGTAGCACACCCAGAGCAGAAGTTCTACTTCAGCCATATCAGGCCCGCAAAGAAACTGCGTTTCACAGGCCTTTGTAAGAGATGTTCCCGGTAGCTGTTAGAGCACTGTGCAGAGCGAGTTGTTTCTTAGCTTCCCAAACAGCCGGAAGCAAGATGCTTTGGGGCCCTTCTCACCCTTTGGAAAGAAGTCAGCACTTTGTGCCTTGCAGCTCTAGGGCAATGTAGCACACCCAGAGCAGAAGTTGTA
Source organism: Equus asinus (assembly GCF_041296235.1). Classification (NCBI taxonomy): domain Eukaryota; kingdom Metazoa; phylum Chordata; class Mammalia; order Perissodactyla; family Equidae; genus Equus; species Equus asinus. The sequence continues at coordinate 71,824,308 of NC_091790.1, read as the reverse complement.
CTTCAGCCAGATCAGGCCTGCAAAGAAACTGCGTTTCACAGGCCTTTGTAAGAGATGTTCCCGGTAGGCTGTTAGAGCACTGTGCAGAGCGAGTTGTTTCCTAGCTTCCCAAAGAGCTGGAAGCAAGATGCTTTGGGGCCCTTCTCACCCTTTGGAAAGAAGGCAGCACTTTGTGCCTTGCAGCTCTAGGGCAATGTAGCACACCCAAAGCAGAAGTTCTACTTCAGCCAGATCAGGCCTGCAAAGAAACTGCGTTTCACAGGCCTTTGTAAGAGATGTTCCCGGTAGGCTGTTAGAGCACTGTGCAGAGCGAGTTGTTTCTTAGCTTCCCAGAGAGCTCTAAGCAAGGTGCTTTGGGGCCCGTTAATTTTATACCCTGCTACTTTGCTGTAGTTGTTGATTATTTCTAATAGTTTTTCTGTGGATTCTTTGGGGTTTTCTATGTATAAGATCATGTCGTCTGCAAACAACGCGAGTTTTACTTCTTCGTTACCTATTTGGATTCCTTTTATTTTTTTTTCCTGCCGAATTGCTCTGGCCAGCACCTCCAGTACTATGTTGAATAGGAGTGGTGAAAGTGGGCACCCTTGTCTTGTTCCTGTCCTCAGAGGGATGGCTTTCAGCTTTTGTCCATTGAGTATGATGTTGGCTGTGGGTCTATCATATATGGCCTTTATTATGTTGAGGTACTTTCCTTCTATAGCCATTTTACTGAGGGTTGTTATCATAAATGGGTGTTGGATCTTGTCGAATGCTTTCTCTGCGTCTATTGAGATGATCATGTGGTTTTTGTTTTTCATTTTGTTGATGTAGTGTATCACGTTGATTGACTTGCGGGTGTTGAACCATCCCTGTGTCCCTGGTATAAATCCCACTTGATCATGGTGTATAATCTTTTTGATGTATTGCTGTAATCGGTTTGCCAAAATTTTGTTGAGGATTTTTGCATCTATGTTCATCAGTGATATCGGCCTGTAGTTCTCCTTCTTTGTGTTGTCCTTGTCAGGTTTGGGGATCAGAGTGATGTTGGCTTCATAGAATGTGTTAGGGAGTTCTCCATCTTTCTCAATTTTCTGGAACAGTTTGAGGAGAATAGGTACAACGAACTCACACTGCTTTACAACAAAAAAACAAACAACCCGATCAAAAAATGGGCAGAGGACATGAACAGACATTTCTCCAAAGAAGATATGAATATGGCCAATAGACACATGAAAAGATGTTCATCATCGCTAATCATCAGGGAAATGCAAATCAAAACTACACTAAGATATCACCTTACCCCCGTTAGATTGGCAAAAACATCCAAAACCAAGAACGACAAATGTTGCAGAGGTTGTGGAGAAAGAGGAACCCTCATACACTATTGGTGGGAATGCAAACTGGTACAGCCACTATGGAAAACAGTATGGAGATTTCTCAAAAAGTTAAAAATAGAAATACCCTATGACCCAGCCATCCCATTACTGGGTATCTATCCTAAGAACCTGATATCAGATATCTCAAGAGTCCGTTGCAACCCTATGTTCATCGCAGCATTATTTACAATAGCCAAGACGTGGAACCAGCCTACATGCCCAGAAACTGATGATTGGATAAAGAATGTGGTATATATACACAATGGAATACTACTCAGCCATAAGAAAAGACGACATTGGCCCCTTCACAACAATGTGGATGGACCTCGAGGGCATTATGTTAAGCGAAATAAGTCAGTCAGAGAAAGACGAACTCTATATGACTCCACTCATAGGTGGAAATTAGTATATTGAGAAGGAGATCTGATCGGTGGTTACCAGGGAAAAGGGGGGGTGGGGGGAGGGCACGGAGTGGGAAGTGGTGTTCCCACAACATGACTAACAAAAATGTACAACTGAAATTTCACAAGCTTGTAATCCATCATAACATTAATAAACCAAAAAAAAAAAGAAAAAAAAAGAAGCTTTGAGGCCCATCTGCCCCTATGGAAAGAACGCAGCACTTTCTGCCTTGCAGCTCTAGGGCAATGTAGCACACCCAGAGCAGAAGTTCTACTTCAGCCAGATCAGGCCCGCAAAGAAACTGCGTTTCACAGGCCTTTGTAAGAGATGTTCCCGGTAGGCTGTTAGAGCACTGTGCAGAGCGAGTTGTTTCTTAGCTTCCCAAACAGCCGGAAGCAAGATGCTTTGGGGCCCTTCTCACCCTTTGGAAAGAAGTCAGCACTTTGTTCCTTGCAGCTCTAGGGCAATGTAGCACACCCAGAGCAGAAGTTGTACTTCAGCCAGATCAGGCCTGCAAAGAAAGTGCGTTTCACAGGCCTTTGTAAGAGATGTTCCCGGTAGGCTGTTAGAGCACTGTGCAGAGCGAGTTGTTTCCTAGCTTCCCAAAGAGCTGGAAGCAAGATGCTTTGGGGCCCTTCTCACCCTTTGGAAAGAAGGCAGCACTTTGTGCCTTGCAGCTCTAGGGCAATGTAGCACACCCAAAGCAGAAGTTCTACTTCAGCCAGATCAGACCTGCAAAGAAACTGCGTTTCACAGGCCTTTGTAAGAGATGTTCCCCTTAGGCTGTTAGAGCACTGTGCAGAGCGAGTTGTTTCTTAGCTTCCCAGAGAGCTCTAAGCAAGATGCTTTGGGGCCCGTTAACTTTATACCCTGCTACTTTGCTGTAGTTGTTGATTATTTCTAATAGTTTTTCTGTGGATTCTTTGGGGTTTTCTATGTATAAGATCATGTCGTCTGCAAACAACGCGAGTTTTACTTCTTCGTTACCTATTTGGATTCCTTTTATTTTTTTTTCCTGCCGAATTGCTCTGGCCAGCACCTCCAGTACTATGTTGAATAGGAGTGGTGAAAGTGGGCACCCTTGTCTTGTTCCTGTCCTCAGAGGGATGGCTTTCAGCTTTTGTCCATTGAGTATGATGTTGGCTGTGGGTCTATCATATATGGCCTTTATTATGTTGAGGTACTTTCCTTCTATACCCATTTTACTGAGGGTTGTTATCATAAATGGGTGATGGATCTTGTCGAATGCTTTCTCTGCGTCTATTGAGATGATCATGTGGTTTTTGTTTTTCATTTTGTTGATGTAGTGTATCACGTTGATTGACTTGCGGGTGTTGAACCATCCCTGTGTCCCTGGTATGAATCCCACTTGATCATGGTGTATAATCTTTTTGATGTATTGCTGTAATCGGTTTGCCAAAATTTTGTTGAGGATTTTTGCATCTATGTTCATCAGTGATATCGGCCTGTAGTTCTCCTTCTTTGTGTTGTCCTTGTCAGGTTTGGGGATCAGAGTGATGTTGGCTTCATAGAATGTGTTAGGGAGTTCTCCATCTTTCTCAATTTTCTGGAACAGTTTGAGGAGAATAGGTACAAAGAACTCACACTGCTTAACAACAAAAAAACAAACAACCCGATCAAAAAATGGGCAGAGGACATGAACAGACATTTCTCAAAAGAAGATATGAATATGGCCAATAGACACATGAAAAGATGTTCATCATCGCTAATCATCAGGGAAATGCAAATCAAAACTACACTAAGATATCACCTTACCCCCGTTAGATTGGCAAAAACATCCAAAACCAAGAACGACAAATGTTGGAGAGGTTGTGGAGAAAGAGGAACCCTCATACACTGTTGGTGGGAATGCAAACTGGTACAGCCACTATGGAAAACAGTATGGAGATTTCTCAAAAAGTTAAAAATAGAAATACCCTATGACCCAGCCATCCCATTACTGGGTATCTATCCTAAGAACCTGATATCAGATATCTCAAGAGTCCGTTGCACCCCTATGTTCATCGCAGCATTATTTACAATAGCCAAGACGTGGAACCAGCCTACATGCCCAGAAACTGATGATTGGATAAAGAAGATGTGGTATATATACACAATGGAATACTACTCAGCCATAAAAAAAGACGACATTGGCCCCTTCACAACAATGTGGATGGACCTCGAGAGCATTATGTTAAGCGAAATAAGTCAGTCAGAGAAAGACGAACTCTATATGACTCCACTCATAGGTGGAAATTAGCATATTGAGAAGGAGATCTGATCGGTGGTTACCAGGGAAAAGGGGGGGTGGCGGGAGGGCACGGAGGGGGAAGTGGTGTTCCCACAACATGACTAACAAAAATGTACAACTGAAATTTCACAAGCTTGTAATCCATCATAACATTAATAAACAAAAAAAAAAAAAAGAAGCTATGGGGACCATCTGCCCCTATGGAAACAACGCAGCACTTTCAGCCTTCCAGCTCTAAGGCAATGTAGCACACCCAGAGCAGAAGTTCTACTTCAGCCAGATCAGGCCCGCAAAGAAACTGCGTTTCACAGGCCTTTGTAAGAGATGTTCCCGGTAGGCTGTTATAGCACTGTGCAGAGCGAGTTTTTTCTTAGGTTCCCAAACAGCCGGAAGCAAGATGCTTTGGGGCCCTTCTCACCCTTTGGAAAGAAGGCAGCACTTTGTGCCTTGCAGCTCTAGGGCAATGTAGCACACCCAGAGCAGAAGTTGTACTTCAGCCAGATCAGGCCTGCAAAGAAACTGCGTTTCACAGGCCTTTGTAAGAGATGTTCCCGGTAGGCTGTAAGAGCACTGTGCAGAGCGACTAGTTTCTTAGCTTCCCAGAGAGCTGGAAGCAAGATGATTTGGGGCCATTCTCACCCTTTGGAAAGAAGGCAGCACTTTGTGCCTTGCAGCTCTAGGGCAATGTAGCACACCCAAAGCAGAAGTTCTACTTCAGCCAGATCAGACCTGCAAAGAAACTGCGTTTCACAGGCCTTTGTAAGAGATGTTCCCTGTAGGCTGTTAGAGAACTGTGCAGAGCGATTTGTTTCTTAGCTTCCCAAGGAGCTGGAAGCAAGATGCTTTAGGGGCCATCTGCCCTTAAGGAAAGAAGGCAGCACTTTGTGCCTTGCATCTCTAGGGCAATGTAGCACACCCAGAGCAGTTGTTCTACTTCTGCCAGGTCAGGCCTGCAAAGAAACTTCGTTTCACAGGCCTTTGTAAGAGAGTTCCCGGTAGGCTGTTAGAGCACTGTGCAGAGCGACTTGTTTCTTAGCTTCCCAAAGAGCTGGAAGCAAGATGCTTTGGGGCCCTTCTCACCCTTTGGAAAGAAGGCAGCACTTTGTGCCTTGCAGCTCTAGGGCAATGTAGCACACCCAGAGCCGAAGTTCTACTTCAGCCAGATCAGGCCCTCAAAGAAACTGCGTTTCACAGGCCTTTGTAAGAGATGTTCCCTGTAGGCTGTTAGAGAACTGTGCAGAGCGAGTTGTATCTTAGCTTCCCAAGGAGCTGGAAGCAAGATGCTTTTGGGGCCATCTGCCCTTAAGGAAAGAAGGCAGCACATTGTGCCTTGCATCTCTAGGGCAATGTAGCACACCCAGAGCAGTTGTTCTACTTCTGCCAGGTCAGGCCTGCAAAGCAACTGCGTTTCACAGGCCTTTGTAAGAGATGTTCCCAGTAGGCTGTTAGAGCTCTGTGCAGAGCGACTTGTTTCTTAGCTTCCCAAAGAGCTGGAAGCAAGATGCTTTGGGGCCTTTCTCACCCTTTGGAAAGAAGGCAGCACTTTGTGCCTTGCAGCTCTAGGGCAATGTAGCACACCCAGAGCCGAAGTTCTACTTCAGCTAGATCAGAGCTGCAAAGAAACTTCGTTTCACAGGCCTTTGTAAGAGATGTTCCCTGTAGGGTGTAAGAGCACTGTGCAGAGCGACTAGTTTCTTAGCTTCCCAGAGAGCTGAAAGCAAGATGCTTTGGGGCCCATCTGCCCCTATGGAAAGAACGCAGCACTTTGTGCCTTGCAGCTCTAGGGCAATGCAGCACACCCCGAGCAGAAGTTCTACTTCAGCCAGATCAGGCCTGCAAAGAAACTGCGTTTCACAGGCCTTTGTAAGAGCTGTTCCCGGTAGGCTGTTAGAGCACTGTGCAGAGCCAGTTGTTTCTTAGCTTCCCAGAGAGCTGGAAGCAAGATGCTTTGGGGCCCGTTAATTTTATACCCTGCTACTTTGCTGTAGTTGTTGATTATTTCTAATAGTTTTTCTGTGGATTCTTTGGGGTTTTCTATGTATAAGGTCATGTCGTCTGCAAACAACGCGAGTTTTACTTCTTCGTTACCTATTTGGATTCCTTTTACTTTTTTTTCCTGCCGAATTGCTCTGGCCAGCACTTCCAGTACTATGTTGAATAGGAGTGGTGAAAGTGGGCACCCTTGTCTTGTTCCTGTTTTCAGAGGGATGGCTTTCAGCTTTTGTCCATTGAGTATGATGTTGGCTGTGGGTCTATCATATATGGCCTTTATTATGTTGAGGTACTTTCCTTCTATACCCATTTTACTGAGGGTTTTTATCATAAATGTGTGTTGGATGTTGTCGAATGCTTTCTCTGTGTCTATTCAGATGATCATGTGGTTTTTGTATTTCATTTTGTTGATGTAGTGTATCACGTTGATTGACTTGCGGGTGTTGAACCATCCCTGTGTCCCTGGTATAAATCCCACTTGATCATGGTGTATAATCTTTTTGATGTATTGCTGTAATCGGTTTGCCAAAATTTTGTTGAGGATTTTTGCATCTATGTTCATCAGTGATATCGGCCTGTAGTTCTCCTTCTTTGTGTTGTCCTTGTCAGGTTTGGGGATCAGAGTGATGTTGGCTTCATAGAATGTGTTAGGGAGTTCTCCATTTTCTCAATTTTCTGGAACTGTTTGAGGAGAATAGGTACAAAGAACTCACACTGCTTAACAACAAAAAAACAAACAACCCGATCAAAAAATGGGCAGAGGACATGAACAGACATTTCTCAAAGGAAGATATGTATATAGCCAATAGACACATGAAAAGATGTTCATCATCGCTAATCATCAGGGAAATGCAAATCAAAACTACACTAAGATATCACCTTACCCCCGTTAGATTGGCAAAAACATCCAAAACCAAGAACGACAAATGTTGGAGAGGTTGTGGAGAAAGAGGAACACTCATACACTGTTGGTGGGAATGCAAACTGGTACAGCCACTATGGAAAACAGTATGGAGATTTCTCAAAAAGTTAAAAATAGAAATACCCTATGACCCAGCCATCCCATTACTGGGTATCTATCCTAAGAACCTGATATCAGATATCTCAAGAGTCCGTTGCACCCCTATGTTCATCGCAGCATCATTTACAATAGCCAAGACGTGGAACCAGCCTACATGCCCAGAAACTGATGATTGGATAAAGAAGATGTGGTATATATACACAATGGACTACTACTCAGCCATAAAAAAAGACGACATTGGCCCCTTCACAACAATGTGGATGGACCTCGAGGGCATTATGTTAAGCGAAATAAGTCAGTCAGAGAAAGACGAACTCTATATGACTCGACTCATAGGTGGAAATTCGTATATTGAGAAGGAGATCTGAGCGGTGGTTACCAGGGAAAAGGGGGGGTGGGGGGAGGGTACGGAGGGGGAAGTGGTGTTCCCACAACATGACTAACAAAAATGTACAACTGAAATTTCACAAGCTTGTAATCCATCATAACATTAATAAACAAAAAAAAAAAAAAAAGAAGCTTTGGGGACCATCTGCCCCTATGGAAAGAACGCAGCACTTTCTGCCTTGCAGCTCTAGGGCAATGTAGCACACCCAGAGCAGAAGTTCTACTTCAGCCAGATCAGGCCCGCAAAGAAACTGCGTTTCACAGGCGTTTGTAAGAGATGTTCCCGGTAGGCTGTTAGAGCACTGTGCAGAGCGAGTTGTTTCTTAGCTTCCCAAACAGCCGGAAGCAAGATGCTTTGGGGCCCTTCTCACCCTTTGGAAAGAAGGCAGCACTTTGTGCCTTGCAGCTCTAGGGCAATGTAGCACAGCCAGAGCAGAAGTTCTACTTCAGCCAGATCAGACCTGCAAAGAAACTGCGTTTCACAGGCCTTTGTAAGAGATGTTCCCTGTAGGCTGTTAGAGCACTGTGCAGAGCGAGTTGTTTCTTAGCTTCCCAAGGAGCTGGAAGCAAGATGCTTTTGGGGCCATCTGCCCTTAAGGAAAGAAGGCAGCACTTTGTGCCTTGCATCTCTAGGGCAATGTAGCACACCCAGAGCAGTTGTTCTACTTCTGCCAGGTCAGGCCTGCAAAGAAACTTCGTTTCACAGGCCTTTGTAAGAGATGTTCCCGGTAGGCTGTTAGAGCACTGTGCAGAGCGACTTGTTTCTTAGCTTCCCAAAGAGCTGGAAGCAAGATGCTTTGGGGCCCTTCTCACCCTTTGGAAAGAAGGCAGCACTTTGTGCCTTGCAGCTCTAGGGCAATGTAGCACACCCAGAGCCGAAGTTCTACTTCAGCTAGATCAGAGCTGCAAAGAAACTTCGTTTCACAGGCCTTTGTAAGAGATGTTCCCTGTAGGGTGTAAGAGCACTGTGCAGAGCGACTAGTTTCTTAGCTTCCCAGAGAGCTGAAAGTAAGATGCTTTGGGGCCCATCTGCCCCTATGGAAAGAACGCAGCACTTTGTGCCTTGCAGCTCTAGGGCAATGCAGCACACCCCTAGCAGAAGTTCTACTTCAGCCAGATCAGGCCTGCAAAGAAACTGCGTTTCACAGGCCTTTGTAAGAGCTGTTCCCGGTAGGCTGTTAGAGCACTGTGCAGAGCCAGTTGTTTCTTAGCTTCCCAGAGAGCTGGAAGCAAGATGCTTTGGGGTCCGTTAATTTTATACCCTGCTACTTTGCTGTAGTTGTTGATTATTTCTAATAGTTTTTCTGTGGATTCTTTGGGGTTTTCTATGTATAAGGTCATGTCGTCTGCAAACAACGCGAGTTTTACTTCTTCGTTACCTATTTGGATTCCTTTTACTTTTTTTTCCTGCCGAATTGCTCTGGCCAGCACTTCCAGTACTATGTTGAATAGGAGTGGTGAAAGTGGGCACCCTTGTCTTGTTCCTGTTTTCAGAGGGATGGCTTTCAGCTTTTGTCCATTGAGTATGATGTTGGCTGTGGGTCTATCATATATGGCCTTTATTATGTTGAGGTACTTTCCTTCTATACCCATTTTACTGAGGGTTTTTATCATAAATGTGTGTTGGATGTTGTCGAATGCTTTCTCTGTGTCTATTCAGATGATCATGTGGTTTTTGTATTTCATTTTGTTGATGTAGTGTATCACGTTGATTGACTTGCGGGTGTTGAACCATCCCTGTGTCCCTGGTATAAATCCCACTTGATCATGGTGTATAATCTTTTTGATGTATTGCTGTAATCGGTTTGCCAAAATTTTGTTGAGGATTTTTGCATCTATGTTCATCAGTGATATCGGCCTGTAGTTCTCCTTCTTTGTGTTGTCCTTGTCAGGTTTGGGGATCAGAGTGATGTTGGCTTCATAGAATGTGTTAGGGAGTTCTCCATTTTCTCAATTTTCTGGAACTGTTTGAGGAGAATAGGTACAAAGAACTCACACTGCTTAACAACAAAAAAACAAACAACCCGATCAAAAAATGGGCAGAGGACATGAACAGACATTTCTCAAAGGAAGATATGTATATAGCCAATAGACACATGAAAAGATGTTCATCATCGCTAATCATCAGGGAAATGCAAATCAAAACTACACTAAGATATCACCTTACCCCCGTTAGATTGGCAAAAACATCCAAAACCAAGAACGACAAATGTTGGAGAGGTTGTGGAGAAAGAGGAACCCTCATACACTGTTGGTGGGAATGCAAACTGGTACAGCCACTATGGAAAACAGTATGGAGATTTCTCAAAAAGTTAAAAATAGAAATACCCTATGACCCAGCCATCCCATTACTGGGTATCTATCCTAAGAACCTGATATCAGATATCTCAAGAGTCCGTTGCACCCCTATGTTCATCGCAGCATCATTTACAATAGCCAAGACGTGGAACCAGCCTACATGCCCAGAAACTGATGATTGGATAAAGAAGATGTGGTATATATACACAATGGACTACTACTCAGCCATAAAAAAAGACGACATTGGCCCCTTCACAACAATGTGGATGGACCTCGAGGGCATTATGTTAAGCGAAATAAGTCAGTCAGAGAAAGACGAACTCTATATGACTCGACTCATAGGTGGAAATTCGTATATTGAGAAGGAGATCTGAGCGGTGGTTACCAGGGAAAAGGGGGGGTGGGGGGAGGGTACGGAGGGGGAAGTGGTGTTCCCACAACATGACTAACAAAAATGTACAACTGAAATTTCACAAGCTTGTAATCCATCATAACATTAATAAACAAAAAAAAAAAAAAAAGAAGCTTTGGGGACCATCTGCCCCTATGGAAAGAACGCAGCACTTTCTGCCTTGCAGCTCTAGGGCAATGTAGCACACCCAGAGCAGAAGTTCTACTTCAGCCAGATCAGGCCCCCAAAGAAACTGCGTTTCACAGGCGTTTGTAAGAGATGTTCCCGGTAGGCTGTTAGAGCACTGTGCAGAGCGAGTTGTTTCTTAGCTTCCCAAACAGCCGGAAGCAAGATGCTTTGGGGCCCTTCTCACCCTTTGGAAAGAAGGCAGCACTTTGTGCCTTGCAGCTCTAGGGCAATGTAGCACAGCCAGAGCAGAAGTTCTACTTCAGCCAGATCAGACCTGCAAAGAAACTGCGTTTCACAGGCCTTTGTAAGAGATGTTCCCTGTAGGCTGTTAGAGCACTGTGCAGAGCGAGTTGTTTCTTAGCTTCCCAAGGAGCTGGAAGCAAGATGCTTTTGGGGCCATCTGCCCTTAAGGAAAGAAGGCAGCACTTTGTGCCTTGCATCTCTAGGGCAATGTAGCACACCCAGAGCAGTTGTTCTACTTCTGCCAGGTCAGGCCTGCAAAGAAACTTCGTTTCACAGGCCTTTGTAAGAGATGTTCCCGGTAGGCTGTTAGAGCACTGTGCAGAGCGACTTGTTTCTTAGCTTCCCAAAGAGCTGGAAGCAAGATGCTTTGGGGCCCTTCTCACCCTTTGGAAAGAAGGCAGCACTTTGTGCCTTGCAGCTCTAGGGCAATGTAGCACACCCAGAGCCGAAGTTCTACTTCAGCTAGATCAGAGCTGCAAAGAAACTTCGTTTCACAGGCCTTTGTAAGAGATGTTCCCTGTAGGGTGTAAGAGCACTGTGCAGAGCGACTAGTTTCTTAGCTTCCCAGAGAGCTGAAAGTAAGATGCTTTGGGGCCCATCTGCCCCTATGGAAAGAACGCAGCACTTTGTGCCTTGCAGCTCTAGGGCAATGCAGCACACCCCTAGCAGAAGTTCTACTTCAGCCAGATCAGGCCTGCAAAGAAACTGCGTTTCACAGGCCTTTGTAAGAGCTGTTCCCGGTAGGCTGTTAGAGCACTGTGCAGAGCCAGTTGTTTCTTAGCTTCCCAGAGAGCTGGAAGCAAGATGCTTTGGGGCCCGTTAATTTTATACCCTGCTACTTTGCTGTAGTTGTTGATTATTTCTAATATTTTTTCTGTGGATTCTTTGGGGTTTTCTATGTATAAGGTCATGTCGTCTGCAAACAACGCGAGTTTTACTTCTTCGTTACCTATTTGGATTCCTTTTATTTTTTTTTCCTGCCGAATTGCTCTGGCCAGCACCTCCAGTACTATGTTGAATAGGAGTGGTGAAAGTGGGCACCCTTGTCTTGTTCCTGTCCTCAGAGGGATGTCTTTCAGCTTTTGTCCATTGAGTATGATGTTGGCTGTGGGTCTATCATATATGGCCTTTATTATGTTGAGGTACTTTCCTTCTATACCCATTTTACTGAGAGTTTTTATCATAAATGTGTGTTGGATGTTGTCGAATGCTTTCTCTGCGTCTATTCAGATGATCATGTGGTTTTTGTTTTTCATTTTGTTGATGTAGTGTATCACGTTGATTGACTTGCGGGTGTTGAACCATCCCTGTGTCCCTGGTATAAATCCCACTTGATCATGGTGTATAATCTTTTTGATGTATTGCTGTAATCGGTTTGCCAAAATTTTGTTGAGGATTTTTGCATCTATGTTCATCAGTGATATCGGCCTGTAGTTCTCCTTCTTTGTGTTGTCCTTGTCAGGTTGGGGGATCAGAGTGATGTTGGCTTCATAGAATGTGTTAGGGAGTTCTCCATCTTTCTCAATTTTCTGGAACAGTTTGAGGAGCATAGGTACAAAGAACTCACACTGCTTAACAACAAAAAAACAAACAACCCGATCAAAAAATGGGCAGAGGACATGAACAGACATTTCTCCAAAGAAGATATGAATATGGCCAATAGACACATGAAAAGATGTTCATCATCGCTAATCATCAGGGAAATGCAAATCAAAACTACACTAAGATATCACCTTACCCCAGGTAGATTGGCAAAAACATCCAAAACCAAGAACGACGAATGTTGGAGAGGTTGTGGAGAAAGAGGAACCCTCATACACTGTTGGTGGGAATGCAAACTGGTACAGCCACTATGGAAAACAGTATGGAGATTTCTCAAAAAGTTAAAAATAGAAATACCCTATGACCCAGCCATCCCATTACTGGGTATCTATCCTAAGAACCTGATATCAGATATCTCAAGAGTCCGTTGCACCCCTATGTTCATCGCAGCATCATTTACAATAGCCAAGACGTGGAACCAGCCTACATGCCCAGAAACTGATGATTGGATAAAGAAGATGTGGTATATATACACAATGGACTACTACTCAGCCATAAAAAAAGACGACATTGGCCCCTTCACAACAATGTGGATGGACCTCGAGGGCATTATGTTAAGCGAAATAAGTCAGTCAGAGAAAGACGAACTCTATATGACTCCACTCATAGGTGGAAATTCGTATATTGAGAAGGAGATCTGAGCGGTGGTTACCAGGGAAAAGGGGGGGTGGGGGGAGGGCACGGAGGGGGAAGTGGTGTTCCCACAACATGACTAACAAAAATGTACAACTGAAATTTCACAAGCTTGTAATCCATCATAACATTAATAAACAAAAAAAAAAAAAAAAGAAGCTTTGGGGACCATCTGCCCCTATGGAAAGAACGCAGCACTTTCTGCCTTGCAGCTCTAGGGCAATGTAGCACACCCAGAGCAGAAGTTCTACTTCAGCTAGATCAGGCCCGCAAAGAAACTGCGTTTCACAGGCCTTTGTAAGAGATGTTCCCGGTAGGCTGTCAGAGCACTGTGCAGAGCGAGTTGTTTCTTAGCTTCCCAAACAGCCGGAAGCAAGATGCTTTGGGGCCCTTCTCACCCTTTGGAAAGAAGTCAGCACTTTGTGCCTTGCAGCTCTAGGGCAATGTAGCACACCCAGAGCCGAAGTTCTACTTCAGCCAGATCAGGCCTGCAAAGAAACTGCGTTTCACAGGCCTTTGTAAGAGATGTTCCCGGTAGGCTGTTAGAGCACTGTGCAGAGCGAGTTGTTTCCTAGCTTCCCAAAGAGCTGGAAGCAAGATGCTTTGGGGCCCTTCTCACCCTTTGGAAAGAAGGCAGCACTTTGTGCCTTGCAGCTCTAGGGCAATGTAGCACAGCCAAAGCAGAAGTTCTACTTCAGCCAGATCAGACCTGCAAAGAAACTGCGTTTCACAGGCCTTTGTAAGAGATGTTCCCTGTAGGCTGTTAGAGAACTGTGCAGAGCGAGTTGTTTCTTAGCTTCCCAAGGAGCTGGAAGCAAGATGCTTTAGGGGCCATCTGCCCTTAAGGAAAGAAGGCAGCACTTTGTGCCTTGCATCTCTAGGGCAATGTAGCACACCCAGAGCAGTTGTTCTACTTCTGCCAGGTCAGGCCTGCAAAGAAACTTCGTTTCACAGGCCTTTGTAAGAGATGTTCCCGGTAGGCTGTTAGAGAACTGTGCAGAGCGAGTTGTTTCTTCGCTTCCCAAGGAGCTGGAAGCAAGATGCTTTGGGGGCCATCTGCCCTTAAGGAAAGAAGGCAGCACTTTGTGCCTTGCATCTCTAGGGCAATGCAGCACACCCAGAGCAGTTGTTCTACTTCTGCCAGGTCAGGCCTGCAAAGAAACTTCGTTTCACAGGCCTTTGTAAGAGATGTTCCCGGTAGGCTGTTAGAGCACTGTGCAGAGCGACTTGTTTCTTAGCTTCCCAAAGAGCTGGAAGCAAGATGCTTTGGGGCCCTTCTCACCCTTTGGAAAGAAGGCAGCACTTTGTGCCTTGCAGCTCTAGGGCAATGTAGCACACCCAGAGCCGAAGTTCTACTTCAGCTAGATCAGAGCTGCAAAGAAACTTCGTTTCACAGGCCTTTGTAAGAGATGTTCCCTGTAGGGTGTAAGAGCACTGTGAAGAGCGACTAGTTTCTTAGCTTCCCAGAGAGCTGAAAGTAAGATGCTTTGGGGCCCATCTGCCCCTATGGAAAGAACGCAGCACTTTGTGCCTTGCAGCTCTAGGGCAATGCAGCACACCCCTAGCAGAAGTTCTACTTCAGCCAGATCAGGCCTGCAAAGAAACTGCGTTTCACAGGCCTTTGTAAGAGCTGTTCCCGGTAGGCTGTTAGAGCACTGTGCAGAGCCAGTTGTTTCTTAGCTTCCCAGAGAGCTGGAAGCAAGATGCTTTGGGGCCCGTTAATTTTATACCCTGCTACTTTGCTGTAGTTGTTGATTATTTCTAATAGTTTTTCTGTGGATTCTTTGGGGTTTTCTATGTATAAGGTCATGTCGTCTGCAAACAACGCGAGTTTTACTTCTTCGTTACCTATTTGGATTCCTTTTATTTTTTTTTCCTGCCGAATTGCTCTGGCCAGCACCTCCAGTACTATGTTGAATTGGAGTGGTGAAAGTGGGCACCCTTGTCTTGTTCCTGTCCTCAGAGGGATGGCTTTCAGCTTTTGTCCATTGAGTATGATGTTGGCTGTGGGTCTATCATATATGGCCTTTATTATGTTGAGGTACTTTCCTTCTATACCCATTTTACTGAGGGTTTTTATCATAAATGTGTGTTGGATGTTGTCGAATGCTTTCTCTGCGTCTATTCAGATGATCATGTGGTTTTTGTTTTTCATTTTGTTGATGTAGTGTATCACGTTGATTGACTTGCGGGTGTTGAACCATCCCTGTGTCCCTGGTATAAATCCCACTTGATCATGGTGTATAATCTTTTTGATGTATTGCTGTAATCGGTTTGCCAAAATTTTGTTGAGGATTTTTGCATCTATGTTCATCAGTGATATCGGCCTGTAGTTCTCCTTCTTTGTGTTGTCCTTGTCAGGTTGGGGGATCAGAGTGATGTTGGCTTCATAGAATGTGTTAGGGAGTTCTCCATCTTTCTCAATTTTCTGGAACAGTTTGAGGAGCATAGGTACAAAGAACTCACACTGCTTAACAACAAAAAAACAAACAACCCGATCAAAAAATGGGCAGAGGACATGAACAGACATTTCTCAAAAGAAGATATGAATATGGCCAATAGACACATGAAAAGATGTTCATCATCGCTAATCATCAGGGAAATGCAAATCAAAACTACACTAAGATATCACCTTACCCCCGTTAGATTGGCAAAAACATCCAAAACCAAGAACGACGAATGTTGGAGAGGTTGTGGAGAAAGAGGAACCCTCATACACTGTTGGTGGGAATGCAAACTGGTACAGCCACTATGGAAAACAGTATGGAGATTTCTCAAAAAGTTAAAAATAGAAATACCCTATGACCCAGCCATCCCATTACTGGGTATCTATCCTAAGAACCTGATATCAGATATCTCAAGAGTCCGTTGCACCCCTATGTTCATCGCAGCATCATTTACAATAGCCAAGACGTGGAACCAGCCTACATGCCCAGAAACTGATGATTGGATAAAGAAGATGTGGTATATATACACAATGGACTACTACTCAGCCATAAAAAAAGACGACATTGGCCCCTTCACAACAATGTGGATGGACCTCGAGGGCATTATGTTAAGCGAAATAAGTCAGTCAGAGAAAGACGAACTCTATATGACTCCACTCATAGGTGGAAATTCGTATATTGAGAAGGAGATCTGAGCGGTGGTTACCAGGGAAAAGGGGGGGTGGGGGGAGGGCACGGAGGGGGAAGTGGTGTTCCCACAACATGACTAACAAAAATGTACAACTGAAATTTCACAAGCTTGTAATCCATCATAACATTAATAAACAAAAAAAAAAAAAAAAGAAGCTTTGGGGACCATCTGCCCCTATGGAAAGAACGCAGCACTTTCTGCCTTGCAGCTCTAGGGCAATGTAGCACACCCAGAGCAGAAGTTCTACTTCAGCTAGATCAGGCCCGCAAAGAAACTGCGTTTCACAGGCCTTTGTAAGAGATGTTCCCGGTAGGCTGTCAGAGCACTGTGCAGAGCGAGTTGTTTCTTAGCTTCCCAAACAGCCGGAAGCAAGATGCTTTGGGGCCCTTCTCACCCTTTGGAAAGAAGTCAGCACTTTGTGCCTTGCAGCTCTAGGGCAATGTAGCACACCCAGAGCCGAAGTTCTACTTCAGCCAGATCAGGCCTGCAAAGAAACTGCGTTTCACAGGCCTTTGTAAGAGATGTTCCCGGTAGGCTGTTAGAGCACTGTGCAGAGCGAGTTGTTTCCTAGCTTCCCAAAGAGCTGGAAGCAAGATGCTTTGGGGCCCTTCTCACCCTTTGGAAAGAAGGCAGCACTTTGTGCCTTGCAGCTCTAGGGCAATGTAGCACAGCCAAAGCAGAAGTTCTACTTCAGCCAGATCAGACCTGCAAAGAAACTGCGTTTCACAGGCCTTTGTAAGAGATGTTCCCTGTAGGCTGTTAGAGAACTGTGCAGAGCGACTAGTTTCTTAGCTTCCCAGAGAGCTGAAAGCAAGATGCTTTGGGGCCCATCTGCCCCTATGGAAAGAACGCAGCACTTTGTGCCTTGCAGCTCTAGGGCAATGCAGCACACCCCGAGCAGAAGTTCTACTTCAGCCAGATCAGGCCTGCAAAGAAACTGCGTTTCACAGGACTTTGTAAGAGCTGTTCCCGGTAGGCTGTTAGAGCACTGTGCAGAGCCAGTTGTTTCTTAGCTTCCCAGAGAGCTGTAAGCAAGATGCTTTGGGGCCCGTTAATTTTATACCCTGCTACTTTGCTGTAGTTGTTGATTATTTCTAATAGTTTTTCTGTGGATTCTTTGGGGTTCTCTATGTATAAGGTCATGTCGTCTGCAAACAACGCGAGTTTTACTTCTTCGTTACCTATTTGAATTCCTTTTATTTTTTTATCCTGCCGAATTGCTCTGGCCAGCACCTCCAGTACTATGTTGAATAGGAGTGGTGAAAGTGGGCACCCTTGTCTTGTTCCTGTCCTCAGAGGGATGGCTTTCAGCTTTTGTCCATTGAGTATGATGTTGGCTGTGGGTCTATCATATATGGCCTTTATTATGTTGAGGTACTTTCCTTCTATACCCATTTTACTGAGGGTTTTTATCATAAATGTGTGTTGGATGTTGTCGAATGCTTTCTCTGTGTCTATTCAGATGATCATGTGGTTTTTGTTTTTCATTTTGTTGATGTAGTGTATCACGTTGATTGACTTGCGGGTGTTGAACCATCCCTGTGTCCCTGGTATAAATCCCACTTGATCATGGTGTATAATCTTTTTGATGTATTGCTGTAATCGGTTTGCCAAAATTTTGTTGAGGATTTTTGCATCTATGTTCATCAGTGATATCGGCCTGTAGTTCTCCTTCTTTGTGTTGTCCTTGTCAGGTTTGGGGATCAGAGTGATGTTGGCTTCATAGAATGTGTTAGGGAGTTCTCCATTTTCTCAATTTTCTGGAACTGTTTGAGGAGAATAGGTACAAAGAAGTCACACTGCTTAACAACAAAAAAAGAAACAACCCGATCAAAAAATGGGCAGAGGACATGAACAGACATTTCTCAAAAGAAGATATGAATATGGCCAATAGACACATGAAAAGATGTTCATCATCGCTAATCATCAGGGAAATGCAAATCAAAACTACACTAAGATATCACCTTACCCCCGTTAGATTGGCAAAAACATCCAAAACCAAGAACGACAAATGTTGGAGAGGTTGTGGAGAAAGAGGAACCCTCATACACTGTTGGTGGGAATGCAAACTGGTACAGCCACTATGGAAAACAGTATGGAGATTTCTCAAAAAGTTAAAATAGAAATACCCTATGACCCAGCCATCCCATTACTGGGTATCTATCCTAAGAACCTGATATCAGATATCTCAAGAGTCCGTTGCACCCCTATGTTCATCGCAGCATTATTTACAATAGCCATGACGTGGAACCAGCCTACATGCCCAGAAACTGATGATTGGATAAAGAAGATGTGTTATATATACACAATGGAATACTACTCAGCCATAAAAAATGACGACATTGGCCCCTTCACAACAATGTGGATGGACCTCGAGGGCATTATGTTAAGCGAAATAAGTCAGTCAGAGAAAGACGAACTCTATATGACTCCACTCATAGGTGGAAATTAGTATATTGAGAAGGAGATCTGATCGGTGGTTACCAGGGAAAAGGGGGGGTGGGGGGAGGGCACGGAGGGGGAACTGGTGTTCCCACAACATGACTAACAAAAATGTACAACTGAAATTTCACAAGCTTGTAATCCATGATAACATTAATAAACAAAAAAAAAAAAAAAGAAGCTTTGGGGCCCATCTGCCCACATGGAAAGAACGCAGCACTTTCTGCCTTGCAGCTCTAGGGCAATGTAGCACATCCAGAGCAGAAGTTCTACTTCAGCCAGATCAGGCCCGCAAAGAAACTGCGTTTCACAGGCCTTTGTAAGAGATGTTCCCGGTAGGTTGTTAGAGCACTGTGCAGAGCGAGTTGTTTCTTAGCTTCCCAAACAGCCGGAAGCAAGATGCTTTGGGGCCCTTCTCACCCTTTGGAAAGAAGGCAGCACTTTGTGCCTTGCAGCTCTAGGGCAATGTAGCACACGCAGAGCAGAAGTTGTACTTCAGCCAGATCAGGCCTGCAAAGAAACTGCGTTTCACAGGCCTTTGTAAGAGATGTTCCCGGTAGGCTGTTAGAGCACTGTGCAGAGCGAGTTGTTTCCTAGCTTCCCAAAGAGCTGGAAGCAAGATGCTTTGGGGCCCTTCTCACCCTTTGGAAAGAAGGCAGCACTTTGTGCCTTGCAGCTCTAGGGCAATGTAGCACACCCAAAGCAGAAGTTCTACTTCAGCCAGATCAGACCTGCAAAGAAACTGCGTTTCACAGGCTTTTGTAAGAGATGTTCCCTTTAGGCTGTTAGAGAACTGTGCAGAGCGACTAGATTCTTAGCTTCCCAGAGAGCAGAAAGCAAGCTGCTTTGGGGCCCATCTGCCCCTATGGAAAGAACGCAGCACTTTGTGCCTTGCAGTCTAGGGCAATGTAGCACACCCAGAGCAGAAGTTCTACTTCAGCCAGATCAGGCCCGCAAAGAAACTGCGTTTCACAGGCTTTGGTAACAGATGTTCCCGGTAGGCTGTTAGAGCACTGTGCAGAGCGAGTTGTTTCTCAGCTTCCAAATAGTTGGAAGCAAGATGCTTTGGGGATCATCTGCCCCTTTGAGATGAAGGCAGCACTTTGTGCCTTGCAGCTCTAGGGCAATGTAGCACACCCAGAGCAGAAGTTCTACTTCAGCCAGATCAGGCCCGCAAAGAAACTGCGTTTCACAGGCCTTGGTAAGAGATGTTCCCGGTAGGCTGTTAGAGCACTGTGCAGAGCGAGTTGTTTCTCAGCTTCCAAATAGTTGGAAGCAAGATGCTTTGGGGATCATCTGCCCCTTTGAGATGAAGGCAGCACTTTGTGCCTTGCAGCTCTAGGGCAATGTAGCACAACCAGAGCAGAAGTTCTACTTCAGCCAGATCAGGCCCGCAAAGAAACTGCGTTTCACAGGCCTTTGTAAGAGATGTTCCCGGTAGGCTGTTAGAGCACTGTGCAGAGCGAGTTCTTTCTTAGCTTCCCAAAGACCTGGAAGCAAGATGCTTTGGGGGCCATCTGCCGTAAAGTAAAGAAGGCAGCACTTTGTGCCTTTCAGCTCTAGGGCAATGCAGCACACCCCGAGCAGAAGTTCTACTTCAGCCAGATCAGGCCTGCAAAGAAACTGCGTTTCACAGGCCTTTGTAAGAGATGTTCCCGGTAGGCTGTTAGAGCACTGTGCAGAGCGAGTTGTTTCTTAGCTTCCCAGAGAGCTGGAAGCAAGATGCTTTGGGGCCCGTTAATTGTATCCCCTGCTACTTTGCTGTAGTTGTTGATTATTTCTAATAGTTTTTCTGTGGATTCTTTGGGGTTTTCTATGTATAAGATCATGTCGTCTGCAAACAACGCGAGTTTTACTTCTTCGTTACCTATTTCGATTCCTTTTATTCTTTTTTTCCGCCGAATTGCTCTGGCCAGCACCTCCAGTACTATGTTGAATAGGAATGGTGAAAGTGGGCACCCTTGTCTTGATCCTGTCCTCAGAGGGATGGCTTTCAGCTTTTGTCCATTGAGTATGCTGTTGGCTGTGGGTCTATCATATATGGCCTTTATTATGTTGAGGTACTTTCCTTCTATACCCATTTTACTGAGGGTTTTTATCATAAATGGGTGTTGGATCTTGTCGAATGCTTTCTCTGCGTCTATTGAGATGATCATGTGGTTTTTGTTTTTCATTTTGTTGATGTAGTGTATCACGTTGATTGACTTGCGGGTGTTGAACCATCCCTGTGTCCCTGGTATAAATCCCACTTGATCATGGTGTATAATCTTTTTGATGTATTGCTGTAATCGGTTTGCCAAAATTTTGTTGAGGATTTTTGCATCTATGTTCATCAGTGATATCGGCCTGTAGTTCTCCTTCTTTGTGTTGTCCTTGTCAGGTTGGGGGATCAGAGTGATGTTGGCTTCATAGAATGTGTTAGGGAGTTCTCCATCTTTCTCAATTTTCTGGAACAGTTTGAGGAGAATAGGTACAAAGAACTCACACTGCTTAACAACAAAAAAACAAACAACCCGATCAAAAAATGGGCAGAGGACATGAACAGACATTTCTCCAAAGAAGATATGAACATGGCCAATAGACACATGAAAAGATGTTCATCATCGCTAATCATCAGGGAAATGCAAATCAAAACTACACTAAGATATCACCTTACCCCCGTTAGATTGGCAAAAACATCCAAAACCAAGAAAGACGAATGTTGGAGAGGTTGTGGAGAAAGAGGAACCCTCATACACTGTTGGTGGGAATGCAAACTGGTACAGCCACTATGGAAAACAGTATGGAGATTTCTCAAAAAGTTAAAAATAGAAATACCCTATGACCCAGCCATCCCATTACTGGGTATCTATCCTAAGAACCTGATATCAGATATCTCAAGAGTCCGTTGCACCCCTATGTTCATCGCAGCATTATTTACAATAGCCAAGACGTGGAACCAGCCTACATGCCCAGAAACTGATGATTGGATAAAGAAGATGTGGTATATATACACAATGGAATACTACTCAGCCATGAAAAAAGACGACATTGGCCCCTTCACAACAATGTGGATGGACCTCGAGGGCATTATGTTAAGCGAAATAAGTCAGTCAGAGAAAGACAGACTCTATATGACTCCACTCATAGGTGGAAATTAGTATATTGAGACGGAGATCTGATCGGTGGTTACCAGGGAAAAGGGGGGGTGGGGGGAGGGCACGGAGGGGGAAGTGGTGTTCCCACAACATGACTAACAAAAATGTACAACTGAAATTTCACAAGCTTGTAATCCATCATAACATTAATAAACAAACTAAAAAAAAAAAGATGCTTTGGGGCCCATCTGCCCCTATGGAAAGAACGCAGCACTTTGTGCCTTGCAGCTCTAGGGCAATGTAGCACACCCAGAGCAGAAGTTCTACTTCAGCCAGATCAGGCCCGCAAAGAAACTGCGTTTCACAGGCCTTTGTAAGAGATGTTCCCGGTAGGCTGTTAGAGCACTGTGCAGAGCGAGTTGTTTCTTAGCTTCCCAACGAGCTGGAAGCAAGATGCTTTAGGGGCCATCTGCCCTTAAGGAAAGAAGGCAGCACTTTGTGCCTTGCAGCTGTAGGGCAATGTAGCAGAACCAGAGCAGAAGTTCTACTTCAGCCAGATCAGGCCTGCAAAGAAACTGCGTTTCACAGGCCTTTGTAAGAGATGTTCCCGGTAGGCTGTTAGAGCACTGTGCAGAGCGAGTTGTTTCTTAGCTTCCCAAAGAGCTGGAAGCAAGATGCTTTGGGGCCCTTCTCACCCATTGGAAAGAAGGCAGCACTTTGTGCCTTACAGCTCTAGGGCAATGTAGCACACCCAGAGCAGAAGTTCTTCTTCAGCCAGATCAGGCCTGCAAAGAAACTGCGTTTCACAGGCTTTTGTAAGAGATGTTCCCTGTAGGCTGTAAGAGCACTGTGCAGAGCGACTAGTTTCTTAGCTTATCAGAGAGCTGGAAGCAAGATGCTTTGGGGCTCATCTGCCTCTTTGAAATGAAGGCAGCACTTTGTGCCTTGCAGCTCTAGGGCACTGCAGCACACCCCGAGCAGAAGTTCTACTTCAGCCAGATCAGGCCTGCAAAGAAACTGCGTTTCACAGGCCTTTGTAAGAGATGTTCCCGGTAGGCTGTTAGAGCACTGTGCAGAGCGAGTTGTTTCTTAGCTTCCCAGAGAGCTGGAAGCAAGATGCTTTGGGGCCCGTTAATTTTATACCCTGCTACTTTGCTGTAGTTGTTGATTATTTCTAATAGTTTTTCTGTGGATTCTTTGGGGTTTTCTATGTATAAGATCATGTCGTCTGCAAACAACGCGAGTTTTACTTCTTCGTTACCTATTTGGATTCCTTTTATTTTTTTTTCCTGCCGAATTGCTCTGGCCAGCACCTCCAGTACTATGTTGAATAGGAGTGGTGAAAGTGGGCACCCTTGTCTTGATCCTGTCCTCAGAGGGATGGCTTTCAGCTTTTGTCCATTGAGTATGCTGTTGGCTGTGGGTCTATCATATATGGCCTTTATTATGTTGAGGTACTTTCCTTCTATACCCATTTTACTGAGGGTTTTTATCATAAATGGGTGTTGGATCTTGTCGAATGCTTTCTCTGCGTCTATTGAGATGATCATGTGGTTTTTGTTTTTCATTTTGTTGATGTAGTGTATCACGTTGATTGACTTGCGGGTGTTGAACCATCCCTGTGTCCCTGGTATAAATCCCACTTGATCATGGTGTATAATCTTTTTGATGTATTGCTGTAATCGGTTTGCCAAAATTTTGTTGAGGATTTTTGCATCTATGTTCATCAGTGATATCGGCCTGTAGTTCTCCTTCTTTGTGTTGTCCTTGTCAGGTTGGGGGATCAGAGTGATGTTGGCTTCATAGAATGTGTTAGGGAGTTCTCCATCTTTCTCAATTTTCTGGAACAGTTTGAGGAGAATAGGTACAAAGAACTCACACTGCTTAACAACAAAAAAACAAACAACCCGATCAAAAAATGGGCAGAGGACATGAACAGACATTTCTCCAAAGAAGATATGAATATGGCCAATAGACACATGAAAAGATGTTCATCATCGCTAATCATCAGGGAAATGCAAATCAAAACTACACTAAGATATCACCTTACCCCCGTTAGATTGGCAAAAACATCCAAAACCAAGAACGACAAATGTTGGAGAGGTTGTGGAGAAAGAGGAACCCTCATACACTGTTGGTGGGAATGCAAACTGGTACAGCCACTATGGAAAACAGTATGGAGATTTCTCAAAAAGTTAAAAATAGAAATACCCTATGACCCAGCCATCCCATTACTGGGTATCTATCCTAAGAACCTGATATCAGATATCTCAAGAGTCCGTTGCACCCCTATGTTCATCGCAGCATTATTTACAATAGCCAAGACGTGGAACCAGCCTACATGCCCAGAAACTGATGATTGGATAAAGAAGATGTGGTATATATACACAATGGAATACTACTCAGCCATAAAAAAAGACGACATTGGCCCCTTCACAACAATGTGGATGGACCTCGAGGGCATTATGTTAAGCGAAATAAGTCAGTCAGAGAAAGACAGACTCTATATGACTCCACTCATAGGTGGAAATTAGTATATTGAGAAGGAGATCTGATCGGTGGTTACCAGGGAAAAGGGGGGGTGGGGGGAGGGCACGGAGGGGGAAGTGGTGTTCCCACAACATGACTAACAAAAATGTACAACTGAAATTTCACAAGCTTGTAATCCATCATAACATTAATAAACAAACAAAAAAAAAAAAGCTGCTTTGGGGCCCATCTGCCCCTATGGAAAGAACGCAGCACTTTGTGCCTTGCAGCTCTAGGGCAATGTAGCACACCCAGAGCAGAAGTTCTACTTCAGCCAGATCAGGCCCGCAAAGAAACTGCGTTTCACAGGCCTTTGTAAGAGATGTTCCCGGTAGGCTGTTAGAGCACTGTGCAGAGCGAGTTGTTTCTTAGCTTCCCAACGAGCTGGAAGCAAGATGCTTTAGGGGCCATCTGCCCTTAAGGAAAGAAGGCAGCACTTTGTGCCTTGCAGCTCTAGGGCAATGTAGCACAACCAGAGCAGAAGTTCTACTTCAGCAAGATCAGGCCTGCAAAGAAACTGCGTTTCACAGGCCTTTGTAAGAGATGTTCCCGGTAGGCTGTTAGAGCACTGTGCAGAGCGAGTTGTTTCTTAGCTTCCCAAAGAGCTGGAAGCAAGATGCTTTAGGGACCATCTGCCCTTAAGGAAAGAATGCAGCACTTTGTGCCTTGCAGCTCTAGGGCAATGTAGCACACCCAGAGAAGTTGTTCTACTTCTGCCAGGTCAGGCCTGCAAAGAAACTTCGTTTCACAGGCCTTTGTAAGAGATGTTCCCGGTAGGCTGTTAGAGCACTGTGCAGAGCGACTTGTTTCTTAGCTTCCCAAAGAGCTGGAAGCAAGATGCTTTGGGGCCCTCTCACCCTTTGGAAAGAAGGCAGCACTTTGTGCCTTGCAGCTCTAGCGCAATGTAGCACACCCAGAGCCGAAGTTCTACTTCAGCTAGATCAGACCTGCAAAGAAACTTCGTTTCACAGGCCTTTGTAAGAGATGTTCCCCGGTAGGCTGTAAGAGCACTGTGCAGAGCGACTGGTTTTTTAGCTTCCCAGAGAGCTGGAAGCAAGATGCTTTGGGGCCCATCTGCCCCTATGGAAAGAACGCAGCACTTTGTGCCTTGCAGCTCTAGGGCAATGCAGCACACCCCGAGCAGAAGTTCTACTTCAGCCAGATCAGGCCTGCAAAGAAACTGCGTTTCACAGGCCTTTGTAAGAGATGTTCCCAGTAGGCTGTTAGAGCACTGTGCAGAGCGAGTTGTTTCTTAGCTTCCCAGAGAGCTGGAAGCAAGATGCTTTGGGGCCCGTTAATTTTATACCCTGCTACTTTGCTGTAGTTGTTGATTATTTCTAATAGTTTTTCTGTGGATTCTTTGGGGTTTTTTATGTATAAGATCAAGTCGTCTGCAAACAACGCGAGTTTTACTTCTTCGTTACCTATTTGGATTCCTTTTATTTTTTTTTCCTGCCGAATTGCTCTGGCCAGCACCTCCAGTACTATGTTGAATAGGAGTGGTGAAAGTGGGCACCCTTGTCTTGTTCCTGTCCTCAGAGGGAAGGCTTTCAGCTTTTGCCCATTGAGTATGATTTTGGCTGTGGGTCTATCATATATGGCCTTTATTATGTTGAGGTGCTTTCCTTCTATACCCATTTTACTGAGGGTTTTTATCATAAATGGGTGTTAGATCTTGTCGAATGCTTTCTCTGCGTCTATTGAGATGATCATGTGGTTTTTGTTTTTCATTTTGTTGATGTAGTGTATCACGTTGATTGACTTGCGGGTGTTGAACCATCCCTGTGTCCCTGGTATAAATCCCACTTGATCATGGTGTATAATCTTTTTGATGTATTGCTGTAATCGGTTTGCCAAAATTTTGTTGAGGATTTTTGCATCTATGTTCATCAGTGATATCGGCCTGTAGTTCTCCTTCTTTGTGTTGTCCTTGTCAGGTTGTGGGATCAGAGTGATGTTGGCTTCATAGAATGTGTTAGGGAGTTCTCCATCTTTCTCAATTTTCTGGAACAGTTTGAGGAGAATAGGTACAAAGAACTCACACTGCTTAACACCAAAAAGCAAACAACCCGATCAAAAAATGGGCAGAGGACATGAACAGACATTTCTCAAAAGAAGATATGAATATGGCCAATAGACACATGAAAAGATGTTCATCATCGCTAATCATCAGGGAAATGCAAATCAAAACTACACTAAGATATCACCTTACCCCCGTTTGATTGGCAAAAACATCCAAAACCAATAAAGACGAATGTTGGAGAGGTTGTGGAGAAAGTGGAACCCTCATACACTGTTGGTGGGAATGCAAACTGGTACAGCCACTATGGAAAACAGTATGGAGATTTCTCAAAAAGTTAAAAATAGAAATACCCTATGACCCAGCCATCCCATTACTGGGTATCTATCCTAAGAACCTGATATCAGATATCTCAAGAGTCCGTTGCACCCCTATGTTCATCGCAGAGTTATTTACAATAGCCAAGACGTGGAACCAGCCTACATGCCCAGAAACTGATGATTGGATAAAGAAGATGTGGTATATATACACAATGGAATACTACTCAGCCATAAAAAAAGACGAAATTGGGCCCTTCACAACAATGTGGATGGACCTCGAGGGCATTATGTTAAGCGAAATAAGTCAGTCAGAGAAAGACGAACTCTATATGACTCCACTCATAGGTGGAAATTAGTATATTGAGAAGGAGATCTGATCGGTGGTTACCAGGGAAAAGGGGGGGTGGGGGGAGGGCACGGAGTGGGAAGTGGTGTTCCCACAACATGACTAACAAAAATGTACAACTGAAATTTCACAAGCTTGTAATCCATCATAACATTAATAAACCAAAAAAAAAAAAGATGCTTTGGGGCCCATCTGCCCCTATGGAAAGAACGCAGCACTTTGTGCCTTGCAGCTCTAGGGCAATGTAGCACACCCCGAGCAGAAGTTCTACTTCAGCCAGATCTGGCATGCAAAGAAACTGCGTTTCACAGGCCTTTGTAAGAGATGTTCCCTGTAGGCTGTTAGAGAACTGTGCAGAGCGAGTTGTTTCTTAGCTTCCCAAGGAGCTGGAAGCAAGGTGCTTTAGGGACCATCTGCCCTTAATGAAAGAAGGCAGCACTTTGTGCCTTGCAGCTGTAGGGCAATGTAGCACACCCAGAGAAGTTGTTCTACTTCTGCCAGGTCAGGCCTGCAAAGAAACTTCGTTTCACAGGCCTTTGTAAGGGATGTTCCCGGTAGGCTGTTAGAGCACTGTGCAGAGCGACTTGTTTCTTAGCTTCCCAAAGAGCTGGAAGCAAGATGCTTTCGGGCCCTCTCACCCTTTCGAAAGAAGGCAGCACTTTGTGCCTTGCAGCTCTAGGGCAATGTAGCACACCCAGAGCCGAAGTTCTACTTCAGCTAGATCAGACCAGCATAGACACTGCGTTTCACAGGCCTTTGTAAGAGATGTTCCCGGTAGGCTGTTAGAGCACTGTGCAGAGCGAGTTGTTTCTTAGCTTCCCAGAGAGCTGGAAGCAAGATGCTTTGGGGCCCGTTAATTGTATCCCCTGCTACTTTGCTGTAGTTGTTGATTATTTCTAATAGTTTTTCTGTGGATTCTTTGGGGTTTTCTATGTATAAGATCATGTCGTCTGCAAACAACGCGAGTTTTATTTCTTCGTTACCTATTTGGATTCCTTTTATTTTTTTTTCCTGCCGAATTGCTCTGGCCAGCACCTCCAGTACTATGTTGAATAGGAGTGGTGAAAGTGGGCACCCTTGTCTTGTTCCTGTCCTCAGAGGGATGGCTTTCAGCTTTTGTCCATTGAGTATGATGTTGGCTGTGGGTCTATCATATATGGCCTTTATTATGTTGAGGTACTTTCCTTCTATACCCATTTTACTGAGGGTTTTTATCATAAATGGGTGTTGGATCTTGTCGAATGCTTTCTCTGCGTCTATTGAGATGATCATGTGGTTTTTGTTTTTCATTTTGTTGATGTAGTGTATCACGTTGATTGACTTGCGGGTGTTGAACCATCCCTGTGTCCCTGGTATAAATCCCACTTGATCATGGTGTATAATCTTTTTGATGTATTGCTGTAATCGGTTTGCCAAAATTTTGTTGAGGATTTTTGCATCTATGTTCATCAGTGATATCGGCCTGTAGTTCTCCTTCTTTGTGTTGTCCTTGTCAGGTTGGGGGATCAGAGTGATGTTGGCTTCATAGAATGTGTTAGGGAGTTCTCCATCTTTCTCAATTTTCTGGAACAGTTTGAGGAGAATAGGTACAAAGAACTCACACTGCTTAACAACAAAAAAACAAACAACCCGATCAAAAAATGGGCAGAGGACATGAACAGACATTTCTCCAAAGAAGATATGAATATGGCCAATAGACACATGAAAAGATGTTCATCATCGCTAATCATCAGGGAAATGCAAATCAAAACTACACTAAGATATCACCTTACCCCCGTTAGATTGGCAAAAACATCCAAAACCAAGAACGACGAATGTTGGAGAGGTTGTGGAGAAAGAGGAACCCTCATACACTGTTGGTGGGAATGCAAACTGGTACAGCCACTATGGAAAACAGTATGGAGATTTCTCAAAAAGTTAAAAATAGAAATACCCTATGACCCAGCCATCCCATTACTGGGTATCTATCCTAAGAACCTGATATCAGATATCTCAAGAGTCCGTTGCACCCCTATGTTCATCGCAGCATTATTTACAATAGCCAAGACGTGGAACCAGCCTACATGCCCAGAAACTGATGATTGGATAAAGAAGATGTGGTATATATACACAATGGAATACTACTCAGCCATAAAAAAAGACGACATTGGCCCCTTCACAACAATGTGGATGGACCTCGAGGGCATTATGTTAAGCGAAATAAGTCAGTCAGAGAAAGACGAACTCTATATGACTCCACTCATAGGTGGAAATGAGTATATTGAGAAGGAGATCTGATCGGTGGTTACCAGGGAAAAGGGGGGGTGGGGGGAGGGCACGGAGGGGGAAGTGGTGTTCCCACAACATGACTAACCAAAATGTACAACTGAAATTTCACAAGCTTGTAATCCATCATAACATCAATAAACAAAAAAAAAAAAAAAAAGATGCTTTGGGGCCCATCTGCCCCTATGGAAAGAAGGCAGCACTTTGTGCCTTGCAGCTCTAGGGCAATGTAGCACACCCAGAGCAGAAGTTCTACTTCAGCCAGATCAGACCTGCAAAGAAACTGCGTTTCACAGGCCTTTGTAAGAGATGTTCCCCGTAGACTGTTAGAGCGCTGTGCACAGCGAGTTGTTTCTTAGTTTCCCAAAGAGCTGGAAGCAAGATGCTTTAGGGGCCATCTGCCCTTAAGGAAAGAAGGCAGCACTTTGTGCCTTTCCGCTCTAGGGCAATGTAGCACATCCAGAGCAGTTGTTCTACTTCTGCCAGGTCAGGCCTGCAAAGAAACTTCGTTTCACAGGCCTTTGTAAGAGATGTTCCCGGTAGGCTGTTAGAGCACTGTGGAGAGCGAGTTGTTTCCTAGCTTCCCAAAGAGCCGGAAGCAAGATGCTTTGGGGCCCTTCTCACCCTTTGGAAAGAAGGCAGCACTTTGTGCCTTGCAGCTCTAGGGCAATGTAGCACACCCAGAGCCGAAGTTCTACTTCAGCTAGATCAGACCTGCAAAGAAACTTCGTTTCACAGGCCTTTGTAAGAGATGTTCCCGGTAGGCTGTAAGAGCACTGTGCAGAGCGACTAGTTTCTTAGCTTCCCAGATTGCTGGAAGCAGGATGCTTTGGGGCCCATCTGCCCCTATGGAAAGAACGCAGCACTTTGTGCCTTGCAGCTCTAGGGCAATGTAGCACACCCAGAGCAGAAGTTCTACTTCAGCCAGATCAGGCCTGCAAAGAAACTGCGTTTCACAGGCCTTTGTAAGAGATGTTCCCGGTAGGCTGTTAGAGCACTGTGCAGAGCGAGTTGTTTCTTAGCTTCCCAGAGAGCTGGAAGCAAGATGCTTTGGGGCCCGTTAATTTTATACCCTGCTACTTTGCTGTAGTTGTTGGTTATTTCTAATAGTTTTTCTGTGGATTCTTTGGGGTTTTCTATGTATAAGATCATGTCGTCTGCAAACAACGCGAGTTTTACTTCTTCGTTACCTATTTGGATTCCTTTTATTTTTTTTTCCTGCCGAATTGCTCTGGCCAGCACCTCCAGTACTATGTTGAATAGGAGTGGTGAAAGTGGGCACCCTTGTCTTGTTCCTGTCCTCAGAGGGATGGCTTTCAGCTTTTGTCCATTGAGTATGATTTTGGCTGTGGGTCTATCATATATGGCCTTTATTATGTTGAGGTACTTTCCTTCTATACCCATTTTACTGAGGGTTTTTATCATAAATGGGTGTTGGATCTTGTCGAATGCTTTCTCTGTGTCTATTGAGATGATCATGTGGTTTTTGTTTTTCATTTTGTTGATGTAGTGTATCACGTTGATTGACTTGCGGGTGTTGAACCATCCCTGTGTCCCTGGTATAAATCCCACTTGATCATGGTGTATAATCTTTTTGATGTATTGCTGTAATCGGTTTGCCAAAATTTTGTTGAGGATTTTTGCATCTATGTTCATCAGTGATATCGGCCTGTAGTTCTCCTTCTTTGTGTTGTCCTTGTCAGGTTGGGGGATCAGAGTGATGTTGGCTTCATAGAATGTGATAGGGAGTTCTCCATCTTTCTCAATTTTCTGGAACAGTTTGAGGAGAATAGGTACAAAGAACTCACACTGCTTAACAACAAAAAAACAAACAACCCGATCAAAAAATGGGCAGAGGACATGAACAGACATTTCTCAAAAGAAGATATGAATATGGCCAATAGACACATGAAAAGATGTTCATCATCGCTAATCATCAGGGAAATGCAAATCAAAACTACACTAAGATATCACCTTACCCCCGTTTGATTGGCAAAAACATCCAAAACCAAGAAAGACGAATGTTGGAGAGGTTGTGGAGAAAGTGGAACCCTCATACACTGTTGGTGGGAATGCAAACTGGTACAGCCACTATGGAAAACAGTATGGAGATTTCTCAAAAAGTTAAAAATAGAAATACCCTATGACCCAGCCATCCCATTACTGGGTATCTATCCTAAGAACCTGATATCAGATATCTCAAGAGTCCGTTGCACCCCTATGTTCATTGCAGAGTTATTTACAATAGCCAAGACGTGGAACCAGCCTACATGCCCAGAAACTGATGATTGGATAAAGAAGATGTGGTATATATACACAATGGAATACTACTCAGCCATAAAAAAAGACGACATTGGCCCCTTCAGAACAATGTGGATGGACCTCGAGGGCATTATGTTAAGCGAAATAAGTCAGTCAGAGAAAGACGAACTCTATATGACTCCACTCATAGGTGGAAATTAGTATATTGAGAAGGAGATCTGATCGGTGGTTACCAGGGAAAAGGGGGGGTGGGGGGAGGGCACGGAGGGGGAAGTGGTGTTCCCACAACATGACTAACAAAAATGTACAACTGAAATTTCACAAGCTTGTAATCCATCATAACATTAATAAACCAAAAAAAAAAAAGATGCTTTGGGGCCCATCTGCCCCTATGTAAAGAACGCAGCACTTTGTGCCTTGCAGCTCTAGGGCAATGCAGCACACCCCGAGCAGAAGTTCTACTTCAGCCAGATCAGGCCTGCAAAGAAACTGCGTTTCACAGGCCTTTGTAAGAGATGTTCCCTGTAGGCTGTTAGAGCACTGTGCAGAGCAAGTTGTTTCCTAGCTTCCCAAAGAGCTGGAAGCAAGATGCTTTGGGGCCCTCTCACCCTCTGGAAAGAAGGCAGCACTTTGTGCCTTGCAGCTCTAGGGCAATGTAGCACACCCAAAGCAGAAGTTCTACTTCAGCCCCATCAGACCTGCAAAGAAACTGCGTTTCACAGGCCTTTGTAAGAGATGTTCCCTGTAGGCTGTTAGAGAACTGTGCAGAGCGAGTTGTTTCTTAGCTTCCCAAGGAGCTGGAAGCAAGATGCTTTAGGGACCATCTGCCCTTAAGGAAAGAAGGCAGCACTTTGTGCCTTGCAGCTGTAGGGCAATGTAGCACACCCAGAGAAGTTGTTCTACTTCTGCCAGGTCAGGCCTGCAAAGAAACTTCGTTTCACAGGCCTTTGTAAGAGATGTTCCCAGTAGGCTGTTAGAGCACTGTGCAGAGCGACTTGTTTCTTAGCTTCCCAAAGAGCTGGAAGCAAGATGCTTTGGGGCCCTCTCACCCTTTGGAAAGAAGGCAGCACTTTGTGCCTTGCAGCTCTAGGGCAATGTAGCACACCCAGAGCAGAAGTTCTACTTCAGCTAGATCAGACCTGCAAAGACACTGCGTTTCACAGGCCTTTGTAAGAGATGTTCCCGGTAGGCTGTTAGAGCACTGTGCAGAGCGAGTTGTTTCTTAGCTTCCCAGAGAGCTGGAAGCAAGATGCTTTGGGGACCGTTAATTGTATCCCCTGCTACTTTGCTGTAGTTGTTGATTATTTCTAATAGTTTTTCTGTGGATTCTTTGGGGTTTTCTATGTATAAGATCATGTCGTCTGCAAACAACGCGAGTTTTACTTCTTCGTTACCTATTTGGATTCCTTTTATTTTTTTTTCCTGCCGAATTGCTCTGGCCAGCACCTCCAGTACTATGTTGAATAGGAGTGGTGAAAGTGGGCACCCTTGTCTTGTTCCTGTCCTCAGAGGGATGGCTTTCAGCTTTTGTCCATTGAGTATGCTGTTGGCTGTGGGTCTATCATATATGGCCTTTATTATGTTGAGGTACTTTCCTTCTATACCCATTTTACTGAGGGTTTTTATCATAAATGGGTGTTGGATCTTGTCGAATGCTTTCTCTGCGTCTATTGAGATGATCATGTGGTTTTTGTTTTTCATTTTGTTGATGTAGTGTATCACGTTGATTGACTTGCGGGTGTTGAACCATCCCTGTGTCCCTGGTATAAATCCCACTTGATCATGGTGTATAATCTTTTTGATGTATTGCTGTAATCGGTTTGCCAAAATTTTGTTGAGGATTTTTGCATCTATGTTCATCAGTGATATCGGCCTGTAGTTCTCCTTCTTTGTGTTGTCCTTGTCAGGTTGGAGGATCAGAGTGATGTTGGCTTCATAGAATGTGTTAGGGAGTTCTCCATCTTTCTCAATTTTCTGGAACAGTTTGAGGAGAATAGGTATAAAGAACTCACACTGCTTAACAACAAAAAAACAAACAACCCGATCAAAAAATGGGCAGAGGACATGAACAGACATTTCTCCAAAGAAGATATGAATATGGCCAATAGACACATGAAAAGATGTTCATCATCGCTAATCATCAGGGAAATGCAAATCAAAACTAGACTAAGATATCACCTTACCCCCGTTAGATTGGCAAAAACATCCAAAACCAAGAACGACGAATGTTGGAGAGGTTGTGGAGAAAGAGGAACCCTCATACACTGTTGGTGGGAATGCAAACTGGTACAGCCACTATGGAAAACAGTATGGAGATTTCTCAAAAAGTTAAAAATAGAAATACCCTATGACCCAGCCATCCCATTACTGGGTATCTATCCTAAGAACCTGATATCAGATATCTCAAGAGTCCGTTGCACCCCTATGTTCATCGCAGCATCATTTACAATAGCCAAGACGTGGAACCAGCCTACATGCCCAGAAACTGATGATTGGATAAAGAAGATGTGGTATATATACACAATGGAATACTACTCAGCCATAAAAAAAGACGAAATTGGCCCCTTCACAACAATGTGGATGGACCTCGAGGGCATTATGTTAAGCGAAATAAGTCAGTCAGAGAAAGACGAACTCTATATGACTCCACTCATAGGTGGAAATTAGTATATTGAGAAGGAGATCTGATCGGTGGTTACCAGGGAAAAGGGGGGGTGGGGGGAGGGCACGGAGGGGGAAGTGGTGTTCCCACAACATGACTAACCAAAATGTACAACTGAAATTTCACAAGCTTGTAATCCATCATAACATCAATAAACAAAAAAAAAAAAAAAAAGATGCTTTGGGGCCCATCTGCCCCTATGGAAAGAAGGCAGCACTTTGTGCCTTGCAGCTCTAGGGCAATGTAGCACACCCAGAGCAGAAGTTGTACTTCAGCCAGATCAGGCCTGCAAAGAAACTGCGTTTCACAGGCCTTTGTAAGAGATGTTCGCGGTAGGCTTTTAGAGCACTGTGGAGAGCGAGTTGTTTCCTAGCTTCCCAAAGAGCCGGAAGCAAGATGCTTTGGGGCCATTCTCACCCTTTGGAAAGAAGGCAGCACTTTGTGCCTTGCAGCTCTAGGGCAATGTAGCACACCCAGAGCAGAAGTTCTACTTCAGCCAGATCAGACCTGCAAAGAAACTGCGTTTCACAGGCCTTTGTAAGAGATGTTCCCCGTAGGCTGTTAGAGCACTGTGCACAGCGAGTTGTTTCTTAGCTTCCCAAAGAGCTGGAAGCAAGATGCTTTAGGGGCCATCTGCCCTTAAGGAAAGAAGGCAGCACTTTGTGCCTTTCCGCTCTAGGGCAATGTAGCACACCCAGAGCAGTTGTTCTACTTCTGCCAGGTCAGGCCTGCAAAGAAACTTCGTTTCACAGGCCTTTGTAAGAGATGTTCGCGGTAGGCTGTTAGAGCACTGTGGAGAGCGAGTTGTTTCCTAGCTTCCCAAAGAGCCGGAAGCAAGATGCTTTGAGGCCCTTCTCACCCTTTGGAAAGAAGGCAGCACTTTGTGCCTTGCAGCTCTAGGGCAATGTAGCACACCCAGAGCCGAAGTTCTACTTCAGCTAGATCAGACCTGCAAAGAAACTTCGTTTCACAGGCCTTTGTAAGAGATGTTCCCGGTAGGCTGTAAGAGCACTGTGCAGAGCGACTAGTTTCTTAGCTTCCCAGATTGCTGGAAGCAGGATGCTTTGGGGCCCATCTGCCCCTATGGAAAGAACGCAGCACTTTGTGCCTTGCAGCTCTAGGGCAATGTAGCACACCCAGAGCAGAAGTTCTACTTCAGCCAGATCAGGCCCGCAAAGAAACTGCGTTTCACAGGCCTTTGTAAGAGATGTTCCCGGTAGGCTGTTAGAGCACTGTGCAGAGCGAGTTGTTTCTTAGATTCCCAGAGAGCTGGAAGCAAGATGCTTTGGGGCCCGTTAATTTTATACCCTGCTACTTTGCTGTAGTTGTTGGTTATTTCTAATAGTTTTTCTGTGGATTCTTTGGGGTTTTCTATGTATAAGATCATGTCGTCTGCAAACAACGCGAGTTTTACTTCTTCGTTACCTATTTGGATTCCTTTTATTTTTTTTTCCTGCCGAATTGCTCTGGCCAGCACCTCCAGTACTATGTTGAATAGGAGTGGTGAAAGTGGGCACCCTTGTCTTGTTCCTGTCCTCAGAGGGATGGCTTTCAGCTTTTGTCCATTGAGTATGATGTTGGCTGTGGGTCTATCATATATGGCCTTTATTATGTTGAGGTACTTTCCTTCTATAGCCATTTTACTGAGGGTTGTTATCATAAATGGGTGTTGGATCTTGTCGAATGCTTTCTCTGCGTCTATTGAGATGATCATGTGGTTTTTGTTTTTCATTTTGTTGATGTAGTGTATCACGTTGATTGACTTGCGGGTGTTGAACCATCCCTGTGTCCCTGGTATAAATCCCACTTGATCATGGTGTATAATCTTTTTGATGTATTGCTGTAATTGGTTTGCCAAAATTTTGTTGAGGATTTTTGCATCTATGTTCATCAGTGATATCGGCCTGTAGTTCTCCTTCTTTGTGTTGTCCTTGTCAGGTTTGGGGATCAGAGTGATGTTGGCTTCATAGAATGTGTTAGGGAGTTCTCCATCTTTCTCAATTTTCTGGAACAGTTTGAGGAGAATAGGTACAAAGAACTCACACTGCTTAACAACAAAAAAACAAACAACCCGATCAAAAAATGGGCAGAGGACATGAACAGACATTTCTCCAAAGAAGATATGAATATGGCCAATAGACACATGAAAAGATGTTCATCATCGCTAATCATCAGGGAAATGCAAATCAAAACTACACTAAGATATCACCTTACCCCCGTTAGATTGGCAAAAACATCCAAAACCAAGAACGACGAATGTTGGAGAGGTTGTGGAGAAAGAGGAACCCTCATACACTGTTGGTGGGAATGCAAACTGGTACAGCCACTATGGAAAACAGTATGGAGATTTCTCAAAAAGTTAAAAATAGAAATACCCTATGACCCAGCCATCCCATTACTGGGTATCTATCCTAAGAACCTGATATCAGATATCTCAAGAGTCCGTTGCACCCCTATGTTCATCGCAGCATTATTTACAATAGCCAAGACGTGGAACCAGCCTACATGCCCAGAAACTGATGATTGGATAAAGAAGATGTGGTATATATACACAATGGAATACTACTCAGCCATAAAAAAAGACGACATTGGCCCCTTCACAACAATGTGGATGGACCTCGAGGGCATTATGTTAAGCGAAATAAGTCAGTCAGAGAAAGACAGACTCTATATGACTCCACTCATAGGTGGAAATTAGTATATTGAGAAGGAGATCTGATCGGTGGTTACCAGGGAAAAGGGGGGGTGGGGGGAGGGCACGGAGGGGGAAGTGGTGTTCCCACAACATGACTAACAAAAATGTACAACTGAAATTTCACAAGCTTGTAATCCATCATAACATCAATAAACAAAAAACAAAACAAAAAAAAAGATGCTTTGGGGCCCATCTGCCCCTATGGAAAGAACGCAGCACTTTGTGCCTTGCAGCTCTAGGGCAATGTAGCACACCCAGAGCAGAAGTTGTACTTCAGCCAGATCAGGCCTGCAAAGAAACTGCGTTTCACAGGCCTTTGTAAGAGATGTTCGCGGTAGGCTGTTAGAGCACTGTGGAGAGCGAGTTGTTTCCTAGCTTCCCAAAGGGCCGGAAGCAAGATGCTGTGGGGCCCTTCTCACCCTTTGGAAAGAAGGCAGCACTTTGTGCCTTGCAGCTCTAGGGCAATGTAGCACACCCAGAGCAGAAGTTCTACTTCAGCCATATCAGACCTGCAAAGAAACTGCGTTTCACAGGCCTTTGTAAGAGATGTTCCCTGTAGGCTGTTAGAGCACTGTGCAGAGCGAGTTGTTTCTTAGCTTCCCAAAGAGCTGGAAGCAAGATGCTTTAGGGGCCATCTGCCCTTAAGGAAAGAAGGCAGCACTTTGTGCCTTTCAGCTCTAGGGCAATGTAGCACACCCAGAGCTGTTGTTCTACTTCTGCCTGGTCAGGCCTGCAAAGAAACTTCGTTTCACAGGCCTTTGTAAGAGATGTTCCCGGTAGGCTGTTAGAGCACTGTGCAGAGCGACTTGTTTCTTAGCTTCCCAAAGAGCTGGAAGCAAGATGCTTTGGGGCCTTTCTCACCCTTTGGAAAGAAGGCAGCACTTTGTGCCTTGCAGCTCTAGGGCAATGTAGCACACCCAGAGCCGAAGTTCTACTTCAGCTAGGTCAGACCTGCAAAGAAACTGCGTTTCACAGGCCTTTGTAAGAGATGTTCCCGGTAGGCTGTAAGAGCACTGTGCAGAGCGACTAGTTTCTTAGCTTCCCAGAGAGCTGGAAGCAAGATGCTTTGGGGCCCATCTGCCCCTATGGAAAGAACGCAGCACTTTGTGCCTTGCAGCTCTAGGGCAATGTAGCACACCCCGAGCAGAAGGTCTACTTCAGCCAGATCAGGCCTGCAAAGAAACTGCGTTTCACAGGCCTATGTAAGAGATGTTCCCGGTAGGCTGTTAGAGCACTGTGCAGAGCGAGTTGTTTCTTAGCTTCCCAGAGAGCTGGAAGCAAGATCCTTTGGGGCCCGTTAATTTTATACCCTGCTACTTTGCTGTAGTTGTTGATTATTTCTAATAGTTTTTCTGTGGATTCTTTGGGGTTTTCTATGTATAAGATCATGTCGTCTGCAGACAACGCGAGTTTTACTTCTTCGTTACCTATTTGGATTCCTTTTATTTTTTTTTCCTGCCGAATTGCTCTGGCCAGCACCTCCAGTACTATGTTGAATAGGAGTGGTGAAAGTGGGCACCCTTGTCTTGTTCCTGTCCTCAGAGGGATGGCTTTCAGCTTTTGTCCATTGAGTATGATGTTGGCTGTGGGTCTATCATATATGGCCTTTATTATGTTGAGGTACTTTCCTTCTATACCCATTTTACTGAGGGTTTTTATCATAAATGGGTGTTGGATCTTGTCGAATGCTTTCTCTGCGTCTATTGAGATGATCATGTGGTTTTTGTTTTTCATTTTGTTGATGTAGTGTATCACGTTGATTGACTTGCGGGTGTTGAACCATCCCTGTGTCCCTGGTATAAATCCCACTTGATCATGGTGTATAATCTTTTTGATGTATTGCTGTAATCGGTTTGCCAAAATTTTGTTGAGGATTTTTGCATCTATGTTCATCAGTGATATCGGCCTGTAGTTCTCCTTCTTTGTGTTGTCCTTGTCAGGTTGGAGGATCAGAGTGATGTTGGCTTCATAGAATGTGTTAGGGAGTTCTCCATCTTTCTCAATTTTCTGGAACAGTTTGAGGAGAATAGGTATAAAGAACTCACACTGCTTAACAACAAAAAAACAAACAACCCGATCAAAAAATGGGCAGAGGACATGAACAGACATTTCTCCAAAGAAGATATGAATATGGCCAATAGACACATGAAAAGATGTTCATCATCGCTAATCATCAGGGAAATGCAAATCAAAACTACACTAAGATATCACCTTACCCCCGTTAGATTGGCAAAAACATCCAAAACCAAGAACGACGAATGTTGGAGAGGTTGTGGAGAAAGAGGAACCCTCATACACTGTTGGTGGGAATGCAAACTGGTACAGCCACTATGGAAAACAGTATGGAGATTTCTCAAAAAGTTAAAAATAGAAATACCCTATGACCCAGCCATCCCATTACTGGGTATCTATCCTAAGAACCTGATATCAGATATCTCAAGAGTCCGTTGCACCCCTATGTTCATCGCAGCATTATTTACAATAGCCAAGACGTGGAACCAGCCTACATGCCCAGAAACTGATGATTGGATAAAGAAGATGTGGTATATATACACAATGGAATACTACTCAGCCATAAAAAAAGACGAAATTGGCCCCTTCACAACAATGTGGATGGACCTCGAGGGCATTATGTTAAGCGAAATAAGTCAGTCAGAGAAAGACGAACTCTATATGACTCCACTCATAGGTGGAAATTAGTATATTGAGAAGGAGATCTGATCGGTGGTTACCAGGGAAAAGGGGGGGTGGGGGGAGGTCACGGAGGGGGAAGTGGTGTTCCCACAACATGACTAACCAAAATGTACAACTGAAATTTCACAAGCTTGTAATCCATCATAACATCAATAAACAAAAAAAAAAAAAAAAAGATGCTTTGGGGCCCATCTGCCCCTATGGAAAGAAGGCAGCACTTTGTGCCTTGCAGCTCTAGGGCAATGTAGCACACCCAGAGCAGAAGTTGTACTTCAGCCAGATCAGGCCTGCAAAGAAACTGCGTTTCACAGGCCTTTGTAAGAGATGTTCGCGGTAGGCTTTTAGAGCACTGTGGAGAGCGAGTTGTTTCCTAGCTTCCCAAAGAGCCGGAAGCAAGATGCTTTGGGGCCATTCTCACCCTTTGGAAAGAAGGCAGCACTTTGTGCCTTGCAGCTCTAGGGCAATGTAGCACACCCAGAGCAGAAGTTCTACTTCAGCCAGATCAGACCTGCAAAGAAACTGCGTTTCACAGGCCTTTGTAAGAGATGTTCCCCGTAGGCTGTTAGAGCACTGTGCACAGCGAGTTGTTTCTTAGCTTCCCAAAGAGCTGGAAGCAAGATGCTTTAGGGGCCATCTGCCCTTAAGGAAAGAAGGCAGCACTTTGTGCCTTTCCGCTCTAGGGCAATGTAGCACACCCAGAGCAGTTGTTCTACTTCTGCCAGGTCAGGCCTGCAAAGAAACTTCGTTTCACAGGCCTTTGTAAGAGATGTTCGCGGTAGGCTGTTAGAGCACTGTGGAGAGCGAGTTGTTTCCTAGCTTCCCAAAGAGCCGGAAGCAAGATGCTTTGAGGCCCTTCTCACCCTTTGGAAAGAAGGCAGCACTTTGTGCCTTGCAGCTCTAGGGCAATGTAGCACACCCAGAGCCGAAGTTCTACTTCAGCTAGATCAGACCTGCAAAGAAACTTCGTTTCACAGGCCTTTGTAAGAGATGTTCCCGGTAGGCTGTAAGAGCACTGTGCAGAGCGACTAGTTTCTTAGCTTCCCAGATTGCTGGAAGCAGGATGCTTTGGGGCCCATCTGCCCCTATGGAAAGAACGCAGCACTTTGTGCCTTGCAGCTCTAGGGCAATGTAGCACACCCAGAGCAGAAGTTCTACTTCAGCCAGATCAGGCCCGCAAAGAAACTGCGTTTCACAGGCCTTTGTAAGAGATGTTCCCGGTAGGCTGTTAGAGCACTGTGCAGAGCGAGTTGTTTCTTAGATTCCCAGAGAGCTGGAAGCAAGATGCTTTGGGGCCCGTTAATTTTATACCCTGCTACTTTGCTGTAGTTGTTGGTTATTTCTAATAGTTTTTCTGTGGATTCTTTGGGGTTTTCTATGTATAAGATCATGTCGTCTGCAAACAACGCGAGTTTTACTTCTTCGTTACCTATTTGGATTCCTTTTATTTTTTTTTCCTGCCGAATTGCTCTGGCCAGCACCTCCAGTACTATGTTGAATAGGAGTGGTGAAAGTGGGCACCCTTGTCTTGTTCCTGTCCTCAGAGGGATGGCTTTCAGCTTTTGTCCATTGAGTATGATGTTGGCTGTGGGTCTATCATATATGGCCTTTATTATGTTGAGGTACTTTCCTTCTATAGCCATTTTACTGAGGGTTGTTATCATAAATGGGTGTTGGATCTTGTCGAATGCTTTCTCTGCGTCTATTGAGATGATCATGTGGTTTTTGTTTTTCATTTTGTTGATGTAGTGTATCACGTTGATTGACTTGCGGGTGTTGAACCATCCCTGTGTCCCTGGTATAAATCCCACTTGATCATGGTGTATAATCTTTTTGATGTATTGCTGTAATTGGTTTGCCAAAATTTTGTTGAGGATTTTTGCATCTATGTTCATCAGTGATATCGGCCTGTAGTTCTCCTTCTTTGTGTTGTCCTTGTCAGGTTTGGGGATCAGAGTGATGTTGGCTTCATAGAATGTGTTAGGGAGTTCTCCATCTTTCTCAATTTTCTGGAACAGTTTGAGGAGAATAGGTACAAAGAACTCACACTGCTTAACAACAAAAAAACAAACAACCCGATCAAAAAATGGGCAGAGGACATGAACAGACATTTCTCCAAAGAAGATATGAATATGGCCAATAGACACATGAAAAGATGTTCATCATCGCTAATCATCAGGGAAATGCAAATCAAAACTACACTAAGATATCACCTTACCCCCGTTAGATTGGCAAAAACATCCAAAACCAAGAACGACGAATGTTGGAGAGGTTGTGGAGAAAGAGGAACCCTCATACACTGTTGGTGGGAATGCAAACTGGTACAGCCACTATGGAAAACAGTATGGAGATTTCTCAAAAAGTTAAAAATAGAAATACCCTATGACCCAGCCATCCCATTACTGGGTATCTATCCTAAGAACCTGATATCAGATATCTCAAGAGTCCGTTGCACCCCTATGTTCATCGCAGCATTATTTACAATAGCCA
Organism: Equus asinus; assembly: GCF_041296235.1. Classification (NCBI taxonomy): domain Eukaryota; kingdom Metazoa; phylum Chordata; class Mammalia; order Perissodactyla; family Equidae; genus Equus; species Equus asinus. The sequence goes on along the minus strand of NC_091790.1, from coordinate 71,782,604 downwards.
AGACGTGGAACCAGCCTACATGCCCAGAAACTGATGATTGGATAAAGAAGATGTGGTATATATACACAATGGAATACTACTCAGCCATAAAAAAAGACGACATTGGCCCCTTCACAACAATGTGGATGGACCTCGAGGGCATTATGTTAAGCGAAATAAGTCAGTCAGAGAAAGACAGACTCTATATGACTCCACTCATAGGTGGAAATTAGTATATTGAGAAGGAGATCTGATCGGTGGTTACCAGGGAAAAGGGGGGGTGGGGGGAGGGCACGGAGGGGGAAGTGGTGTTCCCACAACATGACTAACAAAAATGTACAACTGAAATTTCACAAGCTTGTAATCCATCATAACATCAATAAACAAAAAACAAAACAAAAAAAAAGATGCTTTGGGGCCCATCTGCCCCTATGGAAAGAACGCAGCACTTTGTGCCTTGCAGCTCTAGGGCAATGTAGCACACCCAGAGCAGAAGTTGTACTTCAGCCAGATCAGGCCTGCAAAGAAACTGCGTTTCACAGGCCTTTGTAAGAGATGTTCGCGGTAGGCTGTTAGAGCACTGTGGAGAGCGAGTTGTTTCCTAGCTTCCCAAAGGGCCGGAAGCAAGATGCTGTGGGGCCCTTCTCACCCTTTGGAAAGAAGGCAGCACTTTGTGCCTTGCAGCTCTAGGGCAATGTAGCACACCCAGAGCAGAAGTTCTACTTCAGCCATATCAGACCTGCAAAGAAACTGCGTTTCACAGGCCTTTGTAAGAGATGTTCCCGGTAGGCTGTTAGAGCACTGTGCAGAGCGAGTTGTTTCTTAGCTTCCCAAAGAGCTGGAAGCAAGATGCTTTAGGGGCCATCTGCCCTTAAGGAAAGAAGGCAGCACTTTGTGCCTTTCAGCTCTAGGGCAATGTAGCACACCCAGAGCTGTTGTTCTACTTCTGCCTGGTCAGGCCTGCAAAGAAACTTCGTTTCACAGGCCTTTGTAAGAGATGTTCCCGGTAGGCTGTTAGAGCACTGTGCAGAGCGACTTGTTTCTTAGCTTCCCAAAGAGCTGGAAGCAAGATGCTTTGGGGCCTTTCTCACCCTTTGGAAAGAAGGCAGCACTTTGTGCCTTGCAGCTCTAGGGCAATGTAGCACACCCAGAGCCGAAGTTCTACTTCAGCTAGGTCAGACCTGCAAAGAAACTGCGTTTCACAGGCCTTTGTAAGAGATGTTCCCGGTAGGCTGTAAGAGCACTGTGCAGAGCGACTAGTTTCTTAGCTTCCCAGAGAGCTGGAAGCAAGATGCTTTGGGGCCCATCTGCCCCTATGGAAAGAACGCAGCACTTTGTGCCTTGCAGCTCTAGGGCAATGTAGCACACCCCGAGCAGAAGGTCTACTTCAGCCAGATCAGGCCTGCAAAGAAACTGCGTTTCACAGGCCTATGTAAGAGATGTTCCCGGTAGGCTGTTAGAGCACTGTGCAGAGCGAGTTGTTTCTTAGCTTCCCAGAGAGCTGGAAGCAAGATCCTTTGGGGCCCGTTAATTTTATACCCTGCTACTTTGCTGTAGTTGTTGATTATTTCTAATAGTTTTTCTGTGGATTCTTTGGGGTTTTCTATGTATAAGATCATGTCGTCTGCAGACAACGCGAGTTTTACTTCTTCGTTACCTATTTGGATTCCTTTTATTTTTTTTTCCTGCCGAATTGCTCTGGCCAGCACCTCCAGTACTATGTTGAATAGGAGTGGTGAAAGTGGGCACCCTTGTCTTGTTCCTGTCCTCAGAGGGATGGCTTTCAGCTTTTGTCCATTGAGTATGCTGTTGGCTGTGGGTCTATCATATATGGCCTTTATTATGTTGAGGTACTTTCCTTCTATACCCATTTTACTGAGGGTTTTTATCATAAATGGGTGTTGGATCTTGTCGAATGCTTTCTCTGCGTCTATTGAGATGATCATGTGGTTTTTGTTTTTCATTTTGTTGATGTAGTGTATCACGTTGATTGACTTGCGGGTGTTGAACCATCCCTGTGTCCCTGGTATAAATCCCACTTGATCATGGTGTATAATCTTTTTGATGTATTGCTGTAATCGGTTTGCCAAAATTTTGTTGAGGATTTTTGCATCTATGTTCATCAGTGATATCGGCCTGTAGTTCTCCTTCTTTGTGTTGTCCTTGTCAGGTTGGAGGATCAGAGTGATGTTGGCTTCATAGAATGTGTTAGGGAGTTCTCCATCTTTCTCAATTTTCTGGAACAGTTTGAGGACAATAGGTATAAAGAACTCACACTGCTTAACAACAAAAAAACAAACAACCCGATCAAAAAATGGGCAGAGGACATGAACAGACATTTCTCCAAAGAAGATATGAATATGGCCAATAGACACATGAAAAGATGTTCATCATCGCTAATCATCAGGGAAATGCAAATCAAAACTACACTAAGATATCACCTTACCCCCGTTAGATTGGCAAAAACATCCAAAACCAAGAACGACGAATGTTGGAGAGGTTGTGGAGAAAGAGGAACCCTCATACACTGTTGGTGGGAATGCAAACTGGTACAGCCACTATGGAAAACAGTATGGAGATTTCTCAAAAAGTTAAAAATAGAAATACCCTATGACCCAGCCATCCCATTACTGGGTATCTATCCTAAGAACCTGATATCAGATATCTCAAGAGTCCGTTGTACCCCTATGTTCATCGCAGCATTATTTACAATAGCCAAGACGTGGAACCAGCCTACATGCCCAGAAACTGATGATTGGATAAAGAAGATGTGGTATATATACACAATGGAATACTACTCAGCCATAAAAAAAGACGACATGGGCCCCTTCACAACAATGTGGATGGACCTCGAGGGCATTATGTTAAGCGAAATAAGTCAGTCAGAGAAAGACGAACTCTATATGACTCCACTCATAGGTGGAAATTAGTATATTGAGAAGGAGATCTGATCGGTGGTTACCATGGAAAAGGGAGGGTGGGGGGAGGGCACGGAGGGGGAAGTGGTGTTCCCACAACATGACTAACCAAAATGTACAACTGAAATTTCACAAGCTTGTAATCCATCATAACATCAATAAACAAAAAAAAAAAAAAAAAGATGCTTTGGGGCCCATCTGCCCCTATGGAAAGAAGGCAGCACTTTGTGCCTTGCAGCTCTAGGGCAATGTAGCACACCCAGAGCAGAAGTTGTACTTCAGCCAGATCAGGCCTGCAAAGAAACTGCGTTTAACAGGCCTTTGTAAGAGATGTTCGCGGTAGGCTGTTAGAGCACTGTGGAGAGCGAGTTGTTTCCTAGCTTCCCAAAGAGCCGGAAGCAAGATGCTTTGGGGCCATTCTCACCCTTTGGAAAGAAGGCAGCACTTTGTGCCTTGCAGCTCTAGGGCAATGTAGCACACCCAGAGCAGAAGTTCTACTTCAGCCAGATCAGACCTGCAAAGAAACTGCGTTTCACAGGCCTTTGTAAGAGATGTTCCCCGTAGGCTGTTAGAGCACTGTGCACAGCGAGTTGTTTCCTAGCTTCCCAAAGAGCCGGAAGCAAGATGCTTTGAGGCCCTTCTCACCCTTTGGAAAGAAGGCAGCACTTTGTGCCTTGCAGCTCTAGGGCAATGTAGCACACCCAGAGCCGAAGTTCTACTTCAGCTAGATCAGGCCTGCAAAGAAACTTCGTTTCACAGGCCTTTGTAAGAGATGTTCCCGGTAGGCTGTAAGAGCACTGTGCAGAGCGACTAGTTTCTTAGCTTCCCAGATTGCTGGAAGCAGGATGCTTTGGGGCCCATCTGCCCCTATGGAAAGAACGCAGCACTTTGTGCCTTGCAGCTCTAGGGCAATGTAGCACACCCAGAGCAGAAGTTCTACTTCAGCCAGATCAGGCCCGCAAAGAAACTGCGTTTCACAGGCCTTTGTAAGAGATGTTCCCGGTAGGCTGTTAGAGCACTGTGCAGAGCGAGTTGTTTCTTAGATTCCCAGAGAGCTGGAAGCAAGATGCTTTGGGGCCCGTTAATTTTATACCCTGCTACTTTGCTGTAGTTGTTGGTTATTTCTAATAGTTTTTCTGTGGATTCTTTGGGGTTTTCTATGTATAAGATCATGTCGTCTGCAAACAACGCGAGTTTTACTTCTTCGTTACCTATTTGGATTCCTTTTATTTTTTTTTCCTGCCGAATTGCTCTGGCCAGCACCTCCAGTACTATGTTGAATAGGAGTGGTGAAAGTGGGCACCCTTGTCTTGTTCCTGTCCTCAGAGGGATGGCTTTCAGCTTTTGTCCATTGAGTATGATGTTGGCTGTGGGTCTATCATATATGGCCTTTATTATGTTGAGGTACTTTCCTTCTATAGCCATTTTACTGAGGGTTGTTATCATAAATGGGTGTTGGATCTTGTCGAATGCTTTCTCTGCGTCTATTGAGATGATCATGTGGTTTTTGTTTTTCATTTTGTTGATGTAGTGTATCACGTTGATTGACTTGCGGGTGTTGAACCATCCCTGTGTCCCTGGTATAAATCCCACTTGATCATGGTGTATAATCTTTTTGATGTATTGCTGTAATTGGTTTGCCAAAATTTTGTTGAGGATTTTTGCATCTATGTTCATCAGTGATATCGGCCTGTAGTTCTCCTTCTTTGTGTTGTCCTTGTCAGGTTTGGGGATCAGAGTGATGTTGGCTTCATAGAATGTGTTAGGGAGTTCTCCATCTTTCTCAATTTTCTGGAACAGTTTGAGGAGAATAGGTACAAAGAACTCACACTGCTTAACAACAAAAAAACAAACAACCCGATCAAAAAATGGGCAGAGGACATGAACAGACATTTCTCCAAAGAAGATATGAATATGGCCAATAGACACATGAAAAGATGTTCATCATCGCTAATCATCAGGGAAATGCAAATCAAAACTACACTAAGATATCACCTTACCCCCGTTAGATTGGCAAAAACATCCAAAACCAAGAACGACGAATGTTGGAGAGGTTGTGGAGAAAGAGGAACCCTCATACACTGTTGGTGGGAATGCAAACTGGTACAGCCACTATGGAAAACAGTATGGAGATTTCTCAAAAAGTTAAAAATAGAAATACCCTATGACCCAGCCATCCCATTACTGGGTATCTATCCTAAGAACCTGATATCAGATATCTCAAGAGTCCGTTGCACCCCTATGTTCATCGCAGCATTATTTACAATAGCCAAGACGTGGAACCAGCCTACATGCCCAGAAACTGATGATTGGATAAAGAAGATGTGGTATATATACACAATGGAATACTACTCAGCCATAAAAAAAGACGACATTGGCCCCTTCACAACAATGTGGATGGACCTCGAGGGCATTATGTTAAGCGAAATAAGTCAGTCAGAGAAAGACAGACTCTATATGACTCCACTCATAGGTGGAAATTAGTATATTGAGAAGGAGATCTGATCGGTGGTTACCAGGGAAAAGGGGGGGTGGGGGGAGGGCACGGAGGGGGAAGTGGTGTTCCCACAACATGACTAACAAAAATGTACAACTGAAATTTCACAAGCTTGTAATCCATCATAACATCAATAAACAAAAAACAAAACAAAAAAAAAGATGCTTTGGGGCCCATCTGCCCCTATGGAAAGAACGCAGCACTTTGTGCCTTGCAGCTCTAGGGCAATGTAGCACACCCAGAGCAGAAGTTGTACTTCAGCCAGATCAGGCCTGCAAAGAAACTGCGTTTCACAGGCCTTTGTAAGAGATGTTCGCGGTAGGCTGTTAGAGCACTGTGGAGAGCGAGTTGTTTCCTAGCTTCCCAAAGGGCCGGAAGCAAGATGCTGTGGGGCCCTTCTCACCCTTTGGAAAGAAGGCAGCACTTTGTGCCTTGCAGCTCTAGGGCAATGTAGCACACCCAGAGCAGAAGTTCTACTTCAGCCATATCAGACCTGCAAAGAAACTGCGTTTCACAGGCCTTTGTAAGAGATGTTCCCGGTAGGCTGTTAGAGCACTGTGCAGAGCGAGTTGTTTCTTAGCTTCCCAAAGAGCTGGAAGCAAGATGCTTTAGGGGCCATCTGCCCTTAAGGAAAGAAGGCAGCACTTTGTGCCTTTCAGCTCTAGGGCAATGTAGCACACCCAGAGCTGTTGTTCTACTTCTGCCTGGTCAGGCCTGCAAAGAAACTTCGTTTCACAGGCCTTTGTAAGAGATGTTCCCGGTAGGCTGTTAGAGCACTGTGCAGAGCGACTTGTTTCTTAGCTTCCCAAAGAGCTGGAAGCAAGATGCTTTGGGGCCTTTCTCACCCTTTGGAAAGAAGGCAGCACTTTGTGCCTTGCAGCTCTAGGGCAATGTAGCACACCCAGAGCCGAAGTTCTACTTCAGCTAGGTCAGACCTGCAAAGAAACTGCGTTTCACAGGCCTTTGTAAGAGATGTTCCCGGTAGGCTGTAAGAGCACTGTGCAGAGCGACTAGTTTCTTAGCTTCCCAGAGAGCTGGAAGCAAGATGCTTTGGGGCCCATCTGCCCCTATGGAAAGAACGCAGCACTTTGTGCCTTGCAGCTCTAGGGCAATGTAGCACACCCCGAGCAGAAGGTCTACTTCAGCCAGATCAGGCCTGCAAAGAAACTGCGTTTCACAGGCCTATGTAAGAGATGTTCCCGGTAGGCTGTTAGAGCACTGTGCAGAGCGAGTTGTTTCTTAGCTTCCCAGAGAGCTGGAAGCAAGATCCTTTGGGGCCCGTTAATTTTATACCCTGCTACTTTGCTGTAGTTGTTGATTATTTCTAATAGTTTTTCTGTGGATTCTTTGGGGTTTTCTATGTATAAGATCATGTCGTCTGCAGACAACGCGAGTTTTACTTCTTCGTTACCTATTTGGATTCCTTTTATTTTTTTTTCCTGCCGAATTGCTCTGGCCAGCACCTCCAGTACTATGTTGAATAGGAGTGGTGAAAGTGGGCACCCTTGTCTTGTTCCTGTCCTCAGAGGGATGGCTTTCAGCTTTTGTCCATTGAGTATGCTGTTGGCTGTGGGTCTATCATATATGGCCTTTATTATGTTGAGGTACTTTCCTTCTATACCCATTTTACTGAGGGTTTTTATCATAAATGGGTGTTGGATCTTGTCGAATGCTTTCTCTGCGTCTATTGAGATGATCATGTGGTTTTTGTTTTTCATTTTGTTGATGTAGTGTATCACGTTGATTGACTTGCGGGTGTTGAACCATCCCTGTGTCCCTGGTATAAATCCCACTTGATCATGGTGTATAATCTTTTTGATGTATTGCTGTAATCGGTTTGCCAAAATTTTGTTGAGGATTTTTGCATCTATGTTCATCAGTGATATCGGCCTGTAGTTCTCCTTCTTTGTGTTGTCCTTGTCAGGTTGGAGGATCAGAGTGATGTTGGCTTCATAGAATGTGTTAGGGAGTTCTCCATCTTTCTCAATTTTCTGGAACAGTTTGAGGACAATAGGTATAAAGAACTCACACTGCTTAACAACAAAAAAACAAACAACCCGATCAAAAAATGGGCAGAGGACATGAACAGACATTTCTCCAAAGAAGATATGAATATGGCCAATAGACACATGAAAAGATGTTCATCATCGCTAATCATCAGGGAAATGCAAATCAAAACTACACTAAGATATCACCTTACCCCCGTTAGATTGGCAAAAACATCCAAAACCAAGAACGACGAATGTTGGAGAGGTTGTGGAGAAAGAGGAACCCTCATACACTGTTGGTGGGAATGCAAACTGGTACAGCCACTATGGAAAACAGTATGGAGATTTCTCAAAAAGTTAAAAATAGAAATACCCTATGACCCAGCCATCCCATTACTGGGTATCTATCCTAAGAACCTGATATCAGATATCTCAAGAGTCCGTTGCACCCCTATGTTCATCGCAGCATTATTTACAATAGCCAAGACGTGGAACCAGCCTACATGCCCAGAAACTGATGATTGGATAAAGAAGATGTGGTATATATACACAATGGAATACTACTCAGCCATAAAAAAAGACGACATGGGCCCCTTCACAACAATGTGGATGGACCTCGAGGGCATTATGTTAAGCGAAATAAGTCAGTCAGAGAAAGACGAACTCTATATGACTCCACTCATAGGTGGAAATTAGTATATTGAGAAGGAGATCTGATCGGTGGTTACCAGGGAAAAGGGGGGGTGGGGGGAGGGCACGGAGGGGGAAGTGGTGTTCCCACAACATGACTAACCAAAATGTACAACTGAAATTTCACAAGCTTGTAATCCATCATAACATCAATAAACAAAAAAAAAAAAAAAAAGATGCTTTGGGGCCCATCTGCCCCTATGGAAAGAAGGCAGCACTTTGTGCCTTGCAGCTCTAGGGCAATGTAGCACACCCAGAGCAGAAGTTGTACTTCAGCCAGATCAGGCCTGCAAAGAAACTGCGTTTAACAGGCCTTTGTAAGAGATGTTCGCGGTAGGCTGTTAGAGCACTGTGGAGAGCGAGTTGTTTCCTAGCTTCCCAAAGAGCCGGAAGCAAGATGCTTTGGGGCCATTCTCACCCTTTGGAAAGAAGGCAGCACTTTGTGCCTTGCAGCTCTAGGGCAATGTAGCACACCCAGAGCAGAAGTTCTACTTCAGCCAGATCAGACCTGCAAAGAAACTGCGTTTCACAGGCCTTTGTAAGAGATGTTCCCCGTAGGCTGTTAGAGCACTGTGCACAGCGAGTTGTTTCCTAGCTTCCCAAAGAGCCGGAAGCAAGATGCTTTGAGGCCCTTCTCACCCTTTGGAAAGAAGGCAGCACTTTGTGCCTTGCAGCTCTAGGGCAATGTAGCACACCCAGAGCCGAAGTTCTACTTCAGCTAGATCAGACCTGCAAAGAAACTTCGTTTCACAGGCCTTTGTAAGAGATGTTCCCGGTAGGCTGTAAGAGCACTGTGCAGAGCGACTAGTTTCTTAGCTTCCCAGATTGCTGGAAGCAGGATGCTTTGGGGCCCATCTGCCCCTATGGAAAGAACGCAGCACTTTGTGCCTTGCAGCTCTAGGGCAATGTAGCACACCCAGAGCAGAAGTTCTACTTCAGCCAGATCAGGCCCGCAAAGAAACTGCGTTTCACAGGCCTTTGTAAGAGATGTTCCCGGTAGGCTGTTAGAGCACTGTGCAGAGCGAGTTGTTTCTTAGATTCCCAGAGAGCTGGAAGCAAGATGCTTTGGGGCCCGTTAATTTTATACCCTGCTACTTTGCTGTAGTTGTTGGTTATTTCTAATAGTTTTTCTGTGGATTCTTTGGGGTTTTCTATGTATAAGATCATGTCGTCTGCAAACAACGCGAGTTTTACTTCTTCGTTACCTATTTGGATTCCTTTTATTTTTTTTTCCTGCCGAATTGCTCTGGCCAGCACCTCCAGTACTATGTTGAATAGGAGTGGTGAAAGTGGGCACCCTTGTCTTGTTCCTGTCCTCAGAGGGATGGCTTTCAGCTTTTGTCCATTGAGTATGATGTTGGCTGTGGGTCTATCATATATGGCCTTTATTATGTTGAGGTACTTTCCTTCTATAGCCATTTTACTGAGGGTTGTTATCATAAATGGGTGTTGGATCTTGTCGAATGCTTTCTCTGCGTCTATTGAGATGATCATGTGGTTTTTGTTTTTCATTTTGTTGATGTAGTGTATCACGTTGATTGACTTGCGTGTGTTGAACCATCCCTGTGTCCCTGGTATAAATCCCACTTGATCATGGTGTATAATCTTTTTGATGTATTGCTGTAATTGGTTTGCCAAAATTTTGTTGAGGATTTTTGCATCTATGTTCATCAGTGATATCGGCCTGTAGTTCTCCTTCTTTGTGTTGTCCTTGTCAGGTTTGGGGATCAGAGTGATGTTGGCTTCATAGAATGTGTTAGGGAGTTCTCCATCTTTCTCAATTTTCTGGAACAGTTTGAGGAGAATAGGTACAAAGAACTCACACTGCTTAACAACAAAAAAACAAACAACCCGATCAAAAAATGGGCAGAGGACATGAACAGACATTTCTCCAAAGAAGATATGAATATGGCCAATAGACACATGAAAAGATGTTCATCATCGCTAATCATCAGGGAAATGCAAATCAAAACTACACTAAGATATCACCTTACCCCCGTTAGATTGGCAAAAACATCCAAAACCAAGAACGACGAATGTTGGAGAGGTTGTGGAGAAAGAGGAACCCTCATACACTGTTGGTGGGAATGCAAACTGGTACAGCCACTATGGAAAACAGTATGGAGATTTCTCAAAAAGTTAAAAATAGAAATACCCTATGACCCAGCCATCCCATTACTGGGTATCTATCCTAAGAACCTGATATCAGATATCTCAAGAGTCCGTTGCACCCCTATGTTCATCGCAGCATTATTTACAATAGCCAAGACGTGGAACCAGCCTACATGCCCAGAAACTGATGATTGGATAAAGAAGATGTGGTATATATACACAATGGAATACTACTCAGCCATAAAAAAAGACGACATTGGCCCCTTCACAACAATGTGGATGGACCTCGAGGGCATTATGTTAAGCGAAATAAGTCAGTCAGAGAAAGACAGACTCTATATGACTCCACTCATAGGTGGAAATTAGTATATTGAGAAGGAGATCTGATCGGTGGTTACCAGGGAAAAGGGGGGGTGGGGGGAGGGCACGGAGGGGGAAGTGGTGTTCCCACAACATGACTAACAAAAATGTACAACTGAAATTTCACAAGCTTGTAATCCATCATAACATCAATAAACAAAAAACAAAACAAAAAAAAAGATGCTTTGGGGCCCATCTGCCCCTATGGAAAGAACGCAGCACTTTGTGCCTTGCAGCTCTAGGGCAATGTAGCACACCCAGAGCAGAAGTTGTACTTCAGCCAGATCAGGCCTGCAAAGAAACTGCGTTTCACAGGCCTTTGTAAGAGATGTTCGCGGTAGGCTGTTAGAGCACTGTGGAGAGCGAGTTGTTTCCTAGCTTCCCAAAGGGCCAGAAGCAAGATGCTGTGGGGCCCTTCTCACCCTTTGGAAAGAAGGCAGCACTTTGTGCCTTGCAGCTCTAGGGCAATGTAGCACACCCAGAGCAGAAGTTCTACTTCAGCCATATCAGACCTGCAAAGAAACTGCGTTTCACAGGCCTTTGTAAGAGATGTTCCCTGTAGGCTGTTAGAGCACTGTGCAGAGCGAGTTGTTTCTTAGCTTCCCAGAGAGCTGGAAGCAAGATGCTTTGGGGCCCGTTAATTTTATACCCTGCTACTTTGCTGTAGTTGTTGATTATTTCTAATAGTTTTTCTGTGGATTCTTTGGGGTTTTCTATGTATAAGATCATGTCGTCTGCAGACAACGCGAGTTTTACTTCTTCGTTACCTATTTGGATTCCTTTTATTTTTTTTTCCTGCCGAATTGCTCTGGCCAGCACCTCCAGTACTATGTTGAATAGGAGTGGTGAAAGTGGGCACCCTTGTCTTGTTCCTGTCCTCAGAGGGATGGCTTTCAGCTTTTGTCCATTGAGTATGCTGTTGGCTGTGGGTCTATCATATATGGCCTTTATTATGTTGAGGTACTTTCCTTCTATACCCATTTTACTGAGGGTTTTTATCATAAATGGGTGTTGGATCTTGTCGAATGCTTTCTCTGCGTCTATTGAGATGATCATGTGGTTTTTGTTTTTCATTTTGTTGATGTAGTGTATCACGTTGATTGACTTGCGGGTGTTGAACCATCCCTGTGTCCCTGGTATAAATCCCACTTGATCATGGTGTATAATCTTTTTGATGTATTGCTGTAATCGGTTTGCCAAAATTTGGTTGAGGATTTTTGCATCTATGTTCATCAGTGATATCGGCCTGTAGTTCTCCTTCTTTGTGTTGTCCTTGTCAGTTTTGGGGATCAGAGTGATGTTGGCTTCATAGAATGTGTTAGGGAGTTCTCCATCTTTCTCAATTTTCTGGAACAGTTTGAGGAGAATAGGTACAAAGAACTCACACTGCTTAACAACAAATAAACAAACAACCCGATCAAAAAATGGGCAGAGGACATGAACAGACATTTCTCCAAAGAAGATATGAATATGGCCAATAGACACATGAAAAGATGTTCATCATCGCTAATCATCAGGGAAATGCAAATCAAAACTACACTAAGATATCACCTTACCCCCGTTAGATTGGCAAAAACATCCAAAACCAAGAACGACAAATGTTGGAGAGGTTGTGGAGAAAGAGGAACCCTCATACACTGTTGGTGGGAATGCAAACTGGTACAGCCACTATGGAAAACAGTATGGAGATTTCTCAAAAAGTTAAAAATAGAAATACCCTATGACCCAGCCATCCCATTACTGGGTATCTATCCTAAGAACCTGATATCAGATATCTCAAGAGTCCGTTGCACCCCTATGTTCATCGCAGCATTATTTACAATAGCCAAGACGTGGAACCAGCCTACATGCCCAGAAACTGATGATTGGATAAAGAAGATGTGGTATATATACACAATGGAATACTACTCAGCCATAAAAAAAGACGACATTGACCCCTTCACAACAATGTGGATGGACCTCGAGGGCATTATGTTAAGCGAAATAAGTCAGTCAGAGAAAGACGAACTCTATATGACTCCACTCATAGGTGGAAATTAGTATATTGAGAAGGAGATCTGATCGGTGGTTACCAGGGAAAAGGGGGGGTGGGGGAATGGAACGGAGGGGGAAGTGGTGTTCCCACAACATGACTAACAAAAATGTACAACTGAAATTTCACAAGCTTGTAATCCATCATAACATTAATAAAGAAAAAAAAAAAAAAGATGCTTTGGGGCCCATCTGCCCCTATGGAAAGAACGCAGCACTTTGTGCCTTGCAGCTCTAGGGCAATGTAGCACACCAAGAGCAGAAGTTGTACTTCAGCCAGATCAAGCCCGCAAAGAAACTGCGTTTCACAGGCCTTTGTAAGAGATGTTCCCGGTAGGCTGTTAGAGCACTGTGCAGAGCGAGTTGTTTCTTAGCTTCCCAAAGAGCTGGAAGCAAGATGCTTTGGGGCCCTTCTCACCCTTTGGAAAGAAGGCAGCACTTTGTGCCTTGCAGCTCTAGGGCAATGTAGCACACCCAGAGCAGATGTTCTACTTCAGCTAGATCAGACCTGCAAAGAAACTTCGTTTCACAGGCCTTTGTAAGAGATGTTCCCGGTAGGCTGTAAGAGCACTGTGCAGAGCGACTAGTTTCTTAGCTTCCCAGAGAGCTGGAAGCAAGATGCTTTGGGGCCCATCTGCCCCTATGGAAATAACGCAGCACTTTGTGCCTTGCAGCTCTAGGGCAATGCAGCCCACCCCGAGCAGAAGTTCTACTTCAGCCAGATCAGGCCTGCAAAGAAACTGCGTTTCACAGGCCTTTGTAAGAGATGTTCCCGGTAGGCTGTTAGAGCACTGTGCAGAGCGAGTTGTTTCTTAGCTTCCCAGAGAGCTGGAAGCAAGATGCTTTGGGGCCCGTTAATTTTATACCCTGCTACTTTGCTGTAGTTGTTGATTATTTCTAATAGTTTTTCTGTGGATTCTTTGGGGTTTTCTATGTATAAGATCATGTCGTCTGCAAACAACGCGAGTTTTACTTCTTCGTTACCTATTTGGATTCCTTTTATTTTTTTTTCCTGCCGAATTGCTCTGGCCAGCACCTCCAGTACTATGTTGAATAGGAGTGGTGAAAGTGGGCACCCTTGTCTTGTTCCTGTCCTCAGAGGGATGGCTTTCAGCTTTTGTCCATTGAGTCTGATGTTGGCTGTGGGTCTATCATATATGGCCTTTATTATGTTGAGGTACTTTCCTTCTATACCCATTTTACTGAGGGTTTTTATCATAAATGGGTGTTGGATCTTGTCGAATGCTTTCTCTGCGTCTATTGAGATGATCATGTGGTTTTTGTTTTTCATTTTGTTGATGTAGTGTATCACGTTGATTGACTTGCGTGTGTTGAACCATCCCTGTGTCCCTGGTATAAATCCCACTTGATCATGGTGTATAATCTTTTTGATGTATTGCTGTAATCGGTTTGCCAAAATTTTGTTGAGGATTTTTCATCTATGTTCATCAGTGATATCGGCCTGTAGTTCTCCTTCTTTGTGTTGTCATTGTCAGGTTGGGGGATCAGAGTGATGTTGGCTTCATAGAATGTGTTAGGGAGTTCTCCATCTTTCTCAATTTTCTGGAACAGTTTGAGGAGAATAGGTACAAAGAACTCACACTGCTTAACAACATAAAAACAAACAACCCGATCAAAAAATGGGCAGAGGACATGAACAGACATTTCTCCAAAGAAGATATGAACATGGCCAATAGACACATGAAAAGATGTTCATCATCGCTAATCATCAGGGAAATGCAAATCAAAACTAGACTAAGATATCACCTTACCCCCGTTAGATTGGCAAAAACATCCAAAACCAAGAACGACAAATGTTGGAGAGGTTGTGGAGAAAGAGGAACCCTCATACACTGTTGGTGGGAATGCAAACTGGTACAGCCACTATGGAAAACAGTATGGAGATTTCTCAAAAAGTTAAAAATAGAAATACCCTATGACCCAGCCATCCCATTACTGGGTATCTATCCTAAGAACCTGATATCAGATATCTCAAGAGTCCGTTGCACCCCTATGTTCATGGCAGCATTATTTACAATAGCCAAGACGTGGAACCAGCCTACATGCCCAGAAACTGATGATTGGATAAAGAAGATGTGGTATATATACACAATGGAATACTACTCAGCCATAAATAAAGACGACATTGGCCCCTTCACAACAATGTGGATGGACCTCGAGGGCATTATGTTAAGCGAAATAAGTCAGTCAGAGAAAGACGAACGCTATATGACTCCACTCATAGGTGGAAATTAGTATATTGAGAAGGAGATCTGATCGGTGGTTACCAGGGAAAAGGGGGGGTGGGGGGAGGGCACGGAGGGGGAAGTGGTGTTCCCACAACATGACTAACAAAAATGTACAACTGAAATTTCACAAGCTTGTAATCCATCATAACATTAATAAACAAAAAAAAAAAAAAAAAAAGATGCTTTGGGGCCCATCTGCCCCTATGGAAAGAACGCAGCACTTTGTGCCTTGCAGCTCTAGGGCAATGTAGCACATGCAGAGCAGAAGTTCTACTTCAGCCAGATCAGGCCTGCAAAGAAACGGCGTTTCACAGGCCTTTGTAAGAGATGTTCCCTGTAGGCTGTTAGAGCACTGTGCAGAGCTAGTTGTTTCTTAGCTTCCCAAGGAGCTGGAAGCAAGATGCTTTGGGGCCCTTCTCACCCTTTGGAAAGAAGGCAGCACTTTGTGCCTTGCAGCTCTAGGGCAATGTAGCACAGCCAGAGCCGAAGTTCTACTTCAGCTAGATCAGACCTGCAAAGAAACTTCGTTTCACAAGCCTTTGTAAGAGATCTTCCCGGTAGGCTGTTAGAGCACTGTGCAGAGCGAGTTGTTTCTTATCTTCACAGAGAGCTGGAAGCAAGGTGCTTTGGGGCCCGTTAATTTTATACCCTGCTACTTTGCTGTACTTGTTGATTATTTCTAATAGTTTTTCTGTGGATTCTTTGGTGTTTTCTATGTATAAGATCATGTCGTCTGCAAACAACGCGAGTTTTACTTCTTCGTTACCTATTTGGATTCCTTTTATTTTTTTTTCCTGCCGAATTGCTCTGGCCAGCACCTCCAGTACTATGTTGAATAGGAGTGGTGAAAGTGGGCACCCTTGTCTTGTTCCTGTCCTCAGAGGGATGGCTTTCAGCTTTTGTCCATTGAGTATGCTGTTGGCTGTGGGTCTATCATATATGGCCTTTATTATGTTGAGGTACTTTCCTTCTATACCCATTTTACTGAGGGTTTTTATCATAAATGGGTGTTGGATCTTGTCGAATGCTTTCTCTGCGTCTATTGAGATGATCATGTGGTTTTTGTTTTTCATTTTGTTGATGTAGTGTATCACGTTGATTGACTTGCGGGTGTTGAACCATCCCTGTGTCCCTGGTATAAATCCCACTTGATCATGGTGTATAATCTTTTTGATGTATTGCTGTAATCGGTTTGCCAAAATTTTGTTGAGGATTTTTGCATCTATGTTCATCAGTGATATCGGCCTGTAGTTCTCCTTCTTTGTTTTGTCCTTGTCAGGTTGGGGGATCAGAGTGATGTTGGCTTCATAGAATGTGTTAGGGAGTTCTCCATCTTTCTCAATTTTCTGGAACAGTTTGAGGAGAATAGGTACAAAGAACTCACACTGCTTAACAACAAAAAAACAAACAACCCGATCAAAAAATGGGCAGAGGACATGAACAGACATTTCTCCAAAGAAGATATGAATATGGCCAATAGACACATGAAAAGATGTTCATCATCGCTAATCATCAGGGAAATGCAAATCAAAACTACACTAAGATATCACCTTACCCCCGTTAGATTGGCAAAAACATCCAAAACCAAGAACGACGAATGTTGGAGAGGTTGTGGAGAAAGAGGAACCCTCATACACTGTTGGTGGGAATGCAAACTGGTACAGCCACTATGGAAAACAGTATGGAGATTTCTCAAAAAGTTAAAAATAGAAATACCCTATGACCCAGCCATCCCATTACTGGGTATCTATCCTAAGAACCTGATATCAGATATCTCAAGAGTCCGTTGCACCCCTATGTTCATCGCAGCATTATTTACAATAGCCAAGACGTGGAACCAGCCTACATGCCCAGAAACTGATGATTGGATAAAGAAGATGTGGTATATATACACAATGGAATACTACTCAGCCATAAAAAAAGACGACATGGGCCCCTTCACAACAATGTGGATGGACCTCGAGGGCATTATGTTAAGCGAAATAAGTCAGTCAGAGAAAGACGAACTCTATATGACTCCACTCATAGGTGGAAATTAGTATATTGAGAAGGAGATCTGATCGGTGGTTACCAGGGAAAAGGGGGGGTGGGGGAATGGAACGGAGGGTTAAGTGGTGTTACCACAACATGACTAACAAAAATGTACAACTGAAATTTCACAAGCTTGTAATCCATCATAACATTAATAAAGAAAAAAAAAAAAAAAGATGCTTTGGGGCCCATCTGCCCCTATGGAAAGAACGCAGCACTTTGTGCCTTGCAGCTCTAGGGCAATGTAGCACATGCAGAGCAGAAGTTCTACTTCAGCCAGATCAGGCCTGCAAAGAAACGGCGTTTCACAGGCCTTTGTAAGAGATGTTCCCTGTAGGCTGTTAGAGCACTGTGCAGAGCGAGTTCTTTCTTAGCTTCCCAAGGAGCTGGAAGCAAGATGATTTGGGGCCCTTCTCACCCTTTGGAAAGAAGGCAGCACTTTGTGCCTTGCAGCTCTAGGGCAATGTAGCACACCCAGAGCCGAAGTTCTACTTCAGCTAGGTCAGACCTGCAAAGAAACTTCGTTTCACAAGCTTTGTAAGAGATCTTCCCAGTAGGCTGTTAGAGCACTGTGCAGAGCGAGTTGTTTCTTAGCTTAACAGAGAGCTGGAAGCAAGGTGCTTTGGGGCCCGTTAATTTTATACCCTGCTACTTTGCTGTAGTTGTTGATTATTTCTAATAGTTTTTCTGTGGATTCTTTGGGGTTTTCTATGTATAAGATCATGTCGTCTGCAAACAACGCGAGTTTTACTTCTTCGTTACCTATTTGGATTCCTTTTATTTTTTTTTCCTGCCGAATTGCTCTGGCCAGCACCTCCAGTACTATGTTGAATAGGAGTGGTGAAAGTGGGCACCCTTGTCTTTTTCCTGTCCTCAGAGGGATGGCTTTCAGCTTTTGTCCATTGAGTATGCTGTTGGCTGTGGGTCTATCATATATGGCCTTTATTATGTTGAGGTACTTTCCTTCTATACCCATTTTACTGAGGGTTTTTATCATAAATGGGTGTTGGATCTTGTCGAATGCTTTCTCTGCGTCTATTGAGATGATCATGTGGTTTTTGTTTTTCATTTTGTTGATGTAGTGTATCACGTTGATTGACTTGCGGGTGTTGAACCATCCCTGTGTCCCTGGTATAAATCCCACTTGATCATGGTGTATAATCTTTTTGATGTATTGCTGTAATCGGTTTGCCAAAATTTGGTTGAGGATTTTTGCATCTATGTTCATCAGTGATATCGGCCTGTAGTTCTCCTTCTTTGTGTTGTCCTTGTCAGGTTGGGGGATCAGAGTGATGTTGGCTTCATAGAATGTGTTAGGGAGTTCTCCATCTTTCTCAATTTTCTGGAACGGTTTGAGGAGAATAGGTACAAAGAACTCACACTGCTTAACAACAAAAAAACAAACAACCCGATCAAAAAATGGGCAGAGGACATGAACAGACATTTCTCCAAAGAAGATATGAATATGGCCAATAGACACATGAAAAGATGTTCATCATCGCTAATCATCAGGGAAATGCAAATCAAAACTACACTAAGATATCACCTTACCCCCGTTAGATTGGCAAAAACATCCAAAACCAAGAACGACGAATGTTGGAGAGGTTGTGGAGAAAGAGGAACCCTCATACACTGTTGGTGGG
Source organism: Equus asinus (assembly GCF_041296235.1). Taxonomy (NCBI): domain Eukaryota; kingdom Metazoa; phylum Chordata; class Mammalia; order Perissodactyla; family Equidae; genus Equus; species Equus asinus. Next base: position 71,764,106 of record NC_091790.1, on the reverse strand, counting down.
AATGCAAACTGGTACAGCCACTATGGAAAACAGTATGGAGATTTCTCAAAAAGTTAAAAATAGAAATACCCTATGACCCAGCCATCCCATTACTGGGTATCTATCCTAAGAACCTGATATCAGATATCTCAAGAGTCCGTTGCACCCCTATGTTCATCGCAGCATTATTTACAATAGCCAAGACGTGGAACCAGCCTACATGCCCAGAAACTGATGATTGGATAAAGAAGATGTGGTATATATACACAATGGAATACTACTCAGCCATAAAAAAAGACGACATTGGCCCCTTCACAACAATGTGGATGGACCTCGAGGGCATTATGTTAAGCGAAATAAGTCAGTCAGAGAAAGACGAACTCTATATGACTCCACTCATAGGTGGAAATTAGTATATTGAGAAGGAGATCTGATCGGTGGTTACCAGGGAAAAGGGTGGGTGGGGGAATGGAATGGAGGGGGAAGTGGTGTTACCACAACATGACTAACAAAAATGTACAACTGAAATTTCACAAGCTTGTAATCCATCATAACATTAATAAAGAAAAAAAAAAAAAAAGATGCTTTGGGGCCCATCTGCCCCTATGGAAAGAACGCAGCACTTTGTGCCTTGCAGCTCTAGGGCAATGTAGCACATGCAGAGCAGAAGTTCTACTTCAGCCAGATCAGGCCTGCAAAGAAACGGCGTTTCACAGGCCTTTGTAAGAGATGTTCCCTGTAGGCTGTTAGAGCACTGTGCAGAGCGAGTTCTTTCTTAGCTTCCCAAGGAGCTGGAAGCAAGATGATTTGGGGCCCTTCTCACCCTTTGGAAAGAAGGCAGCACTTTGTGCCTTGCAGCTCTAGGGCAATGTAGCACACCCAGAGCCGAAGTTCTACTTCAGCTAGGTCAGACCTGCAAAGAAACTTCGTTTCACAAGCTTTGTAAGAGATCTTCCCAGTAGGCTGTTAGAGCACTGTGCAGAGCGAGTTGTTTCTTAGCTTAACAGAGAGCTGGAAGCAAGGTGCTTTGGGGCCCGTTAATTTTATACCCTGCTACTTTGCTGTAGTTGTTGATTATTTCTAATAGTTTTTCTGTGGATTCTTTGGGGTTTTCTATGTATAAGATCATGTCGTCTGCAAACAACGCGCGTTTTACTTCTTCGTTACCTATTTGGATTCCTTTTATTTTTTTTTCCTGCCGAATTGCTCTGGCCAGCACCTCCAGTACTATGTTGAATAGGAGTGGTGAAAGTGGGCACCCTTGTCTTTTTCCTGTCCTCAGAGGGATGGCTTTCAGCTTTTGTCCATTGAGTATGCTGTTGGCTGTGGGTCTATCATATATGGCCTTTATTATGTTGAGGTACTTTCCTTCTATACCCATTTTACTGAGGGTTTTTATCATAAATGGGTGTTGGATCTTGTCGAATGCTTTCTCTGCGTCTATTGAGATGATCATGTGGTTTTTGTTTTTCATTTTGTTGATGTAGTGTATCACGTTGATTGACTTGCGGGTGTTGAACCATCCCTGTGTCCCTGGTATAAATCCCACTTGATCATGGTGTATAATCTTTTTGATGTATTGCTGTAATCGGTTTGCCAAAATTTGGTTGAGGATTTTTGCATCTATGTTCATCAGTGATATCGGCCTGTAGTTCTCCTTCTTTGTGTTGTCCTTGTCAGGTTGGGGGATCAGAGTGATGTTGGCTTCATAGAATGTGTTAGGGAGTTCTCCATCTTTCTCAATTTTCTGGAACGGTTTGAGGAGAATAGGTACAAAGAACTCACACTGCTTAACAACAAAAAAACAAACAACCCGATCAAAAAATGGGCAGAGGACATGAACAGACATTTCTCCAAAGAAGATATGAATATGGCCAATAGACACATGAAAAGATGTTCATCATCGCTAATCATCAGGGAAATGCAAATCAAAACTACACTAAGATATCACCTTACCCCCGTTAGATTGGCAAAAACATCCAAAACCAAGAACGACGAATGTTTCAGAGGTTGTGGAGAAAGAGGAACCCTCATACACTGTTGGTGGGAATGCAAACTGGTACAGCCACTATGGAAAACAGTATGGAGATTTCTCAAAAAGTTAAAAATAGAAATACCCTATGACCCAGCCATCCCATTACTGGGTATCTATCCTAAGAACCTGATATCAGATATCTCAAGAGTCCGTTGCACCCCTATGTTCATCGCAGCATTATTTACAATAGCCAAGACGTGGAACCAGCCTACATGCCCAGAAACTGATGATTGGATAAAGAAGATGTGGTATATATACACAATGGAATACTACTCAGCCATAAAAAAAGACGACATTGGCCCCTTCACAACAATGTGGATGGACCTCGAGGGCATTATGTTAAGCGAAATAAGTCAGTCAGAGAAAGACGAACTCTATATGACTCCACTCATAGGTGGAAATTAGTATATTGAGAAGGAGATCTGATCGGTGGTTACCAGGGAAAAGGGTGGGTGGGGGAATGGAACGGAGGGGGAAGTGGTGTTACCACAACATGACTAACAAAAATGTACAACTGAAATTTCACAAGCTTGTAATCCATCATAACATTAATAAAGAAAAAAAAAAAAAAAGATGCTTTGGGGCCCATCTGCCTGTATGGAAAGAACGCAGCACTTTGTGCCTTGCAGCTCTAGGTCAATGTAGCACACACAGAGCAGAAGTTCTACTTCAGCCAGATCAGGCCTGCAAAGAAACTGCGTTTCACAGGCCTTTGTAAGAGATGTTCCCTGTAGGCTGTTAGAGCACTGTGCAGAGCTAGTTGTTTCTTAGCTTCCCAAGGAGCTGGAAGCAAGATGCTTTGGGGCCCATCTGCCCCTATGGAAAGAACGCAGCACTTTGTGCCTTGCAGCTCTAGGGCAATGCAGCACACCCCGAGCAGAAGTTCTACTTCAGCCAGATCAGGCCTGCAAAGAAACTGCGTTTCACAGGCCTTTGTAAGAGATGTTCCCGGTAGGCTGTTAGAGCACTGTGCAGAGCGAGTTGTTTCTTAGCTTCCCAGAGAGCTGGAAGCAAGATGCTTTGTGGCCCGTTATTTGTATACCCTGCTACATTGCTGTAGTTGTTGATTATTTCTAATAGTTTTTCTGTGGATTCTTTGGGGTTTTCTATGTATAAGATCATGTCGTCTGCAAACAACGCGAGTTTTACTTCTTCGTTACCTCTTTGGATTCCTTCCATTTTTTTTTCCTGCCGAATTGCTCGGGCCAGCACCTCCAGTACTATGTTGAATAGGAGTGGTGAAAGTGGGCACCCTTATATTGTTCCTGTCCTCAGAGGGATGGCTTTCAGCTTTTGTCCATTGAGTATGCTGTTGGCTGTGGGTCTATCATATATGGCCTTTATTATGTTGAGGTACTTTCCTTCTATACCCATTTTACTGAGGGTTTTTATCATAAATGGGTGTTGGATCTTGTCGAATGCTTTCTCTGCGTCTATTGAGATGATCATGTGGTTTTTGTTTTTCATTTTGTTGATGTAGTGTATCACGTTGATTGACTTGCGTGTGTTGAACCATCCCTGTGTCCCTGGTATAAATCCCACTTGATCATGGTGTATAATCTTTTTGATGTATTGCTGTAATCGGTTTGCCAAAATTTTGTTGAGGATTTTTGCATCTATGTTCATCAGTGATATCGGCCTGTAGGTCTCCTTCTTTGTGTTGTCCTTGTCAGGTTGGGGGATCAGAGTGATGTTGGCTTCATAGAATGTGTTAGGGAGTTCTCCATCTTTCTCAATTTTCTGGAACAGTTTGAGGAGAATAGGTACAAAGAACTCACACTGCTTAACAACAAAAAAACAAACAACCCGATCAAAAAATGGGCAGAGGACATGAACAGACATTTCTCCAAAGAAGATATGAATATGGCCAATAGACACATGAAAAGATGTTCATCATCGCTAATCATCAGGGAAATGCAAATCAAAACTACACTAAGATATCACCTTACCCCCGTTAGATTGGCAAAAACATCCAAAACCAAGAACGACGAATGTTGGAGAGGTTGTGGAGAAAGAGGAACCCTCATACACTGTTGGTGGGAATGCAAACTGGTACAGCCACTATGGAAAACAGTATGGAGATTTCTCAAAAAGTTAAAAATAGAAATACCCTATGACCCAGCCATCCCATTACTGGGTATCTATCCTAAGAACCTGATATCAGATATCTCAAGAGTCCGTTGCACCCCTATGTTCATCGCAGCATTATTTACAATAGCCAAGACGTGGAACCAGCCTACATGCCCAGAAACTGATGATTGGATAAAGAAGATGTGGTATATATACACAATGGAATACTACTCAGCCATAAAAAAAGACGACATTGGCCCCTTCACAACAATGTGGATGGACCTCGAGGGCATTATGTTAAGCGAAATAAATCAGTCAGAGAAAGACGAACTCTATATGACTCCACTCATAGGTGGAAATTAGTATATTGAGAAGGAGATCTGATTGGTGGTTACCAGGGAAAAGGGGGGGTGGGGGGAGGGCACGGAGGGGGAAGTCGTGTTCCCACAACAAGACTAACAAAAATGTACAACTGAAATTTCACAAGCTTGTAATCCATCATAACATTAATAAACAAACAAAAAAAAAAAGATGCTTTGGGGCCCATCTGCCCCTATGGAAAGAACGCAGCACTTTGTGCCTTGCAGCTCTAGGGCAATGCAGCACACCCCGAGCAGAAGTTCTACTTCAGCCAAATCAGGCCCGCAAAGAAACTGCGTTTCACAGGCCTTTGTAAGAGATGTTCCCGGTAGGCTGTTAGAGCACTGTGCAGAGCGAGTTGTTTCTTAGCTTCCCAACAAGCTGGAAGCAAGATGCTTTGGGGCCCTTCTCACCCTTTGGCAAGAAGGCAGCACTTTGTGCCTTGCAGCTCTAAGGCAATGTAGCACACCCAGAGCAGAAGTTCTACTTCAGCCAGATCAGGCATGCAAAGAAACTGCGTTTCACAGGCCTTTGTAAGAGATGTTCGCGGTAGGCTGTTAGAGCACTGTGCAGAGCGAGTTGTTTCCCAGCTTCCCAAAGAGCCGGAAGCAAGATGCTTTGGGGCCCTTCTCACCCTTTGGAAAGAAGGCAGCACTTTGTGCCTTGCAGCTCTAGGGCAATGTAGCACACCCAGAGCAGAAGTTCTACTTCAGCCAGATCAGGCCCGCAAAGAAACTGCATTTCACAGGCCTTTGTAAGAGATGTTCCCCGTAGGCTGTTAGAGCACTGTGCAGAGCGAGTTGTTTCTTAGCTTCCCAAACAGCTGGAAGCAAGATGCTTTGGGGCCCTACTCACCCTTTGGAAAGAAGGCAGCACTTTGTGCCTTGCAGCTCTAGGGCAATGTAGCACACCCAGAGCAGATGTTCTACTTCTGCCAGGTCAGGCCTGCAAAGAAACTGCGTTTCACAGGCCTTTGTAAGAGATGTTCCCGGTAGGCTGTTAGAGCACTGTGCAGAGCGAGTTGTTTCTTAGCTTCCCAGAGAGCTGGAAGCAAGATGCTTTGGGGACCGTTAATTTTATACCCTGATACTTTGCTGTAGTTGTTGATTATTTCTAATAGTTTTTCTGTGGATTCTTTGGGGTTTTCTATGTATAAGATCATGTCGTCTGCAAACAACGCGAGTTTTATTTCTTCGTTACCTATTTCGATTCCTTTTATTTATTTTTCCTGCCGAATTGCTCTGGCCAGCACCTCCAGTACTATGTTGAATAGGAGTGGTGAAAGTGGGCACCCTTGCCTTGTTCCTGTCCTCAGAGGGATGGCTTTCAGCTTTTGTCCATTGAGTATGATTTTGGCTGTGGGTCTATCATATATGGCCTTTATTATGTTGAGGTACTTTCCTTCTATACCCATTTTACTGAGGGTTTTTATCATAAATGGGTGTTGGATCTTGTCGAATGCTTTCTCTGCGTCTATTGAGATGATCATGTGGTTTTTGTTTTTCATTTTGTTGATGTAGTGTATCACGTTGATTGACTTGCGGGTGTTGAACCATCCCTGTGTCCCTGGTATAAATCCCACTTGATCATGGTGTATAATCTTTTTGATGTATTGCTGTAATCGGTTTGCCAAAATTTTGTTGAGGATTTTTGCATCTATGTTCATCAGTGATATCGGCCTGTAGTTCTCCTTCTTTGTGTTGTCCTTGTCAGGTTGGGGGATCAGAGTGATGTTGGCTTCATAGAATGTGTTAGGGAGTTCTCCATCTTTCTCAATTTTCTGGAACAGTTTGAGGAGAATAGGTACAAAGAACTCACACTGCTTAACAACAAAAAAACAAACAACCCGATCAAAAAATGGGCAGAGGACATGAACAGACATTTCTCCAAAGAAGATATGAATATGGCCAATAGACACATGAAAAGATGTTCATCATCGCTACTCATCAGGGAAATGCAAATCAAAACTACACTAAGATATCACCTTACCCCCGTTAGATTGGCAAAAACATCCAAAACCAAGAACGACAAATGTTGGAGAGGTTGTGGAGAAAGAGGAACCCTCATACACTGTTGGTGGGAATGCAAACTGGTACAGCCACTATGGAAAACAGTATGGAGATTTCTCAAAAAGTTAAAAATAGAAATACCCTATGACCCAGCCATCCCATTACTGGGTATCTATCCTAAGAACCTGATATCAGATATCTCAAGAGTCCGTTGCACCCCTATGTTCATCGCAGCATTATTTACAATAGCCAAGACGTGGAACCAGCCTACATGCCCAGAAACTGATGATTGGATAAAGAAGATGTGGTATATATACACAATGGAATACTACTCAGCCATAAAAAAAGACGACATTGGCCCCTTCACAACAATGTGGATGGACCTCGAGGGCATTATGTTAAGCGAAATAAGTCAGTCAGAGAAAGACGAACTCTATATGACTCCACTCATAGGTGGAAATTAGTATATTGAGAAGGAGATCTGATCGGTGGTTACCAGGGAAAAGGGGGGGTGGGGGGAGGGCACGGAGGGGGAAGTCGTGTTCCCACAACAAGACTAACAAAAATGTACAACTGAAATTTCACAAGCTTGTAATCCATCATAACATTAATAAACAAAAAAAAAAAAGATGCTTTGGGGCCCATCTGCCCCTATGGAAAGAACGCAGCACTTTGTGCCTTGCAGCTCTAGGGCCATGTAGCACACCCGGAGCAGAAGTTCTACTTCAGCCAGATCAGGCCTGCAAAGAAACTGCGTTTCACAGGCCTTTGTAAGAGATGTTCCCGGTAGGCTGTTAGAGCACTGTGCAGAGCGAGTTGTTTCTCAGCTTCCCAAACAGCCGGAAGCAAGATGCTTTGAGGGCCATCTGCACTTAAGGAAAGAAGGCAGCACTTTGTGCCTTGCAGCTCTAGGGCAATGCAGCACACCCAGAGCAGAAGTTCTACGTCAGCCAGATCAGGCCTGCAAAGAAACTGCGTTTCACAGGCCTTTGTAAGAGATGTTCCCGGTAGGCTGTTAGAGCACTGTGCAGAGCGAGTTGTTTCTCAGCTTCCCAAACAGCCGGAAGCAAGATGCTTTGGGGGCCATTTGCCCTTAAGGTAAGAAGGCAGCACTTTGTGCCTTGCAGCTCTAGGGCAATGCAGCACACCCCGAGCAGAAGTTCTACTTCAGCCAGATCAGGCCTGCAAAGAAACTGCGTTACACAGGCCTTTGTAAGAGATGTTCCCGGTAGGCTGTTAGAGCACTGTGCAGAGCGAGTTGTTTCTTAGCTTCCCAGAGAGCTGGAAGCAAGATGCTTTGGGGACCGTTAATTTTATACCCTGCTACTTTGCTGTAGTTGTTGATTATTTCTAATAGTTTTTCTGTGGATTCTTTGGGGTTTTCTATGTATAAGATCATGTCGTCTGCAAACAACGCGAGTTTTATTTCTTCGTTACCTATTTCGATTCCTTTTATTTATTTTTCCTGCCGAATTGCTCTGGCCAGCACCTCCAGTACTATGTTGAATAGGAGTGGTGAAAGTGGGCACCCTTGCCTTGTTCCTGTCCTCAGAGGGATGGCTTTCAGCTTTTGTCCATTGAGTATGATTTTGGCTGTGGGTCTATCATATATGGCCTTTATTATGTTGAGGTACTTTCCTTCTATACCCATTTTACTGAGGGTTTTTATCATAAATGGGTGTTGGATCTTGTCGAATGCTTTCTCTGCGTCTATTGAGATGATCATGTGGTTTTTGTTTTTCATTTTGTTGATGTAGTGTATCACGTTGATTGACTTGCGGGTGTTGAACCATCCCTGTGTCCCTGGTATAAATCCCACTTGATCATGGTGTATAATCTTTTTGATGTATTGCTGTAATCGGTTTGCCAAAATTTGGTTGAGGATTTTTGCATCTATGTTCATCAGTGATATCGGCCTGTAGTTCTCCTTCTTTGTGTTGTCCTTGTCAGGTTGGGGGATCAGAGTGATGTTGGCTTCATAGAATGTGTTAGGGAGTTCTCCATCTTTCTCAATTTTCTGGAACAGTTTGAGGAGAATAGGTACAAAGAACTCACACTGCTTAACAACAAAAAAACAAACAACCCGATCAAAAAATGGGCAGAGGACATGAACAGACATTTCTCCAAAGAAGATATGAATATGGCCAATAGACACATGAAAAGATGTTCATCATCGCTACTCATCAGGGAAATGCAAATCAAAACTACACTAAGATATCACCTTACCCCCGTTAGATTGGCAAAAACATCCAAAACCAAGAACGACAAATGTTGGAGAGGTTGTGGAGAAAGAGGAACCCTCATACACTGTTGGTGGGAATGCAAACTGGTACAGCCACTATGGAAAACAGTATGGAGATTTCTCAAAAAGTTAAAAATAGAAATACCCTATGACCCAGCCATCCCATTACTGGGTATCTATCCTAAGAACCTGATATCAGATATCTCAAGAGTCCGTTGCACCCCTATGTTCATCGCAGCATTATTTACAATAGCCAAGACGTGGAACCAGCCTACATGCCCAGAAACTGATGATTGGATAAAGAAGATGTGGTATATATACACAATGGAATACTACTCAGCCATAAAAAAAGACGACATTGGCCCCTTCACAACAATGTGGATGGACCTCGAGGGCATTATGTTAAGCGAAATAAGTCAGTCAGAGAAAGACGAACTCTATATGACTCCACTCATAGGTGGAAATTAGTATATTGAGAAGGAGATCTGATCGGTGGTTACCAGGGAAAAGGGGGGGTGGGGGGAGGGCACGGAGGGGGAAGTCGTGTTCCCACAACAAGACTAACAAAAATGTACAACTGAAATTTCACAAGCTTGTAATCCATCATAACATTAATAAACAAAAAAAAAAAAAAAGATGCTTTGGGGCCCATCTGCCCCTATGGAAAGAACGCAGCACTTTGTGCCTTGCAGCTCTAGGGCAATGTAGCACACCCAGAGCAGAAGTTCTACTTCAGCCAAATCAGGCCCGCAAAGAAACTGCGTTTCACAGGCCTTTGTAAGAGATGTTCCCGGTAGGCTGTTAGAGCACTGTGCAGAGCGAGTTGTTTCTTAGCTTCCCAAACAGCTGGAAGCAAGGTGCTTTGGGGCCCTACTCACCCCTTGGAAAGAAGGCAGCACTTTGTGCCTTGCAGCTCTAGGGCAATGTAGCACACCCAGAGCAGATGTTCTACTTCTGCCAGGTCAGGCCTGCAAAGAAACTGCGTTTCACAGGCCTTTGTAAGAGATGTTCCCGGTAGGCTGTTAGAGCACTGTGCAGAGCGAGTTGTTTCCTAGCTTCCCAAAGAGCCGGAAGCAAGATGCTTTGGGGCCCTTCTCACCCTTTGGAAAGAAGGCAGCACTTTGTGCCTTGCAGCTCTAGGGCAATGTAGCACACCCAGAGCAGAAGTTCTACTTCAGCTAGATCAGACCTGCAAAGAAACTTCGTTTCACAGGCCTTTGTAAGAGATGTTCCCTGTAGGCTGTAAGAGCACTGTGCAGAGCGACTAGTTTCTTAGCTTCCCAGATTGCTGGAAGCAGGATGCTTTGGGGCCCATCTGCCCCTATGGAAAGAACGCAGCACTTTGTGCCTTGCAGCTCTAGGGCAATGTAGCACACCCAGAGCAGAAGTTCTACTTCAGCCAGATCAGGCCTGCAAAGAAACTGCGTTTCACAGGCCTTTGTAAGAGATGTTCCCGGTAGGCTGTTAGAGCACTGTGCAGAGCGAGTTGTTTCTTAGCTTCCCAGAGAGCTGGAAGCAAGATGCTTTGGGGCCCGTTAATTTTATACCCTGCTACTTTGCTGTAGTTGTTGGTTATTTCTAATAGTTTTTCTGTGGATTCTTTGGGGTTTTCTATGTATAAGATCATGTCGTCTGCAAACAACGCGAGTTTTACTTCTTCGTTACCTATTTGGATTCCTTTTATTTTTTTTTCCTGCCGAATTGCTCTGGCCAGCACCTCCAGTACTATGTTGAATAGGAGTGGTGAAAGTGGGCACCCTTGTCTTGTTCCTGTCCTCAGAGGGATGGCTTTCAGCTTTTGTCCATTGAGTATGATGTTGGCTGTGGGTCTATCATATATGGCCTTTATTATGTTGAGGTACTTTCCTTCTATAGCCATTTTACTGAGGGTTTTTATCATAAATGGGTGTTGGATCTTGTCGAATGCTTTCTCTGCGTCTATTGAGATGATCATGTGGTTTTTGTTTTTCATTTTGTTGATGTAGTGTATCACGTTGATTGACTTGCGGGTGTTGAACCATCCCTGTGTCCCTGGTATAAATCCCACTTGATCATGGTGTATAATCTTTTTGATGTATTGCTGTAATCGGTTTGCCAAAATTTTGTTGAGGATTTTTGCATCTATGTTCATCAGTGATATCGGCCTGTAGTCCTCCTTCTTTGTGTTGTCCTTGTCAGGTTTGGGGATCAGAGTGATGTTGGCTTCATAGAATGTGTTAGGGAGTTCTCCATCTTTCTCAATTTTCTGGAACAGTTTGAGGAGAATAGGTACAAAGAACTCACACTGATTAGCAACAAAAAAACAAACAACCCGATCAAAAAATGGGCAGAGGATATGAACAGACATTTCTCCAAAGAAGATATGAATATGGCCAATAGACACATGAAAAGATGTTCATCATCGCTAATCATCAGGGAAATGCAAATCAAAACTACACTAAGATATCACCTTACCCCCGTTAGATTGGCAAAAACATCCAAAACCAAGAACGACAAATGTTGGAGAGGTTGTGGAGAAACAGGAACCCTCATACACTGTTGGTGGGAATGCAAACTGGTACAGCCACTATGGAAAACAGTATGGAGATTTCTCAAAAAGTTAAAAATAGAAATACCCTATGACCCAGCCATCCCATTACTGTGTATCTATCCTAAGAACCTGATATCAGATATCTCAAGAGTCCGTTGCTCCCCTATGTTCATCGCAGCATTATTTACAATAGCCAAGACGTGGAACCAGCCTACATGCCCAGAAACTGATGATTGGATAAAGAAGATGTGGTATATATACACAATGGAATACTACTCAGCCATAAAAAAAGACGACATTGGCCCATTCACAACAATGTGGATGGACCTCGAGGGCATTATGTTAAGCGAAATAAGTCAGTCAGAGAAAGACGAACTCTATATGACTCCACTCATAGGTGGAAATTAGTATATTGAGAAGGAGATCTGATCGGTGGTTACCAGGGAAAAGGGGGGGTGGGGGGAGGGCACGGAGGGGGAAGTGGTGTTCCCACAACATGACTAACAAAAATGTACAACTGAAATTTCACAAGCTTGTAATCCATCATAACATCAATAAACAAACAAACAAAAAAAAAAGATGCTTTGGGGCCCATCTGCCCCTATGGAAAGAACGCAGCACTTTGTGCGTTTCAGCTCTAGGGCAATGTAGCACACCCAGAGCAGATGTTCTACTTCTGCCAGGTCAGGCCTGCAAAGAAACTGCGTTTCACAGGCCTTTGTAAGAGATGTTCCCAGAAGGCTGTAAGAGCACTGTGCAGAGCGACTAGTTTAATAGCTTCCCAGAGAGCTGGAAGCAAGATGCTTTGGGGCCCATCTGCCCCTATGGAAAGAACGCAGCACTTTGTGCCTTGCAGCTCTAGGGCAATGCAGCACACCCCGAGCAGAAGTTCTACTTCAGCCAGATCAGGCCCGCAAAGAAACTGCGTTTCACAGGCCTTTGTAAGAGATGTTCCTGGTAGGCTGTTAGAGCACTGTGCAGAGCGAGTTGTTTCTTAGCTTCCCAAAGAGCTGGAAGCAAGATGCTTTGGGGCCCTTCTCACCCTTTGGCAAGAAGGCAGCACTTTGTGCCTTGCAGCTCTAAGGCAATGTAGCACACCCAGAGCAGAAGTTCTACTTCAGCCAGATCAGGCATGCAAAGAAACTGCGTTTCACAGGCCTTAGTAAGAGATGTTCGCGGTAGGCTGTTAGAGCACTGTGCAGAGCGAGTTGTTTCCCAGCTTCCCAAAGAGCCGGAAGCAAGATGCTTTGGGGCCCTTCTCACCCTTTGGAAAGAAGGCAGCACTTTGTGCCTTGCAGCTCTAGGGCAATGTAGCACACCCAGAGCAGAAGTTCTACTTCAGCCAGATCAGGACCGCAAAGAAACTGCATTTCACAGGCCTTTGTAAGAGATGTTCCCCGTAGGCTGTTAGAGCACTGTGCAGAGCGAGTTGTTTCTTAGCTTCCCAAACAGCTGGAAGCAAGATGCTTTGGGGCCCTACTCACCCTTTGGAAAGAAGGCAGCACTTTGTGCCTTGCAGCTCTAGGGCAATGTAGCACACCCAGAGCAGATGTTCTACTTCTGCCAGGTCAGGCCTGCAAAGAAACTGCGTTTCACAGGCCTTTGTAAGAGATGTTCCCGGTAGGCTGTTAGAGCACTGTGCAGAGCGAGTTGTTTCTCAGCTTCCCAAACAGCCGGAAGCAAGATGCTTTGAGGGCCATCTGCCCTTAAGGAAAGAAGGCAGCACTTTATGCCTTGCAGCTCTAGGGCAATGCAGCACACCCAGAGCAGAAGTTCTACTTCAGCCAGATCAGGCCTGCAAAGAAACTGCGTTTCACAGGCCTTTGTAAGAGATGTTCCCGGTAGGCTGTTAGAGCACTGTGCAGAGCGAGTTGTTTCTCAGCTTCTCAAACAGCCGGAAGCAAGATGCTCTGGGGGCCATCTGCCCTTAAGGTAAGAAGGCAGCACTTTGTGCCTTGCAGCTCTAGGGCACTGCAGCACACCCCGAGCAGAAGTTCTACTTCAGCCAGATCAGGCCTGCAAAGAAACTGCGTTACACAGGCCTTTGTAAGAGATGTTCCCGGTAGGCTGTTAGAGCACTGTGCAGAGCGAGTTGTTTCTTAGCTTCCCAGAGAGCTGGAAGCAAGATGCTTTGGGGCCCGTTAATTGTATCCCCTGCTACTTTGCTGTAGTTGTTGATTATATCTAATAGTTTTTCTGTGGATTCTTTGGGGTTTTCTATGTATAAGATCATGTCGTCTGCAAACAACGCGAGTTTTACTTCTTCGTTAACTATTTGGATTCCTTTTATTTTTTTTTCCTGCCGAATTGCTCTGGCCAGCACCTCCAGTACTATGTTGAATAGGAGTGGTGAAAGTGGACACCCTTGTCTTGTTCCTGTCCTCCGAGGGATGGCTTTCAGCTTTTGTCCATTGAGTATGCTGTTGGCTGTGGGTCTATCATATATGGCCTTTATTATGTTGAGGTACTTTCCTTCTATACCCATTTTACTGAGGGTTTTTATCATAAATCGGTGTTGGATCTTGTCGAATGCTTTCTCTGCGTCTATTGAGATGATCATGTGGTTTTTGTTTTTCATTTTGTTGATGTAGTGTATCACGTTGATTGACTTGCGGGTGTTGAACCATCCCTGTGTCCCTGGTATAAATCCCACTTGATCATGGTGTATAATCTTTTTGATGTATTGCTGTAATCGGTTTGCCAAAATTTGGTTGAGGATTTTTGCATCTATGTTCATCAGTGATATCGGCCTGTAGTTCTCCTTCTTTGTGTTGTCCTTGTCAGGTTTGGGGATCAGAGTGATGTTGGCTTCATAGAATGTGTTAGGGAGTTCTCCATCTTTCTCAATTTTCTGGAACAGTTTGAGGAGAATAGGTACAAAGAACTCACACTGCTTAACAACAAAAAAACAAACAACCCGATCAAAAAATGGGCAGAGGACATGAACAGACATTTCTCCAAAGAAGATAGGAATATGGCCAATAGACACATGAAAAGATGTTCATCATCGCTAATCATCAGGGAAATGCAAATCAAAACTACACTAAGATATCACCTTACCCCCGTTAGATTGGCAAAAACATCCAAAACCAAGAACGACGAATGCTGGAGAGGTTGTGGAGAAAGAGGAACCCTCATACACTGTTGGTGGGAATGCAAACTGGTACAGCCACTATGGAAAACAGTATGGAGATTTCTCAAAAAGTTAAAAATAGAAATACCCTATGACCCAGCCATCCCATTACTGGGTATCTATCCTAAGAACCTGATATCAGATATCTCAAGAGTCCGTTGCACCCCTATGTTCATCGCAGCATTATTTACAATAGCCAAGACGTGGAACCAGCCTACATGCCCAGAAACTGATGATTGGATAAAGAAGATGTGGTATATATACACAATGGAATACTACTCAGACATAAAAAAAGACGACATTGGCCCCTTCACAACAATGTGGATGGACCTCGAGGGCATTATGCTAAGCGAAATAAGTCAGTCAGAGAAAGACGAACTCTATATGACTCCACTCATAGGTGGAAATTAGTATATTGAGAAGGAGATCTGATCGGTGGTTACCAGGGAAAAGGGGGGGTGGGGGGAGGGCACGGAGGGGGAAGTGGTGTTCCCACAACATGACTAACAAAAATGTACAACTGAAATTTCACAAGCTTGTAATCCATCATAACATTAATAAACAAAACTAAAAAAAAAACGTTGCTTTGGGGCCCATCTGCCCCTATGGAAAGAACGCAGCACTTTGTGCCTTGCAGCTCTAGGGCAATGTAGCACACCCAGAGCAGAAGTTCTACTTCAGCCAGATCAGGCCCGCAAAGAAACTGCGTTTCACAGGCCTTTGTAAGAGATGTTCCCGGTAGGCTGTTAGAGCACTGTGCAGAGCGAGTTGTTTCTTAGCTTCCCAACGAGCTGGAAGCAAGATGCTTTGGGGCCCTTCTCACCCTTTGGCAAGAAGGCAGCACTTTGTGCCTTGCAGCTCTAAGGCAATGTAGCACACCCAGAGCAGAAGTTCTACTTCAGCCAGATCAGGCCTGCAAAGAAACTGCGTTTCCCAGGCCTTTGTAAGAGATGTTCCCGGTAGGCTGTTAGAGCACTGTGCAGAGCGAGTTGTTTCTCAGCTTCCAAAAGAGTTGGAAGCAAGATGCTTTGGGGCTCATCTGCCCCTTTGAAATGAAGGCAGCACTTTGTGCCTTGCAGCTCTAGGGCAATGTAGCACACCCAGAGCAGAAGTTGTACTTCAGCCAGATCAGGCCTGCAAAGAAACTGCATTTCACAGGCCTTTGTAAGGGATGTTCCCGGTAGGCTGTTAGAGCACTGTGCAGAGCGAGTTGTTTCTTAGCTTCCCAGAGAGCTGGAAGCAAGATGCTTTGGGGCCCGTTAATTGTATCCCCTGCTACTTTGCTGTAGTTGTTGATTATATCTAATAGTTTTTCTGTGGATTCTTTGGGGTTTTCTATGTATAAGATCATGTCGTCTGCAAACAACGCGAGTTTTACTTCTTCGTTAACTATTTGGATTCCTTTTATTTTTTTTTCCTGCCGAATTGCTCTGGCCAGCACCTCCAGTACTATGTTGAATAGGAGTGGTGAAAGTGGACACCCTTGTCTTGTTCCTGTCCTCCGAGGGATGGCTTTCAGCTTTTGTCCATTGAGTATGATGTTGGCTGTGGGTCTATCATTTATGGCCTTTATTATGTTGAGGTACTTTCCTTCTATACCCATTTTACTGAGGGTTTTTATCATAAATGGGTGTTGGATCTTGTCGAATGCTTTCTCTGCGTCTATTGAGATGATCATGTGGTTTTTGTTTTTCATTTTGTTGATGTAGTGTATCACGTTGATTGACTTGCGGGTGTTGAACCATCCCTGTGTCCCTGGTATAAATCCCACTTGATCATGGTGTATAATCTTTTTGATGTATTGCTGTAATCGGTTTGCCAAAATTTTGTTGAGGATTTTTGCATCTATGTTCATCAGTGATATCGGCCTGTAGTTCTCCTTCTTTGTGTTGTCCTTATCAGATTTGGGGATCAGAGTGATCTTGGCTTCATAGAATGTGTTAGGGGGTTCTCCATCTTTCTCAATTTTCTGGAACAGTTTGAGGAGAATAGGTACAAAGAACTCACACTGCTTAACAACAAAAAAACAAACAACCCGATCAAAAAATGGGCAGAGGACATGAACAGACATTTCTCCAAAGAAGATATGAATATGGCCAATAGACACATGAAAAGATGTTCATCATCGCTAATCATCAGGGAAATGCAAATCAAAACTACACTAAGATATCACCTTACCCCCGTTAGATTGGCAAAAACATCCAAAACCAAGAACGACGAATGTTGGAGAGGTTGTGGAGAAAGAGGAACCCTCATACACTGTTGGTGGGAATGCAAACTGGTACAGCCACTATGGAAAACAGTATGGAGATTTCTCAAAAAGTTAAAAATAGAAATACCCTATGACCCAGCCATCCCATTACTGGGTATCTATCCTAAGAACCTGATATCAGATATCTCAAGAGTCCGTTGCACCCCTATGTTCATCGCAGCATTATTTACAATAGCCAAGACGTGGAACCAGCCTACATGCCCAGAAACTGATGATTGGATAAAGAAGATGTGGTATATATACACAATGGAATACTACTCAGACATAAAAAAAGACGACATTGGCCCCTTCACAACAATGTGGATGGACCTCGAGGGCATTATGCTAAGCGAAATAAGTCAGTCAGAGAAAGACGAACTGTATATGACTCCACTCATAGGTGGAAATTAGTATATTGAGAAGGAGATCTGATCGGTGGTTACCAGGGAAAAGGGGGGGTGGGGGGAGGGCACGGAGGGGGAAGTGGTGTTCCCACAACATGACTAACAAAAATGTACAACTGAAATTTCACAAGCTTGTAATCCATCATAACATTAATAAACAAAACTAAAAAAAAAAAGTTGCTTTGGGGCCCATCTGCCCCTATGGAAAGAACGCAGCACTTTGTGCCTTGCAGCTCTAAGGCAATGTAGCACACCCAGAGCAGAAGTTCTACTTCAGCCAGATCAGGCCCGCAAAGAAACTGCGTTTCACAGGCCTTTGTAAGAGATGTTCCCGGTAGGCTGTTAGAGCACTGTGCAGAGCGAGTTGTTTCTTAGCTTCCCAACGAGCTGGAAGCAAGATGCTTTGGGGCCCTTCTCACCCTTTGGCAAGAAGGCAGCACTTTGTGCCTTGCAGCTCTAAGGCAATGTAGCACACCCAGAGCAGAAGTTCTACTTCAGCCAGATCAGGCCTGCAAAGAAACTGCGTTTCATAGGCCTTTGTAAGAGATGTTCCCGGTAGGCTGTTAGAGCACTGTGCAGAGCGAGTTGTTTCTCAGCTTCCAAAAGAGTTGGAAGCAAGATGCTTTGGGGCTCATCTGCCCCTTTGAAATGAAGGCAGCACTTTGTGCCTTGCAGCTCTAGGGCAATGTAGCAGACCCAGAGCAGAAGTTCTACTTCAGCCAGATCAGGCCTGCAAAGAAACTGCGTTTCACAGGCCTTTGTAAGAGATGTTCCCGGTAGGCTGTTAGAGCACTGTGCAGAGCGAGTTGTTTCTTAGCTTCCCAGAGAGCTGGAAGCAAGATGCTTAGGGGCCCGTTAATTTTGTACCCTGCTACTTTGCTGTAGTTGTTGATTATTTCTAATAGTTTTTCTGTGGATCCTTTGGGGTTTTCTATGTATAAGATCATGTCGTCTGCTAACAACGCGAGTTTTAATTCTTCGTTACCTATTTCGATTCCTTTTATTTCTTTTTCCTTCCGAATTGCTCTGGCCAGCACCTCCAGTACTATGTTGAATAGGAGTGGTGAAAGTGGGCACCCTTGTCTTGTTCCTGTCCTCAGAGGGATGGCTTTCAGGTTTTGTCCATTGAGTATGCTGTTGGCTGTGGGTCTATCATATATGGCCTTTATTATGTTGAGGTACTTTCCTTCTATACCCATTTTACTGAGGGTTTTTATCATAAATCGGTGTTGGATCTTGTCCAATGCTTTCTCTGCGTCTATTGAGATGATCATGTGGTTTTTGTTTTTCATTTTGTTGATGTAGTGTATCACGTTGATTGACTTGCGGGTGTTGAACCATCCCTGTGTCGCTGGAATAAATCCCACTTGATCATGGTGTATAATCTTTTTGATGTATTGCTGTAATCGGTTTGCCAAAATTTGGTTGAGGATTTTTGCATCTATGTTCATCAGTGATATCGGCCTGTAGTTCTCCTTCTTTGTGTTGTCCTTGTCAGGTTTGGGGATCAGAGTGATCTTGGCTTCATAGAATGTGTTAGGGAGTTCTCCATCTTTCTCAATTTTCTGGAACAGTTTGAGGAGAATAGGTACAAAGAACTCACACTGCTTAACAACAAAAAAACAAACAACCCGATCAAAAAATGGGCAGAGGACATGAACAGACATTTCTCCAAAGAAGATATGAATATGGCCAATAGACACATGAAAAGATGTTCATCATCGCTAATCATCAGGGAAATGCAAATCAAAACTACACTAAGATATCACCTTACCCCCGTTAGATTGGCAAAAACATCCAAAACCAAGAACGACGAATGTTGGAGAGGTTGTGGAGAAAGAGGAACCCTCATACACTGTTGGTGGGAATGCAAACTGGTACAGCCACTATGGAAAACAGTATGGAGATTTCTCAAAAAGTTAAAAATAGAAATACCCTATGACCCAGCCATCCCATTACTGGGTATCTATCCTAAGAACCTGATATCAGATATCTCAAGAGTCCGTTGCACCCCTATGTTCATCGCAGCATTATTTACAATAGCCAAGACGTGGAACCAGCCTACATGCCCAGAAACTGATGATTGGATAAAGAAGATGTGGTATATATACACAATGGAATACTACTCAGACATAAAAAAAGACGACATTGGCCCCTTCACAACAATGTGGATGGACCTCGAGGGCATTATGCTAAGCGAAATAAGTCAGTCAGAGAAAGACGAACTCTATATGACTCCACTCATAGGTGGAAATTAGTATATTGAGAAGGAGATCTGATCGGTGGTTACCAGGGAAAAGGGGGGGTGGGGGGAGGGCACGGAGGGGGAAGTGGTGTTCCCACAACATGACTAACAAAAATGTACAACTGAAATTTCACAAGCTTGTAATCCATCATAACATTAATAAACAAAACTAAAAAAAAAAAGTTGCTTTGGGGCCCATCTGCCCCTATGGAAAGAACGCAGCACTTTGTGCCTTGCAGCTCTAGGGCAATGTAGCACACCCAGAGCAGAAGTTCTACTTCAGCCAGATCAGGCCCGCAAAGAAACTGCGTTTCACAGGCCTTTGTAAGAGATGTTCCCGGTAGGCTGTTAGAGCACTGTGCAGAGCGAGTTGTTTCTTAGCTTCCCAACGAGCTGGAAGCAAGATGCTTTGGGGCCCTTCTCACCCTTTGGCAAGAAGGCAGCACTTTGTGCCTTGCAGCTCTAAGGCAATGTAGCACACCCAGAGCAGAAGTTCTACTTCAGCCAGATCAGGCCTGCAAAGAAACTGCGTTTCCCAGGCCTTTGTAAGAGATGTTCCCGGTAGGCTGTTAGAGCACTGTGCAGAGCGAGTTGTTTCTCAGCTTCCAAAAGAGTTGGAAGCAAGATGCTTTGGGGCTCATCTGCCCCTTTGAAATGAAGGCAGCACTTTGTGCCTTGCAGCTCTAGGGCAATGTAGCACACCCAGAGCAGAAGTTGTACTTCAGCCAGATCAGGCCTGCAAAGAAACTGCATTTCACAGGCCTTTGTAAGGGATGTTCCCGGTAGGCTGTTAGAGCACTGTGCAGAGCGAGTTGTTTCTTAGCTTCCCAGAGAGCTGGAAGCAAGATGCTTTGGGGCCCGTTAATTGTATCCCCTGCTACTTTGCTGTAGTTGTTGATTATATCTAATAGTTTTTCTGTGGATTCTTTGGGGTTTTCTATGTATAAGATCATGTCGTCTGCAAACAACGCGAGTTTTACTTCTTCGTTAACTATTTGGATTCCTTTTATTTTTTTTTCCTGCCGAATTGCTCTGGCCAGCACCTCCAGTACTATGTTGAATAGGAGTGGTGAAAGTGGACACCCTTGTCTTGTTCCTGTCCTCCGAGGGATGGCTTTCAGCTTTTGTCCATTGAGTATGATGTTGGCTGTGGGTCTATCATATATGGCCTTTCTTATGTTGAGGTACTTTCCTTCTATACCCATTTTACTGAGGGTTTTTATCATAAATGGGTGTTGGATCTTGTCGAATGCTTTCTCTGCGTCTATTGAGATGATCATGTGGTTTTTGTTTTTCATTTTGTTGATGTAGTGTATCACGTTGATTGACTTGCGGGTGTTGAACCATCCCTGTGTCCCTGGTATAAATCCCACTTGATCATGGTGTATAATCTTTTTGATGTATTGCTGTAATCGGTTTGCCAAAATTTTGTTGAGGATTTTTGCATCTATGTTCATCAGTGATATCGGCCTGTAGTTCTCCTTCTTTGTGTTGTCCTTATCAGATTTGGGGATCAGAGTGATCTTGGCTTCATAGAATGTGTTAGGGGGTTCTCCATCTTTCTCAATTTTCTGGAACAGTTTGAGGAGAATAGGTACAAAGAACTCACACTGCTTAACAACAAAAAAACAAACAACCCGATCAAAAAATGGGCAGAGGACATGAACAGACATTTCTCCAAAGAAGATATGAATATGGCCAATAGACACATGAAAAGATGTTCATCATCGCTAATCATCAGGGAAATGCAAATCAAAACTACACTAAGATATCACCTTACCCCCGTTAGATTGGCAAAAACATCCAAAACCAAGAACGACGAATGTTGGAGAGGTTGTGGAGAAAGAGGAACCCTCATACACTGTTGGTGGGAATGCAAACTGGTACAGCCACTATGGAAAACAGTATGGAGATTTCTCAAAAAGTTAAAAATAGAAATACCCTATGACCCAGCCATCCCATTACTGGGTATCTATCCTAAGAACCTGATATCAGATATCTCAAGAGTCCGTTGCACCCCTATGTTCATCGCAGCATTATTTACAATAGCCAAGACGTGGAACCAGCCTACATGCCCAGAAACTGATGATTGGATAAAGAAGATGTGGTATATATACACAATGGAATACTACTCAGACATAAAAAAAGACGACATTGGCCCATTCACAACAATGTGGATGGACCTCGAGGGCATTATGCTAAGCGAAATAAGTCAGTCAGAGAAAGACGAACTCTATATGACTCCACTCATAGGTGGAAATTAGTATATTGAGAAGGAGATCTGATCGGTGGTTACCAGGGAAAAGGGGGGGTGGGGGGAGGGCACGGAGGGGGAAGTGGTGTTCCCACAACATGACTAACAAAAATGTACAACTGAAATTTCACAAGCTTGTAATCCATCATAACATTAATAAACAAAACTAAAAAAAAAAAGTTGCTTTGGGGCCCATCTGCCCCTATGGAAAGAACGCAGCACTTTGTGCCTTGCAGCTCTAAGGCAATGTAGCACACCCAGAGCAGAAGTTCTACTTCAGCCAGATCAGGCCCGCAAAGAAACTGCGTTTCACAGGCCTTTGTAAGAGATGTTCCCGGTAGGCTGTTAGAGCACTGTGCAGAGCGAGTTGTTTCTTAGCTTCCCAACGAGCTGGAAGCAAGATGCTTTGGGGCCCTTCTCACCCTTTGGCAAGAAGGCAGCACTTTGTGC
This sequence comes from Equus asinus, assembly GCF_041296235.1. Taxonomy (NCBI): domain Eukaryota; kingdom Metazoa; phylum Chordata; class Mammalia; order Perissodactyla; family Equidae; genus Equus; species Equus asinus. The sequence goes on along the minus strand of NC_091790.1, from coordinate 71,742,144 downwards.
CTTGCAGCTCTAAGGCAATGTAGCACACCCAGAGCAGAAGTTCTACTTCAGCCAGATCAGGCCTGCAAAGAAACTGCGTTTCATAGGCCTTTGTAAGAGATGTTCCCGGTAGGCTGTTAGAGCACTGTGCAGAGCAAGTTGTTTCTCAGCTTACAAAAGAGTTGGAAGCAAGATGCTTTGGGGCTCATCTGCCCCTTTGAAATGAAGGCAGCACTTTGTGCCTTGCAGCTCTAGGGCAATGTAGCACACCCAGAGCAGAAGTTGTACTTCAGCCAGATCAGGCCTGCAAAGAAACTGCATTTCACAGGCCTTTGTAAGGGATGTTCCCGGTAGGCTGTTAGAGCACTGTGCAGAGCGAGTTGTTTCTTAGCTTCCCAGAGAGCTGGAAGCAAGATGCTTTGGGGCCCGTTAATTGTATCCCCTGCTACTTTGCTGTAGTTGTTGATTATATCTAATAGTTTTTCTGTGGATTCTTTGGGGTTTTCTATGTATAAGATCATGTCGTCTGCAAACAACGCGAGTTTTACTTCTTCGTTAACTATTTGGATTCCTTTTATTTTTTTTTCCTGCCGAATTGCTCTGGCCAGCACCTCCAGTACTATGTTGAATAGGAGTGGTGAAAGTGGACACCCTTGTCTTGTTCCTGTCCTCCGAGGGATGGCTTTCAGCTTTTGTCCATTGAGTATGATGTTGGCTGTGGGTCTATCATATATGGCCTTTCTTATGTTGAGGTACTTTCCTTCTATACCCATTTTACTGAGGGTTTTTATCATAAATGGGTGTTGGATCTTGTCGAATGCTTTCTCTGCGTCTATTGAGATGATCATGTGGTTTTTGTTTTTCATTTTGTTGATGTAGTGTATCACGTTGATTGACTTGCGGGTGTTGAACCATCCCTGTGTCCCTGGTATAAATCCCACTTGATCATGGTGTATAATCTTTTTGATGTATTGCTGTAATCGGTTTGCCAAAATTTTGTTGAGGATTTTTGCATCTATGTTCATCAGTGATATCGGCCTGTAGTTCTCCTTCTTTGTGTTGTCCTTATCAGATTTGGGGATCAGAGTGATCTTGGCTTCATAGAATGTGTTAGGGGGTTCTCCATCTTTCTCAATTTTCTGGAACAGTTTGAGGAGAATAGGTACAAAGAACTCACACTGCTTAACAACAAAAAAACAAACAACCCGATCAAAAAATGGGCAGAGGACATGAACAGACATTTCTCCAAAGAAGATATGAATATGGCCAATAGACACATGAAAAGATGTTCATCATCGCTAATCATCAGGGAAATGCAAATCAAAACTACACTAAGATATCACCTTACCCCCGTTAGATTGGCAAAAACATCCAAAACCAAGAACGACGAATGTTGGAGAGGTTGTGGAGAAAGAGGAACCCTCATACACTGTTGGTGGGAATGCAAACTGGTACAGCCACTATGGAAAACAGTATGGAGATTTCTCAAAAAGTTAAAAATAGAAATACCCTATGACCCAGCCATCCCATTACTGGGTATCTATCCTAAGAACCTGATATCAGATATCTCAAGAGTCCGTTGCACCCCTATGTTCATCGCAGCATTATTTACAATAGCCAAGACGTGGAACCAGCCTACATGCCCAGAAACTGATGATTGGATAAAGAAGATGTGGTATATATACACAATGGAATACTACTCAGACATAAAAAAAGACGACATTGGCCCATTCACAACAATGTGGATGGACCTCGAGGGCATTATGCTAAGCGAAATAAGTCAGTCAGAGAAAGACGAACTCTATATGACTCCACTCATAGGTGGAAATTAGTATATTGAGAAGGAGATCTGATCGGTGGTTACCAGGGAAAAGGGGGGGTGGGGGGAGGGCACGGAGGGGGAAGTGGTGTTCCCACAACATGACTAACAAAAATGTACAACTGAAATTTCACAAGCTTGTAATCCATCATAACATTAATAAACAAAACTAAAAAAAAAAAGTTGCTTTGGGGCCCATCTGCCCCTATGGAAAGAACGCAGCACTTTGTGCCTTGCAGCTCTAAGGCAATGTAGCACACCCAGAGCAGAAGTTCTACTTCAGCCAGATCAGGCCCGCAAAGAAACTGCGTTTCACAGGCCTTTGTAAGAGATGTTCCCGGTAGGCTGTTAGAGCACTGTGCAGAGCGAGTTGTTTCTTAGCTTCCCAACGAGCTGGAAGCAAGATGCTTTGGGGCCCTTCTCACCCTTTGGCAAGAAGGCAGCACTTTGTGCCTTGCAGCTCTAAGGCAATGTAGCACACCCAGAGCAGAAGTTCTACTTCAGCCAGATCAGGCCTGCAAAGAAACTGCGTTTCATAGGCCTTTGTAAGAGATGTTCCCGGTAGGCTGTTAGAGCACTGTGCAGAGCAAGTTGTTTCTCAGCTTACAAAAGAGTTGGAAGCAAGATGCTTTGGGGCTCATCTGCCCCTTTGAAATGAAGGCAGCACTTTGTGCCTTGCAGCTCTAGGGCAATGTAGCAGACCCAGAGCAGAAGTTCTACTTCAGCCAGATCAGGCCTGCAAAGAAACTGCGTTTCACAGGCCTTTGTAAGAGATGTTCCCGGTAGGCTGTTAGAGCACTGTGCAGAGCGAGTTGTTTCTTAGCTTCCCAGAGAGCTGGAAGCAAGATGCTTAGGGGCCCGTTAATTGTATACCCTGCTACTTTGCTGTAGTTGTTGATTATTTCTAATAGTTTTTCTGTGGATTCTTTGGGGTTTTATATGTATAAGATCATGTCGTCTGCAAACAACGCGAGTTTTACTTCTTCGTTACCTATTTGGATTCCTTTTATTTTTTGTTCCTGCCGAATTGCTCTGGCCAGCACCTCCAGTACTATGTTGAATAGGAGTGGTGAAAGTGGGCACCCTTGTCTTGTTCCTGTCCTCAGAGGGATGGCTTTCAGGTTTTGTCCATTGAGTATGCTGTTGGCTGTGGGTCTATCATATATGGCCTTTATTATGTTGAGGTACTTTCCTTCTATACCCATTTTACTGAGGGTTTTTATCATAAATCGGTGTTGGATCTTGTCCAATGCTTTCTCTGCGTCTATTGAGATGATCATGTGGTTTTTGTTTTTCATTTTGTTGATGTAGTGTATCACGTTGATTGACTTGCGGGTGTTGAACCATCCCTGTGTCGCTGGAATAAATCCCACTTGATCATGGTGTATAATCTTTTTGATGTATTGCTGTAATCGGTTTGCCAAAATTTTGTTGAGGATTTTTGCATCTATGTTCATCAGTGATATCGGCCTGTAGTTCTCCTTCTTTGTGTTGTCCTTGTCAGGTTGGGGGATCAGAGTGATGTTGGCTTCATAGAATGTGTTAGGGAGTTCTCCATCTTTCTCAATTTTCTGGAACAGTTTGAGGAGAATAGGTACAAAGAACTCACACTGCTTAACAACAAAAAAACAAACAACCCGATCAAAAAATGGGCAGAGGACATGAACAGACATTTCTCCAAAGAAGATATGAATATGGCCAATAGACACATGAAAAGATGTTCATCATCGCTAATCATCAGGGAAATGCAAATCAAAACTACACTAAGATATCACCTTACCCCCGTTAGATTGGCAAAAACATCCAAAACCAAGAACGACGAATGTTGGAGAGGTTGTGGAGAAAGAGGAACCCTCATACACTGTTGGTGGGAATGCAAACTGGTACAGCCACTATGGAAAACAGTATGGAGATTTCTCAAAAAGTTAAAAATAGAAATACCCTATGACCCAGCCATCCCATTACTGGGTATCTATCCTAAGAACCTGATATCAGATATCTCAAGAGTCCGTTGCACCCCTATGTTCATCGCAGCATTATTTACAATAGCCAAGACGTGGAACCAGCCTACATGCCCAGAAACTGATGATTGGATAAAGAAGATGTGGTATATATACACAATGGAATACTACTCAGACATAAAAAAAGACGACATTGGCCCCTTCACAACAATGTGGATGGACCTCGAGGGCATTATGCTAAGCGAAATAAGTCAGTCAGAGAAAGACGAACTCTATATGACTCCACTCATAGGTGGAAATTAGTATATTGAGAAGGAGATCTGATCGGTGGTTACCAGGGAAAAGGGGGGGTGGGGGGAGGGCACGGAGGGGGAAGTGGTGTTCCCACAACATGACTAACAAAAATGTACAACTGAAATTTCACAAGCTTGTAATCCATCATAACATTAATAAACAAAACTAAAAAAAAAAAGTTGCTTTGGGGCCCATCTGCCCCTATGGAAAGAACGCAGCACTTTGTGCCTTGCAGCTCTAAGGCAATGTAGCACACCCAGAGCAGAAGTTCTACTTCAGCCAGATCAGGCCCGCAAAGAAACTGCGTTTCACAGGCCTTTGTAAGAGATGTTCCCGGTAGGCTGTTAGAGCACTGTGCAGAGCGAGTTGTTTCTTAGCTTCCCAACGAGCTGGAAGCAAGATGCTTTGGGGCCCTTCTCACCCTTTGGCAAGAAGGCAGCACTTTGTGCCTTGCAGCTCTAAGGCAATGTAGCACACCCAGAGCAGAAGTTCTACTTCAGCCAGATCAGGCCTGCAAAGAAACTGCGTTTCATAGGCCTTTGTAAGAGATGTTCCCGGTAGGCTGTTAGAGCACTGTGCAGAGCGAGTTGTTTCTCAGCTTCCAAAAGAGTTGGAAGCAAGATGCTTTGGGGCTCATCTGCCCCTTTGAAATGAAGGCAGCACTTTGTGCCTTGCAGCTCTAGGGCAATGTAGCAGACCCAGAGCAGAAGTTCTACTTCAGCCAGATCAGGCCTGCAAAGAAACTGCGTTTCACAGGCCTTTGTAAGAGATGTTCCCGGTAGGCTGTTAGAGCACTGTGCAGAGCGAGTTGTTTCTTAGCTTCCCAGAGAGCTGGAAGCAAGATGCTTAGGGGCCCGTTAATTGTATACCCTGCTACTTTGCTGTAGTTGTTGATTATTTCTAATAGTTTTTCTGTGGATTCTTTGGGGTTTTATATGTATAAGATCATGTCGTCTGCAAACAACGCGAGTTTTACTTCTTCGTTACCTATTTGGATTCCTTTTATTTTTTGTTCCTGCCGAATTGCTCTGGCCAGCACCTCCAGTACTATGTTGAATAGGAGTGGTGAAAGTGGGCACCCTTGTCTTGTTCCTGTCCTCAGAGGGATGGCTTTCAGGTTTTGTCCATTGAGTATGCTGTTGGCTGTGGGTCTATCATATATGGCCTTTATTATGTTGAGGTACTTTCCTTCTATACCCATTTTACTGAGGGTTTTTATCATAAATCGGTGTTGGATCTTGTCCAATGCTTTCTCTGCGTCTATTGAGATGATCATGTGGTTTTTGTTTTTCATTTTGTTGATGTAGTGTATCACGTTGATTGACTTGCGGGTGTTGAACCATCCCTGTGTCGCTGGAATAAATCCCACTTGATCATGGTGTATAATCTTTTTGATGTATTGCTGTAATCGGTTTGCCAAAATTTTGTTGAGGATTTTTGCATCTATGTTCATCAGTGATATCGGCCTGTAGTTCTCATTCTTTGTGTTGTCCTTGTCAGGTTGGGGGATCAGAGTGATGTTGGCTTCATAGAATGTGTTAGGGAGTTCTCCATCTTTCTCAATTTTCTGGAACAGTTTGAGGAGAATAGGTACAAAGAACTCACACTGCTTAACAACAAAAAAACAAACAACCCGATCAAAAAATGGGCAGAGGACATGAACAGACATTTCTCCAAAGAAGATATGAATATGGCCAATAGACACATGAAAAGATGTTCATCATCGCTAATCATCAGGGAAATGCAAATCAAAACTACACTAAGATATCACCTTACCCCCGTTAGATTGGCAAAAACATCCAAAACCAAGAACGACAAATGTTGGAGAGGTTGTGGAGAAAGAGGAACCCTCATACACTGTTGGTGGGAATGCAAACTGGTACAGCCACTATGGAAAACAGTATGGAGATTTCTCAAAAAGTTAAAAATAGAAATACCCTATGACCCAGCCATCCCATTACTGGGTATCTATCCTAAGAACCTGATATCAGATATCTCAAGAGTCCGTTGCACCCCTATGTTCATCGCAGCATTATTTACAATAGCCAAGACGTGGAACCAGCCTACATGCCCAGAAACTGATGATTGGATAAAGAAGATGTGGTATATATACACAATGGAATACTACTCAGCCATAAAAAAAGACGACATTGGCCCCTTCACAACAATGTGGATGGACCTCGAGGGCATTATGTTAAGCGAAATAAGTCAGTCAGAGAAAGACAGACTCTATATGACTCCACTCATAGGTGGAAATTAGTATATTGAGAAGGAGATCTGATCGGTGGTTACCAGGGAAAAGGGGGGGTGGGCGGAGGGCACGGAGGGGGAGGTGGTGTTCCCACAACATGACTAACAAAAATGTACAACTGAAATTTCACAAGCTTGTAATCCATCATAACATTAATAAACAAAAAAAAAAAAGATGCTTTGGGGCCCATCTGCCCCTATGGAAAGAAGGCAGCACTTTGTGCCTTGCATCTCTAGGGCAATGTAGCACACCCAGAGCAGTTGTTCTACTTCAGCCAGATCAGGCCCGCAAAGAAACTTCGTTTCACAGGCCTTTGTAAGAGATGTTCCCGGTAGGCTGTTAGAGCACTGTGCAGAGCGAGTTGTTTCGTAGCTTCCCAAAGAGCTGGAAGCAAGATGCTTTGGGGACAATCTGCCCCTATGGAAAGAACGCAGCACTTTGTGCCTTGCAGCTCTAGGGTAATGCAGCACACCCCGAGCAGAAGTTGTACTTCAGCCAGATCAGTCCTGCAACGAAACTGCGTTTCACAGGCCTTTGTAAGAGATGTTCCCGGTAGGCTGTTAGAGCACTGTGCAGAGCGAATTTTTTCCTAGCTTCCCAAAGAGCTGGAAGCAAGATGCTTTAGGGGCCATCTGCCCTTAAGGAAAGAAGGCAGGACTTTGTGCCTTGCATCTCTAGGGCAATGTAGCACACCCAGAGCAGTTGTTCTACTTCTGCCAGGTCAGGCCTGCAAAGAAACTGCGTTTCACAGGCCTTTGCAAGAGATGTTTCCGGTAGGCTGTTAGAGCACTGTGCAGAGCGACTTGTTTCTTAGCTTCCCAGAGAGCTGGAAGCAAGATGCTTTGGGGCCCTCTCACCCTTTGGAAAGAAGGCAGCACTTTGTGCCTTGCAGCTCTAGGGCAATGTAGCACACCCAGAGCCGAAGTTCTACTTCAGCTAGATCAGACCTGCAAAGAAACTTCGTTTCACAGGCCTTTGTAAGAGATGTTCCCGGTAGGCTGTAAGAGCACTGTGCAGAGCGACTAGTTTCTTAGCTTCCCAGAGAGCTGGAAGCAAGATGCTTTGGGGCCCATCTGCCCCTATGGAAAGAACGCAGCACTTTGTGCCTTGCAGCTCTAGGGCAATGCAGCACACCCCGAGCAGAAGTTCTACTTCAGCCAGATCAGGCCTGCAAAGAAACTGCGTTTCACAGGCCTTTGTAAGAGATCTTCCCGGTAGGCTTTTAGAGCACTGTGCAGAGCGAGTTGTTTCTTAGCTTCCCAGAGAGCTGGAAGCAAGATGCTTTGGGGCCCGTTAATTTTATACCCTGCTACTTTGCTGTAGTTGTTGATTATTTCTAATAGTTTTTCTGTGGATTCTTTGGGGTTTTCTATGTATAAGGTCATGTCGTCTGCAAACAACGCGAGTTTTACTTCTTCGTTACCTATTTGGATTCCTTTTATTTTTTTTTCCTGCCGAATTGCTCTGGCCAGCACCTCCAGTACTATGTTGAATAGGAGTGGTGAAAGTGGTCACCCTTGTCTTGTTCCTGTCCTCAGAGGGATGGCTTTCAGCTTTTGTCCATTGCGTATGATGTTGGCTGTGGGTCTATCATATATGGCCTTTATTATGTTGAGGTACTTTCCTTCTATACCCATTTTACTGAGGATTTTTATCATAAATGGGTGTTGGATCTTGTCGAATGCTTTCTCTGCGTCTATTGAGATGATCATGTGGTTTTTGTTTTTCATTTTGTTGATGTAGTGTATCACGTTGATTGACTTGCGGGTGTTGAACCATCCCTGTGTCCCTGGTATAAATCCCACTTGATCATGGTGTATAATCTTTTTGATGTATTGCTGTAATCGGTTTGCCAAAATTTTGTTGAGGATTTTTGCATCTATGTTCATCAGTGATATCGGCCTGTAGTTCTCCTTCTTTGTGTTGTCCTTGTCAGGTTTGGGGATCAGAGTGATGTTGGCTTCATAGAATGTGTTAGGGAGTTCTCCATCTTTCTCAATTTTCTGGAACAGTTTGAGGAGAATAGGTACAAAGAACTCACACTGCTTAACAACAAAAAAACAAACAACCCGATCAAAAAATGGGCAGAGGACATGAACAGACATTTCTCAAAAGAAGATATGAATATGGCCAATAGACACATGAAAAGATGTTCATCATCGCTAATCATCAGGGAAATGCAAATCAAAACTACACTAAGATATCACCTTACCCCCGTTAGATTGGCAAAAACATCCAAAACCAAGAACGACGAATGTTGGAGAGGTTGTGGAGAAAGAGGAACCCTCATACACTGTTGGTGGGAATGCAAACTGGTACAGCCACTATGAAAAACAGTATGGAGATTTCTCAAAAAGTTAAAAATAGAAATACCCTATGACCCAGCCATCCCATTACTGGGTATCTATCCTAAGAACCTGATATCAGATATCTCAAGAGTCCGTTTCACCCCTATGTTCATCGCAGCATTATTTACAATAGCCAAGACGTGGAACCAGCCTACATGCCCAGAAACTGATGATTGGATAAAGAAGATGTGGTATATATACACAATGGAATACTACTCAGCCATAAAAAAAGACGACATTGGCCCATTCACAACAATGTGGATGGACCTCGAGGTCATTATCTTAAGCGAAATAAGTCAGTCAGAGAAAGACGAACTCTATATGACTCCACTCATAGGTGGAAATTAGTATATTGAGAAGGAGATCTGATCAGTGGTTACCAGGGAAAAGGGGGGGTGGGTGGAGGCCACGGAGTGGGAAGTGGTGTTCCCACAACATGACTAACAATAATGTACAACTGAAATTTCACAGGCTTGTAATCCATCATAACATTAATAAACACCAAAAAAAAAAAGATGCTTTGGGGCCCATCTGCCCCTATGGAAAGAACGCAGCACTTTGTGCCTTGCAGCTCTAGGGCAATGTAGCACACCCAGAGCAGAAGTTCTACTTCATCCAGATCAGGCCTGCAAAGAAACTGCGTTTCACAGGCCTTTGTAAGAGATGTTCCTGGTAGGCTGTTAGAGCACTGTGCAGAGCGAGTTGTTTATTAGCTTCCCAGAGAGCTGGAAGCAAGATGCTTTGGGGCCCTTCTCACCCTTTGGCAAGAAGGCAGCACTTTGTGAATTGTAGCTCTAGGGCAATGTAGCACACGCAGAGCAGAAGTTCTACTTCACCCAGACCAGGCCTGCAAAGAAACTGCGTTTCACAGGCCTTTGTAAGAGATGTTCGCGGTAGGCTGTTAGAGCACTGTGCAGAGCGAGTTGTTTCTTAGCTTCCCAAAGAGCTGGAAGCAAGATGCTTTGGGGCCCTTCTCACCCTTTGGCAAGAAGGCAGCACTTTGTGCCTTGCAGCTCTAGGGCAATGTAGCACACCCAGAGCAGAAGTTCTACTTCAGCCAGATCAGGCCTGCAAAGAAACTGCGTTTCACAGGCCTTTGTAAGAAATGATCGCGGTAGGCTGTTAGAGCACTGTGCAGAGCGAGTTGTTTCTCAGCTTCCAAAAGAGTTGGAAGCAAGATGCTTTGGGGCTCATCTGCCCCTTCGAAAAGAAGGCAGCACTTTGTGCCTTGCAGCTCTAGGGCAATGTAGCACACCCAGAGCAGAAGTTCTACTTCAGCCAGATCAGGCCCGCAAAGAAACTGCATTTCACAGGCCTTTGTAAGAGATGTTCCCGGTAGGCTGTTAGAGCACTGTTCAGAGCGAGTTGTTTCTTAGCTTCCCAAACAGCTGGAAGCAAGATGCTTTGGTGCCCTACTCACCCTTTGGAAAGAAGGCAGCACTTTGTGCCTTGCAGCTCTAGGGCAATGTAGCACACCCAGAGCAGAAGTTGTACTTCAGCCAGATCAGGCCTGCAAAGAAACTGCGTTTCACAGGCCTTTGTAAGAGATGTTCCCGGTAGGCTGTTAGAGCACTGTGCAGAGCGAGTTGTTTCTTAGCTTCCCAAAGAGCTGGAAGCAAGATGATTTAGGGGCCATCTGCCCTTAAGGAAAGAAGGCAGCACTTTGTGCCTTGCATCTCTAGGGCAATGTAGCACACCCAGAGCAGTTGTTCTACTTCTGCCAGGTCAGGCCTGCAAAGAAACTGCGTTTCACAGGCCTTTCTAAGAGATGTTCCCGGTAGGCAGTAAGAGCACTGTGCAGAGCGACTAGTTTCTTAGCTTCCCAGAGACCCGGAAGCAAGATGCTTTGTGGCCCATGTGCCCCTATGGAAAGAACGCAGCACTTTGTGCCTTGCAGCTCTAGGGCAATGCAGCACACCCAGAGCAGAAGTTCTACTTCAGCCAGATCAGGCCTGCAAAGAAACTGCGTTTCACAGGCCTTTGTAAGAGATGTTCCCGGTAGGCTGTTAGAGCACTGTGCAGAGCGAGTTGTTTCTTAGCTTCCCAGAGAGCTGGAAGCAAGATGCTTTGGGGCCCGTTAATTTTATACCCTGCTACTTTGCTGTAGTTTTGATTATTTCTAATAGTTTTTCTGTGGATTCTTTGGGGTTTTCTATGTATAAGATCATGTCGTCTGCAAACAACGCGAGTTTTACTTCTTCGTTACCTATTTGGATTCCTTTTATTTTTTTTTCCTGCCGAATTGCTCTGGCCAGCACCTCCAGTACTATGTTGAATAGGAGTGGTGAAAGTGGGCACCCTTGTCTTGTTCCTGTCCTCAGAGGGATGGCTTTCAGCTTTTGTCCATTGAGTATGATGTTGGCTGTGGGTCTATCATATATGGCCTTTATTATGTTGAGGTACTTTCCTTCTACACCCATTTTCCCGAGGGTTTTTATCATAAATGGGTGTTGGATCTTGTCGAATGCTTTCTCTGCGTCTATTGAGATGATCATGTGGTTTTTGTTTTTCATTTTGTTGATGTAGTGTATCACGTTGATTGACTTGCGGGTGTTGAACCATCCCTGTGTCCCTGGTATAAATCCCACTTGATCATGGTGTATAATCTTTTTGATGTATTGCTGTAATCGGTTTGCCAAAATTTGGTTGAGGATTTTTGCATCTATGTTCATCAGTGATATCGGCCTGTAGTTCTCCTTCTTTGTGTTGTCCTTGTCAGGTTTGGGGATCAGAGTGATGTTGGCTTCATAGAATGTGTTAGGGAGTTCTCCATCTTTCTCAATTTTCTGGAACAGTTTGAGGAGAATAGGTACAAAGAACTCACACTGCTTAACAACAAAAAAACAAACAACCCGATCAAAAAATGGGCAGAGGACATGAACAGACATTTCTCCAAAGAAGATAGGAATATGGCCAATAGACACATGAAAAGATGTTCATCATCGCTAATCATCAGGGAAATGCAAATCAAAACTACACTAAGATATCAGCTTACCCCCGTTAGATTGGCAAAAACATCCAAAACCAAGAACGACAAATGTTGGAGAGGTTGTGGAGAAAGAGGAACCCTCATACACTGTTGGTGGGAATGCAAACTGGTACAGCCACTATGGAAAACAGTATGGAGATTTCTCAAAAAGTTAAAAATAGAAATACCCTATGACCCAGCCATCCCATTACTGGGTATCTATCCTAAGAACCTGATATCAGATATCTCAAGAGTCCGTTGCACCCCTATGTTCATCGCAGCATTATTTACAATAGCCAAGACGTGGAACCAGCCTACATGCCCAGAAACTGATGATTGGATAAAGAAGATGTGGTATATATACACAATGGAATACTACTCAGCCATAAAAAAAGACGAAATTGGCCCATTCACAACAATGTGGATGGACCTCGAGGGCATTATTTTAAGCGAAATAAGTCAGTCAGAGAAAGACGAACTCTATATGACTCCACTCATAGGTGGAAATTAGTATATTGAGAAGGAGATCTGATCGGTGGTTACCAGGGAAAAGGGGGGGTGGGGGGAGGGCACGGAGGGGGAAGTGGTGTTCCCACAACATGACTAACAAAAATGTACAACTGAAATTTCACAAGCTTGTAATCCATAATAACATTAATAAACAAAAAAAAAATAAAAAAAAATAAAGATGATTTGGGGCCCATCTGCCCCTATGGAAAGAACGCAGCACTTTGTGCCTTGCAGCTCTAGGGCAATGTAGCACACCCAGAGCAGAAGTTCTACTTCAGCCAGATCAGGCCTGCAAAGAAACTGCGTTTCACAGGCCTTTGTAAGAGATGTTCGCGGTAGGCTGTTAGAGCACTGTGCAGAGCGAGTTGTTTCTTAGCTTCCCAAAGAGCTGGAAGCAAGATGCTTTGGGGCCCTTCTCACCCTTTGGCAAGAAGGCAGCACTTTGTGCCTTGCAGCTCTAGGGCAATGTAGCACACCCAGAGCAGAAGTTCTACTTCAGCCAGATCAGGCCTGCAAAGAAACTGCGTTTCACAGGCCTTTGTAAGAGATGATCGCGGTAGGCTGTTAGAGCACTGTGCAGAGCGAGTTGTTTCTCAGCTTCCAAAAGAGTTGGAAGCAAGATGCTTTGGGGCTCATCTGCCCCTTCGAAAAGAAGGCAGCACTTTGTGCCTTGCAGCTCTAGGGCAATGTAGCACACCCAGAGCAGAAGTTCTACTTCAGCCAGATCAGGCCCGCAAAGAAACTGCATTTCACAGGCCTTTGTAAGAGATGTTCCCGGTAGGCTGTTAGAGCACTGTGCAGAGCGAGTTGTTTCTTAGCTTCCCAAACAGCTGGAAGCAAGATGCTTTGGTGCCCTACTCACCCTTTGGAAAGAAGGCAGCACTTTGTGCCTTGCAGCTCTAGGGCAATGTAGCACACCCAGAGCAGAAGTTGTACTTCAGCCAGATCAGGGCTGCAAAGAAACTGCGTTTCACAGGCCTTTGTAAGAGATGTTCCCGGTAGGCTGTTAGAGCACTGTGCAGAGCGAGTTCTTTCTTAGCTTCCCAAAGACCTGGAAGCAAGATGCTTTGGGGGCCATCTGCCCCTAAGCAAAGAAGGCAGCAATTTGTGCCTTGCAGCTCTAGGGCAATGTAGCACACCCAGAGCAGTTGTTCTACTTCTGCAAGGTCAGGCCTGCAAAGAAACTGCGTTTCACAGGCCTTTGTAAGAGATGTTCCCGGTAGGCTGTTAGAGCACTGTGCAGAGCGAGTTGTTTCTTAGCTTCCCAAAGAGCTGGAAGCAAGATGCTTTAGGGGCCATCTGCCCTTAAGGAAAGAAGGCAGCACTTTGTGCCTGGCATCTCTAGGGCAATGTAGCACACCCAGAGCAGTTGTTCTACTTCTGCCAGGTCAGGCCTGCAAAGAAACTGCGTTTCACAGGCCTTTGTAAGAGATGTTCCCGGTAGGCTGTTAGAGCACTGTGCAGAGCGACTTGTTTCTTAGCTTCCCAAACAGCTGGAAGCAAGATGCTTTAGGGCCCTACTCACCCTTTGCAAAGAAGGCAGCACTTTGTGCCTTGCAGCTCTAGGGCAATGTAGCACACCCAGAGCCGAAGTTCTACTTCAGCTAGATCAGACCTGCAAAGAAACTTCGTTTCACAGGCCTTTCTAAGAGATGTTCCCGGTAGGCAGTAAGAGCACTGTGCAGAGCGACTACTTTCTTAGCTTCCCAGAGAGCCGGAAGCAAGATGCTTTGGGGCCCATGTGCCCCTATGGAAAGAACGCAGCACTTTGTGCCTTGCAGCTCTAGGGCAATGCAGCACACCCCGAGCAGAAGTTCTACTTCAGCCAGATCAGGCCTGCAAAGAAACTGCGTTTCACAGGCCTTTGTAAGAGATGTTCCCGGTAGGCTGTTAGAGCACTGTGCAGAGCGAGTTGTTTCTTAGCTTCCCAAAGAGCTGGAAGCAAAATGCTTTGGGGCCCGTTAATTTTATACCCTGGTACTTTGCTGTAGTTGTTGATTATTTCTAATAGTTTTTCTGTGGATTCTTTGGGGTTTTCTATGTATAAGATCATGTCGTCTGCAAACAACGCGAGTTTTACTTCTTCGTTACCTATTCGGATTCCATTTATTTTTTTTTCCTGCCGAATTGCTCTGGCCAGCACCTCCAGTACTATGTTGAATAGGAGTGGTGAAAGTGGGCACCCTTGTCTTGTTCCTGTCCTCAGAGGGATGGCTTTCAGCTTTTGTCCATTGAGTATGCTGTTGGCTGTGGGTCTATCATATATGGCCTTTATTAGGTTGAGGTACTTTCCTTCTATACCCATTTTACTGAGGGTTTTTATCATAAATGGGTGTTGGATCTTGTCGAATGCTTTCTCTGCGTCTATTGAGATGATCATGTGGTTTTTGTTTTTCATTTTGTTGATGTAGTGTATCACGTTGATTGACTTGCGGGTGTTGAACCATCTCTGTGTCCCTGGTATAAATCCCACTTGATCATGGTGTATAATCTTTTTGATGTATTGCTGTAATCGGTTTGCCAAAATTTTGTTGAGGATTTTTGCATCTATGTTCATCAGTGATATCGGCCTGTAGTTCTCCTTCTTTGTGTTGTCCTTGTCAGGTTGGGGGATCAGAGTGATGTTGGCTTCATAGAATGTGTTAGGGAGTTCTCCATCTTTCTCAATTTTCTGGAACAGTTTGAGGAGAATAGGTACAAAGAACTCACACTGCTTAACAACAAAAAAACAAACAACCCGATCAAAAAATGGGCAGAGGACATGAACAGACATTTCTCCAAAGAAGATATGAATATGGCCAATAGACACATGAAAAGATGTTCATCATCGCTAATCATCAGGGAAATGCAAATCAAAACTACACTAAGATATCACCTTACCCCCGTTAGATTGGCAAAAACATCCAAAACCAAGAACGACGAATGTTGGAGAGGTTGTGGAGAAAGAGGAACCCTCATACACTGTTGGTGGGAATGCAAACTGGTACAGCCACTATGGAAAACAGTATGGAGATTTCTCAAAAAGTTAAAAATAGAAATACCCTATGACCCAGCCATCCCATTACTGGGTATCTATCCTAAGAACCTGATATCAGATATCTCAAGCGTCCGTTGCACCCCTATGTTCATCGCAGCATTATTTACAATAGCCAAGACGTGGAACCAGCCTACATGCCCAGAAACTGATGATTGGATAAAGAAGATGTGGTATATATACACAATGGAATACTACTCAGCCATAAAAAAAGACGACATTGGCCCCTTCACAACAATGTGGATGGACCTCGAGGGCATTATGTTAAGCGAAATAAGTCAGTCAGAGAAAGACAGACTCTATATGACTCCACTCATAGGTGGAAACTAGTATATTGAGAAGGAGATCTGATCGGTGGTTACCAGGGAAAAGGGGGGGTGGGGGGAGGGCACGGAGGGGGAAGTGGTGTTCCCACAACATGACGAACAAAAATGTACAACTGAAATATCACAAGCATGCAATCCATCATAACATTAATAACCAAAAAAAAAAAAAAAAAGATGCTTTGGGGCCCATCTGGACCTATGGAAAGAACGCAGCACTTTGTGCCTTGCAGCTCTAGGGCAATATAGCACACCCAGAGCAGAAGTTCTACTTCAGCCAGATCAGGCCCGCAAAGAAACTGCGTTTCACAGGCCTTTGTAAGAGATGTTCCCGGTAGGCTGTTAGAGCACTGTGCAGAGCGACTTGTTTCTTAGCTTCCCAACGAGCTGGAAGCAAGATGCTTTGGGGCCCTTCTCACCCTTTGGCAAGAAGGCAGCACTTTGTGCCTTGCAGCTCTAAGGCAATGTAGCACACCCAGAGCAGAAGTTCTACTTCAGCCAGATCAGGCCCGCAAAGAAACTGCGTTTCACAGGCCTTTGTAAGAGATGTTCGCGTTAGGCTGTTAGAGCATTTTGCAGAGCGAGTTGTTTCTCAGCTTCCTAAAGAGTTGGAAGCAAGATGCTTTGGGGCCCTTCTCACCCTTTGGAAAGAAGGCAGCACTTTGTGCCTTGCAGCTCTAGGGCAATGTAGCACACCCAGAGCCGAAGTTCTAGTTCAGCTAGATCAAACCTGCAAAGAAACTTCGCTTCACAGGCCTTTGTAAGAGATGTTCCCGGTAGGCTGTAAGAGCACTGTGCAGAGCGACTAGTTTCTTAGCTTCCCAGAGAGCCGGAAGCAAGATGCTTTGGGGCCCATGTGGCCCTATGGAAAGAACGCAGCACTTTGTGCCTTGCAGCTCTAGGGCAATGCAGCACACCCCGAGCAGAAGTTCTACTTCAGCCAGATCAGGCCTGCAAAGAAACTGCGTTTCACAGGCCTTTGTAAGCGATGTTCCCGGTAGGCTGTTAGAGCACTGTGCAGAGCGAGTTGTTTCTTAGCTTCCCAGAGAGCTGGAAGCAAGATGCTTTGGGGCCCGTTAATTTTATACCCTGCTACTTTGCTGTAGTTGTTGATTATTTCTAATAGTTTTTCTGTGGATTCTTTGGGGTTTTCTATGTATAAGATCATGTCGTCTGCAAACAAGCGAGTTTTAATTCTTCGTTACCTATTTCGATTCCTTTTATTTCTTTTTCCTGCCGTATTTCTCTGGCCAGCACCTCCAGTACTATGTTGAATAGGAGTGGTGAAAGTGGGCACCCTTGTCTTGTTCCTGTCCTCAGAGGGATGGCTTTCAGCTTTTGTCCATTGAGTATGCTGTTGGCTGTGGGTCTATCATATATGGCCTTTATTATGTTGAGGTACTTTCCTTCTACACCCATTTTCCCGAGGGTTTTTATCATAAATGGGTGTTGGATCTTGTCGAATGCTTTCTCTGCGTCTATTGAGATGATCATGTGGTTTTTGTTTTTCATTTTGTTGATGTAGTGTATCACGTTGATTGACTTGCGGGTGTTGAACCATCCCTGTGTCCCTGGTATAAATCCCACTTGATCATGGTGTATAATCTTTTTGATGTATTGCTGTAATCGGTTTGCCAAAATTTGGTTGAGGATTTTTGCATCTATGTTCATCAGTGATATCGGCCTGTAGTTCTCCTTCTTTGTGTTGTCCTTGTCAGGTTTGGGGATCAGAGTGATGTTGGCTTCATAGAATGTGTTAGGGAGTTCTCCATCTTTCTCAATTTTCTGGAACAGTTTGAGGAGAATAGGTACAAAGAACTCACACTGCTTAACAACAAAAAAACAAACAACCCGATCAAAAAATGGGCAGAGGACATGAACAGACATTTCTCCAAAGAAGATAGGAATATGGCCAATAGACACATGAAAAGATGTTCATCATCGCTAATCATCAGGGAAATGCAAATCAAAACTACACTAAGATATCAGCTTACCCCCGTTAGATTGGCAAAAACATCCAAAACCAAGAACGACAAATGTTGGAGAGGTTGTGGAGAAAGAGGAACCCTCATACACTGTTGGTGGGAATGCAAACTGGTACAGCCACTATGGAAAACAGCATGGAGATTTCTCAAAAAGTTAAAAATAGAAATACCCTATGACCCAGCCATCCCATTACTGGGTATCTATCC
Source organism: Equus asinus (assembly GCF_041296235.1). Taxonomy (NCBI): domain Eukaryota; kingdom Metazoa; phylum Chordata; class Mammalia; order Perissodactyla; family Equidae; genus Equus; species Equus asinus. The sequence continues at coordinate 71,724,465 of NC_091790.1, read as the reverse complement.
TAAGAACCTGATATCAGATATCTCAAGAGTCCGTTGCACCCCTATGTTCATCGCAGCATTATTTACAATAGCCAAGACGTGGAACCAGCCTACATGCCCAGAAACTGATGATTGGATAAAGAAGATGTGGTATATATACACAATGGAATACTACTCAGCCATAAAAAAAGACGAAATTGGCCCATTCACAACAATGTGGATGGACCTCGAGGGCATTATTTTAAGCGAAATAAGTCAGTCAGAGAAAGACGAACTCTATATGACTCCACTCATAGGTGGAAATTAGTATATTGAGAAGGAGATCTGATCGGTGGTTACCAGGGAAAAGGGGGGGTGGGGGGAGGGCACGGAGGGGGAAGTGGTGTTCCCACAACATGACTAACAAAAATGTACAACTGAAATTTCACAAGCTTGTAATCCATAATAACATTAATAAACAAAAAAAAAATAAAAAAAAATAAAGATGATTTGGGGCCCATCTGCCCCTATGGAAAGAACGCAGCACTTTGTGCCTTGCAGCTCTAGGGCAATGTAGCACACCCAGAGCAGAAGTTCTACTTCAGCCAGATCAGGCCTGCAAAGAAACTGCGTTTCACAGGCCTTTGTAAGAGATGTTCGCGGTAGGCTGTTAGAGCACTGTGCAGAGCGAGTTGTTTCTTAGCTTCCCAAAGAGCTGGAAGCAAGATGCTTTGGGGCCCTTCTCACCCTTTGGCAAGAAGGCAGCACTTTGTGCCTTGCAGCTCTAGGGCAATGTAGCACACCCAGAGCAGAAGTTCTACTTCAGCCAGATCAGGCCTGCAAAGAAACTGCGTTTCACAGGCCTTTGTAAGAGATGATCGCGGTAGGCTGTTAGAGCACTGTGCAGAGCGAGTTGTTTCTCAGCTTCCAAAAGAGTTGGAAGCAAGATGCTTTGGGGCTCATCTGCCCCTTCGAAAAGAAGGCAGCACTTTGTGCCTTGCAGCTCTAGGGCAATGTAGCACACCCAGAGCAGAAGTTCTACTTCAGCCAGATCAGGCCCGCAAAGAAACTGCATTTCACAGGCCTTTGTAAGAGATGTTCCCGGTAGGCTGTTAGAGCACTGTGCAGAGCGAGTTGTTTCTTAGCTTCCCAAAGAGCTGGAAGCAAGATGCTTTGGTGCCCTACTCACCCTTTGGAAAGAAGGCAGCACTTTGTGCCTGGCATCTCTAGGGCAATGTAGCACACCCAGAGCAGTTGTTCTACTTCTGCCAGGTCAGGCCTGCAAAGAAACTGCGTTTCACAGGCCTTTGTAAGAGATGTTCCCGGTAGGCTGTTAGAGCACTGTGCAGAGCGACTTGTTTCTTAGCTTCCCAAACAGCTGGAAGCAAGATGCTTTAGGGCCCTACTCACCCTTTGCAAAGAAGGCAGCACTTTGTGCCTTGCAGCTCTAGGGCAATGTAGCACACCCAGAGCCGAAGTTCTACTTCAGCTAGATCAGACCTGCAAAGAAACTTCGTTTCACAGGCCTTTCTAAGAGATGTTCCCGGTAGGCAGTAAGAGCACTGTGCAGAGCGACTACTTTCTTAGCTTCCCAGAGAGCCGGAAGCAAGATGCTTTGGGGCCCATGTGCCCCTATGGAAAGAACGCAGCACTTTGTGCCTTGCAGCTCTAGGGCAATGCAGCACACCCCGAGCAGAAGTTCTACTTCAGCCAGATCAGGCCTGCAAAGAAACTGCGTTTCACAGGCCTTTGTAAGAGATGTTCCCGGTAGGCTGTTAGAGCACTGTGCAGAGCGAGTTGTTTCTTAGCTTCCCAAAGAGCTGGAAGCAAAATGCTTTGGGGCCCGTTAATTTTATACCCTGGTACTTTGCTGTAGTTGTTGATTATTTCTAATAGTTTTTCTGTGGATTCTTTGGGGTTTTCTATGTATAAGATCATGTCGTCTGCAAACAACGCGAGTTTTACTTCTTCGTTACCTATTCGGATTCCATTTATTTTTTTTTCCTGCCGAATTGCTCTGGCCAGCACCTCCAGTACTATGTTGAATAGGAGTGGTGAAAGTGGGCACCCTTGTCTTGTTCCTGTCCTCAGAGGGATGGCTTTCAGCTTTTGTCCATTGAGTATGCTGTTGGCTGTGGGTCTATCATATATGGCCTTTATTAGGTTGAGGTACTTTCCTTCTATACCCATTTTACTGAGGGTTTTTATCATAAATGGGTGTTGGATCTTGTTGAATGCTTTCTCTGCGTCTATTGAGATGATCATGTGGTTTTTGTTTTTCATTTTGTTGATGTAGTGTATCACGTTGATTGACTTGCGGGTGTTGAACCATCCCTGTGTCCCTGGTATAAATCCCACTTGATCATGGTGTATAATCTTTTTGATGTATTGCTGTAATCGGTTTGCCAAAATTTGGTTGAGGATTTTTGCATCTATGTTTATCAGTGATATCGGCCTGTAGTTCTCCTTCTTTGTGTTATCCTTGTCAGGTTGGGGGATCAGAGTGATGTTGGCTTCATAGAATGTGTTAGGGAGTTCTCCATCTTTCTCAATTTTCTGGAACAGTTTGAGGAGAATAGGTACAAAGAACTCACACTGCTTAACAACAAAAAAACAAACAACCCGATCAAAAAATGGGCAGAGGACATGAACAGACATTTCTCCAAAGAAGATATGAACATGGCCAATAGACACATGAAAAGATGTTCATCATCGCTAATCATCAGGGAAATGCAAATCAAAACTACACTAAGATATCACCTTACCCCCGTTAGATTGGCAAAAACATCCAAAACCAAGAACGACGAATGTTGGAGAGGTTGTGGAGAAAGAGGAACCCTCATACACTGTTGGTGGGAATGCAAACTGGTACAGCCACTATGGAAAACAGTATGGAGATTTCTCAAAAAGTTAAAAATAGAAATACCCTATGACCCAGCCATCCCATTACTGGGTATCTATCCTAAGAACCTGATATCAGATATCTCAAGCGTCCGTTGCACCCCTATGTTCATCGCAGCATTATTTACAATAGCCAAGACGTGGAACCAGCCTACATGCCCAGAAACTGATGATTGGATAAAGAAGCTGTGGTATATATACACAATGCAATACTACTCAGCCATAAAAAAAGACGACATTGGCCCCTTCACAACAATGTGGATGGACCTCGAGGGCATTATGTTAAGCGAAATAAGTCAGTCAGAGAAAGACGAACTCTATATGACTCCACTCATAGGTGGAAATTAGTATATTGAGAAGGAGATCTGATCGGTGGTTACCAGGGAAAAGGGGGGGTGGGGGGAGGGCACGGAGGGGGAAGTGGTGTTCCCACAACATGACTAACAAAAATGTACAACTGAAATTTCACAAGCTTGTAATCCATCATAACATTAATAAACCAAAAAAAAAAAAAATAAAGATGCTTTGGGGCCCATCTGCCCCTATGGAAAGAACGCAGCACTTTGTGCCTTGCAGCTCTAGGGCAATGTAGCACACCCAGAGCAGAAGTTCTACTTCAGCCAGATCAGGCCCGCAAAGAAACTGCGTTTCACAGGCCTTTGTAAGAGATGTTCCCGGTAGGCTGTTATAGCACTGTGCAGAGCGAGTTGTTTCTTAGCTTCCCAAAGAGCTGGAAGCAAGATGCTTTGGGGCCCTTCTCACCCTTTGGCAAGAAGGCAGCACTTTGTGCCTTGCAGCTCTAAGGCAATGTAGCACACCCAGAGCAGAAGTTCTACTTCAGCCAGATCAGGCCCGCAAAGAAACTGCGTTTCACAGGCCTTTGTAAGAGATGTTCGCGTTAGGCTGTTAGAGCATTTTGCAGAGCGAGTTGTTTCTCAGCTTCCAAAAGAGTTGGAAGCAAGATGCTTTGGGGCCCTTCTCACCCTTTGGAAAGAAGGCAGCACTTTGTGCCTTGCAGCTCTAGGGCAATGTAGCACACCCAGAGCCGAAGTTCTAGTTCAGCTAGATCAAACCTGCAAAGAAACTTCGTTTCACAGGCCTTTGTAAGAGATGTTCCCGGTAGGCTGTAAGAGCACTGTGCAGAGCGACTAGTTTCTTAGCTTCCCAGAGAGCCGGAAGCAAGATGCTTTGGGGCCCATGTGCCCCTATGGAAAGAACGCAGCACTTTGTGCCTTGCAGCTCTAGGGCAATGCAGCACACCCCGAGCAGAAGTTCTACTTCAGCCAGATCAGGCCTGCAAAGAAACTGCGTTTCACAGGCCTTTGTAAGAGATGTTCCCGGTAGGCTGTTAGAGCACTGTGCAGAGCGAGTTGTTTCTTAGCTTCCCAGAGAGCTGGAAACAAGATGCTTTGGGGCCCGTTAATTTTATACCCTGCTACTTTGCTGTAGTTGTTGATTATTTCTAATAGTTTTTCTGTGGATCCTTTGGGGTTTTCTATGTATAAGATCATGTCGTCTGCAAACAACGCGAGTTTTAATTCTTCGTTACCTATTTCGATTCCTTTTATTTCTTTTTCCTGCCGTATTGCTCTGGCCAGCACCTCCAGTACTATGTTGAATAGGAGTGGTGAAAGTGGGCACCCTTGTCTTGTTCCTGTCCTCAGAGGGATGGCTTTCAGCTTTTGTCCATTGAGTATGCTGTTGGCTGTGGGTCTATCATATATGGCCTTTATTATGTTGAGGTACTTTCCTTCTATACCCATTTTACTGAGGGTTTTTATCATAAATGGGTGTTGGATCTTGTCGAATGCTTTCTCTGCGTCTATTGAGATGATCATGTGGTTTTTGTTTTACATTTTGTTGATGTAGTGTATCACGTTGATTGACTTGCGGGTGTTGAACCATCCCTGTGTCCCTGGTATAAATCCCACTTGATCATGGTGTATAATCTTTTTGATGTATTGCTGTAATCGGTTTGCCAAAATTTGGTTGAGGATTTTTGCATCTATGTTCATCAGTGATATCAGCCTGTAGTTCTCCTTCTTTGTGTTGTCCTTGTCAGGTTTGGGGATCAGAGTGATGTTGGCTTCATAGAATGTGTTAGGGAGTTCTCCATCTTTCTCAATTTTCTGGAACAGTTTGAGGAGAATAGGTACAAAGAACTCACACTGCTTAACAACAAAAAAACAAACAACCCGATCAAAAAATGGGCAGAGGACATGAACAGACATTTCTCCAAAGAAGATAGGAATATGGCCAATAGACACATGAAAAGATGTTCATCATCGCTAATCATCAGGGAAATGCAAATCAAAACTACACTAAGATATCAGCTTACCCCCGTTAGATTGGCAAAAACATCCAAAACCAAGAACGACAAATGTTGGAGAGGTTGTGGAGAAAGAGGAACCCTCATACACTGTTGGTGGGAATGCAAACTGGTACAGCCACTATGGAAAACAGTATGGAGATTTCTCAAAAAGTGAAAAATAGAAATACCCTATGACCCAGCCATCCCATTACTGGGTATCTATCCTAAGAACCTGATATCAGATATCTCAAGAGTCCGTTGCACCCCTATGTTCATCGCAGCATTATTTACAATAGCCAAGACGTGGAACCAGCCTACATGCCCAGAAACTGATGATTGGATAAAGAAGATGTGGTATATATACACAATGCAATACTACTCAGCCATAAAAAAAGACGACATTGGACCCTTCACAACAATGTGGATGGACCTCGAGGGCATTATGTTAAGCGAAATAAGTCAGTCAGAGAAAGACGAACTCTATATGACTCCACTCATAGGTGGAAATTAGTATATTGAGAAGGAGATCTGATCGGTGGTTACCAGGGAAAAGGGGTGGTGGGGGGAGGGCACGGAGTGGGAAGTGGTGTTCCCATAACATGACTAACAAAAATGTACAACTGAAATTTCACAAGCCTGTAAACCATCATAACATTAATAAACAAACAAAAAAAAAAGATGCTTTGGGGCCCATCTGCCCCTATGGAAAGAACGCAGCACTTTGTGCCTTGCAGCTCTAGGGCAATGTAGCACACCCAGAGCAGAAGTTCTACTTCAGCCAGATCAGGCCCGCAAAGAAACTGCGTTTCACAGGCCTTTGTAAGAGATGTTCCCGGTAGGCTGTTAGAGCACTGTGCAGAGCGAGTTGTTTCTTAGCTTCCCAAAGAGCTGGAAGCAAGATGCTTTGGGGCCCTTCTCACCCTTTGGCAAGAAGGCAGCACTTTGTGCCTTGCAGCTCTAAGGCAATGTAGCACACCCAGAGCAGAAGTTCTACTTCAGCCAATCAGGCCTGCAAAGAAACTGCGTTTCACAGGCCTTTGTAAGAGATGTTCGCGTTAGGCTGTTAGAGCATTGTGCAGAGCGAGTTGTTTCTCAGCTTCCAAAAGAGTTGGAAGCAAGATTCTTTGGGGCTCATCTGCCCCTTTGAAATGAAGGCAGCACTTTGTGCCTTGCAGCTCTAGGGCAATGTAGCACACCCCGAGCAGAAGTTCTACTTCAGCCAGATCAGGCCTGCATAGAAACTGCGTTTCACAGGCCTTTGTAAGAGAAGTTCCCGGTAGGCTGTTAGAGCACTGTGCTGAGCGAGTTGTTTCTTAGCTTCCCAGAGAGCTGGAAGCAAGATGCTTTGGGGCCCGTTAATTGTATCCCCTGCTACTTTGCTGTAGTTGTTGATTATTTCTAATAGTTTTTCTGTGGATTCTTTGGGGTTTTCTATGTATAAGATCATGTCGTCTGCAAACAACGCGAGTTTTACTTCTTCGTTACCTATTTCGATTCCTTTTATTTTTTTTTCCTGCCGAATTGCTCTGGCCAGCACCTCCAGTACTATGTTGAATAGGAGTGGTGAAAGTGGGCACCCTTGTCTTGTTCCTGTCCTCAGAGGGATGGCTTTCAGCTTTTGTCCATTGAGTATGCTGTTGGCTGTGGGTCTATCATATATGGCCTTTATTATGTTGAGGTACTTTCCTTCTATACCCATTTTACTGAGGGTTTTTATCATAAATGGGTGTTGGATCTTGTCGAATGCTTTCTCTGCGTCTATAGAGATGATCATGTGGTTTTTGTTTTTCATTTTGTTGATGTAGTGTATCACGTTGATTGACTTGCGGGTGTTGAACCATCCCTGTGTCCCTGGTATAAATCCCACTTGATCATGGTGTATAATCTTTTTGATGTATTGCTGTAATCGGTTTGCCAAAATTTGGTTGAGGATTTTTGCATCTATGTTCATCAGTGATATCGGCCTGTAGTTCTCCTTCTTTGTGTTGTCCTTGTCAGGTTTGGGGATCAGAGTGATGTTGGCTTCATAGAATGTGTTAGGGAGTTCTCCATCTTTCTCAATTTTCTGGAACAGTTTGAGGAGAATAGGTACAAAGAACTCACACTGCTTAACAACAAAAAAACAAACAACCCGATCAAAAAATGGGCAGAGGACATGAACAGACATTTCTCCAAAGAAGATAGGAATATGGCCAATAGACACATGAAAAGATGTTCATCATCGCTAATCATCAGGGAAATGCAAATCAAAACTACACTAAGATATCACCTTACCCCCGTTAGATTGGCAAAAACATCCAAAACCAAGAACGACAAATGTTGGAGAGGTTGTGGAGAAAGAGAAACCCTCATACACTGTTGGTGGGAATGCAAACTGGTACAGCCACTATGGAAAACAGTATGGAGATTTCTCAAAAAGTTAAAAATAGAAATACCCTATGACCCAGCCATCCCATTACTGGGTATCTATCCTAAGAACCTGATATCAGATATCTCAAGAGTCCGTTGCACCCCTATGTTCATCGCAGCATTATTTACAATAGCCAAGACGTGGAACCAGCCTACATGCCCAGAAACTGATGATTGGATAAAGAAGATGTGGTATATATACACAATGCAATACTACTCAGCCATAAAAAAAGACGACATTGGACCCTTCACAACAATGTGGATGGACCTCGAGGGCATTATGTTAAGCGAAATAAGTCAGTCAGAGAAAGACGAACTCTATATGACTCCACTCATAGGTGGAAATTAGTATATTGAGAAGGAGATCTGATCGGTGGTTACCAGGGAAAAGGGGGGGTGGGGGGAGGGCACGGAGTGGGAAGTGGTGTTCCCATAACATGACTAACAAAAATGTACAACTGAAATTTCACAAGCTTGTAAACCATCATAACATTAATAAACAAACAAAAAAAAAAGAAGCTTTGGGGCCCATCTGCCCCTATGGAAAGAACGCAGCACTTTGTGCCTTGCAGATCTAGGGCAATGTAGCACACCCAGAGCAGAAGTTCTACTTCAGCCAGATCAGGCCCGCAAAGAAACTGCGTTTCACAGGCCTTTGTAAGAGATGTTCCCGGTAGGCTGTTAGAGCACTGTGCAGAGCGAGTTGTTTCTTAGCTTCCCAAAGAGCTGGAAGCAAGATGCTTTGGGGCCCTTCTCACCCTTTGGCAAGAAGGCAGCACTTTGTGTCTTGCAGCTCTAAGGCAATGTAGCACACCCAGAGCAGAAGTTCTACTTCAGCCAATCAGGCCTGCAAAGAAACTGCGTTTCACAGGCCTTTGTAAGAGATGTTCGCGTTAGGCTGTTAGAGCATTGTGCAGAGCGAGTTGTTTCTCAGCTTCCAAAAGAGTTGGAAGCAAGATTCTTTGGGGCTCATCTGCCCCTTTGAAATGAAGGCAGCACTTTGTGCCTTGCAGCTCTAGGGCAATGTAGCACACCCAGAGCAGAAGTTCTACTTCAGCCAGATCAGGCCTGCAAAGAAACTGCGTTTCTCAGGCCTTTGTAAGAGAAGTTCCCGGTAGGCTGTTAGAGCACTGTGCTGAGCGAGTTGTTTCTTAGCTTCCCAGAGAGCTGGAAGCAAGATGCTTTGGGGCCCGTTAATTGTATCCCCTGCTACTTTGCTGTATTTGTTGATTATTTCTAATAGTTTTTCTGTGGATTCTTTGGGGTTTTCTATGTATAAGATCATGTCGTCTGCAAACAACGCGAGTTTTACTTCTTCGTTACCTATTTCGATTCCTTTTATTTTTTTTTCCTGCCGAATTGCTCTGGCCAGCACCTCCAGTACTATGTTGAATAGGAGTGGTGAAAGTGGGCACCCTTGTCTTGTTCCTGTCCTCAGAGGGATGGCTTTCAGCTTTTGTCCATTGAGTATGCTGTTGGCTGTGGGTCTATCATATATGGCCTTTATTATGTTGAGGTACTTTCCTTCTATACCCATTTTACTGAGGGTTTTTATCATAAATGGGTGTTGGATCTTGTCGAATGCTTTCTCTGCGTCTATTGAGATGATCATGTGGTTTTTGTTTTTCATTTTGTTGATGTAGTGTATCACATTGATTGACTTGCGGGTGTTGAACCATCCCTGTGTCCCTGGTATAAATCCCACTTGATCATGGTGTATAATCTTTTTGATGTATTGCTGTAATCGGTTTGCCAAAATTTGGTTGAGGATTTTTGCATCTATGTTCATCAGTGATATCGGCCTGTAGTTCTCCTTCTTTGTGTTGTCCTTGTCAGGTTTGGGGATCAGAGTGATGTTGGCTTCATAGAATGTGTTAGGGAGTTCTCCATCTTTCTCAATTTTCTGGAACAGTTTGAGGAGAATAGGTACAAAGAACTCACACTGCTTAACAACAAAAAAACAAACAACCCGATCAAAAAATGGGCAGAGGACATGAACAGACATTTCTCCAAAGAAGATAGGAATATGGCCAATAGACACATGAAAAGATGTTCATCATCGCTAATCATCAGGGAAATGCAAATCAAAACTACACTAAGATATCACCTTACCCCCGTTAGATTGGCAAAAACATCCAAAACCAAGAACGACAAATGTTGGAGAGGTTGTGGAGAAAGAGGAACCCTCATACACTGTTGGTGGGAATGCAAACTGGTACAGCCACTATGGAAAACAGTATGGAGATTTCTCAAAAAGTTAAAAATAGAAATACCCTATGACCCAGCCATCCCATTACTGGGTATCTATCCTAAGAACCTGATATCAGATATCTCAAGAGTCCGTTGCACCCCTATGTTCATCGCAGCATTATTTACAATAGCCAAGACGTGGAACCAGCCTACATGCCCAGAAACTGATGATTGGATAAAGAAGATGTGGTATATATACACAATGGAATACTACTCAGCCATAAAAAAAGACGAAATTGGCCCATTCACAACAATGTGGATGGACCTCGAGGGCATCATGTTAAGCGAAATAAGTCAGTCAGAGAAAGACAGACTCTATATGACTCCACTCATAGGTGGAAATTAGTATATTGAGAAGGAGATCTGATCGGTGGTTACCAGGGAAAAGGGGGGGTGGGGGGAGGGCACGGAGGGGGAAGTGGTGTTCCCACAACATGACTAACAAAAATGTACAACTGAAATTTCACAAGCTTGTAATCCATCATAACATTAATAAACAAAAAAAAAAAAAAAAAGAAGCTTTGGGGCCCATCTGCCCATATGGAAAGAACGCAGCACTTTCTGCCTTGCAGCTCTAGGGCAATGTAGCACACCCAGAGCAGAAGTTCTACTTCAGCCAGATCAGGCCCACAAAGAAACTGCGTTTCACAGGCCTTTGTAAGAGATGTTCCCGGTAGGCTGTTAGAGCACTGTGCAGAGCGAGTTGTTTCTTAGCTTCCCATACAGCCGGAGGCAAGATGCTTTGGGGCCCTTCTCACCCTTTGGAAAGAAGTCAGCACTTTGTGCCTTGCAGCTCTAGGGCAATGTAGCACACCCAGAGCAGAAGTTGTACTTCAGCCTGATCAGGCCTGCAAAGAAACTGCGTTTCACAGGCCTTTGTAAGAGATGTTCCCGGTAGGCTGTTAGAGCACTGTGCAGAGTGAGTTGTTTCCTAGCGTCCCAAAGAGCTGGAAGCAAGATGCTTTGGGGCCCTTCTCACCCTTTGGAAAGAAGGCAGCACTTTGTGCCTTGCAGCTCTAGGGCAATGAAGCACACCCAAAGCAGAAGTTCTACTTCAGCCAGATCAGACCTGCCAAGAAACTGCGTTTCACAGGCCTTTGTAAGAGATGTTCCCTGTAGGCTGTTAGAGAACTGTGCAGAGCGTGTTGTTTCTTAGCTTCCCAAGGAGCTGGAAGCAAGATGCTTTAGGGGCCATCTGCCCTTAAGGAAAGAAGGCAGCACTTTGTGCCTTGCAGCTCTAGGGCACTGCAGCACACCCCGAGCAGAAGATCTACTTCAGCCAGATCAGGCCTGCAAAGAAACTGCGTTTCACAGGCCTTTGTAAGAGATGTTCCCGGTAGGCTCTTAGAGCACTGTGCAGAGCGAGTTGTTTCTTAGCTTCCCAGAGAGCTGGAAGCAAGATGCTTTGGGGCCATCTGCCCTTAAGGAAAGAAGGCAGCACTTTGTGCCTTGCAGCTCTAGGGCAATGTAGCACACCCAGAGCCGAAGTTCTACTTCTGACAGGTCAGGCCTGCAAAGAAACTGCGTTTCACAGGACTTTGTAACAGATGTTCCCGGTAGGCTGTTAGAGCACTGTGCAGAGCGAGTTGTTTCTTAGCTTCCCGAACAGCCGGAAGCAAGATTCTTTGGGGGCCATCTCCCCTTAAGTAAAGAAGGCAGCACTTTGTGCCTTGCAGCTCTAGGGCAATGTAGCACACCCAGAGCAGATGTTCTACTTCAGCCAGATCAGGCCTGCAAAGAAACTGCGTTTCACAGGCCTTTGTAAGAGATGTTCCCTGTAGGCTGTTAGAGCACTGTGCAGAGCGAGTTGTTTCTTAGCTTCCCAGAGAGCTGGAAGCAAGATGCTTTGGGGCCCGTTAATTTTATACCCTGCTACTTTGCTGTAGTTGTTGATTATTTCTACTAGTTTTTCTGTGGATTCTTTGGGGTTTTCTATGTATAAGATCATGTCGTCTGCAAACAACGCGAGTTTTACTTCTTCGTTACCTAGTTGGATTCCTTTTATTTTTTTTCCTGCCGAATTGCTCTGGCCAGCACCTCCAGTACTATGTTGAATAGGAGTATTGAAAGTGGGCACCCTTGTCTTGTTCCTGTCCTCAGAGGGATGGCTTTCAGCTTTTGTCCATTGAGTATGATGTTGGCTGTCGGTCTATCATATATGGCCTTTTTTATGTTGAGGTACTTTCCTTCTATACCCATTTTACTGAGGGCTTTTATCATAAATGGGTGTTGGATCTTGTCGAATGCTTTCTCTGCGTCTATTGAGATGATCATGTGGTTTTTGTTTTTCATTTTGTTGATGTAGTGTATCACGTTGATTGACTTGCGGGTGTTGAACCATCCCTGTGTCCCTGGTATAAATCCCACTTGATCATGGTGTATAATCTTTTTGATGTATTGCTGTAATCGGTTTGCCAAAATTTTGTTGAGGATTTTTGCATCTATGTTCATCAGTGATATCGGCCTGTAGTTCTCCTTCTTTGTGTTGTCCTTGTCAGGTTGGGGGATCAGAGTGATGTTGGCTTCATAGAATGTGTTAGGGAGTTCTCCATCTTTCTCAATTTTCTGGAACAGATTGAGGAGAATAGGTAAAAAGAACTCACACTGCTTAACAACAAAAAAACAAACAACCCGATCAAAAAATGGGCAGAGGACATGAACAGACATTTCTCAAAAGAAGATATGAACATGGCCAATAGACACATGAAAAGATGTTCATCATCGCTAATCATCAGGGAAATGCAAATCAAAACTACACTAAGATATCACCTTACCCCCGTTAGATTGGCAAAAACATCCAAAACCAAGAACGACAAATGTTGGAGAGGTTGTGGAGAAAGAGGAACCCTCATACACTGTTGGTGGGAATGCAAACTGGTACACCCACTATGGAAAACAGTATGGAGATTTCTCAAAAAGTTAAAAATAGAAATACCCTATGACCCAGCCATCCCATTACTGGGTATCTATCCTAAGAACCTGATATCAGATATCTCAAGAGTCCGTTGCACCCCTATGTTCATCGCAGCATTATTTACAATAGCCAAGACGTGGAACCAGCCTACATGCCCAGAAACTGATGATTGGATAAAGAAGATGTGGTATATATACACAATGCAATACTACTCAGCCATAAAAAAAGACGACATTGGACCCTTCACAACAATGTGGATGGACCTCGAGGGCATTATGTTAAGCGAAATAAGTCAGTCAGAGAAAGACGAACTCTATATGACTCCACTCATAGGTGGAAATTAGTATATTGAGAAGGAGATCTGATCGGTGGTTACCAGGGAAAAGGGGGGGTGGGGGGAGGGCACGGAGTGGGAAGTGGTGTTCCCATAACATGACTAACAAAAATGTACAACTGAAATTTCACAAGCTTGTAAACCATCATAACATTAATAAACAAACAAAAAAAAAAGAAGCTTTGGGGCCCATCTGCCCCTATGGAAAGAACGCAGCACTTTGTGCCTTGCAGATCTAGGGCAATGTAGCACACCCAGAGCAGAAGTTCTACTTCAGCCAGATCAGGCCCGCAAAGAAACTGCGTTTCACAGGCCTTTGTAAGAGATGTTCCCGGTAGGCTGTTAGAGCACTGTGCAGAGCGAGTTGTTTCTTAGCTTCCCAAAGAGCTGGAAGCAAGATGCTTTGGGGCCCTTCTCACCCTTTGGCAAGAAGGCAGCACTTTGTGTCTTGCAGCTCTAAGGCAATGTAGCACACCCAGAGCAGAAGTTCTACTTCAGCCAATCAGGCCTGCAAAGAAACTGCGTTTCACAGGCCTTTGTAAGAGATGTTCGCGTTAGGCTGTTAGAGCATTGTGCAGAGCGAGTTGTTTCTCAGCTTCCAAAAGAGTTGGAAGCAAGATACTTTGGGGCTCATCTGCCCCTTTGAAATGAAGGCAGCACTTTGTGCCTTGCAGCTCTAGGGCAATGTAGCACACCCAGAGCAGAAGTTCTACTTCAGCCAGATCAGGCCTGCAAAGAAACTGCGTTTCTCAGGCCTTTGTAAGAGAAGTTCCCGGTAGGCTGTTAGAGCACTGTGCTGAGCGAGTTGTTTCTTAGCTTCCCAGAGAGCTGGAAGCAAGATGCTTTGGGGCCCGTTAATTGTATCCCCTGCTACTTTGCTGTATTTGTTGATTATTTCTAATGGTTTTTCTGTGGATTCTTTGGGGTTTTCTATGTATAAGATCATGTCGTCTGCAAACAACGCGAGTTTTACTTCTTCGTTACCTATTTCGATTCCTTTTATTTTTTTTTCCTGCCGAATTGCTCTGGCCAGCACCTCCAGTACTATGTTGAATAGGAGTGGTGAAAGTGGGCACCCTTGTCTTGTTCCTGTCCTCAGAGGGATGGCTTTCAGCTTTTGTCCATTGAGTATGCTGTTGGCTGTGGGTCTATCATATATGGCCTTTATTATGTTGAGGTACTTTCCTTCTATACCCATTTTACTGAGGGTTTTTATCATAAATGGGTGTTGGATCTTGTCGAATGCTTTCTCTGCGTCTATTGAGATGATCATGTGGTTTTTGTTTTTCATTTTGTTGATGTAGTGTATCACATTGATTGACTTGCGGGTGTTGAACCATCCCTGTGTCCCTGGTATAAATCCCACTTGATCATGGTGTATAATCTTTTTGATGTATTGCTGTAATCGGTTTGCCAAAATTTGGTTGAGGATTTTTGCATCTATGTTCATCAGTGATATCGGCCTGTAGTTCTCCTTCTTTGTGTTGTCCTTGTCAGGTTTGGGGATCAGAGTGATGTTGGCTTCATAGAATGTGTTAGGGAGTTCTCCATCTTTCTCAATTTTCTGGAACAGTTTGAGGAGAATAGGTACAAAGAACTCACACTGCTTAACAACAAAAAAACAAACAACCCGATCAAAAAATGGGCAGAGGACATGAACAGACATTTCTCCAAAGAAGATATGAATATGGTCAATAGACACATGAAAAGATGTTCATCATCGCTAATCATCAGGGAAATGCAAATCAAAACTACACTAAGATATCACCTTACCCCCGTTAGATTGGCAAAAACATCCAAAACCAAGAACGACAAATGTTGGAGAGGTTGTGGAGAAAGAGGAACCCTCATACACTGTTGGTGGGAATGCAAACTGGTACAGCCACTATGGAAAACAGTATGGAGATTTCTCAAAAAGTTAAAAATAGAAATACCCTATGACCCAGCCATCCCATTACTGGGTATCTATCCTAAGAACCTGATATCAGATATCTCAAGAGTCCGTTGCACCCCTATGTTCATCGCAGCATTATTTACAATAGCCAAGACGTGGAACCAGCCTACATGCCCAGAAACTGATGATTGGATAAAGAAGATGTGGTATATATACACAACGGAATACTACTCAGCCATAAAAAAAGACGACATTTTCCCATTCACAACAATGTGGATGGACCTCGAGGGCATCATGTTAAGCGAAATAAGTCAGTCAGAGAAAGACAGACTCTATATGACTCCACTCATAGGTGGAAATTAGTATATTGAGAAGGAGATCTGATCGGTGGTTACCAGGGAAAAGGGGGGGTGGGGGGAGGGCACGGAGGGGGAAGTGGTGTTCCCACAACATGACTAACAAAAATGTACAACTGAAATTTCACAAGCTTGTAATCCATCATAACATTAATAAACAAAAAAAAAAAAAAAAAGAAGCTTTGGGGCCCATCTGCCCATATGGAAAGAACGCAGCACTTTCTGCCTTGCAGCTCTAGGGCAATGTAGCACACCCAGAGCAGAAGTTCTACTTCAGCCAGATCAGGCCCACAAAGAAACTGCGTTTCACAGGCCTTTGTAAGAGATGTTCCCGGTAGGCTGTTAGAGCACTGTGCAGAGCGAGTTGTTTGTTAGCTTCCCATACAGCCGGAGGCAAGATGCTTTGGGGCCCTTCTCACCCTTTGGAAAGAAGTCAGCACTTTGTGCCTTGCAGCTCTAGGGCAATGTAGCACACCCAGAGCAGAAGTTGTACTTCAGCCTGATCAGGCCTGCAAAGAAACTGCGTTTCACAGGCCTTTGTAAGAGATGTTCCCGGTAGGCTGTTAGAGCACTGTGCAGAGTGAGTTGTTTCCTAGCGTCCCAAAGAGCTGGAAGCAAGATGCTTTGGGGCCCTTCTCACCCTTTGGAAAGAAGGCAGCACTTTGTGCCTTGCAGCTCTAGGGCAATGAAGCACACCCAAAGCAGAAGTTCTACTTCAGCCAGATCAGACCTGCCAAGAAACTGCGTTTCACAGGCCTTTGTAAGAGATGTTCCCTGTAGGCTGTTAGAGAACTGTGCAGAGCGTGTTGTTTCTTAGCTTCCCAAGGAGCTGGAAGCAAGATGCTTTAGGGGCCATCTGCCCTTAAGGAAAGAAGGCAGCACTTTGTGCCTTGCAGCTCTAGGGCACTGCAGCACACCCCGAGCAGAAGATCTACTTCAGCCAGATCAGGCCTGCAAAGAAACTGCGTTTCACAGGCCTTTGTAAGAGATGTTCCCGGTAGGCTCTTAGAGCACTGTGCAGAGCGAGTTGTTTCTTAGCTTCCCAGAGAGCTGGAAGCAAGATGCTTTGGGGCCATCTGCCCTTAAGGAAAGAAGGCAGCACTTTGTGCCTTGCAGCTCTAGGGCAATGTAGCACACCCAGAGCCGAAGTTCTACTTCTGACAGGTCAGGCCTGCAAAGAAACTGCGTTTCACAGGACTTTGTAACAGATGTTCCCGGTAGGCTGTTAGAGCACTGTGCAGAGCGAGTTGTTTCTTAGCTTCCCGAACAGCCGGAAGCAAGATTCTTTGGGGGCCATCTCCCCTTAAGTAAAGAAGGCAGCACTTTGTGCCTTGCAGCTCTAGGGCAATGTAGCACACCCAGAGCAGATGTTCTACTTCAGCCAGATCAGGCCTGCAAAGAAACTGCGTTTCACAGGCCTTTGTAAGAGATGTTCCCTGTAGGCTCTTAGAGCACTGTGCAGAGCGAGTTGTTTCTTAGCTTCCCAGAGAGCTGGAAGCAAGATGCTTTGGGGCCCGTTAATTTTATACCCTGCTACTTTGCTGTAGTTGTTGATTATTTCTACTAGTTTTTCTGTGGATTCTTTGGGGTTTTCTATGTATAAGATCATGTCGTCTGCAAACAACGCGAGTTTTACTTCTTCGTTACCTAGTTGGATTCCTTTTATTTTTTTTCCTGCCGAATTGCTCTGGCCAGCACCTCCAGTACTATGTTGAATAGGAGTATTGAAAGTGGGCACCCTTGTCTTGTTCCTGTCCTCAGAGGGATGGCTTTCAGCTTTTGTCCATTGAGTATGATGTTGGCTGTCGGTCTATCATATATGGCCTTTTTTATGTTGAGGTACTTTCCTTCTATACCCATTTTACTGAGGGCTTTTATCATAAATGGGTGTTGGATCTTGTCGAATGCTTTCTCTGCGTCTATTGAGATGATCATGTGGTTTTTGTTTTTCATTTTGTTGATGTAGTGTATCACGTTGATTGACTTGCGGGTGTTGAACCATCCCTGTGTCCCTGGTATAAATCCCACTTGATCATGGTGTATAATCTTTTTGATGTATTGCTGTAATCGGTTTGCCAAAATTTTGTTGAGGATTTTTGCATCTATGTTCATCAGTGATATCGGCCTGTAGTTCTCCTTCTTTGTGTTGTCCTTGTCAGGTTGGGGGATCAGAGTGATGTTGGCTTCATAGAATGTGTTAGGGAGTTCTCCATCTTTCTCAATTTTCTGGAACAGATTGAGGAGAATAGGTAAAAAGAACTCACACTGCTTAACAACAAAAAAACAAACAACCCGATCAAAAAATGGGCAGAGGACATGAACAGACATTTCTCAAAAGAAGATATGAACATGGCCAATAGACACATGAAAAGATGTTCATCATCGCTAATCATCAGGGAAATGCAAATCAAAACTACACTAAGATATCACCTTACCCCCGTTAGATTGGCAAAAACATCCAAAACCAAGAACGACAAATGTTGGAGAGGTTGTGGAGAAAGAGGAACCCTCATACACTGTTGGTGGGAATGCAAACTGGTACACCCACTATGGAAAACAGTATGGAGATTTCTCAAAAAGTTAAAAATAGAAATACCCTATGACCCAGCCATCCCATTACTGGGTATCTATCCTAAGAACCTGATATCAGATATCTCAAGAGTCCGTTGCACCCCTATGTTCATCGCAGCATTATTTACAATAGCCAAGACGTGGAACCAGCCTACATGCCCAGAAACTGATGATTGGATAAAGAAGATGTGGTATATATACACAATGGAATACTACTCAGCCATAAAAAAAGACGACATTGGCCCCTTCACAACAATGTGGATGGACCTCGAGGGCATTATGTTAAGCGAAATAAGTCAGTCAGAGAAAGACGAACTCTATATGACTCCACTCATAGGTGGAAATTAGTATATTGAGAAGGAGATCTGATCGGTGGTTACCAGGGAAAAGGGGGGGTGGGGGGAGGGCACGGAGGGGGAAGTGGTGTTCCCACAACATGACTAACAAAAATGTACAACTGAAATTTCACAAGCTTGTAATCCATCATAACATTAATAAACCAAAAAAAAAAAAAAAAAAGATGCTTTGGGGCCCATCTGCCCCTATGGAAAGAACGCAGCACTTTGTGCCTTGCAGCTCTAGGGCAATGTAGCACACCCAGAGCAGAAGTTCTACTTCAGCCAGATCAGGCCCGCAAAGAAACTGCGTTTCACAGGCCTTTGTAAGAGATGTTCCCGGTAGGCTGTTAGAGCACTGTGCAGAGCGAGTTGTTTCTTAGCTTCCCAAAGAGCTGGAAGCAAGATGCTTTGGGGCCCTTCTCACCCTTTGGCAAGAAGGCAGCACTTTGTGCCTTGCAGCTCTAAGGCAATGTAGCACACCCAGAGCAGAAGTTCTACTTCAGCCAGATCAGGCCCGCAAAGAAACTGCGTTTCACAGGCCTTTGTAAGAGATGTTCGCGTTAGGCTGTTAGAGCATTTTGCAGAGCGAGTTGTTTCTCAGCTTCCAAAAGAGTTGGAAGCAAGATGCTTTGGGGCCCTTCTCACCCTTTGGAAAGAAGGCAGCACTTTGTGCCTTGCAGCTCTAGGGCAATGTAGCACACCCAGAGCCGAAGTTCTAGTTCAGCTAGATCAAACCTGCAAAGAAACTTCGTTTCACAGGCCTTTGTAAGAGATGTTCCCGGTAGGCTGTAAGAGCACTGTGCAGAGCGACTAGTTTCTTAGCTTCCCAGAGAGCCGGAAGCAAGATGCTTTGGGGCCCATGTGCCCCTATGGAAAGAACGCAGCACTTTGTGCCTTGCAGCTCTAGGGCAATGCAGCACACCCCGAGCAGAAGTTCTACTTCAGCCAGATCAGGCCTGCAAAGAAACTGCGTTTCACAGGCCTTTGTAAGAGATGTTCCCGGTAGGCTGTTAGAGCACTGTGCAGAGCGAGTTGTTTCTTAGCTTCCCAGAGAGCTGGAAACAAGATGCTTTGGGGCCCGTTAATTTTATACCCTGCTACTTTGCTGTAGTTGTTGATTATTTCTAATAGTTTTTCTGTGGATCCTTTGGGGTTTTCTATGTCTAAGATCATGTCGTCTGCAAACAACGCGAGTTTTAATTCTTCGTTACCTATTTCGATTCGTTTTATTTCTTTTTCCTGCCGTATTGCTCTGGCCAGCACCTCCAGTACTATGTTGAATAGGAGTGGTGAAAGTGGGCACCCTTGTCTTGTTCCTGTCCTCAGAGGGATGGCTTTCAGCTTTTGTCCATTGAGTATGCTGTTGGCTGTGGGTCTATCATATATGGCCTTTATTATGTTGAGGTACTTTCCTTCTATACCCATTTTACTGAGGGTTTTTATCATAAATGGGTGTTGGATCTTGTCGAATGCTTTCTCTGCGTCTATTGAGATGATCATGTGGTTTTTGTTTTTCATTTTGTTGATGTAGTGTATCACGTTGATTGACTTGCGGGTGTTGAACCATCCCTGTGTCCCTGGTATAAATCCCACTTGATCATGGTGTATAATCTTTTTGATGTATTGCTGTAATCGGTTTGCCAAAATTTGGTTGAGGATTTTTGCATCTATGTTCATCAGTGATATCGGCCTGTAGTTCTCCTTCTTTGTGTTGTCCTTGTCAGGTTGGGGGATCAGAGTGATGTTGGCTTCATAGAATGTGTTAGGGAGTTCTCCATCTTTCTCAATTTTCTGGAACAGTTTGAGGAGAATAGGTAAAAAGAACTCACACTGCTTAACAACAAAAAAACAAACAACCCGATCAAAAAATGGGCAGAGGACATGAACAGACATTTCTCCAAAGAAGATATGAACATGGCCAATAGACACATGAAAAGATGTTCATCATCGCTAATCATCAGGGAAATGCAAATCAAAACTACACTAAGATATCACCTTACCCCCGTTAGATTGGCAAAAACATCCAAAACCAAGAACGACAAATGTTGGAGAGGTTGTGGAGAAAGAGGAACCCTCATACACTGTTGGTGGGAATGCAAACTGGTACAGCCACTATGGAAAACAGTATGGAGATTTCTCAAAAAGTTAAAAATAGAAATACCCTATGACCCAGCCATCCCATTACTGGGTATCTATCCTAAGAACCTGATATCAGATATCTCAAGAGTCCGTTGCACCCCTATGTTCATCGCAGCATTATTTACAATAGCCAAGACGTGGAACCAGCCTACATGCCCAGAAACTGATGATTGGATAAAGAAGATGTGGTATATATACACAATGCAATACTACTCAGCCATAAAAAAAGACGACATTGGACCCTTCACAACAATGTGGATGGACCTCGAGGGCATTATGTTAAGCGAAATAAGTCAGTCAGAGAAAGACGAACTCTATATGACTCCACTCATAGGTGGAAATTAGTATATTGAGAAGGAGATCTGATCGGTGGTTACCAGGGAAAAGGGGGGGTGGGGGGAGGGCACGGAGGGGGAAGTGGTGTTCCCACAACATGACTAACAAAAATGTACAACTGAAATTTCACAAGCTTGTAATCCATCATAACATTAATAAACCAAAAAAAAAAAAAAAAAAGATGCTTTGGGGCCCATCTGCCCCTATGGAAAGAACGCAGCACTTTGTGCCTTGCAGCTCTAGGGCAATGTAGCACACCCAGAGCAGAAGTTCTACTTCAGCCAGATCAGGCCCGCAAAGAAACTGCGTTTCACAGGCCTTTGTAAGAGATGTTCCCGGTAGGCTGTTAGAGCACTGTGCAGAGCGAGTTGTTTCTTAGCTTCCCAAAGAGCTGGAAGCAAGATGCTTTGGGGCCCTTCTCACCCTTTGGCAAGAAGGCAGCACTTTGTGCCTTGCAGCTCTAAGGCAATGTAGCACACCCAGAGCAGAAGTTCTACTTCAGCCAGATCAGGCCCGCAAAGAAACTGCGTTTCACAGGCCTTTGTAAGAGATGTTCGCGTTAGGCTGTTAGAGCATTTTGCAGAGCGAGTTGTTTCTCAGCTTCCAAAAGAGTTGGAAGCAAGATGCTTTGGGGCCCTTCTCACCCTTTGGAAAGAAGGCAGCACTTTGTGCCTTGCAGCTCTAGGGCAATGTAGCACACCCAGAGCCGAAGTTCTAGTTCAGCTAGATCAAACCTGCAAAGAAACTTCGTTTCACAGGCCTTTGTAAGAGATGTTCCCGGTAGGCTGTAAGAGCACTGTGCAGAGCGACTAGTTTCTTAGCTTCCCAGAGAGCCGGAAGCAAGATGCTTTGGGGCCCATGTGCCCCTATGGAAAGAACGCAGCACTTTGTGCCTTGCAGCTCTAGGGCAATGCAGCACACCCCGAGCAGAAGTTCTACTTCAGCCAGATCAGGCCTGCAAAGAAACTGCGTTTCACAGGCCTTTGTAAGAGATGTTCCCGGTAGGCTGTTAGAGCACTGTGCAGAGCGAGTTGTTTCTTAGCTTCCCAGAGAGCTGGAAACAAGATGCTTTGGGGCCCGTTAATTTTATACCCTGCTACTTTGCTGTAGTTGTTGATTATTTCTAATAGTTTTTCTGTGGATCCTTTGGGGTTTTCTATGTCTAAGATCATGTCGTCTGCAAACAACGCGAGTTTTAATTCTTCGTTACCTATTTCGATTCGTTTTATTTCTTTTTCCTGCCGTATTGCTCTGGCCAGCACCTCCAGTACTATGTTGAATAGGAGTGGTGAAAGTGGGCACCCTTGTCTTGTTCCTGTCCTCAGAGGGATGGCTTTCAGCTTTTGTCCATTGAGTATGCTGTTGGCTGTGGGTCTATCATATATGGCCTTTATTATGTTGAGGTACTTTCCTTCTATACCCATTTTACTGAGGGTTTTTATCATAAATGGGTGTTGGATCTTGTCGAATGCTTTCTCTGCGTCTATTGAGATGATCATGTGGTTTTTGTTTTTCATTTTGTTGATGTAGTGTATCACGTTGATTGACTTGCGGGTGTTGAACCATCCCTGTGTCCCTGGTATAAATCCCACTTGATCATGGTGTATAATCTTTTTGATGTATTGCTGTAATCGGTTTGCCAAAATTTTGTTGAGGATTTTTGCATCTATGTTCATCAGTGATATCGGCCTGTAGTTCTCCTTCTTTGTGTTGTCCTTGTCAGGTTGGGGGATCAGAGTGATGTTGGCTTCATAGAATGTGTTAGGGAGTTCTCCATCTTTCTCAATTTTCTGGAACAGATTGAGGAGAATAGGTAAAAAGAACTCACACTGCTTAACAACAAAAAAACAAACAACCCGATCAAAAAATGGGCAGAGGACATGAACAGACATTTCTCAAAAGAAGATATGAACATGGCCAATAGACACATGAAAAGATGTTCATCATCGCTAATCATCAGGGAAATGCAAATCAAAACTACACTAAGATATCACCTTACCCCCGTTAGATTGGCAAAAACATCCAAAACCAAGAACGACAAATGTTGGAGAGGTTGTGGAGAAAGAGGAACCCTCATACACTGTTGGTGGGAATGCAAACTGGTACACCCACTATGGAAAACAGTATGGAGATTTCTCAAAAAGTTAAAAATAGAAATACCCTATGACCCAGCCATCCCATTACTGGGTATCTATCCTAAGAACCTGATATCAGATATCTCAAGAGTCCGTTGCACCCCTATGTTCATCGCAGCATTATTTACAATAGCCAAGACGTGGAACCAGCCTACATGCCCAGAAACTGATGATTGGATAAAGAAGATGTGGTATATATACACAATGGAATACTACTCAGCCATAAAAAAAGACGACATTGGCCCCTTCACAACAATGTGGATGGACCTCGAGGGCATTATGTTAAGCGAAATAAGTCAGTCAGAGAAAGACGAACTCTATATGACTCCACTCATAGGTGGAAATTAGTATATTGAGAAGGAGATCTGATCGGTGGTTACCAGGGAAAAGGGGGGGTGGGGGGAGGGCACGGAGGGGGAAGTGGTGTTCCCACAACATGACTAACAAAAATGTACAACTGAAATTTCACAAGCTTGTAATCCATCATAACATTAATAAACCAAAAAAAAAAAAAAAAAAGATGCTTTGGGGCCCATCTGCCCCTATGGAAAGAACGCAGCACTTTGTGCCTTGCAGCTCTAGGGCAATGTAGCACACCCAGAGCAGAAGTTCTACTTCAGCCAGATCAGGCCCGCAAAGAAACTGCGTTTCACAGGCCTTTGTAAGAGATGTTCCCGGTAGGCTGTTAGAGCACTGTGCAGAGCGAGTTGTTTCTTAGCTTCCCAAAGAGCTGGAAGCAAGATGCTTTGGGGCCCTTCTCACCCTTTGGCAAGAAGGCAGCACTTTGTGCCTTGCAGCTCTAAGGCAATGTAGCACACCCAGAGCAGAAGTTCTACTTCAGCCAGATCAGGCCCGCAAAGAAACTGCGTTTCACAGGCCTTTGTAAGAGATGTTCGCGTTAGGCTGTTAGAGCATTTTGCAGAGCGAGTTGTTTCTCAGCTTCCAAAAGAGTTGGAAGCAAGATGCTTTGGGGCCCTTCTCACCCTTTGGAAAGAAGGCAGCACTTTGTGCCTTGCAGCTCTAGGGCAATGTAGCACACCCAGAGCCGAAGTTCTAGTTCAGCTAGATCAAACCTGCAAAGAAACTTCGTTTCACAGGCCTTTGTAAGAGATGTTCCCGGTAGGCTGTAAGAGCACTGTGCAGAGCGACTAGTTTCTTAGCTTCCCAGAGAGCCGGAAGCAAGATGCTTTGGGGCCCATGTGCCCCTATGGAAAGAACGCAGCACTTTGTGCCTTGCAGCTCTAGGGCAATGCAGCACACCCCGAGCAGAAGTTCTACTTCAGCCAGATCAGGCCTGCAAAGAAACTGCGTTTCACAGGCCTTTGTAAGAGATGTTCCCGGTAGGCTGTTAGAGCACTGTGCAGAGCGAGTTGTTTCTTAGCTTCCCAGAGAGCTGGAAACAAGATGCTTTGGGGCCCGTTAATTTTGTACCCTGCTACTTTGCTGTAGTTGTTGATTATTTCTAATAGTTTTTCTGTGGATCCTTTGGGGTTTTCTATGTCTAAGATCATGTCGTCTGCAAACAACGCGAGTTTTAATTCTTCGTTACCTATTTCGATTCGTTTTATTTCTTTTTCCTGCCGTATTGCTCTGGCCAGCACCTCCAGTACTATGTTGAATAGGAGTGGTGAAAGTGGGCACCCTTGTCTTGTTCCTGTCCTCAGAGGGATGGCTTTCAGCTTTTGTCCATTGAGTATGCTGTTGGCTGTGGGTCTATCATATATGGCCTTTATTATGTTGAGGTACTTTCCTTCTATACCCATTTTACTGAGGGTTTTTATCATAAATGGGTGTTGGATCTTGTCGAATGCTTTCTCTGCGTCTATTGAGATGATCATGTGGTTTTTGTTTTTCATTTTGTTGATGTAGTGTATCACGTTGATTGACTTGCGGGTGTTGAACCATCCCTGTGTCCCTGGTATAAATCCCACTTGATCATGGTGTATAATCTTTTTGATGTATTGCTGTAATCGGTTTGCCAAAATTTGGTTGAGGATTTTTGCATCTATGTTCATCAGTGATATCGGCCTGTAGTTCTCCTTCTTTGTGTTGTCCTTGTCAGGTTGGGGGATCAGAGTGATGTTGGCTTCATAGAATGTGTTAGGGAGTTCTCCATCTTTCTCAATTTTCTGGAACAGTTTGAGGAGAATAGGTAAAAAGAACTCACACTGCTTAACAACAAAAAAACAAACAACCCGATCAAAAAATGGGCAGAGGACATGAACAGACATTTCTCCAAAGAAGATATGAACATGGCCAATAGACACATGAAAAGATGTTCATCATCGCTAATCATCAGGGAAATGCAAATCAAAACTACACTAAGATATCACCTTACCCCCGTTAGATTGGCAAAAACATCCAAAACCAAGAACGACAAATGTTGGAGAGGTTGTGGAGAAAGAGGAACCCTCATACACTGTTGGTGGGAATGCAAACTGGTACAGCCACTATGGAAAACAGTATGGAGATTTCTCAAAAAGTTAAAAATAGAAATACCCTATGACCCAGCCATCCCATTACTGGGTATCTATCCTAAGAACCTGATATCAGATATCTCAAGAGTCCGTTGCACCCCTATGTTCATCGCAGCATTATTTACAATAGCCAAGACGTGGAACCAGCCTACATGCCCAGAAACTGATGATTGGATAAAGAAGATGTGGTATATATACACAATGCAATACTACTCAGCCATAAAAAAAGACGACATTGGACCCTTCACAACAATGTGGATGGACCTCGAGGGCATTATGTTAAGCGAAATAAGTCAGTCAGAGAAAGACGAACTCTATATGACTCCACTCATAGGTGGAAATTAGTATATTGAGAAGGAGATCTGATCGGTGGTTACCAGGGAAAAGGGGGGGTGGGGGGAGGGCACGGAGGGGGAAGTGGTGTTCCCACAACATGACTAACAAAAATGTACAACTGAAATTTCACAAGCTTGTAATCCATCATAACATTAATAAACCAAAAAAAAAAAAAAAAAAGATGCTTTGGGGCCCATCTGCCCCTATGGAAAGAACGCAGCACTTTGTGCCTTGCAGCTCTAGGGCAATGTAGCACACCCAGAGCAGAAGTTCTACTTCAGCCAGATCAGGCCCGCAAAGAAACTGCGTTTCACAGGCCTTTGTAAGAGATGTTCCCGGTAGGCTGTTAGAGCACTGTGCAGAGCGAGTTGTTTCTTAGCTTCCCAAAGAGCTGGAAGCAAGATGCTTTGGGGCCCTTCTCACCCTTTGGCAAGAAGGCAGCACTTTGTGCCTTGCAGCTCTAAGGCAATGTAGCACACCCAGAGCAGAAGTTCTACTTCAGCCAGATCAGGCCCGCAAAGAAACTGCGTTTCACAGGCCTTTGTAAGAGATGTTCGCGTTAGGCTGTTAGAGCATTTTGCAGAGCGAGTTGTTTCTCAGCTTCCAAAAGAGTTGGAAGCAAGATGCTTTGGGGCCCTTCTCACCCTTTGGAAAGAAGGCAGCACTTTGTGCCTTGCAGCTCTAGGGCAATGTAGCACACCCAGAGCCGAAGTTCTAGTTCAGCTAGATCAAACCTGCAAAGAAACTTCGTTTCACAGGCCTTTGTAAGAGATGTTCCCGGTAGGCTGTAAGAGCACTGTGCAGAGCGACTAGTTTCTTAGCTTCCCAGAGAGCCGGAAGCAAGATGCTTTGGGGCCCATGTGCCCCTATGGAAAGAACGCAGCACTTTGTGCCTTGCAGCTCTAGGGCAATGCAGCACACCCCGAGCAGAAGTTCTACTTCAGCCAGATCAGGCCTGCAAAGAAACTGCGTTTCACAGGCCTTTGTAAGAGATGTTCCCGGTAGGCTGTTAGAGCACTGTGCAGAGCGAGTTGTTTCTTAGCTTCCCAGAGAGCTGGAAACAAGATGCTTTGGGGCCCGTTAATTTTGTACCCTGCTACTTTGCTGTAGTTGTTGATTATTTCTAATAGTTTTTCTGTGGATCCTTTGGGGTTTTCTATGTATAAGATCATGTCGTCTGCTAACAACGCGAGTTTTAATTCTTCGTTACCTATTTCGATTCCTTTTATTTCTTTTTCCTTCCGAATTGCTCTGGCCAGCACCTCCAGTACTATGTTGAATAGGAGTGGTGAAAGTGGGCACCCTTGTCTTGTTCCTGTCCTCAGAGGGATGGCTTTCAGCTTTTGTCCATTGAGTATGCTGTTGGCTGTGGGTCTATCATATATGGCCTTTATTATGTTGAGGTACTTTCCTTCTATACCCATTTTACTGAGGGTTTTTATCATAAATCGGTGTTGGATCTTGTCCAATGCTTTCTCTGCGTCTATTGAGATGATCATGTGGTTTTTGTTTTTCATTTTGTTGATGTAGTGTATCACGTTGATTGACTTGCGGGTGTTGAACCATCCCTGTGTCCCTGGTATAAATCCCACTTGATCATGGTGTATAATCTTTTTGATGTATTGCTGTAATCGGTTTGCCAAAATTTGGTTGAGGATTTTTGCATCTATGTTCATCAGTGATATCGGCCTGTAGTTCTCCTTCTTTGTGTTGTCCTTGTCAGGTTGGGGGATCAGAGTGATGTTGGCTTCATAGAATGTGTTAGGGAGTTCTCCATCTTTCTCAATTTTCTGGAACAGTTTGAGGAGAATAGGTAAAAAGAACTCACACTGCTTAACAACAAAAAAACAAACAACCCGATCAAAAAATGGGCAGAGGACATGAACAGACATTTCTCAAAAGAAGATATGAATATGGCCAATAGACACATGAAAAGATG
This sequence comes from Equus asinus, assembly GCF_041296235.1. Classification (NCBI taxonomy): domain Eukaryota; kingdom Metazoa; phylum Chordata; class Mammalia; order Perissodactyla; family Equidae; genus Equus; species Equus asinus. Next base: position 71,696,867 of record NC_091790.1, on the reverse strand, counting down.
TTCATCATCGCTAATCATCAGGGAAATGCAAATCAAAACTACACTAAGATATCACCTTACCCCCGTTAGATTGGCAAAAACATCCAAAACCAAGAACGACAAATGTTGGAGAGGTTGTGGAGAAAGAGGAACCCTCATACACTGTTGGTGGGAATGCAAACTGGTACAGCCACTATGGAAAACAGTATGGAGATTTCTCAAAAAGTTAAAAATAGAAATACCCTATGACCCAGCCATCCCATTACTGGGTATCTATCCTAAGAACCTGATATCAGATATCTCAAGAGTCCGTTGCACCCCTATGTTCATCGCAGCATTATTTACAATAGCCAAGACGTGGAACCAGCCTACATGCCCAGAAACTGATGATTGGATAAAGAAGATGTGGTATATATACACAATGCAATACTACTCAGCCATAAAAAAAGACGACATTGGACCCTTCACAACAATGTGGATGGACCTCGAGGGCATTATGTTAAGCGAAATAAGTCAGTCAGAGAAAGACGAACTCTATATGACTCCACTCATAGGTGGAAATTAGTATATTGAGAAGGAGATCTGATCGGTGGTTACCAGGGAAAAGGGGGGGTGGGGGGAGGGCACGGAGGGGGAAGTGGTGTTCCCACAACATGACTAACAAAAATGTACAACTGAAATTTCACAAGCTTGTAATCCATCATAACATTAATAAACCAAAAAAAAAAAAAAAAAAGATGCTTTGGGGCCCATCTGCCCCTATGGAAAGAACGCAGCACTTTGTGCCTTGCAGCTCTAGGGCAATGTAGCACACCCAGAGCAGAAGTTCTACTTCAGCCAGATCAGGCCCGCAAAGAAACTGCGTTTCACAGGCCTTTGTAAGAGATGTTCCCGGTAGGCTGTTAGAGCACTGTGCAGAGCGAGTTGTTTCTTAGCTTCCCAAAGAGCTGGAAGCAAGATGCTTTGGGGCCCTTCTCACCCTTTGGCAAGAAGGCAGCACTTTGTGCCTTGCAGCTCTAAGGCAATGTAGCACACCCAGAGCAGAAGTTCTACTTCAGCCAGATCAGGCCCGCAAAGAAACTGCGTTTCACAGGCCTTTGTAAGAGATGTTCGCGTTAGGCTGTTAGAGCATTTTGCAGAGCGAGTTGTTTCTCAGCTTCCAAAAGAGTTGGAAGCAAGATGCTTTGGGGCCCTTCTCACCCTTTGGAAAGAAGGCAGCACTTTGTGCCTTGCAGCTCTAGGGCAATGTAGCACACCCAGAGCCGAAGTTCTAGTTCAGCTAGATCAAACCTGCAAAGAAACTTCGTTTCACAGGCCTTTGTAAGAGATGTTCCCGGTAGGCTGTAAGAGCACTGTGCAGAGCGACTAGTTTCTTAGCTTCCCAGAGAGCCGGAAGCAAGATGCTTTGGGGCCCATGTGCCCCTATGGAAAGAACGCAGCACTTTGTGCCTTGCAGCTCTAGGGCAATGCAGCACACCCCGAGCAGAAGTTCTACTTCAGCCAGATCAGGCCTGCAAAGAAACTGCGTTTCACAGGCCTTTGTAAGAGATGTTCCCGGTAGGCTGTTAGAGCACTGTGCAGAGCGAGTTGTTTCTTAGCTTCCCAGAGAGCTGGAAACAAGATGCTTTGGGGCCCGTTAATTTTATACCCTGCTACTTTGCTGTAGTTGTTGATTATTTCTAATAGTTTTTCTGTGGATCCTTTGGGGTTTTCTATGTCTAAGATCATGTCGTCTGCAAACAACGCGAGTTTTAATTCTTCGTTACCTATTTCGATTCGTTTTATTTCTTTTTCCTGCCGTATTGCTCTGGCCAGCACCTCCAGTACTATGTTGAATAGGAGTGGTGAAAGTGGGCACCCTTGTCTTGTTCCTGTCCTCAGAGGGATGGCTTTCAGCTTTTGTCCATTGAGTATGCTGTTGGCTGTGGGTCTATCATATATGGCCTTTATTATGTTGAGGTACTTTCCTTCTATACCCATTTTACTGAGGGTTTTTATCATAAATGGGTGTTGGATCTTGTCGAATGCTTTCTCTGCGTCTATTGAGATGATCATGTGGTTTTTGTTTTTCATTTTGTTGATGTAGTGTATCACGTTGATTGACTTGCGGGTGTTGAACCATCCCTGTGTCCCTGGTATAAATCCCACTTGATCATGGTGTATAATCTTTTTGATGTATTGCTGTAATCGGTTTGCCAAAATTTGGTTGAGGATTTTTGCATCTATGTTCATCAGTGATATCGGCCTGTAGTTCTCCTTCTTTGTGTTGTCCTTGTCAGGTTGGGGGATCAGAGTGATGTTGGCTTCATAGAATGTGTTAGGGAGTTCTCCATCTTTCTCAATTTTCTGGAACAGTTTGAGGAGAATAGGTAAAAAGAACTCACACTGCTTAACAACAAAAAAACAAACAACCCGATCAAAAAATGGGCAGAGGACATGAACAGACATTTCTCCAAAGAAGATATGAACATGGCCAATAGACACATGAAAAGATGTTCATCATCGCTAATCATCAGGGAAATGCAAATCAAAACTACACTAAGATATCACCTTACCCCCGTTAGATTGGCAAAAACATCCAAAACCAAGAACGACAAATGTTGGAGAGGTTGTGGAGAAAGAGGAACCCTCATACACTGTTGGTGGGAATGCAAACTGGTACAGCCACTATGGAAAACAGTATGGAGATTTCTCAAAAAGTTAAAAATAGAAATACCCTATGACCCAGCCATCCCATTACTGGGTATCTATCCTAAGAACCTGATATCAGATATCTCAAGAGTCCGTTGCACCCCTATGTTCATCGCAGCATTATTTACAATAGCCAAGACGTGGAACCAGCCTACATGCCCAGAAACTGATGATTGGATAAAGAAGATGTGGTATATATACACAATGCAATACTACTCAGCCATAAAAAAAGACGACATTGGACCCTTCACAACAATGTGGATGGACCTCGAGGGCATTATGTTAAGCGAAATAAGTCAGTCAGAGAAAGACGAACTCTATATGACTCCACTCATAGGTGGAAATTAGTATATTGAGAAGGAGATCTGATCGGTGGTTACCAGGGAAAAGGGGGGGTGGGGGGAGGGCACGGAGGGGGAAGTGGTGTTCCCACAACATGACTAACAAAAATGTACAACTGAAATTTCACAAGCTTGTAATCCATCATAACATTAATAAACCAAAAAAAAAAAAAAAAAAGATGCTTTGGGGCCCATCTGCCCCTATGGAAAGAACGCAGCACTTTGTGCCTTGCAGCTCTAGGGCAATGTAGCACACCCAGAGCAGAAGTTCTACTTCAGCCAGATCAGGCCCGCAAAGAAACTGCGTTTCACAGGCCTTTGTAAGAGATGTTCCCGGTAGGCTGTTAGAGCACTGTGCAGAGCGAGTTGTTTCTTAGCTTCCCAAAGAGCTGGAAGCAAGATGCTTTGGGGCCCTTCTCACCCTTTGGCAAGAAGGCAGCACTTTGTGCCTTGCAGCTCTAAGGCAATGTAGCACACCCAGAGCAGAAGTTCTACTTCAGCCAGATCAGGCCCGCAAAGAAACTGCGTTTCACAGGCCTTTGTAAGAGATGTTCGCGTTAGGCTGTTAGAGCATTTTGCAGAGCGAGTTGTTTCTCAGCTTCCAAAAGAGTTGGAAGCAAGATGCTTTGGGGCCCTTCTCACCCTTTGGAAAGAAGGCAGCACTTTGTGCCTTGCAGCTCTAGGGCAATGTAGCACACCCAGAGCCGAAGTTCTAGTTCAGCTAGATCAAACCTGCAAAGAAACTTCGTTTCACAGGCCTTTGTAAGAGATGTTCCCGGTAGGCTGTAAGAGCACTGTGCAGAGCGACTAGTTTCTTAGCTTCCCAGAGAGCCGGAAGCAAGATGCTTTGGGGCCCATGTGCCCCTATGGAAAGAACGCAGCACTTTGTGCCTTGCAGCTCTAGGGCAATGCAGCACACCCCGAGCAGAAGTTCTACTTCAGCCAGATCAGGCCTGCAAAGAAACTGCGTTTCACAGGCCTTTGTAAGAGATGTTCCCGGTAGGCTGTTAGAGCACTGTGCAGAGCGAGTTGTTTCTTAGCTTCCCAGAGAGCTGGAAACAAGATGCTTTGGGGCCCGTTAATTTTGTACCCTGCTACTTTGCTGTAGTTGTTGATTATTTCTAATAGTTTTTCTGTGGATCCTTTGGGGTTTTCTATGTATAAGATCATGTCGTCTGCTAACAACGCGAGTTTTAATTCTTCGTTACCTATTTCGATTCCTTTTATTTCTTTTTCCTTCCGAATTGCTCTGGCCAGCACCTCCAGTACTATGTTGAATAGGAGTGGTGAAAGTGGGCACCCTTGTCTTGTTCCTGTCCTCAGAGGGATGGCTTTCAGCTTTTGTCCATTGAGTATGCTGTTGGCTGTGGGTCTATCATATATGGCCTTTATTATGTTGAGGTACTTTCCTTCTATACCCATTTTACTGAGGGTTTTTATCATAAATGGGTGTTGGATCTTGTCGAATGCTTTCTCTGCGTCTATTGAGATGATCATGTGGTTTTTGTTTTTCATTTTGTTGATGTAGTGTATCACGTTGATTGACTTGCGGGTGTTGAACCATCCCTGTGTCCCTGGTATAAATCCCACTTGATCATGGTGTATAATCTTTTTGATGTATTGCTGTAATCGGTTTGCCAAAATTTGGTTGAGGATTTTTGCATCTATGTTCATCAGTGATATCGGCCTGTAGTTCTCCTTCTTTGTGTTGTCCTTGTCAGGTTGGGGGATCAGAGTGATGTTGGCTTCATAGAATGTGTTAGGGAGTTCTCCATCTTTCTCAATTTTCTGGAACAGTTTGAGGAGAATAGGTAAAAAGAACTCACACTGCTTAACAACAAAAAAACAAACAACCCGATCAAAAAATGGGCAGAGGACATGAACAGACATTTCTCAAAAGAAGATATGAACATGGCCAATAGACACATGAAAAGATGTTCATCATCGCTAATCATCAGGGAAATGCAAATCAAAACTACACTAAGATATCAGCTTACCCCCGTTAGATTGGCAAAAACATCCAAAACCAAGAACGACAAATGTTGGAGAGGTTGTGGAGAAAGAGGAACCCTCATACACTGTTGGTGGGAATGCAAACTGGTACAGCCACTATGGAAAACAGTATGGAGATTTCTCAAAAAGTTAAAAATAGAAATACCCTATGACCCAGCCATCCCATTACTGGGTATCTATCCTAAGAACCTGATATCAGATATCTCAAGAGTCCGTTGCACCCCTATGTTCATCGCAGCATTATTTACAATAGCCAAGACGTGGAACCAGCCTACATGCCCAGAAACTGATGATTGGATAAAGAAGATGTGGTATATATACACAATGGAATACTACTCAGCCATAAAAAAAGACGACATTGGCCCCTTCACAACAATGTGGATGGACCTCGAGGGCATTATGTTAAGCGAAATAAGTCAGTCAGAGAAAGACGAACTCTATATGACTCCACTCATAGGTGGAAATTAGTATATTGAGAAGGAGATCTGATCGGTGGTTACCAGGGAAAAGGGGGGGTGGGGGGAGGGCACGGAGGGGGAAGTGGTGTTCCCACATGACTAACAAAAATGTACAACTGAAATTTCACAAGCTTGTAATCCATCATAACATTAATAAACCAAAAAAAAAAAAAAAAAAGATGCTTTGGGGCCCATCTGCCCCTATGGAAAGAACGCAGCACTTTTTGCCTTGCAGCTCTAGGGCAATGTAGCACACCCAGAGCAGAAGTTCTACTTCAGCCAGATCAGGCCCGCAAAGAAACTGCGTTTCACAGGCCTTTGTAAGAGATGTTCCCGGTAGGCTGTTAGAGCACTGTGCAGAGCGAGTTGTTTCTTAGCTTCCCAAAGAGCTGGAAGCAAGATGCTTTGGGGCCCTTCTCACCCTTTGGCAAGAAGGCAGCACTTTGTGCCTTGCAGCTCTAAGGCAATGTAGCACACCCAGAGCAGAAGTTCTACTTCAGCCAGATCAGGCCCGCAAAGAAACTGCGTTTCACAGGCCTTTGTAAGAGATGTTCGCGTTAGGCTGTTAGAGCATTTTGCAGAGCGAGTTGTTTCTCAGCTTCCAAAAGAGTTGGAAGCAAGATGCTTTGGGGCCCTTCTCACCCTTTGGAAAGAAGGCAGCACTTTGTGCCTTGCAGCTCTAGGGCAATGTAGCACACCCAGAGCCGAAGTTCTAGTTCAGCTAGATCAAACCTGCAAAGAAACTTCGTTTCACAGGCCTTTGTAAGAGATGTTCCCGGTAGGCTGTAAGAGCACTGTGCAGAGCGACTAGTTTCTTAGCTTCCCAGAGAGCCGGAAGCAAGATGCTTTGGGGCCCATGTGCCCCTATGGAAAGAACGCAGCACTTTGTGCCTTGCAGCTCTAGGGCAATGCAGCACACCCCGAGCAGAAGTTCTACTTCAGCCAGATCAGGCCTGCAAAGAAACTGCGTTTCACAGGCCTTTGTAAGAGATGTTCCCGGTAGGCTGTTAGAGCACTGTGCAGAGCGAGTTGTTTCTTAGCTTCCCAGAGAGCTGGAAACAAGATGCTTTGGGGCCCGTTAATTTTATACCCTGCTACTTTGCTGTAGTTGTTGATTATTTCTAATAGTTTTTCTGTGGATCCTTTGGGGTTTTCTATGTATAAGATCATGTCGTCTGCAAACAACGCGAGTTTTAATTCTTCGTTACCTATTTCGATTCCTTTTATTTCTTTTTCCTTCCGAATTGCTCTGGCCAGCACCTCCAGTACTATGTTGAATAGGAGTGGTGAAAGTGGGCACCCTTGTCTTGTTCCTGTCCTCAGAGGGATGGCTTTCAGCTTTTGTCCATTGAGTATGCTGCTGGCTGTGGGTCTATCATATATGGCCTTTATTATGTTGAGGTACTTTCCTTCTATACCCATTTTACTGAGGGTTTTTATCATAAATGGGTGTTGGATCTTGTCGAATGCTTTCTCTGCGTCTATTGAGATGATCATGTGGTTTTTGTTTTTCATTTTGTTGATGTAGTGTATCACGTTGATTGACTTGCGGGTGTTGAACCATCCCTGTGTCCCTGGTATAAATCCCACTTGATCATGGTGTATAATCTTTTTGATGTATTGCTGTAATCGGTTTGCCAAAATTTGGTTGAGGATTTTTGCATCTATGTTCATCAGTGATATCGGCCTGTAGTTCTCCTTCTTTGTGTTGTCCTTGTCAGGTTGGGGGATCAGAGTGATGTTGGCTTCATAGAATGTGTTAGGGAGTTCTCCATCTTTCTCAATTTTCTGGAACAGTTTGAGGAGAATAGGTAAAAAGAACTCACACTGCTTAACAACAAAAAAACAAACAACCCGATCAAAAAATGGGCAGAGGACATGAACAGACATTTCTCAAAAGAAGATATGAACATGGCCAATAGACACATGAAAAGATGTTCATCATCGCTAATCATCAGGGAAATGCAAATCAAAACTACACTAAGATATCACCTTACCCCCGTTAGATTGGCAAAAACATCCAAAACCAAGAACGACAAATGTTGGAGAGGTTGTGGAGAAAGAGGAACCCTCATACACTGTTGGTGGGAATGCAAACTGGTACAGCCACTATGGAAAACAGTATGGAGATTTCTCAAAAAGTTAAAAATAGAAATACCCTATGACCCAGCCATCCCATTACTGGGTATCTATCCTAAGAACCTGATATCAGATATCTCAAGAGTCCGTTGCACCCCTATGTTCATCGCAGCATTATTTACAATAGCCAAGACGTGGAACCAGCCTACATGCCCAGAAACTGATGATTGGATAAAGAAGATGTGGTATATATACACAATGGAATACTACTCAGCCATAAAAAAAGACGACATTGGCCCCTTCACAACATGGTGGATGGACCTCGAGGGCATTATGTTAAGCGAAATAAGTCAGTCAGAGAAAGACGAACTCTATATGACTCCACTCATAGGTGGAAATTAGTATATTGAGAAGGAGATCTGATCGGTGGTTACCAGGGAAAAGGGGGGGTGGGGGGAGGGCACGGAGGGGGAAGTGGTGTTCCCACATGACTAACAAAAATGTACAACTGAAATTTCACAAGCTTGTAATCCATCATAACATTAATAAACCAAAAAAAAAAAAAAAAAAGATGCTTTGGGGCCCATCTGCCCCTATGGAAAGAACGCAGCACTTTTTGCCTTGCAGCTCTAGGGCAATGTAGCACACCCAGAGCAGAAGTTCTACTTCAGCCAGATCAGGCCCGCAAAGAAACTGCGTTTCACAGGCCTTTGTAAGAGATGTTCCCGGTAGGCTGTTAGAGCACTGTGCAGAGCGAGTTGTTTCTTAGCTTCCCAAAGAGCTGGAAGCAAGATGCTTTGGGGCCCTTCTCACCCTTTGGCAAGAAGGCAGCACTTTGTGCCTTGCAGCTCTAAGGCAATGTAGCACACCCAGAGCAGGAGTTCTACTTCAGCCAGATCAGGCCCGCAAAGAAACTGCGTTTCACAGGCCTTTGTAAGAGATGTTCGCGTTAGGCTGTTAGAGCATTTTGCAGAGCGAGTTGTTTCTCAGCTTCCAAAAGAGTTGGAAGCAAGATGCTTTGGGGCCCTTCTCACCCTTTGGAAAGAAGGCAGCACTTTGTGCCTTGCAGCTCTAGGGCAATGTAGCACACCCAGAGCCGAAGTTCTAGTTCAGCTAGATCAAACCTGCAAAGAAACTTCGTTTCACAGGCCTTTGTAAGAGATGTTCCCGGTAGGCTGTAAGAGCACTGTGCAGAGCGACTAGTTTCTTAGCTTCCCAGAGAGCCGGAAGCAAGATGCTTTGGGGCCCATGTGCCCCTATGGAAAGAACGCAGCACTTTGTGCCTTGCAGCTCTAGGGCAATGCAGCACACCCCGAGCAGAAGTTCTACTTCAGCCAGATCAGGCCTGCAAAGAAACTGCGTTTCACAGGCCTTTGTAAGAGATGTTCCCGGTAGGCTGTTAGAGCACTGTGCAGAGCGAGTTGTTTCTTAGCTTCCCAGAGAGCTGGAAACAAGATGCTTTGGGGCCCGTTAATTTTATACCCTGCTACTTTGCTGTAGTTGTTGATTATTTCTAATAGTTTTTCTGTGGATCCTTTGGGGTTTTCTATGTCTAAGATCATGTCGTCTGCAAACAACGCGAGTTTTAATTCTTCGTTACCTATTTCGATTCCTTTTATTTCTTTTTCCTTCCGAATTGCTCTGGCCAGCACCTCCAGTACTATGTTGAATAGGAGTGGTGAAAGTGGGCACCCTTGTCTTGTTCCTGTCCTCAGAGGGATGGCTTTCAGCTTTTGTCCATTGAGTATGCTGTTGGCTGTGGGTCTATCATATATGGCCTTTATTATGTTGAGGTACTTTCCTTCTATACCCATTTTACTGAGGGTTTTTATCATAAATGGGTGTTGGATCTTGTCGAATGCTTTCTCTGCGTCTATTGAGATGATCATGTGGTTTTTGTTTTTCATTTTGTTGATGTAGTGTATCACGTTGATTGACTTGCGGGTGTTGAACCATCCCTGTGTCCCTGGTATAAATCCCACTTGATCATGGTGTATAATCTTTTTGATGTATTGCTGTAATCGGTTTGCCAAAATTTGGTTGAGGATTTTTGCATCTATGTTCATCAGTGATATCGGCCTGTAGTTCTCCTTCTTTGTGTTGTCCTTGTCAGGTTGGGGGATCAGAGTGATGTTGGCTTCATAGAATGTGTTAGGGAGTTCTCCATCTTTCTCAATTTTCTGGAACAGTTTGAGGAGAATAGGTAAAAAGAACTCACACTGCTTAACAACAAAAAAACAAACAACCCGATCAAAAAATGGGCAGAGGACATGAACAGACATTTCTCAAAAGAAGATATGAACATGGCCAATAGACACATGAAAAGATGTTCATCATCGCTAATCATCAGGGAAATGCAAATCAAAACTACACTAAGATATCACCTTACCCCCGTTAGATTGGCAAAAACATCCAAAACCAAGAACGACAAATGTTGGAGAGGTTGTGGAGAAAGAGGAACCCTCATACACTGTTGGTGGGAATGCAAACTGGTACAGCCACTATGGAAAACAGTATGGAGATTTCTCAAAAAGTTAAAAATAGAAATACCCTATGACCCAGCCATCCCATTACTGGGTATCTATCCTAAGAACCTGATATCAGATATCTCAAGAGTCCGTTGCACCCCTATGTTCATCGCAGCATTATTTACAATAGCCAAGACGTGGAACCAGCCTACATGCCCAGAAACTGATGATTGGATAAAGAAGATGTGGTATATATACACAATGGAATACTACTCAGCCATAAAAAAAGACGACATTGGCCCCTTCACAACAATGTGGATGGACCTCGAGGGCATTATGTTAAGCGAAATAAGTCAGTCAGAGAAAGACGAACTCTATATGACTCCACTCATAGGTGGAAATTAGTATATTGAGAAGGAGATCTGATCGGTGGTTACCAGGGAAAAGGGGGGGTGGGGGGAGGGCACGGAGGGGGAAGTGGTGTTCCCACAACATGACTAACAAAAATGTACAACTGAAATTTCACAAGCTTGTAATCCATCATAACATTAATAAACCAAAAAAAAAAAAAAAAAAGATGCTTTGGGGCCCATCTGCCCCTATGGAAAGAACGCAGCACTTTGTGCCTTGCAGCTCTAGGGCAATGTAGCACACCCAGAGCAGAAGTTCTACTTCAGCCAGATCAGGCCCGCAAAGAAACTGCGTTTCACAGGCCTTTGTAAGAGATGTTCCCGGTAGGCTGTTATAGCACTGTGCAGAGCGAGTTGTTTCTTAGCTTCCCAAAGAGCTGGAAGCAAGATGCTTGGGGCCCTTCTCACCCTTTGGCAAGAAGGCAGCACTTTGTGCCTTGCAGCTCTAAGGCAATGTAGCACACCCAGAGCAGAAGTTCTACTTCAGCCAGATCAGGCCCGCAAAGAAACTGCGTTTCACAGGCCTTTGTAAGAGATGTTCGCGTTAGGCTGTTAGAGCATTTTGCAGAGCGAGTTGTTTCTCAGCTTCCAAAAGAGTTGGAAGCAAGATGCTTTGGGGCCCTTCTCACCCTTTGGAAAGAAGGCAGCACTTTGTGCCTTGCAGCTCTAGGGCAATGTAGCACACCCAGAGCCGAAGTTCTAGTTCAGCTAGATCAAACCTGCAAAGAAACTTCGTTTCACAGGCCTTTGTAAGAGATGTTCCCGGTAGGCTGTAAGAGCACTGTGCAGAGCGACTAGTTTCTTAGCTTCCCAGAGAGCCGGAAGCAAGATGCTTTGGGGCCCATGTGCCCCTATGGAAAGAACGCAGCACTTTGTGCCTTGCAGCTCTAGGGCAATGCAGCACACCCCGAGCAGAAGTTCTACTTCAGCCAGATCAGGCCTGCAAAGAAACTGCGTTTCACAGGCCTTTGTAAGAGATGTTCCCGGTAGGCTGTTAGAGCACTGTGCAGAGCGAGTTGTTTCTTAGCTTCCCAGAGAGCTGGAAACAAGATGCTTTGGGGCCCGTTAATTTTATACCCTGCTACTTTGCTGTAGTTGTTGATTATTTCTAATAGTTTTTCTGTGGATCCTTTGGGGTTTTCTATGTCTAAGATCATGTCGTCTGCAAACAACGCGAGTTTTAATTCTTCGTTACCTATTTCGATTCCTTTTATTTCTTTTTCCTTCCGAATTGCTCTGGCCAGCACCTCCAGTACTATGTTGAATAGGAGTGGTGAAAGTGGGCACCCTTGTCTTGTTCCTGTCCTCAGAGGGATGGCTTTCAGCTTTTGTCCATTGAGTATGCTGTTGGCTGTGGGTCTATCATATATGGCCTTTATTATGTTGAGGTACTTTCCTTCTATACCCATTTTACTGAGGGTTTTTATCATAAATGGGTGTTGGATCTTGTCGAATGCTTTCTCTGCGTCTATTGAGATGATCATGTGGTTTTTGTTTTTCATTTTGTTGATGTAGTGTATCACGTTGATTGACTTGCGGGTGTTGAACCATCCCTGTGTCCCTGGTATAAATCCCACTTGATCATGGTGTATAATCTTTTTGATGTATTGCTGTAATCGGTTTGCCAAAATTTGGTTGAGGATTTTTGCATCTATGTTCATCAGTGATATCGGCCTGTAGTTCTCCTTCTTTGTGTTGTCCTTGTCAGGTTGGGGGATCAGAGTGATGTTGGCTTCATAGAATGTGTTAGGGAGTTCTCCATCTTTCTCAATTTTCTGGAACAGTTTGAGGAGAATAGGTACAAAGAACTCACACTGCTTAACAACAAAAAAACAAACAACCCGATCAAAAAATGGGCAGAGGACATGAACAGACATTTCTCCAAAGAAGATAGGAATATGGCCAATAGACACATGAAAAGATGTTCATCATCGCTAATCATCAGGGAAATGCAAATCAAAACTACACTAAGATATCACCTTACCCCCGTTAGATTGGCAAAAACATCCAAAACCAAGAACGACAAATGTTGGAGAGGTTGTGGAGAAAGAGGAACCCTCATACACTGTTGGTGGGAATGCAAACTGGTACAGCCACTATGGAAAACAGTATGGAGATTTCTCAAAAAGTGAAAAATAGAAATACCCTATGACCCAGCCATCCCATTACTGGGTATCTATCCTAAGAACCTGATATCAGATATCTCAAGAGTCCGTTGTACCCCTATGTTCATCGCAGCATTATTTACAATAGCCAAGACGTGGAACCAGCCTACATGCCCAGAAACTGATGATTGGATAAAGAAGATGTGGTATATATACACAATGCAATACTACTCAGCCATAAAAAAAGACGACATTGGACCCTTCACAACAATGTGGATGGACCTCGAGGGCATTATGTTAAGCGAAATAAGTCAGTCAGAGAAAGACGAACTCTATATGACTCCACTCATAGGTGGAAATTAGTATATTGAGAAGGAGATCTGATCGGTGGTTACCAGGGAAAAGGGGTGGTGGGGGGAGGGCACGGAGTGGGAAGTGGTGTTCCCATAACATGACTAACAAAAATGTACAACTGAAATTTCACAAGCTTGTAAACCATCATAACATTAATAAACAAACAAACAAAAAAGATGCTTTGGGGCCCATCTGCCCCTATGGAAAGAACGCAGCACTTTGTGCCTTGCAGATCTAGGGCAATGTAGCACACCCAGAGCAGAAGTTCTACTTCAGCCAGATCAGGCCCGCAAAGAAACTGCGTTTCACAGGCCTTTGTAAGAGATGTTCCCGGTAGGCTGTTAGAGCACTGTGCAGAGCGAGTTGTTTCTTAGCTTCCCAAAGAGCTGGAAGCAAGATGCTTTGGGGCCCTTCTCACCCTTTGGCAAGAAGGCAGCACTTTGTGCCTTGCAGCTCTAAGGCAATGTAGCACACCCAGAGCAGAAGTTCTACTTCAGCCAATCAGGCCTGCAAAGAAACTGCGTTTCACAGGCCTTTGTAAGAGATGTTCGCGTTAGGCTGTTAGAGCATTGTGCAGAGCGAGTTGTTTCTCAGCTTCCAAAAGAGTTGGAAGCAAGATTCTTTGGGGCTCATCTGCCCCTTTGAAATGAAGGCAGCACTTTGTGCCTTGCAGCTCTAGGGCAATGTAGCACACCCAGAGCAGAAGTTCTACTTCAGCCAGATCAGGCCTGCATAGAAACTGCGTTTCACAGGCCTTTGTAAGAGAAGTTCCCGGTAGGCTGTTAGAGCACTGTGCTGAGCGAGTTGTTTCTTAGCTTCCCAGAGAGCTGGAAGCAAGATGCTTTGGGGCCCGTTAATTGTATCCCCTGCTACTTTGCTGTAGTTGTTGATTATTTCTAATAGTTTTTCTGTGGATTCTTTGGGGTTTTCTATGTATAAGATCATGTCGTCTGCAAACAACGCGAGTTTTAATTCTTCGTTACCTATTTCGATTCCTTTTATTTTTTTTTCCTGCCGAATTGCTCTGGCCAGCACCTCCAGTACTATGTTGAATAGGAGTGGTGAAAGTGGGCACCCTTGTCTTGTTCCTGTCCTCAGAGGGATGGCTTTCAGCTTTTGTCCATTGAGTATGCTGTTGGCTGTGGGTCTATCATATATGGCCTTTATTATGTTGAGGTACTTTCCTTCTATACCCATTTTACTGAGGGTTTTTATCATAAATGGGTGTTGGATCTTGTCGAATGCTTTCTCTGCGTCTATTGAGATGATCATGTGGTTTTTGTTTTTCATTTTGTTGATGTAGTGTATCACGTTGATTGACTTGCGGGTGTTGAACCATCCCTGTGTCCCTGGTATAAATCCCACTTGATCATGGTGTATAATCTTTTTGATGTATTGCTGTAATCGGTTTGCCAAAATTTGGTTGAGGATTTTTGCATCTATGTTCATCAGTGATATCGGCCTGTAGTTCTCCTTCTTTGTGTTGTCCTTGTCAGGTTGGGGGATCAGAGTGATGTTGGCTTCATAGAATGTGTTAGGGAGTTCTCCATCTTTCTCAATTTTCTGGAACAGATTGAGGAGAATAGGTAAAAAGAACTCACACTGCTTAACAACAAAAAAACAAACAACCCGATCAAAAAATGGGCAGAGGACATGAACAGACATTTCTCAAAAGAAGATATGAACATGGCCAATAGACACATGAAAAGATGTTCATCATCGCTAATCATCAGGGAAATGCAAATCAAAACTACACTAAGATATCACCTTACCCCCGTTAGATTGGCGAAAACATCCAAAACCAAGAACGACAAATGTTGGAGAGGTTGTGGAGAAAGAGGAACCCTCATACACTGTTGGTGGGAATGCAAACTGGTACAGCCACTATGGAAAACAGTATGGAGATTTCTCAAAAAGTTAAAAATAGAAATACCCTATGACCCAGCCATCCCATTACTGGGTATCTATCCTAAGAACCTGATATCAGATATCTCAAGAGTCCGTTGCACCCCTATGTTCATCGCAGCATTATTTACAATAGCCAAGACGTGGAACCAGCCTACATGCCCAGAAACTGATGATTGGATAAAGAAGATGTGGTATATATACACAATGGAATACTACTCAGCCATAAAAAAAGACGACATTGGCCCCTTCACAACAATGTGGATGGACCTCGAGGGCATTATGTTAAGCGAAATAAGTCAGTCAGAGAAAGACGAACTCTATATGACTCCACTCATAGGTGGAAATTAGTATATTGAGAAGGAGATCTGATCGGTGGTTACCAGGGAAAAGGGGTGGTGGGGGGAGGGCACGGAGTGGGAAGTGGTGTTCCCATAACATGACTAACAAAAATGTACAACTGAAATTTCACAAGCTTGTAAACCATCATAACATTAATAAACAAACAAAAAAAAAAGATGCTTTGGGGCCCATCTGCCCCTATGGAAAGAACGCAGCACTTTGTGCCTTGCAGATCTAGGGCAATGTAGCACACCCAGAGCAGAAGTTCTACTTCAGCCAGATCAGGCCCGCAAAGAAACTGCGTTTCACAGGCCTTTGTAAGAGATGTTCCCGGTAGGCTGTTAGAGCACTGTGCAGAGCGAGTTGTTTCTTAGCTTCCCAAAGAGCTGGAAGCAAGATGCTTTGGGGCCCTTCTCACCCTTTGGCAAGAAGGCAGCACTTTGTGCCTTGCAGCTCTAAGGCAATGTAGCACACCCAGAGCAGAAGTTCTACTTCAGCCAATCAGGCCTGCAAAGAAACTGCGTTTCACAGGCCTTTGTAAGAGATGTTCGCGTTAGGCTGTTAGAGCATTGTGCAGAGCGAGTTGTTTCTCAGCTTCCAAAAGAGTTGGAAGCAAGATTCTTTGGGGCTCATCTGCCCCTTTGAAATGAAGGCAGCACTTTGTGCCTTGCAGCTCTAGGGCAATGTAGCACACCCAGAGCAGAAGTTCTACTTCAGCCAGATCAGGCCTGCAAAGAAACTGCGTTTCACAGGCCTTTGTAAGAGAAGTTCCCGGTAGGCTGTTAGAGCACTGTGCTGAGCGAGTTGTTTCTTAGCTTCCCAGAGAGCTGGAAGCAAGATGCTTTGGGGCCCGTTAATTGTATCCCCTGCTACTTTGCTGTAGTTGTTGATTATTTCTAATAGTTTTTCTGTGGATTCTTTGGGGTTTTCTATGTATAAGATCATGTCGTCTGCAAACAACGCGAGTTTTAATTCTTCGTTACCTATTTCGATTCCTTTTATTTTTTTTTCCTGCCGAATTGCTCTGGCCAGCACCTCCAGTACTATGTTGAATAGGAGTGGTGAAAGTGGGCACCCTTGTCTTGTTCCTGTCCTCAGAGGGATGGCTTTCAGCTTTTGTCCATTGAGTATGCTGTTGGCTGTGGGTCTATCATATATGGCCTTTATTATGTTGAGGTACTTTCCTTCTATACCCATTTTACTGAGGGTTTTTATCATAAATGGGTGTTGGATCTTGTCGAATGCTTTCTCTGCGTCTATTGAGATGATCATGTGGTTTTTGTTTTTCATTTTGTTGATGTAGTGTATCACGTTGATTGACTTGCGGGTGTTGAACCATCCCTGTGTCCCTGGTATAAATCCCACTTGATCATGGTGTATAATCTTTTTGATGTATTGCTGTAATCGGTTTGCCAAAATTTGGTTGAGGATTTTTGCATCTATGTTCATCAGTGATATCGGCCTGTAGTTCTCCTTCTTTGTGTTGTCCTTGTCAGGTTTGGGGATCAGAGTGATGTTGGCTTCATAGAATGTGTTAGGGAGTTCTCCATCTTTCTCAATTTTCTGGAACAGTTTGAGGAGAATAGGTACAAAGAACTCACACTGCTTAACAACAAAAAAACAAACAACCCGATCAAAAAATGGGCAGAGGACATGAACAGACATTTCTCCAAAGAAGATAGGAATATGGCCAATAGACACATGAAAAGATGTTCATCATCGCTAATCATCAGGGAAATGCAAATCAAAACTACACTAAGATATCACCTTACCCCCGTTAGATTGGCAAAAACATCCAAAACCAAGAACGACAAATGTTGGAGAGGTTGTGGAGAAAGAGGAACCCTCATACACTGTTGGTGGGAATGCAAACTGGTACAGCCACTATGGAAAACAGTATGGAGATTTCTCAAAAAGTGAAAAATAGAAATACCCTATGACCCAGCCATCCCATTACTGGGTATCTATCCTAAGAACCTGATATCAGATATCTCAAGAGTCCGTTGCACCCCTATGTTCATCGCAGCATTATTTACAATAGCCAAGACGTGGAACCAGCCTACATGCCCAGAAACTGATGATTGGATAAAGAAGATGTGGTATATATACACAATGCAATACTACTCAGCCATAAAAAAAGACGACATTGGACCCTTCACAACAATGTGGATGGACCTCGAGGGCATTATGTTAAGCGAAATAAGTCAGTCAGAGAAAGACGAACTCTATATGACTCCACTCATAGGTGGAAATTAGTATATTGAGAAGGAGATCTGATCGGTGGTTACCAGGGAAAAGGGGGGGTGGGTGGAGGGCACGGAGTGGGAAGTGGTGTTCCCATAACATGACTAACAAAAATGTACAACTGAAATTTCACAAGCTTGTAAACCATCATAACATTAATAAACAAACAAAAAAAAAAGAAGCTTTGGGGCCCATCTGCCCCTATGGAAAGAACGCAGCACTTTGTGCCTTGCAGATCTAGGGCAATGTAGCACACCCAGAGCAGAAGTTCTACTTCAGCCAGATCAGGCCCGCAAAGAAACTGCGTTTCACAGGCCTTTGTAAGAGATGTTCCCGGTAGGCTGTTAGAGCACTGTGCAGAGCGAGTTGTTTCTTAGCTTCCCAAAGAGCTGGAAGCAAGATGCTTTGGGGCCCTTCTCACCCTTTGGCAAGAAGGCAGCACTTTGTGCCTTGCAGCTCTAAGGCAATGTAGCACACCCAGAGCAGAAGTTCTACTTCAGCCAATCAGGCCTGCAAAGAAACTGCGTTTCACAGGCCTTTGTAAGAGATGTTCGCGTTAGGCTGTTAGAGCATTGTGCAGAGCGAGTTGTTTCTCAGCTTCCAAAAGAGTTGGAAGCAAGATTCTTTGGGGCTCATCTGCCCCTTTGAAATGAAGGCAGCACTTTGTGCCTTGCAGCTCTAGGGCAATGTAGCACACCCAGAGCAGAAGTTCTACTTCAGCCAGATCAGGCCTGCAAAGAAACTGCGTTTCTCAGGCCTTTGTAAGAGAAGTTCCCGGTAGGCTGTTAGAGCACTGTGCTGAGCGAGTTGTTTCTTAGCTTCCCAGAGAGCTGGAAGCAAGATGCTTTGGGGCCCGTTAATTGTATCCCCTGCTACTTTGCTGTATTTGTTGATTATTTCTAATAGTTTTTCTGTGGATTCTTTGGGGTTTTCTATGTATAAGATCATGTCGTCTGCAAACAACGCGAGTTTTACTTCTTCGTTACCTATTTCGATTCCTTTTATTTTTTTTTCCTGCCGAATTGCTCTGGCCAGCACCTCCAGTACTATGTTGAATAGGAGTGGTGAAAGTGGGCACCCTTGTCTTGTTCCTGTCCTCAGAGGGATGGCTTTCAGCTTTTGTCCATTGAGTATGCTGTTGGCTGTGGGTCTATCATATATGGCCTTTATTATGTTGAGGTACTTTCCTTCTATACCCATTTTACTGAGGGTTTTTATCATAAATGGGTGTTGGATCTTGTCGAATGCTTTCTCTGCGTCTATTGAGATGATCATGTGGTTTTTGTTTTTCATTTTGTTGATGTAGTGTATCACATTGATTGACTTGCGGGTGTTGAACCATCCCTGTGTCCCTGGTATAAATCCCACTTGATCATGGTGTATAATCTTTTTGATGTATTGCTGTAATCGGTTTGCCAAAATTTGGTTGAGGATTTTTGCATCTATGTTCATCAGTGATATCGGCCTGTAGTTCTCCTTCTTTGTGTTGTCCTTGTCAGGTTTGGGGATCAGAGTGATGTTGGCTTCATAGAATGTGTTAGGGAGTTCTCCATCTTTCTCAATTTTCTGGAACAGTTTGAGGAGAATAGGTACAAAGAACTCACACTGCTTAACAACAAAAAAACAAACAACCCGATCAAAAAATGGGCAGAGGACATGAACAGACATTTCTCCAAAGAAGATAGGAATATGGCCAATAGACACATGAAAAGATGTTCATCATCGCTAATCATCAGGGAAATGCAAATCAAAACTACACTAAGATATCACCTTACCCCCGTTAGATTGGCAAAAACATCCAAAACCAAGAACGACAAATCTTGGAGAGGTTGTGGAGAAAGAGGAACCCTCATACACTGTTGGTGGGAATGCAAACTGGTACAGCCACTATGGAAAACAGTATGGAGATTTCTCAAAAAGTGAAAAATAGAAATACCCTATGACCCAGCCATCCCATTACTGGGTATCTATCCTAAGAACCTGATATCAGATATCTCAAGAGTCCGTTGCACCCCTATGTTCATCGCAGCATTATTTACAATAGCCAAGACGTGGAACCAGCCTACATGCCCAGAAACTGATGATTGGATAAAGAAGATGTGGTATATATACACAACGGAATACTACTCAGCCATAAAAAAAGACGACATTTTCCCATTCACAACAATGTGGATGGACCTCGAGGGCATCATGTTAAGCGAAATAAGTCAGTCAGAGAAAGACAGACTCTATATGACTCCACTCATAGGTGGAAATTAGTATATTGAGAAGGAGATCTGATCGGTGGTTACCAGGGAAAAGGGGGGGTGGGGGGAGGGCACGGAGGGGGAAGTGGTGTTCCCACAACATGACTAACAAAAATGTACAACTGAAATTTCACAAGCTTGTAATCCATCATAACATTAATAAACAAAAAAAAAAAAAAAAAGAAGCTTTGGGGCCCATCTGCCCATATGGAAAGAACGCAGCACTTTCTGCCTTGCAGCTCTAGGGCAATGTAGCACACCCAGAGCAGAAGTTCTACTTCAGCCAGATCAGGCCCACAAAGAAACTGCGTTTCACAGGCCTTTGTAAGAGATGTTCCCGGTAGGCTGTTAGAGCACTGTGCAGAGCGAGTTGTTTCTTAGCTTCCCATACAGCCGGAGGCAAGATGCTTTGGGGCCCTTCTCACCCTTTGGAAAGAAGTCAGCACTTTGTGCCTTGCAGCTCTAGGGCAATGTAGCACACCCAGAGCAGAAGTTGTACTTCAGCCTGATCAGGCCTGCAAAGAAACTGCGTTTCACAGGCCTTTGTAAGAGATGTTCCCGGTAGGCTGTTAGAGCACTGTGCAGAGTGAGTTGTTTCCTAGCGTCCCAAAGAGCTGGAAGCAAGATGCTTTGGGGCCCTTCTCACCCTTTGGAAAGAAGGCAGCACTTTGTGCCTTGCAGCTCTAGGGCAATGAAGCACACCCAAAGCAGAAGTTCTACTTCAGCCAGATCAGACCTGCCAAGAAACTGCGTTTCACAGGCCTTTGTAAGAGATGTTCCCTGTAGGCTGTTAGAGAACTGTGCAGAGCGTGTTGTTTCTTAGCTTCCCAAGGAGCTGGAAGCAAGATGCTTTAGGGGCCATCTGCCCTTAAGGAAAGAAGGCAGCACTTTGTGCCTTGCAGCTCTAGGGCACTGCAGCACACCCCGAGCAGAAGATCTACTTCAGCCAGATCAGGCCTGCAAAGAAACTGCGTTTCACAGGCCTTTGTAAGAGATGTTCCCGGTAGGCTCTTAGAGCACTGTGCAGAGCGAGTTGTTTCTTAGCTTCCCAGAGAGCTGGAAGCAAGATGCTTTGGGGCCATCTGCCCTTAAGGAAAGAAGGCAGCACTTTGTGCCTTGCAGCTCTAGGGCAATGTAGCACACCCGGAGCCGAAGTTCTACTTCTGACAGGTCAGGCCTGCAAAGAAACTGCGTTTCACAGGACTTTGTAACAGATGTTCCCGGTAGGCTGTTAGAGCACTGTGCAGAGCGAGTTGTTTCTTAGCTTCCCGAACAGCCGGAAGCAAGATTCTTTGGGGGCCATCTCCCCTTAAGTAAAGAAGGCAGCACTTTGTGCCTTGCAGCTCTAGGGCAATGTAGCACACCCAGAGCAGATGTTCTACTTCAGCCAGATCAGGCCTGCAAAGAAACTGCGTTTCACAGGCCTTTGTAAGAGATGTTCCCTGTAGGCTGTTAGAGCACTGTGCAGAGCGAGTTGTTTCTTAGCTTCCCAGAGAGCTGGAAGCAAGATGCTTTGGGGCCCGTTAATTTTATACCCTGCTACTTTGCTGTAGTTGTTGATTATTTCTAATAGTTTTTCTGTGGATTCTTTGGGGTTTTCTATGTATAAGATCATGTCGTCTGCAAACAACGCGAGTTTTACTTCTTCGTTACCTATTTCGATTCCTTTTATTTTTTTTCCTGCCGAATTGCTCTGGCCAGCACCTCCAGTACTATGTTGAATAGGAGTATTGAAAGTGGGCACCCTTGTCTTGTTCCTGTCCTCAGAGGGATGGCTTTCAGCTTTTGTCCATTGAGTATGATGTTGGCTGTCGGTCTATCATATATGGCCTTTTTTATGTTGAGGTACTTTCCTTCTATACCCATTTTACTGAGGGTTTTTATCATAAATGGGTGTTGGATCTTGTCGAATGCTTTCTCTGCGTCTATTGAGATGATCATGTGGTTTTTGTTTTTCATTTTGTTGATGTAGTGTATCACGTTGATTGACTTGCGGGTGTTGAACCATCCCTGTGTCCCTGGTATAAATCCCACTTGATCATGGTGTATAATCTTTTTGATGTATTGCTGTAATCGGTTTGCCAAAATTTGGTTGAGGATTTTTGCATCTATGTTCATCAGTGATATCGGCCTGTAGTTCTCCTTCTTTGTGTTGTCCTTGTCAGGTTGGGGGATCAGAGTGATGTTGGCTTCATAGAATGTGTTAGGGAGTTCTCCATCTTTCTCAATTTTCTGGAACAGTTTGAGGAGAATAGGTAAAAAGAACTCACACTGCTTAACAACAAAAAAACAAACAACCCGATCAAAAAATGGGCAGAGGACATGAACAGACATTTCTCAAAAGAAGATATGAACATGGCCAATAGACACATGAAAAGATGTTCATCATCGCTAATCATCAGGGAAATGCAAATCAAAACTACACTAAGATATCACCTTACCCCCGTTAGATTGGCATAAACATCCAAAACCAAGAACGACAAATGTTGGAGAGGTTGTGGAGAAAGAGGAACCCTCATACACTGTTGGTGGGAATGCAAACTGGTACAGCCACTATGGAAAACAGTATGGAGATTTCTCAAAAAGTTAAAAATAGAAATACCCTATGACCCAGCCATCCCATTACTGGGTATCTATCCTAAGAACCTGATATCAGATATCTCAAGAGTCCGTTGCACCCCTATGTTCATCGCAGCATTATTTACAATAGCCAAGACGTGGAACCAGCCTACATGCCCAGAAACTGATGATTGGATAAAGAAGATGTGGTATATATACACAATGGAATACTACTCAGCCATAAAAAAAGACGACATTGGCCCCTTCACAACAATGTGGATGGACCTCGAGGGCATTATGTTAAGCGAAATAAGTCAGTCAGAGAAAGACGAACTCTATATGACTCCACTCATAGGTGGAAATTAGTATATTGAGAAGGAGATCTGATCGGTGGTTACCAGGGAAAAGGGGGGGTGGGGGGAGGGCACGGAGTGGGAAGTGGTGTTCCCACAACATGACTAACAAAAATGTACAACTGAAATTTCACAAGCTTGTAATCCATCATAACATTAATAAACCAAAAAAAAAAAAAAAAAAGATGCTTTGGGGCCCATCTGCCCCTATGGAAAGAACGCAGCACTTTGTGCCTTGCAGCTCTAGGGCAATGTAGCACACCCAGAGCAGAAGTTCTACTTCAGCCAGATCAGGCCCGCAAAGAAACTGCGTTTCACAGGCCTTTGTAAGAGATGTTCCCGGTAGGCTGTTAGAGCACTGTGCAGAGCGAGTTGTTTCTTAGCTTCCCAAAGAGCTGGAAGCAAGATGCTTTGGGGCCCTTCTCACCCTTTGGCAAGAAGGCAGCACTTTGTGCCTTGCAGCTCTAAGGCAATGTAGCACACCCAGAGCAGAAGTTCTACTTCAGCCAGATCAGGCCCGCAAAGAAACTGCGTTTCACAGGCCTTTGTAAGAGATGTTCGCGTTAGGCTGTTAGAGCATTTTGCAGAGCGAGTTGTTTCTCAGCTTCCAAAAGAGTTGGAAGCAAGATGCTTTGGGGCCCTTCTCACCCTTTGGAAAGAAGGCAGCACTTTGTGCCTTGCAGCTCTAGGGCAATGTAGCACACCCAGAGCCGAAGTTCTAGTTCAGCTAGATCAAACCTGCAAAGAAACTTCGTTTCACAGGCCTTTGTAAGAGATGTTCCCGGTAGGCTGTAAGAGCACTGTGCAGAGCGACTAGTTTCTTAGCTTCCCAGAGAGCCGGAAGCAAGATGCTTTGGGGCCCATGTGCCCCTATGGAAAGAACGCAGCACTTTGTGCCTTGCAGCTCTAGGGCAATGCAGCACACCCCGAGCAGAAGTTCTACTTCAGCCAGATCAGGCCTGCAAATAAACTGCGTTTCACAGGCCTTTGTAAGAGATGTTCCCGGTAGGCTGTTAGAGCACTGTGCTGAGCGAGTTGTTTCTTAGCTTCCCAGAGAGCTGGAAACAAGATGCTTTGGGGCCCGTTAATTTTATACCCTGCTACTTTGCTGTAGTTGTTGATTATTTCTAATAGTTTTTCTGTGGATCCTTTGGGGTTTTCTATGTATAAGATCATGTCGTCTGCAAACAACGCGAGTTTTAATTCTTCGTTACCTATTTCGATTCCTTTTATTTCTTTTTCCTGCCGTATTGCTCTGGCCAGCACCTCCAGTACTATGTTGAATAGGAGTGGTGAAAGTGGGCACCCTTGTCTTGTTCCTGTCCTCAGAGGGATGGCTTTCAGCTTTTGTCCATTGAGTATGCTGTTGGCTGTGGGTCTATCATATATGGCCTTTATTATGTTGAGGTACTTTCCTTCTATACCCATTTTACTGAGGGTTTTTATCATAAATGGGTGTTGGATCTTGTCGAATGCTTTCTCTGCGTCTATTGAGATGATCATGTGGTTTTTGTTTTTCATTTTGTTGATGTAGTGTATCACGTTGATTGACTTGCGGGTGTTGAACCATCCCTGTGTCCCTGGTATAAATCCCACTTGATCATGGTGTATAATCTTTTTGATGTATTGCTGTAATCGGTTTGCCAAAATTTGGTTGAGGATTTTTGCATCTATGTTCATCAGTGATATCGGCCTGTAGTTCTCCTTCTTTGTGTTGTCCTTGTCAGGTTTGGGGATCAGAGTGATGTTGGCTTCATAGAATGTGTTAGGGAGTTCTCCATCTTTCTCAATTTTCTGGAACAGTTTGAGGAGAATAGGTACAAAGAACTCACACTGCTTAACAACAAAAAAACAAACAACCCGATCAAAAAATGGGCAGAGGACATGAACAGACATTTCTCCAAAGAAGATAGGAATATGGCCAATAGACACATGAAAAGATGTTCATCATCGCTAATCATCAGGGAAATGCAAATCAAAACTACACTAAGATATCACCTTACCCCCGTTAGATTGGCAAAAACATCCAAAACCAAGAACGACAAATGTTGGAGAGGTTGTGGAGAAAGAGGAACCCTCATACACTGTTGGTGGGAATGCAAACTGGTACAGCCACTATGGAAAACAGTATGGAGATTTCTCAAAAAGTGAAAAATAGACATACCCTATGACCCAGCCATCCCATTACTGGGTATCTATCCTAAGAACCTGATATCAGATATCTCAAGAGTCCGTTGCACCCCTATGTTCATCGCAGCATTATTTACAATAGCCAAGACGTGGAACCAGCCTACATGCCCAGAAACTGATGATTGGATAAAGAAGATGTGGTATATATACACAACGGAATACTACTCAGCCATAAAAAAAGACGACATTTTCCCATTCACAACAATGTGGATGGACCTCGAGGGCATCATGTTAAGCGAAATAAGTCAGTCAGAGAAAGACAGACTCTATATGACTCCACTCATAGGTGGAAATTAGTATATTGAGAAGGAGATCTGATCGGTGGTTACCAGGGAAAAGGGGGGGTGGGGGGAGGGCACGGAGGGGGAAGTGGTGTTCCCACAACATGACTAACAAAAATGTACAACTGAAATTTCACAAGCTTGTAATCCATCATAACATTAATAAACAAAAAAAAAAAAAAAAAGAAGCTTTGGGGCCCATCTGCCCATATGGAAAGAACGCAGCACTTTCTGCCTTGCAGCTCTAGGGCAATGTAGCACACCCAGAGCAGAAGTTCTACTTCAGCCAGATCAGGCCCACAAAGAAACTGCGTTTCACAGGCCTTTGTAAGAGATGTTCCCGGTAGGCTGTTAGAGCACTGTGCAGAGCGAGTTGTTTCTTAGCTTCCCATACAGCCGGAGGCAAGATGCTTTGGGGCCCTTCTCACCCTTTGGAAAGAAGTCAGCACTTTGTGCCTTGCAGCTCTAGGGCAATGTAGCACACCCAGAGCAGAAGTTGTACTTCAGCCTGATCAGGCCTGCAAAGAAACTGCGTTTCACAGGCCTTTGTAAGAGATGTTCCCGGTAGGCTGTTAGAGCACTGTGCAGAGTGAGTTGTTTCCTAGCGTCCCAAAGAGCTGGAAGCAAGATGCTTTGGGGCCCTTCTCACCCTTTGGAAAGAAGGCAGCACTTTGTGCCTTGCAGCTCTAGGGCAATGAAGCACACCCAAAGCAGAAGTTCTACTTCAGCCAGATCAGACCTGCCAAGAAACTGCGTTTCACAGGCCTTTGTAAGAGATGTTCCCTGTAGGCTGTTAGAGAACTGTGCAGAGCGTGTTGTTTCTTAGCTTCCCAAGGAGCTGGAAGCAAGATGCTTTAGGGGCCATCTGCCCTTAAGGAAAGAAGGCAGCACTTTGTGCCTTGCAGCTCTAGGGCACTGCAGCACACCCCGAGCAGAAGATCTACTTCAGCCAGATCAGGCCTGCAAAGAAACTGCGTTTCACAGGCCTTTGTAAGAGATGTTCCCGGTAGGCTCTTAGAGCACTGTGCAGAGCGAGTTGTTTCTTAGCTTCCCAGAGAGCTGGAAGCAAGATGCTTTGGGGCCATCTGCCCTTAAGGAAAGAAGGCAGCACTTTGTGCCTTGCAGCTCTAGGGCAATGTAGCACACCCGGAGCCG
Source organism: Equus asinus (assembly GCF_041296235.1). Taxonomy (NCBI): domain Eukaryota; kingdom Metazoa; phylum Chordata; class Mammalia; order Perissodactyla; family Equidae; genus Equus; species Equus asinus. The sequence continues at coordinate 71,670,694 of NC_091790.1, read as the reverse complement.
AAGTTCTACTTCTGACAGGTCAGGCCTGCAAAGAAACTGCGTTTCACAGGACTTTGTAACAGATGTTCCCGGTAGGCTGTTAGAGCACTGTGCAGAGCGAGTTGTTTCTTAGCTTCCCGAACAGCCGGAAGCAAGATTCTTTGGGGGCCATCTCCCCTTAAGTAAAGAAGGCAGCACTTTGTGCCTTGCAGCTCTAGGGCAATGTAGCACACCCAGAGCAGATGTTCTACTTCAGCCAGATCAGGCCTGCAAAGAAACTGCGTTTCACAGGCCTTTGTAAGAGATGTTCCCTGTAGGCTGTTAGAGCACTGTGCAGAGCGAGTTGTTTCTTAGCTTCCCAGAGAGCTGGAAGCAAGATGCTTTGGGGCCCGTTAATTTTATACCCTGCTACTTTGCTGTAGTTGTTGATTATTTCTAATAGTTTTTCTGTGGATTCTTTGGGGTTTTCTATGTATAAGATCATGTCGTCTGCAAACAACGCGAGTTTTACTTCTTCGTTACCTATTTCGATTCCTTTTATTTTTTTTCCTGCCGAATTGCTCTGGCCAGCACCTCCAGTACTATGTTGAATAGGAGTATTGAAAGTGGGCACCCTTGTCTTGTTCCTGTCCTCAGAGGGATGGCTTTCAGCTTTTGTCCATTGAGTATGATGTTGGCTGTCGGTCTATCATATATGGCCTTTTTTATGTTGAGGTACTTTCCTTCTATACCCATTTTACTGAGGGTTTTTATCATAAATGGGTGTTGGATCTTGTCGAATGCTTTCTCTGCGTCTATTGAGATGATCATGTGGTTTTTGTTTTTCATTTTGTTGATGTAGTGTATCACGTTGATTGACTTGCGGGTGTTGAACCATCCCTGTGTCCCTGGTATAAATCCCACTTGATCATGGTGTATAATCTTTTTGATGTATTGCTGTAATCGGTTTGCCAAAATTTGGTTGAGGATTTTTGCATCTATGTTCATCAGTGATATCGGCCTGTAGTTCTCCTTCTTTGTGTTGTCCTTGTCAGGTTGGGGGATCAGAGTGATGTTGGCTTCATAGAATGTGTTAGGGAGTTCTCCATCTTTCTCAATTTTCTGGAACAGTTTGAGGAGAATAGGTAAAAAGAACTCACACTGCTTAACAACAAAAAAACAAACAACCCGATCAAAAAATGGGCAGAGGACATGAACAGACATTTCTCAAAAGAAGATATGAACATGGCCAATAGACACATGAAAAGATGTTCATCATCGCTAATCATCAGGGAAATGCAAATCAAAACTACACTAAGATATCACCTTACCCCCGTTAGATTGGCATAAACATCCAAAACCAAGAACGACAAATGTTGGAGAGGTTGTGGAGAAAGAGGAACCCTCATACACTGTTGGTGGGAATGCAAACTGGTACAGCCACTATGGAAAACAGTATGGAGATTTCTCAAAAAGTTAAAAATAGAAATACCCTATGACCCAGCCATCCCATTACTGGGTATCTATCCTAAGAACCTGATATCAGATATCTCAAGAGTCCGTTGCACCCCTATGTTCATCGCAGCATTATTTACAATAGCCAAGACGTGGAACCAGCCTACATGCCCAGAAACTGATGATTGGATAAAGAAGATGTGGTATATATACACAATGGAATACTACTCAGCCATAAAAAAAGACGACATTGGCCCCTTCACAACAATGTGGATGGACCTCGAGGGCATTATGTTAAGCGAAATAAGTCAGTCAGAGAAAGACGAACTCTATATGACTCCACTCATAGGTGGAAATTAGTATATTGAGAAGGAGATCTGATCGGTGGTTACCAGGGAAAAGGGGGGGTGGGGGGAGGGCACGGAGTGGGAAGTGGTGTTCCCACAACATGACTAACAAAAATGTACAACTGAAATTTCACAAGCTTGTAATCCATCATAACATTAATAAACCAAAAAAAAAAAAAAAAAAGATGCTTTGGGGCCCATCTGCCCCTATGGAAAGAACGCAGCACTTTGTGCCTTGCAGCTCTAGGGCAATGTAGCACACCCAGAGCAGAAGTTCTACTTCAGCCAGATCAGGCCCGCAAAGAAACTGCGTTTCACAGGCCTTTGTAAGAGATGTTCCCGGTAGGCTGTTAGAGCACTGTGCAGAGCGAGTTGTTTCTTAGCTTCCCAAAGAGCTGGAAGCAAGATGCTTTGGGGCCCTTCTCACCCTTTGGCAAGAAGGCAGCACTTTGTGCCTTGCAGCTCTAAGGCAATGTAGCACACCCAGAGCAGAAGTTCTACTTCAGCCAGATCAGGCCCGCAAAGAAACTGCGTTTCACAGGCCTTTGTAAGAGATGTTCGCGTTAGGCTGTTAGAGCATTTTGCAGAGCGAGTTGTTTCTCAGCTTCCAAAAGAGTTGGAAGCAAGATGCTTTGGGGCCCTTCTCACCCTTTGGAAAGAAGGCAGCACTTTGTGCCTTGCAGCTCTAGGGCAATGTAGCACACCCAGAGCCGAAGTTCTAGTTCAGCTAGATCAAACCTGCAAAGAAACTTCGTTTCACAGGCCTTTGTAAGAGATGTTCCCGGTAGGCTGTAAGAGCACTGTGCAGAGCGACTAGTTTCTTAGCTTCCCAGAGAGCCGGAAGCAAGATGCTTTGGGGCCCATGTGCCCCTATGGAAAGAACGCAGCACTTTGTGCCTTGCAGCTCTAGGGCAATGCAGCACACCCCGAGCAGAAGTTCTACTTCAGCCAGATCAGGCCTGCAAATAAACTGCGTTTCACAGGCCTTTGTAAGAGATGTTCCCGGTAGGCTGTTAGAGCACTGTGCTGAGCGAGTTGTTTCTTAGCTTCCCAGAGAGCTGGAAACAAGATGCTTTGGGGCCCGTTAATTTTATACCCTGCTACTTTGCTGTAGTTGTTGATTATTTCTAATAGTTTTTCTGTGGATCCTTTGGGGTTTTCTATGTATAAGATCATGTCGTCTGCAAACAACGCGAGTTTTAATTCTTCGTTACCTATTTCGATTCCTTTTATTTCTTTTTCCTGCCGTATTGCTCTGGCCAGCACCTCCAGTACTATGTTGAATAGGAGTGGTGAAAGTGGGCACCCTTGTCTTGTTCCTGTCCTCAGAGGGATGGCTTTCAGCTTTTGTCCATTGAGTATGCTGTTGGCTGTGGGTCTATCATATATGGCCTTTATTATGTTGAGGTACTTTCCTTCTATACCCATTTTACTGAGGGTTTTTATCATAAATGGGTGTTGGATCTTGTCGAATGCTTTCTCTGCGTCTATTGAGATGATCATGTGGTTTTTGTTTTTCATTTTGTTGATGTAGTGTATCACGTTGATTGACTTGCGGGTGTTGAACCATCCCTGTGTCCCTGGTATAAATCCCACTTGATCATGGTGTATAATCTTTTTGATGTATTGCTGTAATCGGTTTGCCAAAATTTGGTTGAGGATTTTTGCATCTATGTTCATCAGTGATATCGGCCTGTAGTTCTCCTTCTTTGTGTTGTCCTTGTCAGGTTTGGGGATCAGAGTGATGTTGGCTTCATAGAATGTGTTAGGGAGTTCTCCATCTTTCTCAATTTTCTGGAACAGTTTGAGGAGAATAGGTACAAAGAACTCACACTGCTTAACAACAAAAAAACAAACAACCCGATCAAAAAATGGGCAGAGGACATGAACAGACATTTCTCCAAAGAAGATAGGAATATGGCCAATAGACACATGAAAAGATGTTCATCATCGCTAATCATCAGGGAAATGCAAATCAAAACTACACTAAGATATCACCTTACCCCCGTTAGATTGGCAAAAACATCCAAAACCAAGAACGACAAATGTTGGAGAGGTTGTGGAGAAAGAGGAACCCTCATACACTGTTGGTGGGAATGCAAACTGGTACAGCCACTATGGAAAACAGTATGGAGATTTCTCAAAAAGTGAAAAATAGAAATACCCTATGACCCAGCCATCCCATTACTGGGTATCTATCCTAAGAACCTGATATCAGATATCTCAAGAGTCCGTTGCACCCCTATGTTCATCGCAGCATTATTTACAATAGCCAAGACGTGGAACCAGCCTACATGCCCAGAAACTGATGATTGGATAAAGAAGATGTGGTATATATACACAATGCAATACTACTCAGCCATAAAAAAAGACGACATTGGACCCTTCACAACAATGTGGATGGACCTCGAGGGCATTATGTTAAGCGAAATAAGTCAGTCAGAGAAAGACGAACTCTATATGACTCCACTCATAGGTGGAAATTAGTATATTGAGAAGGAGATCTGATCGGTGGTTACCAGGGAAAAGGGGGGGTGGGGGGAGGGCACGGAGTGGGAAGTGGTGTTCCCATAACATGACTAACAAAAATGTACAACTGAAATTTCACAAGCTTGTAAACCATCATAACATTAATAAACAAACAAAAAAAAAAGATGCTTTGGGGCCCATCTGCCCCTATGGAAAGAACGCAGCACTTTGTGCCTTGCAGATCTAGGGCAATGTAGCACACCCAGAGCAGAAGTTCTACTTCAGCCAGATCAGGCCCGCAAAGAAACTGCGTTTCACAGGCCTTTGTAAGAGATGTTCCCGGTAGGCTGTTAGAGCACTGTGCAGAGCGAGTTGTTTCTTAGCTTCCCAAAGAGCTGGAAGCAAGATGCTTTGGGGCCCTTCTCACCCTTTGGCAAGAAGGCAGCACTTTGTGCCTTGCAGCTCTAAGGCAATGTAGCACACCCAGAGCAGAAGTTCTACTTCAGCCAATCAGGCCTGCAAAGAAACTGCGTTTCACAGGCCTTTGTAAGAGATGTTCGCGTTAGGCTGTTAGAGCATTGTGCAGAGCGAGTTGTTTCTCAGCTTCCAAAAGAGTTGGAAGCAAGATTCTTTGGGGCTCATCTGCCCCTTTGAAATGAAGGCAGCACTTTGTGCCTTGCAGCTCTAGGGCAATGTAGCACACCCAGAGCAGAAGTTCTACTTCAGCCAGATCAGGCCTGCAAAGAAACTGCGTTTCACAGGCCATTGTAAGAGAAGTTCCCGGTAGGCTGTTAGAGCACTGTGCTGAGCGAGTTGTTTCTTAGCTTCCCAGAGAGCTGGAAGCAAGATGCTTTGGGGCCCGTTAATTGTATCCCCTGCTACTTTGCTGTAGTTGTTGATTATTTCTAATAGTTTTTCTGTGGATTCTTTGGGGTTTTCTATGTATAAGATCATGTCGTCTGCAAACAACGCGAGTTTTACTTCTTCGTTACCTATTTCGATTCCTTTTATTTTTTTTTCCTGCCGAATTGCTCTGGCCAGCACCTCCAGTACTATGTTGAATAGGAGTGGTGAAAGTGGGCACCCTTGTCTTGTTCCTGTCCTCAGAGGGATGGCTTTCAGCTTTTGTCCATTGAGTATGCTGTTGGCTGTGGGTCTATCATATATGGCCTTTATTATGTTGAGGTACTTTCCTTCTATACCCATTTTACTGAGGGTTTTTATCATAAATGGGTGTTGGATCTTGTCGAATGCTTTCTCTGCGTCTATTGAGATGATCATGTGGTTTTTGTTTTTCATTTTGTTGATGTAGTGTATCACGTTGATTGACTTGCGGGTGTTGAACCATCCCTGTGTCCCTGGTATAAATCCCACTTGATCATGGTGTATAATCTTTTTGATGTATTGCTGTAATCGGTTTGCCAAAATTTGGTTGAGGATTTTTGCATCTATGTTCATCAGTGATATCGGCCTGTAGTTCTCCTTCTTTGTGTTGTCCTTGTCAGGTTTGGGGATCAGAGTGATGTTGGCTTCATAGAATGTGTTAGGGAGTTCTCCATCTTTCTCAATTTTCTGGAACAGTTTGAGGAGAATAGGTACAAAGAACTCACACTGCTTAACAACAAAAAAACAAACAACCCGATCAAAAAATGGGCAGAGGACATGAACAGACATTTCTCCAAAGAAGATAGGAATATGGCCAATAGACACATGAAAAGATGTTCATCATCGCTAATCATCAGGGAAATGCAAATCACTAACTACACTAAGATATCACCTTACCCCCGTTAGATTGGCAAAAACATCCAAAACCAAGAACGACAAATGTTGGAGAGGTTGTGGAGAAAGAGGAACCCTCATACACTGTTGGTGGGAATGCAAACTGGTACAGCCACTATGGAAAACAGTATGGAGATTTCTCAAAAAGTGAAAAATAGAAATACCCTATGACCCAGCCATCCCATTACTGGGTATCTATCCTAAGAACCTGATATCAGATATCTCAAGAGTCCGTTGCACCCCTATGTTCATCGCAGCATTATTTACAATAGCCAAGACGTGGAACCAGCCTACATGCCCAGAAACTGATGATTGGATAAAGAAGATGTGGTATATATACACAATGCAATACTACTCAGCCATAAAAAAAGACGACATTGGACCCTTCACAACAATGTGGATGGACCTCGAGGGCATTATGTTAAGCGAAATAAGTCAGTCAGAGAAAGACGAACTCTATATGACTCCACTCATAGGTGGAAATTAGTATATTGAGAAGGAGATCTGATCGGTGGTTACCAGGGAAAAGGGGGGGTGGGGGGAGGGCACGGAGTGGGAAGTGGTGTTCCCATAACATGACTAACAAAAATGTACAACTGAAATTTCACAAGCTTGTAAACCATCATAACATTAATAAACAAACAAAAAAAAAAGATGCTTTGGGGCCCATCTGCCCCTATGGAAAGAACGCAGCACTTTGTGCCTTGCAGATCTAGGGCAATGTAGCACACCCAGAGCAGAAGTTCTACTTCAGCCAGATCAGGCCCGCAAAGAAACTGCGTTTCACAGGCCTTTGTAAGAGATGTTCCCGGTAGGCTGTTAGAGCACTGTGCAGAGCGAGTTGTTTCTTAGCTTCCCAAAGAGCTGGAAGCAAGATGCTTTGGGGCCCTTCTCACCCTTTGGCAAGAAGGCAGCACTTTGTGCCTTGCAGCTCTAAGGCAATGTAGCACACCCAGAGCAGAAGTTCTACTTCAGCCAATCAGGCCTGCAAAGAAACTGCGTTTCACAGGCCTTTGTAAGAGATGTTCGCGTTAGGCTGTTAGAGCATTGTGCAGAGCGAGTTGTTTCTCAGCTTCCAAAAGAGTTGGAAGCAAGATTCTTTGGGGCTCATCTGCCCCTTTGAAATGAAGGCAGCACTTTGTGCCTTGCAGCTCTAGGGCAATGTAGCACACCCAGAGCAGAAGTTCTACTTCAGCCAGATCAGGCCTGCAAAGAAACTGCGTTTCTCAGGCCTTTGTAAGAGAAGTTCCCGGTAGGCTGTTAGAGCACTGTGCTGAGCGAGTTGTTTCTTAGCTTCCCAGAGAGCTGGAAGCAAGATGCTTTGGGGCCCGTTAATTGTATCCCCTGCTACTTTGCTGTATTTGTTGATTATTTCTAATAGTTTTTCTGTGGATTCTTTGGGGTTTTCTATGTATAAGATCATGTCGTCTGCAAACAACGCGAGTTTTACTTCTTCGTTACCTATTTCGATTCCTTTTATTTTTTTTTCCTGCCGAATTGCTCTGGCCAGCACCTCCAGTACTATGTTGAATAGGAGTGGTGAAAGTGGGCACCCTTGTCTTGTTCCTGTCCTCAGAGGGATGGCTTTCAGCTTTTGTCCATTGAGTATGCTGTTGGCTGTGGGTCTATCATATATGGCCTTTATTATGTTGAGGTACTTTCCTTCTATACCCATTTTACTGAGGGTTTTTATCATAAATGGGTGTTGGATCTTGTCGAATGCTTTCTCTGCGTCTATTGAGATGATCATGTGGTTTTTGTTTTTCATTTTGTTGATGTAGTGTATCACGTTGATTGACTTGCGGGTGTTGAACCATCCCTGTGTCCCTGGTATAAATCCCACTTGATCATGGTGTATAATCTTTTTGATGTATTGCTGTAATCGGTTTGCCAAAATTTGGTTGAGGATTTTTGCATCTATGTTCATCAGTGATATCGGCCTGTAGTTCTCCTTCTTTGTGTTGTCCTTGTCAGGTTTGGGGATCAGAGTGATGTTGGCTTCATAGAATGTGTTAGGGAGTTCTCCATCTTTCTCAATTTTCTGGAACAGTTTGAGGAGAATAGGTACAAAGAACTCACACTGCTTAACAACAAAAAAACAAACAACCCGATCAAAAAATGGGCAGAGGACATGAACAGACATTTCTCCAAAGAAGATAGGAATATGGCCAATAGACACATGAAAAGATGTTCATCATCGCTAATCATCAGGGAAATGCAAATCAAAACTACACTAAGATATCACCTTACCCCCGTTAGATTGGCAAAAACATCCAAAACCAAGAACGACAAATGTTGGAGAGGTTGTGGAGAAAGAGGAACCCTCATACACTGTTGGTGGGAATGCAAACTGGTACAGCCACTATGGAAAACAGTATGGAGATTTCTCAAAAAGTTAAAAATAGAAATACCCTATGACCCAGCCATCCCATTACTGGGTATCTATCCTAAGAACCTGATATCAGATATCTCAAGAGTCCGTTGCACCCCTATGTTCATCGCAGCATTATTTACAATAGCCAAGACGTGGAACCAGCCTACATGCCCAGAAACTGATGATTGGATAAAGAAGATGTGGTATATATACACAATGCAATACTACTCAGCCATAAAAAAAGACGACATTGGACCCTTCACAACAATGTGGATGGACCTCGAGGGCATTATGTTAAGCGAAATAAGTCAGTCAGAGAAAGACGAACTCTATATGACTCCACTCATAGGTGGAAATTAGTATATTGAGAAGGAGATCTGATCGGTGGTTACCAGGGAAAAGGGGGGGTGGGGGGAGGGCACGGAGTGGGAAGTGGTGTTCCCATAACATGACTAACAAAAATGTACAACTGAAATTTCACAAGCTTGTAAACCATCATAACATTAATAAACAAACAAAAAAAAAAGATGCTTTGGGGCCCATCTGCCCCTATGGAAAGAACGCAGCACTTTGTGCCTTGCAGATCTAGGGCAATGTAGCACACCCAGAGCAGAAGTTCTACTTCAGCCAGATCAGGCCCGCAAAGAAACTTCGTTTCACAGGCCTTTGTAAGAGATGTTCCCGGTAGGCTGTTAGAGCACTGTGCAGAGCGAGTTGTTTCTTAGCTTCCCAAAGAGCTGGAAGCAAGATGCTTTGGGGCCCTTCTCACCCTTTGGCAAGAAGGCAGCACTTTGTGCCTTGCAGCTCTAAGGCAATGTAGCACACCCAGAGCAGAAGTTCTACTTCAGCCAATCAGGCCTGCAAAGAAACTGCGTTTCACAGGCCTTTGTAAGAGATGTTCGCGTTAGGCTGTTAGAGCATTGCGCAGAGCGAGTTGTTTCTCAGCTTCCAAAAGAGTTGGAAGCAAGATTCTTTGGGGCTCATCTGCCCCTTTGAAATGAAGGCAGCACTTTGTGCCTTGCAGCTCTAGGGCAATGTAGCACACCCAGAGCAGAAGTTCTACTTCAGCCAGATCAGGCCTGCAAAGAAACTGCGTTTCACAGGCCATTGTAAGAGAAGTTCCCGGTAGGCTGTTAGAGCACTGTGCTGAGCGAGTTGTTTCTTAGCTTCCCAGAGAGCTGGAAGCAAGATGCTTTGGGGCCCGTTAATTGTATCCCCTGCTACTTTGCTGTAGTTGTTGATTATTTCTAATAGTTTTTCTGTGGATTCTTTGGGGTTTTCTATGTATAAGATCATGTCGTCTGCAAACAACGCGAGTTTTAATTCTTCGTTACCTATTTCGATTCCTTTTATTTTTTTTTCCTTCCGAATTGCTCTGGCCAGCACCTCCAGTACTATGTTGAATAGGAGTGGTGAAAGTGGGCACCCTTGTCTTGTTCCTGTCCTCAGAGGGATGGCTTTCAGCTTTTGTCCATTGAGTATGCTGTTGGCTGTGGGTCTATCATATATGGCCTTTATTATGTTGAGGTACTTTCCTTCTATACCCATTTTACTGAGGGTTTTTATCATAAATGGGTGTTGGATCTTGTCGAATGCTTTCTCTGCGTCTATTGAGATGATCATGTGGTTTTTGTTTTTCATTTTGTTGATGTAGTGTATCACGTTGATTGACTTGCGGGTGTTGAACCATCCCTGTGTCCCTGGTATAAATCCCACTTGATCATGGTGTATAATCTTTTTGATGTATTGCTGTAATCGGTTTGCCAAAATTTGGTTGAGGATTTTTGCATCTATGTTCATCAGTGATATCGGCCTGTAGTTCTCCTTCTTTGTGTTGTCCTTGTCAGGTTTGGGGATCAGAGTGATGTTGGCTTCATAGAATGTGTTAGGGAGTTCTCCATCTTTCTCAATTTTCTGGAACAGTTTGAGGAGAATAGGTACAAAGAACTCACACTGCTTAACAACAAAAAAACAAACAACCCGATCAAAAAATGGGCAGAGGACATGAACAGACATTTCTCCAAAGAAGATAGGAATATGGCCAATAGACACATGAAAAGATGTTCATCATCGCTAATCATCAGGGAAATGCAAATCAAAACTACACTAAGATATCACCTTACCCCCGTTAGATTGGCAAAAACATCCAAAACCAAGAACGACAAATGTTGGAGAGGTTGTGGAGAAAGAGGAACCCTCATACACTGTTGGTGGGAATGCAAACTGGTACAGCCACTATGGAAAACAGTATGGAGATTTCTCAAAAAGTTAAAAATAGAAATACCCTATGACCCAGCCATCCCATTACTGGGTATCTATCCTAAGAACCTGATATCAGATATCTCAAGAGTCCGTTGCACCCCTATGTTCATCGCAGCATTATTTACAATAGCCAAGACGTGGAACCAGCCTACATGCCCAGAAACTGATGATTGGATAAAGAAGATGTGGTATATATACACAATGCAATACTACTCAGCCATAAAAAAAGACGACATTGGACCCTTCACAACAATGTGGATGGACCTCGAGGGCATTATGTTAAGCGAAATAAGTCAGTCAGAGAAAGACGAACTCTATATGACTCCACTCATAGGTGGAAATTAGTATATTGAGAAGGAGATCTGATCGGTGGTTACCAGGGAAAAGGGGGGGTGGGGGGAGGGCACGGAGTGGGAAGTGGTGTTCCCATAACATGACTAACAAAAATGTACAACTGAAATTTCACAAGCTTGTAAACCATCATAACATTAATAAACAAACAAAAAAAAAAGATGCTTTGGTGCCCATCTGCCCCTATGGAAAGAACGCAGCACTTTGTGCCTTGCAGATCTAGGGCAATGTAGCACACCCAGAGCAGAAGTTCTACTTCAGCCAGATCAGGCCCGCAAAGAAACTGCGTTTCACAGGCCTTTGTAAGAGATGTTCCCGGTAGGCTGTTAGAGCACTGTGCAGAGCGAGTTGTTTCTTAGCTTCCCAAAGAGCTGGAAGCAAGATGCTTTGGGGCCCTTCTCACCCTTTGGCAAGAAGGCAGCACTTTGTGCCTTGCAGCTCTAAGGCAATGTAGCACACCCAGAGCAGAAGTTCTACTTCAGCCAATCAGGCCTGCAAAGAAACTGCGTTTCACAGGCCTTTGTAAGAGATGTTCGCGTTAGGCTGTTAGAGCATTGTGCAGAGCGAGTTGTTTCTCAGCTTCCAAAAGAGTTGGAAGCAAGATTCTTTGGGGCTCATCTGCCCCTTTGAAATGAAGGCAGCACTTTGTGCCTTGCAGCTCTAGGGCAATGTAGCACACCCAGAGCAGAAGTTCTACTTCAGCCAGATCAGGCCTGCAAAGAAACTGCGTTTCACAGGCCATTGTAAGAGAAGTTCCCGGTAGGCTGTTAGAGCACTGTGCTGAGCGAGTTGTTTCTTAGCTTCCCAGAGAGCTGGAAGCAAGATGCTTTGGGGCCCGTTAATTGTATCCCCTGCTACTTTGCTGTAGTTGTTGATTATTTCTAATAGTTTTTCTGTGGATTCTTTGGGGTTTTCTATGTATAAGATCATGTCGTCTGCAAACAACGCGAGTTTTACTTCTTCGTTACCTATTTCGATTCCTTTTATCTTTTTTTCCTGCCGAATTGCTCTGGCCAGCACCTCCAGTACTATGTTGAATAGGAGTGGTGAAAGTGGGCACCCTTGTCTTGTTCCTGTCCTCAGAGGGATGGCTTTCAGCTTTTGTCCATTGAGTATGCTGTTGGCTGTGGGTCTATCATATATGGCCTTTATTATGTTGAGGTACTTTCCTTCTATACCCATTTTACTGAGGGTTTTTATCATAAATGGGTGTTGGATCTTGTCGAATGCTTTCTCTGCGTCTATTGAGATGATCATGTGGTTTTTGTTTTTCATTTTGTTGATGTAGTGTATCACGTTGATTGACTTGCGGGTGTTGAACCATCCCTGTGTCCCTGGTATAAATCCCACTTGATCATGGTGTATAATCTTTTTGATGTATTGCTGTAATCGGTTTGCCAAAATTTGGTTGAGGATTTTTGCATCTATGTTCATCAGTGATATCGGCCTGTAGTTCTCCTTCTTTGTGTTGTCCTTGTCAGGTTTGGGGATCAGAGTGATGTTGGCTTCATAGAATGTGTTAGGGAGTTCTCCATCTTTCTCAATTTTCTGGAACAGTTTGAGGAGAATAGGTACAAAGAACTCACACTGCTTAACAACAAAAAAACAAACAACCCGATCAAAAAATGGGCAGAGGACATGAACAGACATTTCTCCAAAGAAGATAGGAATATGGCCAATAGACACATGAAAAGATGTTCATCATCGCTAATCATCAGGGAAATGCAAATCAAAACTACACTAAGATATCACCTTACCCCCGTTAGATTGGCAAAAACATCCAAAACCAAGAACGACAAATGTTGGAGAGGTTGTGGAGAAAGAGGAACCCTCATACACTGTTGGTGGGAATGCAAACTGGTACAGCCACTATGGAAAACAGTATGGAGATTTCTCAAAAAGTTAAAAATAGAAATACCCTATGACCCAGCCATCCCATTACTGGGTATCTATCCTAAGAACCTGATATCAGATATCTCAAGAGTCCGTTGCACCCCTATGTTCATCGCAGCATTATTTACAATAGCCAAGACGTGGAACCAGCCTACATGCCCAGAAACTGATGATTGGATAAAGAAGATGTGGTATATATACACAATGCAATACTACTCAGCCATAAAAAAAGACGACATTGGACCCTTCACAACAATGTGGATGGACCTCGAGGGCATTATGTTAAGCGAAATAAGTCAGTCAGAGAAAGACGAACTCTATATGACTCCACTCATAGGTGGAAATTAGTATATTGAGAAGGAGATCTGATCGGTGGTTACCAGGGAAAAGGGGGGGTGGGGGGAGGGCACGGAGTGGGAAGTGGTGTTCCCACAACATGACTAACAAAAATGTACAACTGAAATTTCACAAGCTTGTAAACCATCATAACATTAATAAACAAACAAAAAAAAAAGATGCTTTGGTGCCCATCTGCCCCTATGGAAAGAACGCAGCACTTTGTGCCTTGCAGATCTAGGGCAATGTAGCACACCCAGAGCAGAAGTTCTACTTCAGCCAGATCAGGCCCGCAAAGAAACTGCGTTTCACAGGCCTTTGTAAGAGATGTTCCCGGTAGGCTGTTAGAGCACTGTGCAGAGCGAGTTGTTTCTTAGCTTCCCAAAGAGCTGGAAGCAAGATGCTTTGGGGCCCTTCTCACCCTTTGGCAAGAAGGCAGCACTTTGTGCCTTGCAGCTCTAAGGCAATGTAGCACACCCAGAGCAGAAGTTCTACTTCAGCCAATCAGGCCTGCAAAGAAACTGCGTTTCACAGGCCTTTGTAAGAGATGTTCGCGTTAGGCTGTTAGAGCATTGTGCAGAGCGAGTTGTTTCTCAGCTTCCAAAAGAGTTGGAAGCAAGATTCTTTGGGGCTCATCTGCCCCTTTGAAATGAAGGCAGCACTTTGTGCCTTGCAGCTCTAGGGCAATGTAGCACACCCAGAGCAGAAGTTCTACTTCAGCCAGATCAGGCCTGCAAAGAAACTGCGTTTCTCAGGCCTTTGTAAGAGAAGTTCCCGGTAGGCTGTTAGAGCACTGTGCTGAGCGAGTTGTTTCTTAGCTTCCCAGAGAGCTGGAAGCAAGATGCTTTGGGGCCCGTTAATTGTATCCCCTGCTACTTTGCTGTATTTGTTGATTATTTCTAATAGTTTTTCTGTGGATTCTTTGGGGTTTTCTATGTATAAGATCATGTCGTCTGCAAAGAACGCGAGTTTTACTTCTTCGTTACCTATTTCGATTCCTTTTATTTTTTTTTCCTGCCGAATTGCTCTGGCCAGCACCTCCAGTACTATGTTGAATAGGAGTGGTGAAAGTGGGCACCCTTGTCTTGTTCCTGTCCTCAGAGGGATGGCTTTCAGCTTTTGTCCATTGAGTATGCTGTTGGCTGTGGGTCTATCATATATGGCCTTTATTATGTTGAGGTACTTTCCTTCTATACCCATTTTACTGAGGGTTTTTATCATAAATGGGTGTTGGATCTTGTCGAATGCTTTCTCTGCGTCTATTGAGATGATCATGTGGTTTTTGTTTTTCATTTTGTTGATGTAGTGTATCACGTTGATTGACTTGCGGGTGTTGAACCATCCCTGTGTCCCTGGTATAAATCCCACTTGATCATGGTGTATAATCTTTTTGATGTATTGCTGTAATCGGTTTGCCAAAATTTGGTTGAGGATTTTTGCATCTATGTTCATCAGTGATATCGGCCTGTAGTTCTCCTTCTTTGTGTTGTCCTTGTCAGGTTTGGGGATCAGAGTGATGTTGGCTTCATAGAATGTGTTAGGGAGTTCTCCATCTTTCTCAATTTTCTGGAACAGTTTGAGGAGAATAGGTACAAAGAACTCACACTGCTTAACAACAAAAAAACAAACAACCCGATCAAAAAATGGGCAGAGGACATGAACAGACATTTCTCCAAAGAAGATAGGAATATGGCCAATAGACACATGAAAAGATGTTCATCATCGCTAATCATCAGGGAAATGCAAATCAAAACTACACTAAGATATCACCTTACCCCCGTTAGATTGGCAAAAACATCCAAAACCAAGAACGACGAATGTTGGAGAGGTTGTGGAGAAAGAGGAACCCTCATACACTGTTGGTGGGAATGCAAACTGGTACAGCCACTATGGAAAACAGTATGGAGATTTCTCAAAAAGTTAAAAATAGAAATACCCTATGACCCAGCCATCCCATTACTGGGTATCTATCCTAAGAACCTGATATCAGATATCTCAAGAGTCCGTTGCACCCCTATGTTCATCGCAGCATTATTTACAATAGCCAAGACGTGGAACCAGCCTACATGCCCAGAAACTGATGATTGGATAAAGAAGATGTGGTATATATACACAATGCAATACTACTCAGCCATAAAAAAAGACGACATTGGACCCTTCACAACAATGTGGATGGACCTCGAGGGCATTATGTTAAGCGAAATAAGTCAGTCAGAGAAAGACGAACTCTATATGACTCCACTCATAGGTGGAAATTAGTATATTGAGAAGGAGATCTGATCGGTGGTTACCAGGGAAAAGGGGGGGTGGGGGGAGGGCACGGAGTGGGAAGTGGTGTTCCCACAACATGACTAACAAAAATGTACAACTGAAATTTCACAAGCTTGTAAACCATCATAACATTAATAAACAAACAAAAAAAAAAGATGCTTTGGTGCCCATCTGCCCCTATGGAAAGAACGCAGCACTTTGTGCCTTGCAGATCTAGGGCAATGTAGCACACCCAGAGCAGAAGTTCTACTTCAGCCAGATCAGGCCCGCAAAGAAACTGCGTTTCACAGGCCTTTGTAAGAGATGTTCCCGGTAGGCTGTTAGAGCACTGTGCAGAGCGAGTTGTTTCTTAGCTTCCCAAAGAGCTGGAAGCAAGATGCTTTGGGGCCCTTCTCACCCTTTGGCAAGAAGGCAGCACTTTGTGCCTTGCAGCTCTAAGGCAATGTAGCACACCCAGAGCAGAAGTTCTACTTCAGCCAATCAGGCCTGCAAAGAAACTGCGTTTCACAGGCCTTTGTAAGAGATGTTCGCGTTAGGCTGTTAGAGCATTGTGCAGAGCGAGTTGTTTCTCAGCTTCCAAAAGAGTTGGAAGCAAGATTCTTTGGGGCTCATCTGCCCCTTTGAAATGAAGGCAGCACTTTGTGCCTTGCAGCTCTAGGGCAATGTAGCACACCCAGAGCAGAAGTTCTACTTCAGCCAGATCAGGCCTGCAAAGAAACTGCGTTTCTCAGGCCTTTGTAAGAGAAGTTCCCGGTAGGCTGTTAGAGCACTGTGCTGAGCGAGTTGTTTCTTAGCTTCCCAGAGAGCTGGAAGCAAGATGCTTTGGGGCCCGTTAATTGTATCCCCTGCTACTTTGCTGTATTTGTTGATTATTTCTAATAGTTTTTCTGTGGATTCTTTGGGGTTTTCTATGTATAAGATCATGTCGTCTGCAAAGAACGCGAGTTTTACTTCTTCGTTACCTATTTCGATTCCTTTTATTTTTTTTTCCTGCCGAATTGCTCTGGCCAGCACCTCCAGTACTATGTTGAATAGGAGTGGTGAAAGTGGGCACCCTTGTCTTGTTCCTGTCCTCAGAGGGATGGCTTTCAGCTTTTGTCCATTGAGTATGCTGTTGGCTGTGGGTCTATCATATATGGCCTTTATTATGTTGAGGTACTTTCCTTCTATACCCATTTTACTGAGGGTTTTTATCATAAATGGGTGTTGGATCTTGTCGAATGCTTTCTCTGCGTCTATTGAGATGATCATGTGGTTTTTGTTTTTCATTTTGTTGATGTAGTGTATCACGTTGATTGACTTGCGGGTGTTGAACCATCCCTGTGTCCCTGGTATAAATCCCACTTGATCATGGTGTATAATCTTTTTGATGTATTGCTGTAATCGGTTTGCCAAAATTTGGTTGAGGATTTTTGCATCTATGTTCATCAGTGATATCGGCCTGTAGTTCTCCTTCTTTGTGTTGTCCTTGTCAGGTTTGGGGATCAGAGTGATGTTGGCTTCATAGAATGTGTTAGGGAGTTCTCCATCTTTCTCAATTTTCTGGAACAGTTTGAGGAGAATAGGTACAAAGAACTCACACTGCTTAACAACAAAAAAACAAACAACCCGATCAAAAAATGGGCAGAGGACATGAACAGACATTTCTCCAAAGAAGATAGGAATATGGCCAATAGACACATGAAAAGATGTTCATCATCGCTAATCATCAGGGAAATGCAAATCAAAACTACACTAAGATATCACCTTACCCCCGTTAGATTGGCAAAAACATCCAAAACCAAGAACGACGAATGTTGGAGAGGTTGTGGAGAAAGAGGAACCCTCATACACTGTTGGTGGGAATGCAAACTGGTACAGCCACTATGGAAAACAGTATGGAGATTTCTCAAAAAGTTAAAAATAGAAATACCCTATGACCCAGCCATCCCATTACTGGGTATCTATCCTAAGAACCTGATATCAGATATCTCAAGAGTCCGTTGCACCCCTATGTTCATCGCAGCATTATTTACAATAGCCAAGACGTGGAACCAGCCTACATGCCCAGAAACTGATGATTGGATAAAGAAGATGTGGTATATATACACAATGCAATACTACTCAGCCATAAAAAAAGACGACATTGGACCCTTCACAACAATGTGGATGGACCTCGAGGGCATTATGTTAAGCGAAATAAGTCAGTCAGAGAAAGACGAACTCTATATGACTCCACTCATAGGTGGAAATTAGTATATTGAGAAGGAGATCTGATCGGTGGTTACCAGGGAAAAGGGGGGGTGGGGGGAGGGCACGGAGTGGGAAGTGGTGTTCCCACAACATGACTAACAAAAATGTACAACTGAAATTTCACAAGCTTGTAAACCATCATAACATTAATAAACAAACAAAAAAAAAAGATGCTTTGGTGCCCATCTGCCCCTATGGAAAGAACGCAGCACTTTGTGCCTTGCAGATCTAGGGCAATGTAGCACACCCAGAGCAGAAGTTCTACTTCAGCCAGATCAGGCCCGCAAAGAAACTGCGTTTCACAGGCCTTTGTAAGAGATGTTCCCGGTAGGCTGTTAGAGCACTGTGCAGAGCGAGTTGTTTCTTAGCTTCCCAAAGAGCTGGAAGCAAGATGCTTTGGGGCCCTTCTCACCCTTTGGCAAGAAGGCAGCACTTTGTGCCTTGCAGCTCTAAGGCAATGTAGCACACCCAGAGCAGAAGTTCTACTTCAGCCAATCAGGCCTGCAAAGAAACTGCGTTTCACAGGCCTTTGTAAGAGATGTTCGCGTTAGGCTGTTAGAGCATTGTGCAGAGCGAGTTGTTTCTCAGCTTCCAAAAGAGTTGGAAGCAAGATTCTTTGGGGCTCATCTGCCCCTTTGAAATGAAGGCAGCACTTTGTGCCTTGCAGCTCTAGGGCAATGTAGCACACCCAGAGCAGAAGTTCTACTTCAGCCAGATCAGGCCTGCAAAGAAACTGCGTTTCTCAGGCCTTTGTAAGAGAAGTTCCCGGTAGGCTGTTAGAGCACTGTGCTGAGCGAGTTGTTTCTTAGCTTCCCAGAGAGCTGGAAGCAAGATGCTTTGGGGCCCGTTAATTGTATCCCCTGCTACTTTGCTGTATTTGTTGATTATTTCTAATAGTTTTTCTGTGGATTCTTTGGGGTTTTCTATGTATAAGATCATGTCGTCTGCAAAGAACGCGAGTTTTACTTCTTCGTTACCTATTTCGATTCCTTTTATTTTTTTTTCCTGCCGAATTGCTCTGGCCAGCACCTCCAGTACTATGTTGAATAGGAGTGGTGAAAGTGGGCACCCTTGTCTTGTTCCTGTCCTCAGAGGGATGGCTTTCAGCTTTTGTCCATTGAGTATGCTGTTGGCTGTGGGTCTATCATATATGGCCTTTATTATGTTGAGGTACTTTCCTTCTATACCCATTTTACTGAGGGTTTTTATCATAAATGGGTGTTGGATCTTGTCGAATGCTTTCTCTGCGTCTATTGAGATGATCATGTGGTTTTTGTTTTTCATTTTGTTGATGTAGTGTATCACGTTGATTGACTTGCGGGTGTTGAACCATCCCTGTGTCCCTGGTATAAATCCCACTTGATCATGGTGTATAATCTTTTTGATGTATTGCTGTAATCGGTTTGCCAAAATTTTGTTGAGGATTTTTGCATCTATGTTCATCAGTGATATCGGCCTGTAGTTCTCCTTCTTTGTGTTGTCCTTGTCAGGTTTGGGGATCAGAGTGATGTTGGCTTCATAGAATGTGTTAGGGAGTTCTCCATCTTTCTCAATTTTCTGGAACAGTTTGAGGAGAATAGGTACAAAGAACTCACACTGCTTAACAACAAAAAAACAAACAACCCGATCAAAAAATGGGCAGAGGACATGAACAGACATTTCTCCAAAGAAGATAGGAATATGGCCAATAGACACATGAAAAGATGTTCATCATCGCTAATCATCAGGGAAATGCAAATCAAAACTACACTAAGATATCACCTTACCCCCGTTAGATTGGCAAAAACATCCAAAACCAAGAACGACAAATGTTGGAGAGGTTGTGGAGAAAGAGGAACCCTCATACACTGTTCGTGGGAATGCAAACTGGTACAGCCACTATGGAAAACAGTATGGAGATTTGTCAAAAAGTTAAAAATAGAAATACCCTATGACCCAGCCATCCCATTACTGGGTATCTATCCTAAGAACCTGATATCAGATATCTCAAGAGTCCGTTGCACCCCTATGTTCATCGCAGCATTATTTACAATAGCCAAGACGTGGAACCAGCCTACATGCCCAGAAACTGATGATTGGATAAAGAAGATGTGGTATATATACACAATGGAATACTACTCAGCCATAAAAAAAGACGACATTGGCCCCTTCACAACAATGTGGATGGACCTCGAGGGCATTATGTTAAGCGAAATAAGTCAGTCAGAGAAAGACGAACTCTATATGACTCCACTCATAGGTGGAAATTAGTATATTGAGAAGGAGATCTGATCGGTGGTTACCAGGGAAAAGGGGGGGTGGGGGGAGGGCACGGAGTGGGAAGTGGTGTTCCCACAACATGACTAACAAAAATGTACAACTGAAATTTCACAAGCTTGTAAACCATCATAACATTAATAAACAAACAAAAAAAAAAGATGCTTTGGGGCCCATCTGCCCCTATGGAAAGAACGCAGCACTTTGTGCCTTGCAGATCTAGGGCAATGTAGCACACCCAGAGCAGAAGTTCTACTTCAGCAAGATCAGGCCCGCAAAGAAACTGCGTTTCACAGGCCTTTGTAAGAGATGTTCCCGGTAGGCTGTTAGAGCACTGTGCAGAGTGAGTTGTTTCTTAGCTTCCCAAAGAGCTGGAAGCAAGATGCTTTGGGGCCCTTCTCACCCTTTGGCAAGAAGGCAGCACTTTGTGCCTTGCAGCTCTAAGGCAATGTAGCACACCCAGAGCAGAAGTTCTACTTCAGCCAATCAGGCCTGCAAAGAAACTGCGTTTCACAGGCCTTTGTAAGAGATGTTCGCGTTAGGCTGTTAGAGCATTGTGCAGAGCGAGTTGTTTCTCAGCTTCCAAAAGAGTTGGAAGCAAGATTCTTTGGGGCTCATCTGCCCCTTTGAAATGAAGGCAGCACTTTGTGCCTTGCAGCTCTAGGGCAATGTAGCACACCCAGAGCAGAAGTTCTACTTCAGCCAGATCAGGCCTGCAAAGAAACTGCGTTTCTCAGGCCTTTGTAAGAGAAGTTCCCGGTAGGCTGTTAGAGCACTGTGCTGAGCGAGTTGTTTCTTAGCTTCCCAGAGAGCTGGAAGCAAGATGCTTTGGGGCCCGTTAATTGTATCCCCTGCTACTTTGCTGTATTTGTTGATTATTTCTAATAGTTTTTCTGTGGATTCTTTGGGGTTTTCTATGTATAAGATCATGTCGTCTGCAAAGAACGCGAGTTTTACTTCTTCGTTACCTATTTCGATTCCTTTTATTTTTTTTTCCTGCCGAATTGCTCTGGCCAGCACCTCCAGTACTATGTTGAATAGGAGTGGTGAAAGTGGGCACCCTTGTCTTGTTCCTGTCCTCAGAGGGATGGCTTTCAGCTTTTGTCCATTGAGTATGCTGTTGGCTGTGGGTCTATCATATATGGCCTTTATTATGTTGAGGTACTTTCCTTCTATACCCATTTTACTGAGGGTTTTTATCATAAATGGGTGTTGGATCTTGTCGAATGCTTTCTCTGCGTCTATTGAGATGATCATGTGGTTTTTGTTTTTCATTTTGTTGATGTAGTGTATCACGTTGATTGACTTGCGGGTGTTGAACCATCCCTGTGTCCCTGGTATAAATCCCACTTGATCATGGTGTATAATCTTTTTGATGTATTGCTGTAATCGGTTTGCCAAAATTTTGTTGAGGATTTTTGCATCTATGTTCATCAGTGATATCGGCCTGTAGTTCTCCTTCTTTGTGTTGTCCTTGTCAGGTTTGGGGATCAGAGTGATGTTGGCTTCATAGAATGTGTTAGGGAGTTCTCCATCTTTCTCAATTTTCTGGAACAGTTTGAGGAGAATAGGTACAAAGAACTCACACTGCTTAACAACAAAAAAACAAACAACCCGATCAAAAAATGGGCAGAGGACATGAACAGACATTTCTCCAAAGAAGATAGGAATATGGCCAATAGACACATGAAAAGATGTTCATCATCGCTAATCATCAGGGAAATGCAAATCAAAACTACACTAAGATATCACCTTACCCCCGTTAGATTGGCAAAAACATCCAAAACCAAGAACGACAAATGTTGGAGAGGTTGTGGAGAAAGAGGAACCCTCATACACTGTTGGTGGGAATGCAAACTGGTACAGCCACTATGGAAAACAGTATGGAGATTTCTCAAAAAGTTAAAAATAGAAATACCCTATGACCCAGCCATCCCATTACTGGGTATCTATCCTAAGAACCTGATATCAGATATCTCAAGAGTCCGTTGCACCCCTATGTTCATCGCAGCATTATTTACAATAGCCAAGACGTGGAACCAGCCTACATGCCCAGAAACTGATGATTGGATAAAGAAGATGTGGTATATATACACAATGGAATACTACTCAGCCATAAAAAAAGACGACATTGGCCCCTTCACAACAATGTGGATGGACCTCGAGGGCATTATGTTAAGCGAAATAAGTCAGTCAGAGAAAGACGAACTCTATATGACTCCACTCATAGGTGGAAATTAGTATATTGAGAAGGAGATCTGATCGGTGGTTACCAGGGAAAAGGGGGGGTGGGGGGAGGGCACGGAGTGGGAAGTGGTGTTCCCACAACATGACTAACAAAAATGTACAACTGAAATTTCACAAGCTTGTAAACCATCATAACATTAATAAACAAACAAAAAAAAAAGATGCTTTGGGGCCCATCTGCCCCTATGGAAAGAACGCAGCACTTTGTGCCTTGCAGATCTAGGGCAATGTAGCACACCCAGAGCAGAAGTTCTACTTCAGCAAGATCAGGCCCGCAAAGAAACTGCGTTTCATAGGCCTTTGTAAGAGATGTTCCCGGTAGGCTGTTAGAGCACTGTGCAGAGCGAGTTGTTTCTTAGCTTCCCAAAGAGCTGCAAGCAACATGCTTTGTGGCCCTTCTCACCCTTTGGCAAGAAGGCAGCACTTTGTGCCTTGCAGCTCTAAGGCAATGTAGCACACCCAGAGCAGAAGTTCTACTTCAGCCAAATCAGGCCTGCAAAGAAACTGCGTTTCACAGGCCTTTGTAAGAGATGTTCGCGTTAGGCTGTTAGAGCATTGTGCAGAGCGAGTTGTTTCTCAGCTTCCAAAAGAGTTGGAAGCAAGATGCTTTGGGGCTCATCTGCCCCTTTGAAATGAAGGCAGCACTTTGTGCCTTGCAGCTCTAGGGCAATGTAGCACACCCAGAGCAGAAGTTCTACTTCAGCCAGATCAGGCCTGCAAAGAAACTGCGTTTCACAGGCCTTTGTAAGAGAAGTTCCCGGTAGGCTGTTAGAGCACTGTGCAGAGCGAGTTGTTTCTTAGCTTCCCAGAGAGCTGGAAGCAAGATGCTTTGGGGCCCGTTAATTGTATCCCCTGCTACTTTGCTGTAGTTGTTGGTTATTTCTAATAGTTTTTCTGTGGATTCTTTGGGGTTTTCTATGTATAAGATCATGTCGTCTGCAAACAACGCGAGTTTTACTTCTTCGTTACCTATTTCGATTGCTTTTATTTTTTTTTCCTTCCGAATTGCTCTGGCCAGCACCTCCAGTACTATGTTGAATAGGAGTGGTGAAAGTGGGCACCCTTGTCTTGTTCCTGTCCTCAGAGGGATGGCTTTCAGCTTTTGTCCATTGAGTATGCTGTTGGCTGTGTGTCTATCATATATGGCCTTTATTATGTTGAGGTACTTTCCTTCTATACCCATTTTACTGAGGGTTTTTATCATAAATGGGTGTTGGATCTTGTCGAATGCTTTCTCTGCGTCTATAGAGATGATCATGTGGTTTTTGTTTTTCATTTTGTTGATGTAGTGTATCACGTTGATTGACTTGCGGGTGTTGAACCATCCCTGTGTCCCTGGTATAAATCCCACTTGATCATGGTGTATAATCTTTTTGATGTATTGCTGTAATCGGTTTGCCAAAATTTGGTTGAGGATTTTTGCATCTATGTTCATCAGTGATATCGGCCTGTAGTTCTCCTTCTTTGTGTTGTCCTTGTCAGGTTTGGGGATCAGAGTGATGTTGGCTTCATAGAATGTGTTAGGGAGTTCTCCATCTTTCTCAATTTTCTGGAACAGTTTGAGGAGAATAGGTACAAAGAACTCACACTGCTTAACAACAAAAAAACAAACAACCCAATCAAAAAATGGGCAGAGGACATGAACAGACATTTCTCCAAAGAAGATATGAATATGGCCAATAGACACATGAAAAGATGTTCATCATCGCTAATCATCAGGGAAATGCAAATCAAAACTACACTAAGATATCACCTTACCCCCGTTAGATTGGCAAAAACATCCAAAACCAAGAACGACAAATGTTGGAGAGGTTGTGGAGAAAGAGGAACCCTCATACACTGTTGGTGGGAATGCAAACTGGTACAGCCACTATGGAAAACAGTATGGAGAGTTCTCAAAAAGTTAAAAATAGAAATACCCTATGACCCAGCCATCCCATTACTGGGTATCTATCCTAAGAACCTGATATCAGATATCTCAAGAGTCCGTTGCACCCCTATGTTCATCGCAGCATTATTTACAATAGCCAAGACGTGGAACCAGCCTACATGCCCAGAAACTGATGATTGGATAAAGAAGATGTGGTATATATACACAATGGAATACTACTCAGCCATAAAAAAAGACGACATTGGCCCCTTCACAACAATGTGGATGGACCTCGAGGGCATTATGTTAAGCGAAATAAGTCAGTCAGAGAAAGACGAACTCTATATGACTCCACTCATAGGTGGAAATTAGTATATTGAGAAGGAGATCTGATCGGTGGTTACCAGGGAAAAGGGGGGGTGGGGGGAGGGCACGGAGGGGGAAGTGGTGTTCCCACAACATGACTAACAAAAATGTACAACTGAAATTTCACAAGCTTGTAATCCATCATAACATTAATAAACAAAAAAAAAAAAAAGATGCTTTGGGGCCCATCTGCCCCTATGGAAAGAACGCAGCACTTTCTGCCTTGCAGCTCTAGGGCAATGTAGCACACCCAGAGCAGAAGTTCTACTTCATCCAGATCAGGCCTGCAAAGAAACTGCGTTTCACAGGCCTTTGTAAGAGATGTTCCCGGAAGGCTGTTAGAGCACTGTGCAGAGAGAGTTGTTTCTTAGCTTCCCAAACAGCCGGAAGCAAGATGCGTTGGGGCCCTTCTCACCCTTTGGAAAGAAGGCAGCACTTTGTGCCTTGCAGCTCTAGGGCAATATAGCACACCCAGAGCCGAAGTTCTACTTCAGCTAGATTAGACCTGCAAAGAAACTTCGTTTCACAGGCCTTTGTAAGAGATGTTCCCGGTAGGCTGTTAGAGCACTGTGCAGAGCGACTAGTTTCTTAGCTTCCCAGAGAGCTGGAAGCAAGATGCTTTGGGGCCCATCTGCCCATATGGAAAGAACGCAGCACTTTGTGACTTGCACCTCTAGGGCAATGCAGCACACCCAGAGCAGAAGTTCTACTTCAGCCAGATCAGGCCTGCAAAGAAACTGCGTTTCACAGGCCTTTGTAAGAGATGTTCCCGGTAGGCTGTTAGAGCACTGTGCAGAGCGAGTTGTTTCTCAGCTTCCAAAAGAGTTGGAAGCAAGATGCTTTGGGGCTCATCTGCCCCTTTGAAATGAAGGCAGCACTTTGTGCCTTGCAGCTCTAGGGCAATGTAGCACACCCAGAGCAGAAGTTCTACTTCAGCCAGATCAGGCCCGCAAAGAAACTGCGTTTCACAGGCCTTTGTAAGAGATGTTCCCGGTAGGCTGTTAGAGCACTGTGCAGAGCGAGTTGTTTCTTAGCTTCCCAAAGAGCTGGAAGCAAGATGCTTTGGGGCCCTTCTCACCCTTTGGCAAGAAGGCAGCACTTTGTGCCTTGCAGCTCTAAGGCAATGTAGCACACCCAGAGCAGAAGTTCTACTTCAGCCAATCAGGCCTGCAAAGAAACTGCGTTTCACAGGCCTTTGTAAGAGATGTTCGCGTTAGGCTGTTAGAGCATTGTGCAGAGCGAGTTGTTTCTCAGCTTCCAAAAGAGTTGGAAGCAAGATTCTTTGGGGCTCATCTGCCCCTTTGAAATGAAGGCAGCACTTTGTGCCTTGCAGCTCTAGGGCAATGTAGCACACCCAGAGCAGAAGTTCTACTTCAGCCAGATCATGCCTGCAAAGAAACTGCGTTTCTCAGGCCTTTGTAAGAGAAGTTCCCGGTAGGCTGTTAGAGCACTGTGCTGAGCGAGTTGTTTCTTAGCTTCCCAGAGAGCTGGAAGCAAGATGCTTTGGGGCCCGTTAATTGTATCCCCTGCTACTTTGCTGTATTTGTTGATTATTTCTAATAGTTTTTCTGTGGATTCTTTGGGGTTTTCTATGTATAAGATCATGTCGTCTGCAAAGAACGCGAGTTTTACTTCTTCGTTACCTATTTCGATTCCTTTTATTTTTTTTTCCTGCCGAATTGCTCTGGCCAGCACCTCCAGTACTATGTTGAATAGGAGTGGTGAAAGTGGGCACCCTTGTCTTGTTCCTGTCCTCAGAGGGATGGCTTTCAGCTTTTGTCCATTGAGTATGCTGTTGGCTGTGGGTCTATCATATATGGCCTTTATTATGTTGAGGTACTTTCCTTCTATACCCATTTTACTGAGGGTTTTTATCATAAATGGGTGTTGGATCTTGTCGAATGCTTTCTCTGCGTCTATTGAGATGATCATGTGGTTTTTGTTTTTCATTTTGTTGATGTAGTGTATCACGTTGATTGACTTGCGGGTGTTGAACCATCCCTGTGTCCCTGGTATAAATCCCACTTGATCATGGTGTATAATCTTTTTGATGTATTGCTGTAATCGGTTTGCCAAAATTTTGTTGAGGATTTTTGCATCTATGTTCATCAGTGATATCGGCCTGTAGTTCTCCTTCTTTGTGTTGTCCTTGTCAGGTTTGGGGATCAGAGTGATGTTGGCTTCATAGAATGTGTTAGGGAGTTCTCCATCTTTCTCAATTTTCTGGAACAGTTTGAGGAGAATAGGTACAAAGAACTCACACTGCTTAACAACAAAAAAACAAACAACCCGATCAAAAAATGGGCAGAGGACATGAACAGACATTTCTCCAAAGAAGATAGGAATATGGCCAATAGACACATGAAAAGATGTTCATCATCGCTAATCATCAGGGAAATGCAAATCAAAACTACACTAAGATATCACCTTACCCCCGTTAGATTGGCAAAAACATCCAAAACCAAGAACGACAAATGTTGGAGAGGTTGTGGAGAAAGAGGAACCCTCATACACTGTTCGTGGGAATGCAAACTGGTACAGCCACTATGGAAAACAGTATGGAGATTTGTCAAAAAGTTAAAAATAGAAATACCCTATGACCCAGCCATCCCATTACTGGGTATCTATCCTAAGAACCTGATATCAGATATCTCAAGAGTCCGTTGCACCCCTATGTTCATCGCAGCATTATTTACAATAGCCAAGACGTGGAACCAGCCTACATGCCCAGAAACTGATGATTGGATAAAGAAGATGTGGTATATATACACAATGGAATACTACTCAGCCATAAAAAAAGACGACATTGGCCCCTTCACAACAATGTGGATGGACCTCGAGGGCATTATGTTAAGCGAAATAAGTCAGTCAGAGAAAGACGAACTCTATATGACTCCACTCATAGGTGGAAATTAGTATATTGAGAAGGAGATCTGATCGGTGGTTACCAGGGAAAAGGGGGGGTGGGGGGAGGGCACGGAGTGGGAAGTGGTGTTCCCACAACATGACTAACAAAAATGTACAACTGAAATTTCACAAGCTTGTAAACCATCATAACATTAATAAACAAACAAAAAAAAAAGATGCTTTGGGGCCCATCTGCCCCTATGGAAAGAACGCAGCACTTTGTGCCTTGCAGATCTAGGGCAATGTAGCACACCCAGAGCAGAAGTTCTACTTCAGCAAGATCAGGCCCGCAAAGAAACTGCGTTTCACAGGCCTTTGTAAGAGATGTTCCCGGTAGGCTGTTAGAGCACTGTGCAGAGTGAGTTGTTTCTTAGCTTCCCAAAGAGCTGGAAGCAAGATGCTTTGGGGCCCTTCTCACCCTTTGGCAAGAAGGCAGCACTTTGTGCCTTGCAGCTCTAAGGCAATGTAGCACACCCAGAGCAGAAGTTCTACTTCAGCCAATCAGGCCTGCAAAGAAACTGCGTTTCACAGGCCTTTGTAAGAGATGTTCGCGTTAGGCTGTTAGAGCATTGTGCAGAGCGAGTTGTTTCTCAGCTTCCAAAAGAGTTGGAAGCAAGATTCTTTGGGGCTCATCTGCCCCTTTGAAATGAAGGCAGCACTTTGTGCCTTGCAGCCCTAGGGCAATGTAGCACACCCAGAGCAGAAGTTCTACTTCAGCCAGATCAGGCCTGCAAAGAAACTGCGTTTCTCAGGCCTTTGTAAGAGAAGTTCCCGGTAGGCTGTTAGAGCACTGTGCTGAGCGAGTTGTTTCTTAGCTTCCCAGAGAGCTGGAAGCAAGATGCTTTGGGGCCCGTTAATTGTATCCCCTGCTACTTTGCTGTATTTGTTGATTATTTCTAATAGTTTTTCTGTGGATTCTTTGGGGTTTTCTATGTATAAGATCATGTCGTCTGCAAAGAACGCGAGTTTTACTTCTTCGTTACCTATTTCGATTCCTTTTATTTTTTTTTCCTTCCGAATTGCTCTGGCCAGCACCTCCAGTACTATGTTGAATAGGAGTGGTGAAAGTGGGCACCCTTGTCTTGTTCCTGTCCTCAGAGGGATGGCTTTCAGCTTTTGTCCATTGAGTATGCTGTTGGCTGTGGGTCTATCATATATGGCCTTTATTATGTTGAGGTACTTTCCTTCTATACCCATTTTACTGAGGGTTTTTATCATAAATGGGTGTTGGATCTTGTCGAATGCTTTCTCTGCGTCTATTGAGATGATCATGTGGTTTTTGTTTTTCATTTTGTTGATGTAGTGTATCACGTTGATTGACTTGCGGGTGTTGAACCATCCCTGTGTCCCTGGTATAAATCCCACTTGATCATGGTGTATAATCTTTTTGATGTATTGCTGTAATCGGTTTGCCAAAATTTGGTTGAGGATTTTTGCATCTATGTTCATCAGTGATATCGGCCTGTAGTTCTCCTTCTTTGTGTTGTCCTTGTCAGGTTTGGGGATCAGAGTGATGTTGGCTTCATAGAATGTGTTAGGGAGTTCTCCATCTTTCTCAATTTTCTGGAACAGTTTGAGGAGAATAGGTACAAAGAACTCACACTGCTTAACAACAAAAAAACAAACAACCCGATCAAAAAATGGGCAGAGGACATGAACAGACATTTCTCAAAAGAAGATAGGAATATGGCCAATAGACACATGAAAAGATGTTCATCATCGCTAATCATCAGGGAAATGCAAATCAAAACTACACTAAGATATCACCTTACCCCCGTTAGATTGGCAAAAACATCCAAAACCAAGAACGACAAATGTTGGAGAGGTTGTGGAGAAAGAGGAACCCTCATACACTGTTGGTGGGAATGCAAACTGGTACAGCCACTATGGAAAACAGTATGGAGATTTCTCAAAAAGTTAAAAATAGAAATACCCTATGACCCAGCCATCCCATTACTGGGTATCTATCCTAAGAACCTGATATCAGATATCTCAAGAGTCCGTTGCACCCCTATGTTCATCGCAGCATTATTTACAATAGCCAAGACGTGGAACCAGCCTACATGCCCAGAAACTGATGATTGGATAAAGAAGATGTGGTATATATACACAATGGAATACTACTCAGCCATAAAAAAAGACGACATTGGCCCCTTCACAACAATGTGGATGGACCTCGAGGGCATTATGTTAAGCGAAATAAGTCAGTCAGAGAAAGACGAACTCTATATGACTCCACTCATAGGTGGAAATTAGTATATTGAGAAGGAGATCTGATCGGTGGTTACCAGGGAAAAGGGGGGGTGGGGGGAGGGCACGGAGTGGGAAGTGGTGTTCCCACAACATGACTAACAAAAATGTACAACTGAAATTTCACAAGCTTGTAAACCATCATAACATTAATAAACAAACAAAAAAAAAAGATGCTTTGGGGCCCATCTGCCCCTATGGAAAGAACGCAGCACTTTGTGCCTTGCAGATCTAGGGCAATGTAGCACACCCAGAGCAGAAGTTCTACTTCAGCAAGATCAGGCCCGCAAAGAAACTGCGTTTCATAGGCCTTTGTAAGAGATGTTCCCGGTAGGCTGTTAGAGCACTGTGCAGAGCGAGTTGTTTCTTAGCTTCCCAAAGAGCTGCAAGCAACATGCTTTGTGGCCCTTCTCACCCTTTGGCAAGAAGGCAGCACTTTGTGCCTTGCAGCTCTAAGGCAATGTAGCACACCCAGAGCAGAAGTTCTACTTCAGCCAAATCAGGCCTGCAAAGAAACTGCGTTTCACAGGCCTTTGTAAGAGATGTTCGCGTTAGGCTGTTAGAGCATTGTGCAGAGCGAGTTGTTTCTCAGCTTCCAAAAGAGTTGGAAGCAAGATGCTTTGGGGCTCATCTGCCCCTTTGAAATGAAGGCAGCACTTTGTGCCTTGCAGCTCTAGGGCAATGTAGCACACCCAGAGCAGAAGTTCTACTTCAGCCAGATCAGGCCTGCAAAGAAACTGCGTTTCACAGGCCTTTGTAAGAGAAGTTCCCGGTAGGCTGTTAGAGCACTGTGCAGAGCGAGTTGTTTCTTAGCTTCCCAGAGAGCTGGAAGCAAGATGCTTTGGGGGCCGTTAATTGTATCCCCTGCTACTTTGCTGTAGTTGTTGGTTATTTCTAATAGTTTTTCTGTGGATTCTTTGGGGTTTTCTATGTATAAGATCATGTCGTCTGCAAACAACGCGAGTTTTACTTCTTCGTTACCTATTTCGATTGCTTTTATTTTTTTTTCCTTCCGAATTGCTCTGGCCAGCACCTCCAGTACTATGTTGAATAGGAGTGGTGAAAGTGGGCACCCTTGTCTTGTTCCTGTCCTCAGAGGGATGGCTTTCAGCTTTTGTCCATTGAGTATGCTGTTGGCTGTGTGTCTATCATATATGGCCTTTATTATGTTGAGGTACTTTCCTTCTATACCCATTTTACTGAGGGTTTTTATCATAAATGGGTGTTGGATCTTGTCGAATGCTTTCTCTGCGTCTATAGAGATGATCATGTGGTTTTTGTTTTTCATTTTGTTGATGTAGTGTATCACGTTGATTGACTTGCGGGTGTTGAACCATCCCTGTGTCCCTGGTATAAATCCCACTTGATCATGGTGTATAATCTTTTTGATGTATTGCTGTAATCGGTTTGCCAAAATTTGGTTGAGGATTTTTGCATCTATGTTCATCAGTGATATCGGCCTGTAGTTCTCCTTCTTTGTGTTGTCCTTGTCAGGTTTGGGGATCAGAGTGATGTTGGCTTCATAGAATGTGTTAGGGAGTTCTCCATCTTTCTCAATTTTCTGGAACAGTTTGAGGAGAATAGGTACAAAGAACTCACACTGCTTAACAACAAAAAAACAAACAACCCAATCAAAAAATGGGCAGAGGACATGAACAGACATTTCTCCAAAGAAGATATGAATATGGCCAATAGACACATGAAAAGATGTTCATCATCGCTAATCATCAGGGAAATGCAAATCAAAACTACACTAAGATATCACCTTACCCCCGTTAGATTGGCAAAAACATCCAAAACCAAGAACGACAAATGTTGGAGAGGTTGTGGAGAAAGAGGAACCCTCATACACTGTTGGTGGGAATGCAAACTGGTACAGCCACTATGGAAAACAGTATGGAGAGTTCTCAAAAAGTTAAAAATAGAAATACCCTATGACCCAGCCATCCCATTACTGGGTATCTATCCTAAGAACCTGATATCAGATATCTCAAGAGTCCGTTGCACCCCTATGTTCATCGCAGCATTATTTACAATAGCCAAGACGTGGAACCAGCCTACATGCCCAGAAACTGATGATTGGATAAAGAAGATGTGGTATATATACACAATGGAATACTACTCAGCCATAAAAAAAGACGACATTGGCCCCTTCACAACAATGTGGATGGACCTCGAGGGCATTATGTTAAGCGAAATAAGTCAGTCAGAGAAAGACGAACTCTATATGACTCCACTCATAGGTGGAAATTAGTATATTGAGAAGGAGATCTGATCGGTGGTTACCAGGGAAAAGGGGGGGTGGGGGGAGGGCACGGAGGGGGAAGTGGTGTTCCCACAACATGACTAACAAAAATGTACAACTGAAATTTCACAAGCTTGTAATCCATCATAACATTAATAAACAAAAAAAAAAAAAAGATGCTTTGGGGCCCATCTGCCCCTATGGAAAGAACGCAGCACTTTCTGCCTTGCAGCTCTAGGGCAATGTAGCACACCCAGAGCAGAAGTTCTACTTCATCCAGATCAGGCCTGCAAAGAAACTGCGTTTCACAGGCCTTTGTAAGAGATGTTCCCGGAAGGCTGTTAGAGCACTGTGCAGAGAGAGTTGTTTCTTAGCTTCCCAAACAGCCGGAAGCAAGATGCGTTGGGGCCCTTCTCACCCTTTGGAAAGAAGGCAGCACTTTGTGCCTTGCAGCTCTAGGGCAATATAGCACACCCAGAGCCGAAGTTCTACTTCAGCTAGATTAGACCTGCAAAGAAACTTCGTTTCACAGGCCTTTGTAAGAGATGTTCCCGGTAGGCTGTTAGAGCACTGTGCAGAGCGACTAGTTTCTTAGCTTCCCAGAGAGCTGGAAGCAAGATGCTTTGGGGCCCATCTGCCCATATGGAAAGAACGCAGCACTTTGTGCCTTGCACCTCTAGGGCAATGCAGCACACCCAGAGCAGAAGTTCTACTTCAGCCAGATCAGGCCTGCAAAGAAACTGCGTTTCACAGGCCTTTGTAAGAGATGTTCCCGGTAGGCTGTTAGAGCACTGTGCAGAGCGAGTTGTTTCTCAGCTTCCAAAAGAGTTGGAAGCAAGATGCTTTGGGGCTCATCTGCCCCTTTGAAATGAAGGCAGCACTTTGTGCCTTGCAGCTCTAGGGCAATGTAGCACACCCAGAGCAGAAGTTCTACTTCAGCCAGATCAGGCCCGCAAAGAAACTGCGTTTCACAGGCCTTTGTAAGAGATGTTCCCGGTAGGCTGTTAGAGCACTGTGCAGAGCGAGTTGTTTCTTAGCTTCCCAGAGAGCTGGAAGCAAGATGCTTTGGGGCCCGTTAATTGTATACCCTGCTACTTTGCTGTAGTTGTTGGTTATTTCTAATAGTTTTTCTGTGGATTCTTTGGGGTTTTCTATGTATAAGATCATGTCGTCTGCAAACAACGCGAGTTTTACTTCTTCGTTACCTATTTGGATTCCTTTTATTTTTTTTTCCTGCCGAATTGCTCTGGCCAGCACCTCCAGTACTATGTTGAATAGGAGTGGTGAAAGTGGGCACCCTTGTCTTGTTCCTGTCCTCAGAGGGATGGCTTTCAGCTTTTGTCCATTGAGTATGATGTTGGCTGTGGGTCTATCATATATGGCCTTTATTATGTTGAGGTACTTTCCTTCTATACCCATTTTACTGAGGGTTTTTATCATAAATGAGTGTTGGATCTTGTCGAATGCTTTCTCTGCGTCTATAGAGATGATCATGTGGTTTTTGTTTTTCATTTTGTTGATGTAGTGTATCACGTTGATTGACTTGCGGGTGTTGAACCATCCCTGTGTCCCTGGTATAAATCCCACTTGATCATGGTGTATAATCTTTTTGATGTATTGCTGTAATCGGTTTGCCAAAATTTTGTTGAGGATTTTTGCATCTATGTTCATCAGTGATATCGGCCTGTAGTTCTCCTTCTTTGTGTTGTCCTTGTCAGGTTGGGGGATCAGAGTGATGTTGGCTTCATAGAATGTGTTAGGGAGTTCTCCATCTTTCTCAATTTTCTGGAACAGTTTGAGGAGAATAGGTACAAAGAACTCACACTGCTTAACAACAAAAAAACAAACAACCCGATCAAAAAATGGGCAGAGGACATGAACAGACATTTCTCCAAAGAAGATATGAATATGGCCAATAGACACATGAAAAGATGTTCATCATCGCTAATCATCAGGGAAATGCAAATCAAAACTACACTAAGATATCACCTTACCCCCGTTAGATTGGCAAAAACACCCAAAACCAACAACGACAAATGTTGGAGAGGTTGTGGAGAAAGAGGAACCCCCATACACTGTTGGTGGGAATGCAAACTGGTACAGCCACTATGGAAAACAGTATGGAGATTTCTCAAAAAGTTAAAAATAGAAATACCCTATGACCCAGCCATCCCATTACTGGGTATCTATCCTAAGAACCTGATATCAGATATCTCAAGAGTCCGTTGCACCCCTATGTTCATCGCAGCATTATTTACAATAGCCAAGACGTGGAACCAGCCTACATGCCCAGAAACTGATGATTGGATAAAGAAGATGTGGTATATATACACAATGGAATACTACTAAGACATAAAAAAAGACGACATTGGCCCCTCCACAACAATGTGGATGGACCTCGAGGGCATTATGTTAAGCGAAATAAGTCAGTCAGAGAAAGACGAACTCTATATGACTCCACTCTTAGGTGGAAATTAGTATATTGAGAAGGAGATCTGATCGGTGGTTACCAGGGAAAAGGGGGGGTAGGGGGAGGGCACGGAGGGGGAAGTGGTGTTCCCGCAACATGACTAACAAAAATGTACAACTGAAATTTCACAAGCTTGTAATCCATCATAACATTAATAAAAAAAAAAAAAGATGCTTTGGGGCCCATCTGCCCCTATGGAAAGAACGCAGCACTTTGTGCCTTGCAGCTCTAGGGCAATATAGCACACCGAGAGCAGAAGTTCTACTTCAGCCAGATCAGGCCCGCAAAGAAACTGCGTTTCACAGGCCTTTGTAAGAGATGTTCCCTGTAGGCTGTTAGAGCACTGTGCAGAGCGAGTTGTTTCTTAGCTTCCCAACGAGCTGGAAGCAAGATGCTTTGGGGCCCTTCTCACCCTTTGGAAAGAAGGCGGCACTTTGTTCCTTGCAGCTCTTGGGCAATGTAGCACACCCAGAGCCGAAGTTCTAGTTCAGCTAGATCAGACCTGCAAAGAAACTTCGTTTCACAGGCCTTTGTAAGAGATGTTCCCGGTAGGCTGTAAGAGCACTGTGCAGAGCGACTAGTTTCTTAGCTTCCCAGAGAGCCGGAAGCAAGATGCTTTGGGGCACAGCTGCCCCTATGGAAAGAACGCAGCACTTTGTGCCTTGCAGCTCTAGGGCAATGCAGCACACCCCGAGCAGAAGTTCTACTTCAGCCAGATTAGGCCTGCAAAGAAACTGCGTTTCACAGGCCTTTGTAAGAGATGTTCCCTGTAGGCTGTTAGAGCACTTTGCAGAGCGAGTTGTTTCTTAGCTTCCCAGAGAGCTGGAAGCAAGATGCTTTGGGGCCCGTTAATTTTATACCCTGCTACTTTGCTGTAGTTGTTGATTATTTCTAATAGTTTTTCTGTGGATTCTTTGGGGTTTTCTATGTATAAGATCATGTCGTCTGCAAACAACGCGAGTTTTACTTCTTCGTTACCTATTTCGATTCGTTTTATTTTATTTTCCTGCCGTATTGCTCTGGCCAGCACCTCCAGTACTATGTTGAATAGGAGTGGTGAAAGTGGGCACCCTTGTCTTGTTCCTGTCCTCAGAGGGATGGCTTTCAGCTTTTGTCCATTGAGTATGCTGTTGGCTGTGGGTCTATCATACATGGCCTTTATTATGTTGAGGTACTTTCCTTCTATACCCATTTTACTGAGGGTTTTTATCATAAATGGGTGTTGGATCTTGTCGAATGCTTTCTCTGCGTCTATTGAGATGATCATGTGGTTTTTGTTTTTCATTTTGTTGATGTAGTGTATCACGTTGATTGACTTGCGGGTGTTGAACCATCCCTGTGTCCCTGGTATAAATCCCACTTGATCATGGTGTATAATCTTTTTGATGTATTGCTGTAATCGGTTTGCCAAAATTTGGTTGAGGATTTTTGCATCTATGTTCATCAGTGATATCGGCCTGTAGTTCTCCTTCTTTGTGTTGTCCTTGTCAGGTTTGGGGATCAGAGTGATGTTGGCTTCATAGAATGTGTTAGGGAGTTCTCCATCTTTCTCAATTTTCTGGAACAGTTTGAGGAGAATAGGTACAAAGAACTCACACTGCTTAACAACAAAAAAACAAACAACCCGATCAAAAAATGGGCAGAGGACATGAACAGACATTTCTCCAAAGAAGATATGAATATGGCCAATAGACACATGAAAAGATGTTCATCATCGCTAATCATCAGGGAAATGCAAATCAAAACTACACTAAGATATCACCTTACCCCCGTTAGATTGGCGAAAACATCCAAAACCAAGAACGACAAATGTTGGAGAGGTTGTGGAGAAAGAGGAACCCTCATACACTGTTGCTGGGAATGCAAACTGGTACAGCCACTATGGAAAACAGTATGGAGATTTCTCAAAAAGTTAAAAATAGAAATACCCTATGACCCAGCCATCCCATTACTGGGTATCTATCCTAAGAACCTGATATCAGATATCTCAAGAGTCCCTTGCACCCCTATGTTCATCGCAGCATTATTTACAATAGCCAAGACGTGGAACCAGCCTACATGCCCAGAAACTGATGATTGGATAAAGAAGATGTGGTATATATACACAACGGAATACTACTCAGCCATAAAAATAGACGACATTGGCCCCTTCAAAACAATGTGGATGGACCTCGAAGGCATTATGTTAAGCGAAATAAGTCAGTCAGAGAAAGACGAACTCTATATGACTCCACTCATAGGTGGAAATTAGTATATTGAGAAGGTGATCTGATCGGTGGTTACCAGGGAAAAGTGGGGGTGGGGGGAGGGCACGGAGTGGGAAGTGGTGTTCCCACAACATGACTAACAAAAATGTACAACTGAAATTTCACAAGCTTGTAAACCATCATAACATTAATAAACAAACAAAAAAAAAAGATGCTGTGGGGCCCATCTGCCCCTATGGAAAGAACGCAGCACTTTCTGCCTTGCAGCTCTAGGGCAATGTAGCACACCCAGAGCAGAAGTTCTACTTCAGCCAGATCAGGCCCGCAAAGAAACTGCGTTTCACAGGCCTTTGTAAGAGATGTTCCAGGTAGGCTGTTAGAGCACTGTGCAGAGCGAGTTGTTTCTTAGCTTCCCAAAGAGCTGGAAGCAAGATGCTTTAGGGGCCATCTGCCCTTAAGGAAAGAAGGCAGCACTTTGTGCCTTGCAGCTCTAGGGCAAATTAGCACACCCAGAGCAGAAGTTCTACTTCAGCCAGATCAGGCCCGCAAAGAAACTGCGTTTCACAGGCCTTTGTAAGAGATG
The DNA here is from genome assembly GCF_041296235.1 of Equus asinus. Lineage (NCBI taxonomy): Eukaryota > Metazoa > Chordata > Mammalia > Perissodactyla > Equidae > Equus > Equus asinus. Next base: position 71,633,566 of record NC_091790.1, on the reverse strand, counting down.
TTCCCGCTAGGCTGTTAGAGCACTGTGCAGAGTGAGTTGTTTCTTAGCTTCCCAAAGAGCTGGAAGCAAGATGCTTTGGGGCCCTTCTCACCCTTTGGAAAGAAGGCAGCACTTTGTGCCTTACAGCTCTAGGGCAATGTAGCACACCCAGAGCAGAAGTTCTTCTTCAGCCAGATCAGGCCTGCAAAGAAACTGCGTTTCACAGGCCTTTGTAAGAGATGTTCCCTGTAGGCTGTTAGAGCACTGTGCAAAGCGAGTTCTTTCTTAGCTTCCCAAAGACCTGGAAGCCAGATGCTTTGGGGGCCCTCTGCCGTTAAGTAAAGAAGGCAGCACTTTGTGCCTTTCAGCTCTAGGGCAGTGCAGCACACCCCGAGCAGAAGTTCTACTTCAGCCAGATCAGGCCTGCAAAGAAACTGCGTTTCACAGGCCTTTGTAAGAGATGTTCCCGGTAGGCTGTTAGAGCACTGTGCAGAGCGAGTTGTTTCTTAGCTTCCCAGAGAGCTGGAAGCAAGATGCTTTGGGGCCCGTTAATTTTATACCCTGCTACTTTGCTGTAGTTGTTGATTATTTCTAATAGTTTTTCTGTGGATTCTTTGGGGTTTTCTATGTATAAGATCATGTCGTCTGCAAACAACGCGAGTTTTACTTCGTTACCTATTTGGATTCCTTTTATTTTTTTTCCTGCCGAACTGCTCTGGCCAGCACCTCCAGTACTATGTTGAATAGGAGTGGTGAAAGTGGGCACCCTTGTCTTGTTCCTGTCCTCAGAGGGATGGCTTTCATCTTTTGTCCATTGAGTATGCTGTTGGCTGTGGGTCTATCATATATGGCCTTTAATATGTTGAGGTACTTTCCTTCTATACCCATTTTACTGAGGGTTTTTATCATAAATGGGTGTTGGATCTTGTCGAATGCTTTCTCTGCGTCTATTGAGATGATCATGTGGTTTTTGTTTTTCATTTTGTTGATGTAGTGTATCACGTTGATTGACTTGCGGGTGATGAACCATCCCTGTGTCCCTGGTATAAATCCCACTTGATCATGGTGTATAATCTTTTTGATGTATTGCTGTAATCGGTTTGCCAAAATTTTGTTGAGGATTTTTGCATCTATGTTCATTAGTGATATCGGCCTGTAGTTCTCCTTCTTTGTGTTGTCCTTGTCAGGTTTGGGGATCAGAGTGATGTTGGCTTCATAGAATGTGTTAGGGAGTTCTCCATCTTTCTCAATTTTCTGGAACAGTTTGAGGAGAATAGGTACAAGGAACTCACACTGCTTAACAACAAAAACATAAACAACCCGATCAAAAAATGGGCAGAGGACATGAACAGACATTTCTCCAAAGAAGAAATGAATATGGCCAATAGACACATGAAAAGATGTTCATCATCGCTAATCATCAGGGAAATGCAAATCAAAACTACACTAAGATATCACCTTACCCCCGTTAGATTGGCAAAAACATCCAAAACCAAGAACGACAAAAGTTGGAGAAATTGTGGACAAAGAGGAACCCTCATACACTGTTGGTGGGAATGCAAACTGGTACAGCCACTATGGAAAACAGTATGGAGATTTCTCAAAAAGTTAAAAATAGAAATACCCTATGACCCAGCCATCCCATTACTGGGTATCTATCCTAAGAACCTGATATCAGATATCTCAAGAGTCCGTTGCACCGCTATGTTCATCGCAGCATTATTTACAATAGCCAAGACGTGGAACCAGCCTACATGCCCAGAAACTGATGATTGGATAAAGAAGATGTGGTATATATACACAATAGAATACTACTCAGCCATAAAAATAGACGACATTGGCCCCTTCACAACAATGTGGATGGACCTCGAGGGCATTATGTTAAGCGAAATAAGTCAGTCAGAGAAAGACGAACTCTATATGACTCCGCTCATAGGCGGAAATTAGTATATTGAGAAGGAGATCTGATCGGTGGTTACCAGGGAAAAGGGGTGGTGGGGGGAGGGCATGCAGGGGGAAGTGGTGTTCCCACAACATGACTAATAAAAATGTACAACTGAAATTTCACAAGCTTGTAATCCATCATAACATTAATAAAAAAAAAAAAAAAAGATGCTTTGGGGCCCATCTGCCCCTATGGAAAGAACGCAGCACTTTGTGCCTTGCAGCTCTAGGGCAATGTAGCACACCCAGAGCAGAAGTTCTACTTCAGCCAGAACCGGCCCGCAAAGAAACTGCGTTTCACAGGCCTTTGTAAGAGATGTTCCCGGTAGGCTGTTAGAGCACTGTGCAGAGCGAGTTGTTTCTTAGCTATCCAACGAGCAGGAAGTAAGATGCTTTAGGGGCCATCTGCCCTTAAGGAAAGAAGGCAGCACTTTGTGCCTTGCAGCTCTAGGGCAAAGTAGCACACCCAGAGCAGAAGTTCTACTTCAGCCAGATCAGGCCTGCAAAGAAACTGCGTTTCACAGGCCTTTGTAAGAGATGTTCCCGGTAGGCTGTTAGAGCACTGTGCAGAGCGAGTTGTTTCTTAGCTTCCCAAAGAGCTGGAAGCAAGATGCTTTGGGGCCCTTCTCACCCTTTGGAAAGAAGGCAGCACTTTGTGCCTTTCAGCTCTAGGGCAATGCAGCACACCCCGAGCAGAAGTTCTACTTCAGCCAGATCAGGCCTGCAAAGAAACTGCGTTTCACAGGCCTTTGTAAGAGATGTTCCCGGTAGGCTGTTAGAGCACTGTGCAGAGCGAGTTGTTTCTTAGCTTCCCAGAGAGCTGGAAGCAAGATGCTTTGGGGCCCGTTAATTTTATACCCTGCTACTTTGCTGTAGTTGTTGATTATTTCTAATAGTTTTTCTGTGGATTCTTTGGGGTTTTCTATGTATAAGATCATGTCGTCTGCAAACAACACGAGTTTTACTTCTTCGTTACCTATTTGGATTCCTTTTATTTTTTTTTCCTGCCGAATTGCTCTGGCCAGCACCTCCAGTACTATGTTGAATAGGAGTGGTGAAAGTGGGCACCCTTGTCTTGTTCCTGTCCTCAGAGGGATGGCTTTCAGCTTTTGTCCATTGAGTATGATGTTGGCTGTGGGTCTATCATATATGGCCTTTATTATGTTGAGGTACTTTCCTTCTATACCCATTTTACTGAGGGTTGTTATCATAAATGGGTGTTGGATCTTGTCGAATGCTTTCTCTGCGTCTATTGAGATGATCATGTGGTTTTTGTTTTTCATTTTGTTGATGTAGTGTATCACGTTGATTGACTTGCGGGTGTTGAACCATCCCTGTGTCCCTGGTATAAATCCCACTTGATCATGGTGTATAATCTTTTTGATGTATTGCTGTAATCGGTTTGCCAAAATTTGGTTGAGGATTTTTGCATCTATGTTCATCAGTGATATCGGCCTGTAGTTCTCCTTCTTTGTGTTGTCCTTGTCAGGTTTGGGGATCAGAGTGATGTTGGCTTCATAGAATGTGTTAGGGAGTTCTCCATCTTTCTCAATTTTCTGGAACAGTTTGAGGAGAATAGGTACAAAGAACTCACACTGCTTAACAACAAAAAAACAAACAACCCGATCTAAAAATGGGCAGAGGACATGAACAGACATTTCTCCAAAGAAGATATGAATATGGCCAATAGACACATGAAAAGATGTTCATCATCGCTAATCATCAGGGAAATGCAAATCAAAACTACACTAAGATATCACCTTACCCCCGTTAGATTGGCGAAAACATCCAAAACCAAGAACGACAAATGTTGGAGAGGTTGTGGAGAAAGAGGAACCCTCATACACTGTTGCTGGGAATGCAAACTGGTACAGCCACTATGGAAAACAGTATGGAGATTTCTCAAAAAGTTAAAAATAGAAATACCCTATGACCCAGCCATCCCATTACTGGGTATCTATCCTAAGAACCTGATATCAGATATCTCAAGAGTCCCTTGCACCCCTATGTTCATCGCAGCATTATTTACAATAGCCAAGACGTGGAACCAGCCTACATGCCCAGAAACTGATGATTGGATAAAGAAGATGTGGTATATATACACAACGGAATACTACTCAGCCATAAAAAAAGACGACATTGGCCCCTTCACAACAATGTGGATGGACCTCGAGGGCATTATGTTAAGCGAAATAAGTCAGTCAGAGAAAGACGAACTCTATATGACTCCACTCATAGGTGGAAATTAGTATATTGAGAAGGTGATCTGATCGGTGGTTACCAGGGAAAAGTGGGGGTGGGGGGAGGGCACGGAGTGGGAAGTGGTGTTCCCACAACATGACTAACAAAAATGTACAACTGAAATTTCACAAGCTTGTAAACCATCATAACATTAATAAACAAACAAAAAAAAAAGATGCTGTGGGGCCCATCTGCCCCTATGGAAAGAACGCAGCACTTTCTGCCTTGCAGCTCTAGGGCAATGTAGCACACCCAGAGCAGAAGTTCTACTTCAGCCAGATCAGGCCCGCAAAGAAACTGCGTTTCACAGGCCTTTGTAAGAGATGTTCCAGGTAGGCTGTTAGAGCACTGTGCAGAGCGAGTTGTTTCTTAGCTTCCCAAAGAGCTGGAAGCAAGATGCTTTAGGGGCCATCTGCCCTTAAGGAAAGAAGGCAGCACTTTGTGCCTTGCAGCTCTAGGGCAAATTAGCACACCCAGAGCAGAAGTTCTACTTCAGCCAGATCAGGCCCGCAAAGAAACTGCGTTTCACAGGCCTTTGTAAGAGATGTTCCCGCTAGGCTGTTAGAGCACTGTGCAGAGTGAGTTGTTTCTTAGCTTCCCAAAGAGCTGGAAGCAAGATGCTTTGGGGCCCTTCTCACCCTTTGGAAAGAAGGCAGCACTTTGTGCCTTACAGCTCTAGGGCAATGTAGCACACCCAGAGCAGAAGTTCTTCTTCAGCCAGATCAGGCCTGCAAAGAAACTGCGTTTCACAGGCCTTTGTAAGAGATGTTCCCTGTAGGCTGTTAGAGCACTGTGCAGAGCGAGTTCTTTCTTAGCTTCCCAAAGACCTGGAAGCCAGATGCTTTGGGGGCCCTCTGCCGTTAAGTAAAGAAGGCAGCACTTTGTGCCTTTCAGCTCTAGGGCAGTGCAGCACACCCCGAGCAGAAGTTCTACTTCAGCCAGATCAGGCCTGCAAAGAAACTGCGTTTCACAGGCCTTTGTAAGAGATGTTCTCGGTAGGCTGTTAGAGCACTGTGCAGAGCGAGTTGTTTCTTAGCTTCCCAGAGAGCTGGAAGCAAGATGCTTTGGGGCCCGTTAATTTTATACCCTGCTACTTTGCTGTAGTTGTTGATTATTTCTAATAGTTTTTCTGTGGATTCTTTGGGGTTTTCTATGTATAAGATCATGTCGTCTGCAAACAACGCGAGTTTTACTTCGTTACCTATTTGGATTCCTTTTATTTTTTTTCCTGCCGAACTGCTCTGGCCAGCACCTCCAGTACTATGTTGAATAGGAGTGGTGAAAGTGGGCACCCTTGTCTTGTTCCTGTCCTCAGAGGGATGGCTTTCATCTTTTGTCCATTGAGTATGCTGTTGGCTGTGGGTCTATCATATATGGCCTTTAATATGTTGAGGTACTTTCCTTCTATACCCATTTTACTGAGGGTTTTTATCATAAATGGGTGTTGGATCTTGTCGAATGCTTTCTCTGCGTCTATTGAGATGATCATGTGGTTTTTGTTTTTCATTTTGTTGATGTAGTGTATCACGTTGATTGACTTGCGGGTGATGAACCATCCCTGTGTCCCTGGTATAAATCCCACTTGATCATGGTGTATAATCTTTTTGATGTATTGCTGTAATCGGTTTGCCAAAATTTTGTTGAGGATTTTTGCATCTATGTTCATTAGTGATATCGGCCTGTAGTTCTCCTTCTTTGTGTTGTCCTTGTCAGGTTTGGGGATCAGAGTGATGTTGGCTTCATAGAATGTGTTAGGGAGTTCTCCATCTTTCTCAATTTTCTGGAACAGTTTGAGGAGAATAGGTACAAGGAACTCACACTGCTTAACAACAAAAAAACAAACAACCCGATCAAAAAATGGGCAGAGGACATGAACAGACATTTCTCCAAAGAAGAAATGAATATGGCCAATAGACACATGAAAAGATGTTCATCATCGCTAATCATCAGGGAAATGCAAATCAAAACTACACTAAGATATCACCTTACCCCCGTTAGATTGGCAAAAACATCCAAAACCAAGAACGACAAAAGTTGGAGAAATTGTGGACAAAGAGGAACCCTCATACACTGTTGGTGGGAATGCAAACTGGTACAGCCACTATGGAAAACAGTATGGAGATTTCTCAAAAAGTTAAAAATAGAAATACCCTATGACCCAGCCATCCCATTACTGGGTATCTATCCTAAGAACCTGATATCAGATATCTCAAGAGTCCGTTGCACCGCTATGTTCATCGCAGCATTATTTACAATAGCCAAGACGTGGAACCAGCCTACATGCCCAGAAACTGATGATTGGATAAAGAAGATGTGGTATATATACACAATAGAATACTACTCAGGCATAAAAATAGACGACATTGGCCCCTTCACAACAATGTGGATGGACCTCGAGGGCATTATGTTAAGCGAAATAAGTCAGTCAGAGAAAGACGAACTCTATATGACTCCGCTCATAGGCGGAAATTAGTATATTGAGAAGGAGATCTGATCGGTGGTTACCAGGGAAAAGGGGTGGTGGGGGGAGGGCATGCAGGGGGAAGTGGTGTTCCCACAACATGACTAAGAAAAATGTACAACTGAAATTTCACAAGCTTGTAATCCATCATAACATTAATAAAAAAAAAAAAAAAAGATGCTTTGGGGCCCATCTGCCCCTATGGAAAGAACGCAGCACTTTGTGCCTTGCAGCTCTAGGGCAATGTAGCACACCCAGAGCAGAAGTTCTACTTCAGCCAGAACAGGCCCGCAAAGAAACTGCGTTTCACAGGCCTTTGTAAGAGATGTTCCCGGTAGGCTGTTAGAGCACTGTGCAGAGCGAGTTGTTTCTTAGCTATCCAACGAGCAGGAAGCAAGATGCTTTAGGGGCCATCTGCCCTTAAGGAAAGAAGGCAGCACTTTGTGCCTTGCAGCTCTAGGGCAAAGTAGCACACCCAGAGCAGAAGTTCTACTTCAGCCAGATCAGGCCTGCAAAGAAACTGCGTTTCACAGGCCTTTGTAAGAGATGTTCCCCGTAGGCTGTTAGAGCACTGTGCAGAGCGAGTTGTTTCTTAGCTTCCCAAAGAGCTGGAAGCAAGATGCTTTGGGGCCCTTCTCACCCTTTGGAAAGAAGGCAGCACTTTGTGCCTTTCAGCTCTAGGGCAATGCAGCACACCCCGAGCAGAAGTTCTACTTCAGCCAGATCAGGCCTGCAAAGAAACTGCGTTTCACAGGCCTTTGTAAGAGATGTTCCCGGTAGGCTGTTAGAGCACTGTGCAGAGCGAGTTGTTTCTTAGCTTCCCAGAGAGCTGGAAGCAAGATGCTTTGGGGCCCGTTAATTTTATACCCTGCTACTTTGCTGTAGTTGTTGATTATTTCTAATAGTTTTTCTGTGGATTCTTTGGGGTTTTCTATGTATAAGATCATGTCGTCTGCAAACAACACGAGTTTTACTTCTTCGTTACCTATTTGGATTCCTTTTATTTTTTTTTCCTGCCGAATTGCTCTGGCCAGCACCTCCAGTACTATGTTGAATAGGAGTGGTGAAAGTGGGCACCCTTGTCTTGTTCCTGTCCTCAGAGGGATGGCTTTCAGCTTTTGTCCATTGAGTATGATGTTGGCTGTGGGTCTATCATATATGGCCTTTATTATGTTGAGGTACTTTCCTTCTATACCCATTTTACTGAGGGTTGTTATCATAAATGGGTGTTGGATCTTGTCGAATGCTTTCTCTGCGTCTATTGAGATGATCATGTGGTTTTTGTTTTTCATTTTGTTGATGTAGTGTATCACGTTGATTGACTTGCGGGTGTTGAACCATCCCTGTGTCCCTGGTATAAATCCCACTTGATCATGGTGTATAATCTTTTTGATGTATTGCTGTAATCGGTTTGCCAAAATTTGGTTGAGGATTTTTGCATCTATGTTCATCAGTGATATCGGCCTGTAGTTCTCCTTCTTTGTGTTGTCCTTGTCAGGTTTGGGGATCAGAGTGATGTTGGCTTCATAGAATGTGTTAGGGAGTTCTCCATCTTTCTCAATTTTCTGGAACAGTTTGAGGAGAATAGGTACAAAGAACTCACACTGCTTAACAACAAAAAAACAACCCGATCAAAAAATGGGCAGAGGACATGAACAGACATTTCTCCAAAGAAGATATGAATATGGCCAATAGACACATGAAAAGATGTTCATCATCGCTAATCATCAGGGAAATGCAAATCAAAACTACACTAAGATATCACCTTACCCCCGTTAGATTGGCAAAAACATCCAAAACCAAGAACGACAAATGTTGGAGAGGTTGTGGAGAAAGAGGAACCCTCATACACTGTTGGTGGGAATGCAAACTGGTACAGCCACTATGGAAAACAGTATGGAGATTTCTCAAAAAGTTAAAAATAGAAATACCCTATGACCCAGCCATCCCATTACTGGGTATCTATCCTAAGAACCTGATATCATATATCTCAAGAGTCCGTTGCACCCCTATGTTCATCGCAGCATTATTTACAATAGCCAAGACGTGCAACCAGCCTACATGCCCAGAAACTGATGATTGGATAAAGAAGATGTGGTATATATACACAACGGAATACTACTCAGCCATAAAAAAAGACGACATTGGCCCCTTCACAACAATGTGGATGGACCTCGAGGGCATTATGTTAAGCGAAATAAGTCAGTCAGAGAAAGACGAACTCTATATGACTCCACTCATAGGTGGAAATTAGTATATTGAGAAGGAGATCTGATCGGTGGTTACCAGGGGAAAGGGGGGGTGGGGGCAGGGCACGGAGGGGGAAGTGGTGTTCCCACAACATGACTAATAAAAATGTACAACTGAAATTTCACAAGCTTGTAATCCATCATAACATTAATAAACAACAACAACAAAAAAAAGATGCTTTTGGGCCCATCTGCCCCTATGGAAAGAACGCAGCACTTTCTGCCTTGCAGCTCTAGGGCAATGTAGCACACCCAGAGCAGAAGTTCTTCTTCAGCCAGATCAGGCCCGCAAAGAAACTGCGTTTCACAGGCCTTTGTAAGAGATGTTCCCGGTAGGCTGTTAGAGCACTGTGGAGAGCGAGTTGTTTCTTAGCTTCCCAAAGAGCTGGAAGCAAGATGCTTTAGGGGCCATCTGCCCTTAAGGAAAGAAGGCAGCACTTTGTGCCTTGCAGCTCTAGGGCAAATAGGCACACCCAGAGCAGAAGTTCTACTTCAGCCAGATCAGGCCCGCAAAGAAACTGCGTTTCACAGGCCTTTGTAAGAGATGTTCCCGGTAGGCTGTTAGAGCACTGTGCAGAGTGAGTTGTTTCTTAGCTTCCCAAAGAGCTGGAAGCAAGATGCTTTGGGGCCCTTCTCACCCTTTGGAAAGAAGGCAGCACTTTGTGCCTTACAGCTCTAGGGCAATGTAGCACACCCAGAGCAGAAGTTCTTCTTCAGCCAGATCAGGCCTGCAAAGAAACTTCGTTTCACAGGCCTTTGTAAGAGATGTTCCCGGTAGGCTGTTAGAGCACTGTGCAGAGCGAGTTCTTTCTTAGCTTCCCAAAGACCTGGAAGCCAGATGCTTTGGGGGCCATCTGCCGTTAAGTAAAGAAGGCAGCACTTTGTGCCTTTCAGCTCTAGGGCAATGCAGCACACCCCGAGCAGAAGTTCTACTTCAGCCAGATCAGGCCTGCAAAGAAACTGCGTTTCACAGGCCTTTGTAAGAGATGTTCCCGGTAGGCTGTTAGAGCACTGTGCAGAGCGAGTTGTTTCTTAGCTTCCCAGAGAGCTGGAAGCAAGATGCTTTGGGGCCCGTTAATTTTATACCCTGTTACTTTGCTGTAGTTGTTGATTATTTCTAATAGTTTTTCTCTGGATTCTTTGGGGTTTTCTATGTATAAGATCATGTCGTCTGCAAACAACGCGAGTTTTACTTCTTCGTTACCTATTTGGATTCCTTTTATTTATTTTTCCTGCCGAATTGCTCTGGCCAGCACCTCCAGTACTATGTTGAATAGGAGTGGTGAAAGTGGGCACCCTTGTCTTGTTCCTGTCCTCAGAGGGATGGCTTTCAGCTTTTGTCCATTGAGTATGATGTTGGCTGTGGGTCTATCATATATGGCCTTTATTATGTTGAGGTACTTTCCTTCTATACCCATTTTACTGAGGGTTTTTATCATAAAAGGGTGTTGGATCTTGTCGAATGCTTTCTCTGCGTCTATTGAGATGATCATGTGGTTTTTGTTTTTCATTTTGTTGATGTAGTGTATCACGTTGATTGACTTGCGGGTGTTGAACCATCCCTGTGTCCCTGGTATAAATCCCACTTGATCCTGGTGTATAATCTTTTTGATGTATTGCTGTAATCGGTTTGCCAAAATTTTGTTGAGGATTTTTGCATCTATGTTCATTAGTGATATCGGCCTGTAGTTCTCCTTCTTTGTGTTGTCCTTGTCAGGTTTGGGGATCAGAGTGATGTTGGCTTCATAGAATGTGTTAGGGAGTTCTCCATCTTTCTCAATTTTCTGGAACAGTTTGAGGAGAATAGGTACAAGGAACTCACACTGCTTAACAACAAAAAAACAAACAACCCGATCAAAAAATGGGCAGAGGACATGAACAGACATTTCTCCAAAGAAGAAATGAATATGGCCAATAGACACATGAAAAGATGTTCATCATCGCTAATCATCAGGGAAATGCAAATCAAAACTACACTAAGATATCACCTTACCCCCGTTAGATTGGCAAAAACATCCAAAACCAAGAACGACAAAAGTTGGAGAAATTGTGGACAAAGAGGAACCCTCATACACTGTTGGTGGGAATGCAAACTGGTACAGCCACTATGGAAAACAGTATGGAGATTTCTCAAAAAGTTAAAAATAGAAATACCCTATGACCCAGCCATCCCATTACTGGGTATCTATCCTAAGAACCTGATATCAGATATCTCAAGAGTCCGTTGCACCGCTATGTTCATCGCAGCATTATTTACAATAGCCAAGACGTGGAACCAGCCTACATGCCCAGAAACTGATGATTGGATAAAGAAGATGTGGTATATATACACAATAGAATACTACTCAGCCATAAAAATAGACGACATTGGCCCCTTCACAACAATGTGGATGGACCTCGAGGGCATTATGTTAAGCGAAATAAGTCAGTCAGAGAAAGACGAACTCTATATGACTCCGCTCATAGGCGGAAATTAGTATATTGAGAAGGAGATCTGATCGGTGGTTACCAGGGAAAAGGGGTGGTGGGGGGAGGGCATGCAGGGGGAAGTGGTGTTCCCACAACATGACTAAGAAAAATGTACAACTGAAATTTCACAAGCTTGTAATCCATCATAACATTAATAAAAAAAAAAAAAAAGATGCTTTGGGGCCCATCTGCCCCTATGGAAAGAACGCAGCACTTTGTGCCTTGCAGCTCTAGGGCAATGTAGCACACCCAGAGCAGAAGTTCTACTTCAGCCAGAACAGGCCCGCAAAGAAACTGCGTTTCACAGGCCTTTGTAAGAGATGTTCCCGGTAGGCTGTTAGAGCACTGTGCAGAGCGAGTTGTTTCTTAGCTATCCAACGAGCAGGAAGCAAGATGCTTTAGGGGCCATCTGCCCTTAAGGAAAGAAGGCAGCACTTTGTGCCTTGCAGCTCTAGGGCAAAGTAGCACACCCAGAGCAGAAGTTCTACTTCAGCCAGATCAGGCCTGCAAAGAAACTGCGTTTCACAGGCCTTTGTAAGAGATGTTCCCGGTAGGCTGTTAGAGCACTGTGCAGAGCGAGTTGTTTCTTAGCTTCCCAAAGAGCTGGAAGCAAGATGCTTTGGGGCCCTTCTCACCCTTTGGAAAGAAGGCAGCACTTTGTGCCTTTCAGCTCTAGGGCAATGCAGCACACCCCGAGCAGAAGTTCTACTTCAGCCAGATCAGGCCTGCAAAGAAACTGCGTTTCACAGGCCTTTGTAAGAGATGTTCCCGGTAGGCTGTTAGAGCACTGTGCAGAGCGAGTTGTTTCTTAGCTTCCCAGAGAGCTGGAAGCAAGATGCTTTGGGGCCCGTTAATTTTATACCCTGCTACTTTGCTGTAGTTGTTGATTATTTCTAATAGTTTTTCTGTGGATTCTTTGGGGTTTTCTATGTATAAGATCATGTCGTCTGCAAACAACACGAGTTTTACTTCTTCGTTACCTATTTGGATTCCTTTTATTTTTTTTTCCTGCCGAATTGCTCTGGCCAGCACCTCCAGTACTATGTTGAATAGGAGTGGTGAAAGTGGGCACCCTTGTCTTGTTCCTGTCCTCAGAGGGATGGCTTTCAGCTTTTGTCCATTGAGTATGATGTTGGCTGTGGGTCTATCATATATGGCCTTTATTATGTTGAGGTACTTTCCTTCTATACCCATTTTACTGAGGGTTGTTATCATAAATGGGTGTTGGATCTTGTCGAATGCTTTCTCTGCGTCTATTGAGATGATCATGTGGTTTTTGTTTTTCATTTTGTTGATGTAGTGTATCACGTTGATTGACTTGCGGGTGTTGAACCATCCCTGTGTCCCTGGTATAAATCCCACTTGATCATGGTGTATAATCTTTTTGATGTATTGCTGTAATCGGTTTGCCAAAATTTGGTTGAGGATTTTTGCATCTATGTTCATCAGTGATATCGGCCTGTAGTTCTCCTTCTTTGTGTTGTCCTTGTCAGGTTTGGGGATCAGAGTGATGTTGGCTTCATAGAATGTGTTAGGGAGTTCTCCATCTTTCTCAATTTTCTGGAACAGTTTGAGGAGAATAGGTACAAAGAACTCACACTGCTTAACAACAAAAAAACAACCCGATCAAAAAATGGGCAGAGGACATGAACAGACATTTCTCCAAAGAAGATATGAATATGGCCAATAGACACATGAAAAGATGTTCATCATCGCTAATCATCAGGGAAATGCAAATCAAAACTACACTAAGATATCACCTTACCCCCGTTAGATTGGCAAAAACATCCAAAACCAAGAACGACAAATGTTGGAGAGGTTGTGGAGAAAGAGGAACCCTCATACACTGTTGGTGGGAATGCAAACTGGTACAGCCACTATGGAAAACAGTATGGAGATTTCTCAAAAAGTTAAAAATAGAAATACCCTATGACCCAGCCATCCCATTACTGGGTATCTATCCTAAGAACCTGATATCATATATCTCAAGAGTCCGTTGCACCCCTATGTTCATCGCAGCATTATTTACAATAGCCAAGACGTGGAACCAGCCTACATGCCCAGAAACTGATGATTGGATAAAGAAGATGTGGTATATATACACAACGGAATACTACTCAGCCATAAAAAAAGACGACATTGGCCCCTTCACAACAATGTGGATGGACCTCGAGGGCATTATGTTAAGCGAAATAAGTCAGTCAGAGAAAGACGAACTCTATATGACTCCACTCATAGGTGGAAATTAGTATATTGAGAAGGAGATCTGATCGGTGGTTACCAGGGGAAAGGGGGGGTGGGGGCAGGGCACGGAGGGGGAAGTGGTGTTCCCACAACATGACTAATAAAAATGTACAACTGAAATTTCACAAGCTTGTAATCCATCATAACATTAATAAACAACAACAACAAAAAAAAGATGCTTTTGGGCCCATCTGCCCCTATGGAAAGAACGCAGCACTTTCTGCCTTGCAGCTCTAGGGCAATGTAGCACACCCAGAGCAGAAGTTCTTCTTCAGCCAGATCAGGCCCGCAAAGAAACTGCGTTTCACAGGCCTTTGTAAGAGATGTTCCCGGTAGGCTGTTAGAGCACTGTGGAGAGCGAGTTGTTTCTTAGCTTCCCAAAGAGCTGGAAGCAAGATGCTTTAGGGGCCATCTGCCCTTAAGGAAAGAAGGCAGCACTTTGTGCCTTGCAGCTCTAGGGCAAATAGGCACACCCAGAGCAGAAGTTCTACTTCAGCCAGATCAGGCCCGCAAAGAAACTGCGTTTCACAGGCCTTTGTAAGAGATGTTCCCGGTAGGCTGTTAGAGCACTGTGCAGAGTGAGTTGTTTCTTAGCTTCCCAAAGAGCTGGAAGCAAGATGCTTTGGGGCCCTTCTCACCCTTTGGAAAGAAGGCAGCACTTTGTGCCTTACAGCTCTAGGGCAATGTAGCACACCCAGAGCAGAAGTTCTTCTTCAGCCAGATCAGGCCTGCAAAGAAACTTCGTTTCACAGGCCTTTGTAAGAGATGTTCCCGGTAGGCTGTTAGAGCACTGTGCAGAGCGAGTTCTTTCTTAGCTTCCCAAAGACCTGGAAGCCAGATGCTTTGGGGGCCATCTGCCGTTAAGTAAAGAAGGCAGCACTTTGTGCCTTTCAGCTCTAGGGCAATGCAGCACACCCCGAGCAGAAGTTCTACTTCAGCCAGATCAGGCCTGCAAAGAAACTGCGTTTCACAGGCCTTTGTAAGAGATGTTCCCGGTAGGCTGTTAGAGCACTGTGCAGAGCGAGTTGTTTCTTAGCTTCCCAGAGAGCTGGAAGCAAGATGCTTTGGGGCCCGTTAATTTTATACCCTGTTACTTTGCTGTAGTTGTTGATTATTTCTAATAGTTTTTCTCTGGATTCTTTGGGGTTTTCTATGTATAAGATCATGTCGTCTGCAAACAACGCGAGTTTTACTTCTTCGTTACCTATTTGGATTCCTTTTATTTATTTTTCCTGCCGAATTGCTCTGGCCAGCACCTCCAGTACTATGTTGAATAGGAGTGGTGAAAGTGGGCACCCTTGTCTTGTTCCTGTCCTCAGAGGGATGGCTTTCAGCTTTTGTCCATTGAGTATGATGTTGGCTGTGGGTCTATCATATATGGCCTTTATTATGTTGAGGTACTTTCCTTCTATACCCATTTTACTGAGGGTTTTTATCATAAAAGGGTGTTGGATCTTGTCGAATGCTTTCTCTGCGTCTATTGAGATGATCATGTGGTTTTTGTTTTTCATTTTGTTGATGTAGTGTATCACGTTGATTGACTTGCGGGTGTTGAACCATCCCTGTGTCCCTGGTATAAATCCCACTTGATCCTGGTGTATAATCTTTTTGATGTATTGCTGTAATCGGTTTGCCAAAATTTTGTTGAGGATTTTTGCATCTATGTTCATCAGTGATATCGGCCTGTAGTTCTCCTTCTTTGTGTTGTCCTTGTCAGGTTTGGGGATCAGAGTGATGTTGGCTTCATAGAATGTGTTAGGGAGTTCTCCATCTTTCTCAATTTTCTGGAACAGTTTGAGGAGAATAGGTACAAAGAACTCACACTGCTTAACAACAAAAAAACAAACAACCCGATCAAAAAATGGGCAGAGGACATGAACAGACATTTCTCCAAAGAAGATATGAATATGGCCAATAGACACATGAAAAGATGTTCATCATCGCTAATCATCAGGGAAATGCAAATCAAAACTACACTAAGATATCACCTTACCCCCGTTAGATTGGCAAAAACATCCAAAACCAAGAACGACAAATGTTGGAGAGGTTGTGGAGAAAGAGGAACCCTCATACACTGTTGGTGGGAATGCAAACTGGTACAGCCACTATGGAAAACAGTATGGAGATTTCTCAAAAAGTTAAAAATAGAAATACCCTATGACCCAGCCATCCCATTACTGGGTATCTATCCTGAGAACCTGATATCAGATATCTCAAGAGTCCGTTGCACCCCTATGTTCATCGCAGCATTATTTACAATAGCCAAGACGTGGAACCAGCCTACATGCCCAGAAACTGATGATTGGATAAAGAAGATGTGGTATATATACACAACGGAATACTACTCAGCCATAAAAAAAGACGACATTTTCCCATTCACAACAATGTGGATGGACCTCGAGGGCATCATGTTAAGCGAAATAAGTCAGTCAGAGAAAGACAGACTCTATATGTCTCCACTCATAGGTGGAAATTAGTATATTGAGAAGGAGATCTGATCGGTGGTTACCAGGGAAAAGGGGGGGTGGGGGCAGGGCACGGAGGGGGAAGTGGTGTTCCCACAACATGACTAACAAAAATGTACGACTGAAATTTCACAAGCTTGTAATCCATCATAACATTAATAAACAAACAAAAAAAAAAAGATGCTTTGGGGCCCATCTGCCCCTATGGAAAGAACGCAGCACTTTGTGCCTTGCAGCTCTAGGGCAATGTAGCACACCCAGAGCAGAAGTTCTACTTCAGCCAGATCAGGCCCGCAAAGAAACTGCGTTTCACAGGCCTTTGTAAGAGATGTTCCCGGTAGGCTGTTAGAGCACTGTGCAGAGCGAGTTGTTTCTTAGCTTCCCAACGAGCTGGAAGCAAGATGCTTTAGGGGCCATCTGCCCTTAAGTAAAGAAGGCAGCACTTTGTGCCTTGCAGCTCTAGGGCAATGTAGCACACCCAGAGCAGAAGTTCTACTTCAGCCAGATCAGGCCTGCAAAGAAACTGCGTTTCACAGGCCTTTGTGAGAGATGTTCCCTGTAGGCTGTTAGAGCACTGTGCAGAGCGAGTTCTTTCTTAGCTTCCCAAAGACCTGGAAGCAAGATGCTTTGGGGGCCATCTGCCGTTAAGTAAAGAAGGCAGCACTTTGTGCCTTTCAGCTCTAGGGCAGTGCAGCACACCCCGAGCAGAAGTTCTACTTCAGCCAGATCAGGCCTGCAAAGAAACTGCGTTTCACAGGCCTTTGTAAGAGATGTTCCCGGTAGGCTGTTAGAGCACTGTGCAGAGCGAGTTGTTTCTTAGCTTCCCAGAGAGCTGGAAGCAAGATGCTTTGGGGCCCGTTAATTTTATACCCTGCTACTTTACTGTAGTTGTTGATTATTTCTAATAGTTTTTCTGTGGATTCTTTGGGGTTTTGTATGTATAAGATCATGTCGTCTGCAAACAACGCGAGTTTTACTTCTTCGTTACCTATTTGGATTCCTTTTATTTTTTTTTCCTGCCAAATTGCTCTGGCCAGCACCTCCAGTACTATGTTGAATAGGAGTGGTGAAAGTGGGCACCCTTGTCTTGTTCCTGTCCTCAGAGGTATGGCTTTCAGCTTTTGTCCATTGAGTATGATGTTGGCTGTGTGTCTATCATATATGGCCTTTATTATGTTGAGGTACTTTCCTTCTATACCCATTTTACTGAGGGTTTTTATCATAAATGGGTGTTGGATCTTGTCGAATGCTTTCTCTGCGTCTATTGAGATGATCATGTGGTTTTTGTTTTTCATTTTGTTGATGTAGTGTATCACGTTGATTGACTTGCGGGTGTTGAACCATCCCTGTGTCCCTGGTATAAATCCCACTTGATCATGGTGTATAATCTTTTTGATGTATTGCTGTAATCGGTTTGCCAAAATTTGGTTGAGGATTTTTGCATCTATGTTCATCAGTGATATCGGCCTGTAGTTCTCCTTCTTTGTGTTGTCCTTGTCAGGTTTGGGGATCAGAGTGATGTTGGCTTCATAGAATGTGTTAGGGAGTTCTCCATCTTTCTCAATTTTCTGGAACAGTTTGAGGAGAATAGGTACAAAGAACTCACACTGCTTAACAACAAAAAAACAAACAACCCGATCAAAAAATGGCCAGAGGACATGAACAGACATTTCTCAAAAGAATATATGAATATGGCCAATAGACACATGAAAAGATGTTCATCATCGCTAATCATCAGGGAAATGCAAATCAAAACTACACTAAGATATCACCTTACCCCCGTTAGATTGGCAAAAACATCCAAAACCAAGAATGACGAATGTTGGAGAGGTTGTGGAGAAAGAGGAACCCTCATTCACTGTTGGTGGGAATGCAAACTGGTACAGCCACTATGGAAAACAGTATGGAGATTTCTCAAAAAGTTAAAAATAGAAATACCCTATGACCCAGCCATCCCATTACTGGGTATCTATCCTAAGAACCTGATATCAGATATCTCAAGAGTCCGTTGCACCCCTATGTTCATCGCAGCATTATTTACAATAGCCAAGACGTGGAACCAGCCTACATGCCCAGAAACTGATGATTGGATAAAGAAGATGTGGTATATATACACAATGGAATACTACTCAGCCATAAAAAAGACGACATTGGCCCATTCACAACAATGTGGATGGACCTCGAGGGCATTATCTTAAGCGAAATAAGTCAGTCAGAGAAAGACGAACTCTATATGACTCCACTCATAGGTGGAAATTAGTATATTGAGAAGGAGATCTGATCGGTGGTTACCAGGGAAAAGGGGGGGTGGGGGAGGGCACGGAGGGGGAAGTGGTGTTCCCACAACATGACTAACAAAAATGTACAACTGAAATTTCACAAGCTTGTAATCCATCATAACATTAATAAACAACAACAACAAAAAAAAGATGCTTTGGGGCCCATCTGCCCCTATGGAAAGAACGCAGCACTTTGTGCCTTGCAGCTCTAGGGCAATGTAGCACACCCAGAGCAGAAGTTCTACTTCAGTCAGATCAGGCACGCAAAGAAACTGCGTTTCACAGGCCTTTGTAAGAGATGTTCCCGGTAGGCTGTTAGAGCACTGTGCAGAGCGAGTTGTTTCTTAGCTTCCCAAGGAGATGGAAGCAAGATGCTTTAGGGGCCATGTGCCCTTAAGGAAAGAAGGCAGCACTATGTGTCTTGCAGCTCTAGGGCAACGTAGCACACCCAGAGCAGTTGTTCTACTTCTGCCAAGTCAGGCCTGCAAAGAAACTTCCTTTCACAGGCCTTTGTAAGAGATGTTCCCAGTAGGCTGTTAGAGCACTGTGCAGAGCGAGTTGTTTCTTAGCTTCCCAAAGAGCTGGAAGCAAGATGCTTTGGGGCCAATCTGCCCCTATGGAAAGAACGCAGCACTTTGTGCCTTGCAGCTCTAGGGCAATGCAGCACACCCCGAGCAGAAGTTTTACTTCAGCCAGATCAGGCCTGCAAAGAAACTGCGTTTCACAGGCCTTTGTAAGAGATGTTCCCGGTAGGCTGTTAGAGCACTGTGCAGAGCGAGTTGTTTCTTAGCTTCCCAGAGATGGAAGCAAGATGCTTTGGGGCCCTTCTCACCCTTTGGAAAGAAGGCAGCACTTTGTGCCTTGCAGCTCTGGGGCAATGTAGCACACCCAAAGCAGAAGTTCTACTTCAGCCAGATCAGGACTGCAAAGAAACTGCGTTTCACAGGCCTTTGTAAGAGATGTTCCCTGTAAGCTGTTAGAGCACTGTGCAGAGCGAGTTGTTTCTTAGCTTCCCAAGGAGATGGAAGCAAGATGCTTTAGGTCCATCAGCCCTTAAGGAAAGAAGGCAGCACTTTGTGCCTTGCAGCTCTAGGGCAATGTAGCACTCCCAGAGCAGATGTTCTACTTCTGCCAGGTCAGGCCTGCAAAGAAACTGCGTTTCACAGGCCTTTGTAAGAGATGTTCCCGGTAGGCTGTTAGAGCACTGTGCAAAGCGAGTTGTTTCCTAGCTTCCCAAAGAGCTGGAAGCAAGATTCTTTGGGGCCCTCTCACCCTTTGGAAAGAAGGCAGCACTTTGTGCCTTGCAGCTCTAGGGCAGTGTAGCACACCCAGAGCCGAAGTTCTACTTCAGCTAGATCAGACCTGCAAAGAAACTTCGTTTCACAGGCCTTTGTAAGAGATGTTCCCGGTAGGCTGTAAGAGCACTGTGCAGAGCGACTAGTTTCTTAGCTTCCCAGAGAGCTGGAAGCAAGATGCTTTGGGGCCCATCTGCCCCTATGGAAAGAACGCAGCACTTTGTGCCTTGCAGCTCTAGGGCAATGCAGCACACCCCGAGCAGAAGTTCTACTTCAGCCAGATCAGGCCTGCAAAAAAACTGCGTTTCACAGGCCTTTGTAAGAGATGTTCCCGGTAGGCTGTTAGAGCACTGTGCAGAGCGAGTTGTTTCTTAGCTTCCCAACGAGCTGGAAGCAAGATGCTTTAGGGGCAATCTGCCCTTAAGGAAAGAAGGCAGCACTTTGTGCCTTGCAGCTCTAGGGCAAAGTAGCACACCCAGAACAGAAGTTCTTCTTCAGCCAGATCAGGCCTGCAAAGAAACTGCGTTTCACAGGCCTTTGTAAGAGATGTTCCCGGTAGGCTGTTAGAGCACTGTGCAGAGCGAGTTGTTTCTTAGCTTCCCAAAGACCTGGAAGCCAGATGCTTTGGGGGCCATCTGCCGTTAAGTAAAGAAGGCAGCACTTTGTGCCTTTCAGCTCTAGGGCAATGCAGCACACCCCCAGCAGAAGTTCTACTTCAGCCAGATCAGGCCTGCAAAGAAACTGCGTTTCACAGGCCTTTGTAAGAGATGTTCCGGTAGGCTGTTAGAGCACTGTGCAGAGCGAGTTGTTTCTTAGCTTCCCAGAGAGCTGGAAGCAAGATGCTTTGGGGCCCGTTAATTTTATACCCTGCTACTTTGCTGTAGTTGTTGATTATTTCTAATAGTTTTTCTGTGGATTCTTTGGGGTTTTCTATGTATAAGATCATGTCGTCTTCAAACAACGCGAGTTTTACTTCTTCGTTACCTATTTGGATTCCTTTTATTTTTTTTTCCTGCCGAATTGCTCTGGCCAGCACCTCCAGTACTATGTTGAATAGGAGTGGTGAAAGTGGGCACCCTTGTCTTGTTCCTGTCCTCATAGGGATGGCTTTCAGCTTTTGTCCATTGAGTATGATGTTGGCTGTGGGTCTATCATATATGGCCTTTATTATGTTGAGGTACTTTCCTTCTATACCCATTTTACTGAGGGTTTTTATCATAAATGGGTGTTGGATCTTGTCGAATGCTTTCTCTGCGTCTATTGAGATGATCATGTGGTTTTTGTTTTTCATTTTGTTGATGTAGTGTATCACGTTGATTGACTTGCGGGTGTTGAACCATCCCTGTGTCCCTGGTATAAATCCCACTTGATCATGGTGTATAATCTTTTTGATGTATTGCTGTAATCGGTTTGCCAAAATTTGGTTGAGGATTTTTGCATCTATGTTCATCAGTGATATCGGCCTGTAGTTCTCCTTCTTTGTGTTGTCCTTGTCAGGTTTGGGGATCAGAGTGATGTTGGCTTCATAGAATGTGTTAGGGAATTCTCCATCTTTCTCAATTTTCTGGAACAGTTTGAGGAGAATAGGTACAAAGAACTCACACTGCTTAACAACAAAAAAACAAACAACCCGATCAAAAAATGGGCAGAGGACATGAACAGACAGTTCTCCAAAGAAGATATGAATATGGCCAATAGACACATGAAAAGATGTTCATCATCGCTAATCATCAGGGAAATGCAAATCACAACTACACTAAGATATCACCTTACCCCCGTTAGATTGGCAAATACATCCAAAACCAAGAACGACAAATGTTGGAGAGGTTGTGGAGAAAGAGGAACCCTCATACACTGTTGGTGGGAATGCAAACTGGTACAGCCACTATGGAAAACAGTATGGAGATTTCTCAAAAAGTTAAAAATAGAAATACCCTATGACCCAGCCATCCCATTACTGGGTATCTATCCTAAGAACCTGATATCAGATATCTCAAGAGTCCGTTGCACCCCTATGTTCATCGCAGCATTATTTACAATAGCCAAGACGTGGAACCAGCCTACATGCCCAGAAACTGATGATTGGATAAAGAAGATGTGGTATATATACACAATGGAATACTACTCAGCCATAAAAAAAGACGACATTGGCCCATTCCCAACAATGTGGATGGACCTCGAGGGCATTATGTTAAGCGAAATAAGTCAGTCAGAGAAAGACGAACTCTATATGACTCCACTCATAGGTGGAAATTAGTATATTGAGAAGGAGATCTGATCGGTGGTTACCAGGGAAAAGGGGGGGTGGGGGAGGGCACGGAGGGGGAAGTGGTGTTCCCACAATATGACTAACAAAAATGTACAACTGAAATTTCACAAGCTTGTAATCCATCATAAGATTAATAAACAACAACAACAAAAAAAAGATGCTTTGGGGCCCATCTGCCCCTATGGAAAGAACGCAGCACTTTGTGCCTTGCAGCTCTAGGGCAATGTAGCACACCCAGAGCAGAAGTTCTACTTCAGCCAGATCAGGCCCGCAAAGAAACTGCGTTTCACAGGCCTTTGTAAGAGATGTTCCCGGTAGGCTGTAAGAGCACTGTGCAGAGCGACTAGTTTCTTAGCTTCCCAGAGAGCTGGAAGCAAGATGCTTTGGGGCCCATCTGCCCCTATGGAAAGAACGCAGCACTTTGTGCCTTGCAGCTCTAGGGCAATGCAGCACACCCCGAGCAGAAGTTCTACTTCAGCCAGATCAGGCCTGCAAAAAAACTGCGTTTCACAGGCCTTTGTAAGAGATGTTCCTGGTAGGCTGTTAGAGCACTGTGCAGAGCGAGTTGTTTCTTAGCTTCCCAACGAGCTGGAAGCAAGATGCTTTAGGGGCAATCTGCCCTTAAGGAAAGAAGGCAGCACTTTGTGCCTTGCAGCTCTAGGGCAAAGTAGCACACCCAGAGCAGAAGTTCTTCTTCAGCCAGATCAGGCCTGCAAAGAAACTGCGTTTCACAGGCCTTTGTAAGAGATGTTCCCGGTAGGCTGTTAGAGCACTGTGCAGAGCGAGTTGTTTCCTAGCTTCCCAAAGAGCTGGAAGCAAGATGCTTTGGGGCCCTTCTCACCCTTTGGAAAGAAGGCAGAACTTTGTGCCTTGCAGCTCTAGGGCAATGTAGCACACCCAAAGCAGAAGTTCTACTTCAGCCAGATCAGACCTGCAAAGAAACTGCGTTTCACAGGCCTTTGTAAGAGATGTTCCCTGTAGGCTGTTAGAGCACTGTGCAGAGCGAGTTGTTTCTTAGCTTCCCAAGGAGATGGAAGCAAGATGCTTTAGGGGCCATGTGCCCTTAAGGAAAGAAGGCAGCACTATGTGTCTTGCAGCTCTAGGGCAACGTAGCACACCCAGAGCAGTTGTTCTACTTCTGCCAAGTCAGGCCTGCAAAGAAACTTCGTTTCACAGGCCTTTGTAAGAGATGTTCCCAGTAGGCTGTTAGAGCACTGTGCAGAGCGAGTTGTTTCTTAGCTTCCCAAAGAGCTGGAAGCAAGATGCTTTGGGGCCAATCTGCCCCTATGGAAAGAACGCAGCACTTTGTGCCTTGCAGCTCTAGGGCAATGCAGCACACCCCGAGCAGAAGTTTTACTTCAGCCAGATCAGGCCTGCAAAGAAACTGCGTTTCACAGGATTTTGTAAGAGATGTTCCCGGTAGGCTGTTAGAGCACTGTGCAGAGCGAGTTGTTTCTTAGCTTCCCAGAGATGGAAGCAAGATGCTTTGGGGCCCTTCTCACCCTTTGGAAAGAAGGCAGCACTTTGTGCCTTGCAGCTCTGGGGCAATGTAGCACACCCAAAGCAGAAGTTCTACTTCAGCCAGATCAGACCTGCAAAGAAACTGCGTTTCACAGGCCTTTGTAAGAGATGTTCCCTGTAGGCTGTTAGAGCACTGTGCAGAGCGAGTTGTTTCTTAGCTTCCCAAGGAGATGGAAGCAAGATGCTTTAGGGGCCATCAGCCCTTAAGGAAAGAAGGCAGCACTTTGTGCCTTGCAGCTCTAGGGCAATGTAGCACTCCCAGAGCAGATGTTCTACTTCTGCCAGGTCAGGCCTGCAAAGAAACTGCGTTTCACAGGCCTTTGTAAGAGATGTTCCCGGTAGGCTGTTAGAGCACTGTGCAGAGCGAGTTGTTTCCTAGCTTCCCAAAGAGCTGGAAGCAAGATGCTTAGGGGCCCTCTCACCCTTTGGAAAGAAGGCAGCACTTTGTGCCTTGCAGCTCTAGGGCAATGTAGCACACCCAGAGCCGAAGTTCTACTTCAGCTAGATCAGACCTGCAAAGAAACTTCGTTTCACAGGCCTTTGTAAGAGATGTTCCCGGTAGGCTGTAAGAGCACTGTGCAGAGCGACTAGTTTCTTAGCTTCCCAGAGAGCTGGAAGCAAGATGCTTTGGGGCCCATCTGCCCCTATGGAAAGAACGCAGCACTTTGTGCCTTGCAGCTCTAGGGCAATGCAGCACACCCCGAGCAGAAGTTCTACTTCAGCCAGATCAGGCCTGCAAAAAAACTGCGTTTCACAGGCCTTTGTAAGAGATGTTCCTGGAAGGCTGTTAGAGCACTGTGCAGAGCGAGTTGTTTCTTAGCTTCCCAACGAGCTGGAAGCAAGATGCTTTAGGGGCAATCTGCCCTTAAGGAAAGAAGGCAGCACTTTGTGCCTTGCAGCTCTAGGGCAAAGTAGCACACCCAGAGCAGAAGTTCTTCTTCAGCCAGATCAGGCCTGCAAAGAAACTGCGTTTCACAGGCCTTTGTAAGAGATGTTCCCGGTAGGCTGTTAGAGCACTGTGCAGAGCGAGTTGTTTCTTAGCTTCCCAGAGATGGAAGCAAGATGCTTTGGGGCCCTTCTCACCCTTTGGAAAGAAGGCAGCACTTTGTGCCTTGCAGCTCTGGGGCAATGTAGCACACCCAAAGCAGAAGTTCTACTTCAGCCAGATCAGGCCTGCAAAGAAACTGCGTTTCACAGGCCTTTGTAAGAGATGTTCCCGGTTGGCTGTTAGAGCACTGTGCAGAGCGAGTTGTTTCCTAGCTTCCCAAAGAGCTGGAAGCAAGATGCTTTAGGGCCCTTCTCACCCTTTGGAAAGAAGGCAGAACTTTGTGCCTTGCAGCTCTAGGGCAATGTAGCACACCCAAAGCAGAAGTTCTACTTCAGCCAGATCAGACCTGCAAAGAAACTGCGTTTCACAGGCCTTTGTAAGAGATGTTCCCTGTAGGCTGTTAGAGCACTGTGCAGAGCGAGTTGTTTCTTAGCTTCCCAAGGAGATGGAAGCAAGATGCTTTAGGGGCCATGTGCCCTTAAGGAAAGAAGGCAGCACTATGTGTCTTGCAGCTCTAGGGCAACGTAGCACACCCAGAGCAGTTGATCTACTTCTGCCAAGTCAGGCCTGCAAAGAAACTTCGTTTCACAGGCCTTTGTAAGAGATGTTCCCAGTAGGCTGTTAGAGCACTGTGCAGAGCGAGTTGTTTCTTAGCTTCCCAAAGAGCTGGAAGCAAGATGCTTTGGGGCCAATCTGCCCCTATGGAAAGAACGCAGCACTTTGTGCCTTGCAGCTCTAGGGCAATGCAGCACACCCCGAGCAGAAGTTTTACTTCAGCCAGATCAGGCCTGCAAAGAAACTGCGTTTCACAGGCCTTTGTAAGAGATGTTCCCGGTAGGCTGTTAGAGCACTGTGCAGAGCGAGTTGTTTCTTAGCTTCCCAGAGATGGAAGCAAGATGCTTTGGGGCCCTTCTCACCCTTTGGAAAGAAGGCAGCACTTTGTGCCTTGCAGCTCTGGGGCAATGTAGCACACCCAAAGCAGAAGTTCTACTTCAGCCAGATCAGACCTGCAAAGAAACTGCGTTTCACAGGCCTTTGTAAGAGATGTTCCCTGTAGGCTGTTAGAGCACTGTGCAGAGCGAGTTGTTTCTTAGCTTCCCAAGGAGATGGAAGCAAGATGCTTTAGGGGCCCATTTGCCCCTATGGAAAGAACGCAGCACTTTGTGCCTTGCAGCTCTAGGGCAATGCAGCACACCCCGAGCAGAAGTTCTACTTCAGCCAGATCAGGCCTGCAAAAAAACTGCGTTTCACAGGCCTTTGTAAGAGATGTTAATGGTAGGCTGTTAGAGCACTGTGCAGAGCGAGTTGTTTCTTAGCTTCCCAACGAGCTGGAAGCAAGATGCTTTAGGGGCAATCTGCCCTTAAGGAAAGAAGGCAGCACTTTGTGCCTTGCAGCTCTAGGGCAAAGTAGCACACCCAGAGCAGAAGTTCTTCTTCAGCCAGATCAGGCCTGCAAAGAAACTGCGTTTCACAGGCCTTTGTAAGAGATGTTCCCGGGAGGCTGTTAGAGCACTGTGCAGAGCGAGTTGTTTCTTAGCTTCCCAAAGAGCTGGAAGCAAGATGCTTTGGGGCCCTTTTCACCCTTTGGAAAGAAGGCAGCACTTTGTGCCTTACAG
This sequence comes from Equus asinus, assembly GCF_041296235.1. Lineage (NCBI taxonomy): Eukaryota > Metazoa > Chordata > Mammalia > Perissodactyla > Equidae > Equus > Equus asinus. Next base: position 71,607,486 of record NC_091790.1, on the reverse strand, counting down.
CTCTAGGTTAATGTAGCACACCCAGAGCAGAAGTTCTTCTTCAGCCAGATCAGGCCTGCAAAGAAACTTCGTTTCACAGGCCTTTGTAAGAGATGTTCCCTGTAGGCTGTTAGAGCACTGTGCAGAGCGAGTTCTTTCTTAGCTTCCCAAAGACCTGGAAGCCAGATGCTTTGGGGGCCATCTGCCGTTAAGTAAAGAAGGCAGCACTTTGTGCCTTTCAGCTCTAGGGCAATGCAGCACACCCCGAGCAGAAGTTCTACTTCAGCCAGATCAGGCCTGCAAAGAAACTGCGTTTCACAGGCCTTTGTAAGAGATGTTCCGGTAGGCTGTTAGAGCACTGTGCAGAGCGAGTTGTTTCTTAGCTTCCCAGAGAGCTGGAAGCAAGATGCTTTGGGGCCCGTTAATTTTATACCCTGCTACTTTGCTGTAGTTGTTTCTTATTTCTAATAGTTTTTCTGTGGATTCTTTGGGGTTTTCTATGTATAAGATCATGTCGTCTGCAAACAACGCGAGTGTTACTTCTTCGTTACCTATTTGGATTCCTTTTATTTTTTTTTCCTGCCGAATTGCTCTGGCCAGCACCTCCAGTACTATGTTGAATAGGAGTGGTGAAAGTGGGCACCCTTGTCTTGTTCCTGTCCTCAGAGGGATGGCTTTCAGCTTTTGTCCATTGAGTATGATGTTGGCTGTGGGTCTATCATATATGGCCTTTATTATGTTGAGGTACTTTCCTTCTATACCCATTTTACTGAGGGTTTTTATCATAAATGGGTGTTGGATCTTGTCGAATGCTTTCTCTGCGTCTATTGAGATGATCATGTGGTTTTTGTTTTTCATTTTGTTGATGTAGTGTATCACGTTGATTGACTTGCGGGTGTTGAACCATCCCTGTGTCCCTGGTATAAATCCCACTTGATCATGGTGTATAATCTTTTTGATGTATTGCTGTAATCGGTTTGCCAAAATTTTGTTGAGGATTTTTGCATCTATGTTCATCAGTGATATCGGCCTGTAGTTCTCCTTCTTTGTGTTGTCCTTGTCAGGTTTGGGGATCAGAGTGATGTTGGCTTCATAGAATGTGTTAGGGAGTTCTCCATCTTTCTCAATTTTCTGGAACAGTTTGAGGAGAATAGGTACAAAGAACTCACACTGCTTAACAACAAAAAAACAAACAACCCGATCAAAAAATGGGCAGAGGACATGAACAGACAGTTCTCCAAAGAAGATATGAATATGGCCAATAGACACATGAAAAGATGTTCATCATCGCTAATCATCAGGGAAATGCAAATCAAAACTACACTAAGATATCACCTTACCCCCGTTAGATTGGCAAAAACATCCAAAACCAAGAACGACAAATGTTGGAGAGGTTGTGGAGAAAGAGGAACCCTCATACACTGTTGGTGGGAATGCAAACTGGTACAGCCACTATGGAAAACAGTATGGAGATTTCTCAAAAAGTTAAAAATAGAAATACCCTATGACCCAGCCATCCCATTACTGGGTATCTATCCTAAGAACCTGATATCAGATATCTCAAGAGTCCGTTGCACCCCTATGTTCATCGCAGCATTATTTACAATAGCCAAGACGTGGAACCAGCCTACATGCCCAGAAACTGATGATTGGATAAAGAAGATGTGGTATATATACACAATGGAATACTACTCAGCCATAAAAAAAGACGACATTGGCCCATTCACAACAATGTGGATGGACCTCGAGGGCATTATCTTAAGCGAAATAAGTCAGTCAGAGAAAGACGAACTCTATATGACTCCACTCATAGGTGGAAATTAGTATATTGAGAAGGAGATCTGATCGGTGGTTACCAGGGAAAAGGGGGGGTGGGGGAGGGCACGGAGGGGGAAGTGGTGTTCCCACAACATGACTAACAAAAATGTACAACTGAAATTTCACAAGCTTGTAATCCATCATAAGATTAATAAACAAACAAACAAAAAAAAAGATGCTTTGGGGCCCAGCTTCCCCTATGGAAAGAACGAGGCACTTTGTGCCTTACAGCTCTAGGGCAATGTAGCACACCCAGAGCAGAAGTTCTACTTCAGCCAGATCAGGCCTGCAAAGAAACTGCGTTTCACAGGCCTTTGTAAGAGATGTTCCCGGTAGGCTGTTAGAGCACTGTGCAGAGCGAGTTGTTTCTTAGCTTACCAAACAGCCGGAAGCAAGACGCTTTGGGGCCCTTCTCACCCTTTGGAAAGAAGGCAGCACTTTGTGCCTTGCAGCTCTAGGGCAATGTAGCACACCCAGAGCAGAAATTCTATTTCAGCCAGATCAGACCTGCAAAGAAACTGCGTTTCACAGGCCTTTGTAAGAGATGTTCCCTGTAGGCTGTTAGAGCACTGTGCAGAGCGAGTTGTTTCTTAGCTTCCCAAGGAGCTGGAAGCAAGATGCTTTAGGGGCCATCTGCCCTTAAGGAAAGAAGGCAGCACTTTGTGCCTTGCAGCTCTAGGGCAATGTAGCACACCCAGAGCAGTTGTTCTACTTCTGCCAGGTCAGGCCTGCAAAGAAACTTCGTTTCACAGGCCTTTGTAAGAGATGTTCCCGGTAGGCTGTTAGAGCACTGTGCAGAGCGAGTTGTTTCTTAGCTTCCCAGAGAGCTGGAAGCAAGATGCTTTAGGGGCAATCTGCCCTTAAGGAAAGAAGGCAGCACTTTGTGCCTTGCAGCTCTAGGGCAAAGTAGCACACCCAGAGCAGAAGTTCTTCTTCAGCCAGATCAGGCCTGCAAAGAAACTGCGTTTCACAGGCCTTTGTAAGAGATGTTCCCGGTAGGCTGTTAGAGCACTGTGCAGAGCGACTTGTTTCTTAGCTTCCCAAAGAGCTGGAAGCAAGATGCTTTGGGGCCCTTCTCACCCTTTGGAAAGAAGGCAGCACTTTGTGCCTTACAGCTCTAGGGCAATGTAGCACACCCAGAGCAGAAGATCTTCTTCAGCCAGATCAGGCCTGCAAAGAAACTTCGTTTCACAGGCCTTTGTAAGAGATGTTCCCTGTAGGCTGTTAGAGCACTGTGCAGAGCGAGTTCTTTCTTAGCTTCCCAAAGACCTGGAAGCCAGATGCTTTGGGGGCCATCTGCCGTTAAGTAAAGAAGGCAGCACTTTGTGCCTTTCAGCTCTAGGGCAATGCAGCACACCCCGAGCAGAAGTTCTACTTCAGCCAGATCAGGCCTGCAAAGAAACTGCGTTTCACAGGCCTTTGTAAGAGATGTTCCGGTAGGCTGTTAGAGCACTGTGCAGAGCGAGTTGTTTCTTAGCTTCCCAGAGAGCTGGAAGCAAGATGCTTTGGGGCCCGTTAATTTTATACCCTGCTACTTTGCTGTAGTTGTTGATTATTTCTAATAGTTTTTCTGTGGATTCTTTGGGGTTTTCTATGTATAAGATCATGTCGTCTGCAAACAACGCGAGTGTTACTTCTTCGTTACCTATTTGGATTCCTTTTATTTTTTTTTCCTGCCGAATTGCTCTGGCCAGCACCTCCAGTACTATGTTGAATAGGAGTGGTGAAAGTGGGCACCCTTGTCTTGTTCCTGTCCTCAGAGGGATGGCTTTCAGCTTTTGTCCATTGAGTATGATGTTGGCTGTGGGTCTATCATATATGGCCTTTATTATGTTGAGGTATTTTCCTTCTATACCCATTTTACTGAGGGTTTTTATCATAAATGGGTGTTGGATCTTGTCGAATGCTTTCTCTGCGTCTATTGAGATGATCATGTGGTTTTTGTTTTTCATTTTGTTGATGTAGTGTATCACGTTGATTGACTTGCGGGTGTTGAACCATCCCTGTGTCCCTGGTATAAATCCCACTTGATCATGGTGTATAATCTTTTTGATGTATTGCTGTAATCGGTTTGCCAAAATTTTGTTGAGGATTTTTGCATCTATGTTCATCAGTGATATCGGCCTGTAGTTCTCCTTCTTTGTGTTGTCCTTGTCAGGTTTGGGGATCAGAGTGATGTTGGCTTCATAGAATGTGTTAGGGAGTTCTCCATCTTTCTCAATTTTCTGGAACAGTTTGAGGAGAATAGGTACAAAGAACTCACACTGCTTAACAACAAAAAAACAAACAACCCGATCAAAAAATGGGCAGAGGACATGAACAGACAGTTCTCCAAAGAAGATATGAATATGGCCAATAGACACATGAAAAGATGTTCATCATCGCTAATCATCAGGGAAATGCAAATCAAAACTACACTAAGATATCACCTTACCCCCGTTAGATTGGCAAAAACATCCAAAACCAAGAACGACAAATGTTGGAGAGGTTGTGGAGAAAGAGGAACCCTCATACACTGTTGGTGGGAATGCAAACTGGTACAGCCACTATGGAAAACAGTATGGAGATTTCTCAAAAAGTTAAAAATAGAAATACCCTATGACCCAGCCATCCCATTACTGGGTATCTATCCTGAGAACCTGATATCAGATATCTCAAAAGTCCGTTGCACCCCTATGTTCATCGCAGCATTATTTACAATAGCCAAGACGTGGAACCAGCCTACATGCCCAGAAACTGATGATTGGATAAAGAAGATGTGGTATATATAGACAATGGAATACTACTCAGCCATAAAAAAAGACGACATTGGCCCATTCACAACAATGTGGATGGACCTCGAGGGTATTATCTTAAGCGAAATAAGTCAGTCAGAGAAAGACGAACTCTATATGACTCCACTCATAGGTGGAAATTAGTATATTGAGAAGGAGATCTGATCGGTGGTTACCAGGGAAAAGGGGGGGTGGGGGAGGGCACGGAGGGGGAAGTGGTGTTCCCACAACATGACTAACAAAAATGTACAACTGAAATTTCACAAGCTTGTAATCCATCATAAGATTAATAAACAAACAAACAAAAAAAAAGATGCTTTGGGGCCCAGCTTCCCCTATGGAAAGAACGAGGCACTTTGTGCCTTACAGCTCTAGGGCAATGTAGCACACCCAGAGCAGAAGTTCTACTTCAGCCAGATCAGGCCCGCAAAGAAACTGCGTTTCACAGGCCTTTGTAAGAGATGTTCCCGGTAGGCTGTTAGAGCACTGTGCAGAGCGAGTTGTTTCTTAGCTTACCAAACAGCCGGAAGCAAGACGCTTTGGGGCCCTTCTCACCCTTTGGAAAGAAGGCAGCACTTTGTGCCTTGCAGCTCTAGGGCAATGTAGCACACCCAGAGCAGAAGTTCTACTTCAGGCAGATCAGGCCTGCAAAGAAACTGCGTTTCACAGGCCTTTGTAAGAGATGTTCCCGGTAGGCTGTTAGAGTACTGTGCAGAGCGAGTTGTTTCCTAGCTTCCCAAAGAGCTGGAAGCAAGATGCTTTGGGGCCCATCTGCCCCTATGGCATGAACGCAGCACTTTGTGCCTTTCAGCTCTAGGGCAATGCAGCACACCCCGAGCAGAAGTTCTACTTCAGCCAGATCAGGCCTGCAAAGAAACTGCGTTTCACAGGCCTTTGTAAGAGATGTTCCCGGTAGGCTGTTAGAGCACTGTGCAGAGCGAGTTGTTTCTTAGCTTCCCAGAGAGCTGGAAGCAAGATGCTTTGGGGCCCGTTAATTTTATACCCTGCTACTTTGCTGTAGTTGTTGATTATTTCTAATAGTTTTTCTGTGGATTCTTTGGGGTTTTCTATGTATAAGATCATGTCGTCTGCAAACAACGCGAGTTTTACTTCTTCGTTACCTATTTGGATTCCTTTTATTTTTTTTTCCTGCCGAATTGCTCTGGCCAGCACCTCCAGTACTATGTTGAATAGGAGTGGTGAAAGTGGTCACCCTTGTCTTGTTCCTGTCCTCAGAGGGATGGCTTTCAGCTTTTGTCCATTGAGTATGATGTTGGCTGTGGGTCTATCATATATGGCCTTTATTATGTTGAGGTACTTTCCTTCTATACCCATTTTACTGAGGTTTTTTATCATAAATGGGTGTTGGATCTTGTCGAATGCTTTCTCTGCGTCTATTGAGATGATCATGTGCTTTTTGTTTTTCATTTTGTTGATGAAGTTTGTCACGTTGATTGACTTGCCGGTGTTTTACCACCCCTGTGTCCCTGGTATAAATCCCACTTGATCATGGTGTATAATCTTTTTGATGTATTGCTGTAATCGGTTTGCCAAAATTTTGTTAAGGATTTTTGCATCTATGTTCATCAGTGATATCGGCCTGTAGTTCTCCTTCTTTGTGTTGTCCTTGTCAGGTTTGGGGATCAGAGTGATGTTGGCTTCATAGAATGTGTTAGGGAGTTCTCCATCTTTCTCAATTTTCTGGAACAGTTTGAGGAGAATAGGTACAAAGAACTCACACTGCTTAACAACAAAAAAACAAACAACCCGATCAAAAAATGGGCAGAGGACATGAACAGACATTTCTCAAAAGAAGATATGAATATGGCCAATAGACACATGAAAAGATGTTCATCATCGCTAATCATCAGGGAAATTCAAATCAAAACTACACTAAGATATCACCTTACCCCCGTTAGATTGGCAAAAACACCCAAAACCAAGAACGACAAATGTTGGAGAGGTTGTGGAGAAAGAGGAACCCTCATACACTGTTGGTGGGAATGCAAACTGGTACAGCCACTATGGAAAACAGTATGGAGATTTCTCAAAAAGTTAAAAATAGAAATACCCTATGACCCAGCCATCCCATTACTGGGTATCTATCCTAAGAACCTGATATCAGATATCTAAAGAGTCCGTTGCACCCCTATGTTCATCGCAGCATTATTTACAATAGCCAAGACGTGGAACCAGCCTACATGCCCAGAAACTGATGATTGGATAAAGAAGATGTGGTATATATACACAATGGAATACTACTCAGCCATAAAAAAAGAGGAAATTGGCCCCTTCATAACAATGTGGATGGACCTCGAGGGCATTATGTTAAGCGAAATAAGTCAGTCAGAGAAAGACGACTCTATATGACTCCACTCATAGGTGGAAACTAGAATATTGAGAAGGAGATCTGATCGGTGGTTACCAGGGAAAAGGGGGGGTGGGGGGAGGGCACGGAGGGGGAAGTGGTGTTCCCACAACATGACTAAAAAAATGTACAACTGAAATTTCACAAGCTTGTAATCCATCATAACATTAATAAACAAAAAAAAAAAAAAAATAAGATGCTTTGGGGCCCATCTGCCCCTATGGAAAGAACGCAGCACTTTCTGCCTTGCAGCTCTAGGGCAATGTAGCACACCCAGAGCAGATGTTGTACTTCAGCCAGATCAGGCCCGCAAAGAAACTGCGTTTCACAGGCCTTTGTAAGAGATGTTCCCGATAGGCTTCTAGAGCACTGTGCAGAGCGAGTTGTTTCTTAGCTTCCCAAACAGCTGGAAGCAAGATGCTTTGGGGCCCTTCTCACCCCTTGGAAAGAAGGCAGCACTTTGTGCCTTGCAGCTCTAGGGCAATGTAGCACACCCAGAGCAGAAGTTGTACTTCAGCCAGATCAGGCCTGCAAAGAAACTGCGTTTCACAGGCCTTTGTAAGAGATGTTCCCCGTAGGCTGTTAGAGCACTGTGCAGAGCGAGTTGTTTCTCAGCTTCCCAAGGAGCTGGAAGCAAGATGCTTTAGGGGCCATCTGCCCTTAAGGGTAGAAGGCAGCACTTTGTGCCTTGCATCTCCAGGGCAATGTAGCACACCCAGAGCAGTTGTTCTACTTCTGCCAGGTCAGGCCTGCAAAGAAACTGCGTTTCACAGGCCTTTGTAAGAGATGTTCCCGGTAGGCTGTTAGAGCACTGTGCAGAGCGAGTTGTTTCTTAGCTTCCCAGAGAGCTGGAAGCAAGATGCTTTGGGGCCCTTCTCACCCCTTGGAAAGAAGGCAGCACTTTGTGCCTTGCAGCTCTAGGGCAATGTAGCACACCCAGAGCAGAAGTTGTACTTCAGCCAGATCAGGCCTGCAAAGAAACTGCGTTTCACAGGCCTTTGTAAGAGATGTTCGCGGTAGGCTGTTAGAGCACTGTGCAGAGCGAGTTGTTTCCTAGCTTCCCAAAGAGCCGGAAGCAAGATGCTTTGGGGCCCTTCTCACCCTTTGGAAAGAAGGCAGCACTTTGTGCCTTGCAGCTCTAGGGCAATGTAGCACACCCAGAGCAGAAGTTCTACTTCAGCCAGATCAGACCTGCAAAGAAACTGCGTTTCACAGGCCTTTCTAAGAGATGTTCCCTGTAGGCTGTTAGAGCATTGTGCAGAGCGAGTTGTTTCTTAGCTTCCCAAAGAGCTGGAAGCAAGATGCTTTAGGGCCCATCTGCCCTTAAGGAAAGAAGGCAGCACTTTGTGCCTTTCAGCTCTAGGGCAATGTAGCACACCCAGAGCAGTTGTTCTACTTCTGCCAGGTCAGGCCTGCAAAGAAACTGCGTTTCACAGGCCTTTGTAAGAGATGTTCCCGGTAGGCTGTTAGAGCACTGTGCAGAGCGAGTTGTTTCTTAGCTTCCCAGAGAGCTGGAAGCAAGATGCTTTGGGGCCCTTCTCACCCCTTGGAAAGAAGGCAGCACTTTGTGCCTTGCAGCTCTAGGGCAATGTAGCACACCCAGAGCAGAAGTTGTACTTCAGCCAGATCAGGCCTGCAAAGAAACTGCGTTTCACAGGCCTTTGTAAGAGATGTTCGCGGTAGGCTGTTAGAGCACTGTGCAGAGCGAGTTGTTTCCTAGCTTCCCAAAGAGCCGGAAGCAAGATGCTTTGGGGCCCTTCTCACCCTTTGGAAAGAAGGCAGCACTTTGTGCCTTGCAGCTCTAGGGCAATGTAGCACACCCAGAGCAGAAGTTCTACTTCAGCCAGATCAGACCTGCAAAGAAACTGCGTTTCACAGGCCTTTCTAAGAGATGTTCCCTGTAGGCTGTTAGAGCATTGTGCAGAGCGAGTTGTTTCTTAGCTTCCCAAAGAGCTGGAAGCAAGATGCTTTAGGGCCCATCTGCCCTTAAGGAAAGAGGGCAGCACTTTCTGCCTTGCAGCTCTAGGGCAATGTAGCACACCCAGAGCAGTTGTTCTACTTCTGCCAGGTCAGGCCCGCAAAGAAACTTCGTTTCACAGGCCTTTGTAAGAGATGTTCCCGGTAGGCTGTTAGAGGACTGTGCAGAGCGACTTGTTTCTTAGCTTCCCAAAGAGCTGGAAGCAAGATGCTTTGGGGCCCTTCTCACCCTTTGGAAAGAAGGCAGCACTTTGCGCCTTGCAGCTCTAGGGCAATGTAGCACACCCAGAGCCAAAGTTCTACTTCAGCTAGATCAGACCTGCAAAGAAACTTCGTTTCACAGGCCTTTGTAAGAGATGCTCCCTGTAGGCTGTAAGAGCACTGTGCAGAGCGACTAGTTTCTTAGCTTCCCAGAGAGCTGGAAGCAAGATGCTTTGGGGCCCATCTGACCCTATGGAAAGAACGCAGCACTTTGTGCCTTGCAGCTCTACGGCAATGCAGCACACCCCGTGCAGAAGTTCTACTTCAGCCAGATCAGGCCTGCAAAGAAACTGCGTTTCACAGGCCTTTGTAAGAGATGTTCCCGGTAGGCTGTTAGAGCACTGTGCAGAGCGAGTTGTTTCTTAGCTTCCCAGAGAGCTGGAAGCAAGATGCTTTGGGGCCCGTTAATTTTATACCCTGCTACTTTGCTGTAGTTGTTGATTATTTCTAATAGTTTTTCTGTGGATTCTTTGGGCTTTTCTATGTATAAGATCATGTCGTCTGCAAATAACGCGAGTTTTACTTCTTCGTTACCTATTTGGATTCCTTTTATTTTTTTATTTCCTGCCGAATTGCTCTGGCCAGCACCTCCAGTACTATGTTGAATAGGAGTGGTGAAAGTGGGCACCCTTGTCTTGTTCCTGTCCTCAGAGGGATGGCTTTCAGCTTTTGTCCATTGAGTATGATGTTGGCTGTGGGTCTATCATATATGGCCTTTGTTATGTTGAGGTACTTTCCTTCTATACCCATTTTACTGAGGGTTTTTATCATAAATGGGTGTTGGATCTTGTCGAATGCTTTCTCTGCGTCTATTGAGATGATCCTGTGGTTTTTGTTTTTCATTTTGTTGATGAAGTGTGTCACGTTGATTGACTTGCCGGTGTTTTACCACCCCTGTGTCCCTGGTATAAATCCCACTTGATCATGGTGTATAATCTTTTTGATGTATTGCTGTAATCGGTTTGCCAAAATTTTGTTGAGGATTTTTGCATCTATGTTCATCAGTGATATCGGCCTGTAGTTCTCCTTCTTTGTGTTGTCCTTGTCAGGTTTGGGGATCAGAGTGATGTTGGCTTCATAGAATGTGTTAGGGAGTTCTCCATCTTTCTCAATTTTCTGGAACAGTTTGAGGAGAATAGGTACAAAGAACTCACAGTGCTTAACAACAAAAAAACAAACAACCCGATCAAAAAATGGGCAGAGGACATGAACAGACATTTCTCAAAAGAAGATATGAATATGGCCAATAGACACATGAAAAGATGTTCATCATCGCTAATCATCAGGGAAATTCAAATCAAAACTACACTAAGATATCACCTTACCCCCGTTAGATTGGCAAAAACACCCAAAACCAAGAACGACAAATGTTGGAGAGGTTGTGGAGAAAGAGGAACCCTCATACACTGTTGGTGGGAATGCAAACTGGTACAGCCACTATGGAAAACAGTATGGAGATTTCTCAAAAAGTTAAAAATAGAAATACCCTATGACCCAGCCATCCCATTACTGGGTATCTATCCTAAGAACCTGATATCAGATATCTAAAGAGTCCGTTGCACCCCTATGTTCATCGCAGCATTATTTACAATAGCCAAGACGTGGAACCAGCCTACATGCCCAGAAACTGATGATTGGATAAAGAAGATGTGGTATATATACACAATGGAATACTACTCAGCCATAAAAAAAGAGGAAATTGGCCCCTTCATAACAATGTGGATGGACCTCGAGGGCATTATGTTAAGCGAAATAAGTCAGTCAGAGAAAGACGACTCTATATGACTCCACTCATAGGTGGAAACTAGAATATTGAGAAGGAGATCTGATCGGTGGTTACCAGGGAAAAGGGGGGGTGGGGGGAGGGCACGGAGGGGGAAGTGGTGTTCCCACAACATGACTAAAAAAATGTACAACTGAAATTTCACAAGCTTGTAATCCATCATAACATTAATAAACAAAAAAAAAAAAAAAAAATAAGATGCTTTGGGGCCCATCTGCCCCTATGGAAAGAACGCAGCACTTTCTGCCTTGCAGCTCTAGGGCAATGTAGCACACCCAGAGCAGATGTTGTACTTCAGCCAGATCAGGCCCGCAAAGAAACTGCGTTTCACAGGCCTTTGTAAGAGATGTTCCCGATAGGCTTCTAGAGCACTGTGCAGAGCGAGTTGTTTCTTAGCTTCCCAAACAGCTGGAAGCAAGATGCTTTGGGGCCCTTCTCACCCCTTGGAAAGAAGGCAGCACTTTGTGCCTTGCAGCTCTAGGGCAATGTAGCACACCCAGAGCAGAAGTTGTACTTCAGCCAGATCAGGCCTGCAAAGAAACTGCGTTTCACAGGCCTTTGTAAGAGATGTTCCCCGTAGGCTGTTAGAGCACTGTGCAGAGCGAGTCGTTTCTCAGCTTCCCAAGGAGCTGGAAGCAAGATGCTTTAGGGGCCATCTGCCCTTAAGGGTAGAAGGCAGCACTTTGTGCCTTGCATCTCCAGGGCAATGTAGCACACCCAGAGCAGTTGTTCTACTTCTGCCAGGTCAGTCCTGCAAAGAAACTGCGTTTCACAGGCCTTGGTAAGAGATGTTCCCGGTAGGCTGTTAGAGCACTGTGCAGAGCGAGTTGTTTCTTAGCTTCCCAGAGAGCTGGAAGCAAGATGCTTTGGGGCCCTTCTCACCCCTTGGAAAGAAGGCAGCACTTTGTGCCTTGCAGCTCTAGGGCAATGTAGCACACCCAGAGCAGAAGTTGTACTTCAGCCAGATCAGGCCTGCAAAGAAACTGCGTTTCACAGGCCTTTGTAAGAGATGTTCGCGGTAGGCTGTTAGAGCACTGTGCAGAGCGAGTTGTTTCCTAGCTTCCCAAAGAGCCGGAAGCAAGATGCTTTGGGGCCCTTCTCACCCTTTGGAAAGAAGGCAGCACTTTGTGCCTTGCAGCTCTAGGGCAATGTAGCACACCCAGAGCAGAAGTTCTACTTCAGCCAGATCAGACCTGCAAAGAAACTGCGTTTCACAGGCCTTTCTAAGAGATGTTCCCTGTAGGCTGTTAGAGCATTGTGCAGAGCGAGTTGTTTCTTAGCTTCCCAAAGAGCTGGAAGCAAGATGCTTTAGGGCCCATCTGCCCTTAAGGAAAGAAGGCAGCACTTTGTGCCTTTCAGCTCTAGGGCAATGTAGCACACCCAGAGCAGTTGTTCTACTTCTGCCAGGTCAGGCCTGCAAAGAAACTGCGTTTCACAGGCCTTTGTAAGAGATGTTCCCGGTAGGCTGTTAGAGCACTGTGCAGAGCGAGTTGTTTCTTAGCTTCCCAGAGAGCTGGAAGCAAGATGCTTTGGGGCCCTTCTCACCCCTTGGAAAGAAGGCAGCACTTTGTGCCTTGCAGCTCTAGGGCAATGTAGCACACCCAGAGCAGAAGTTGTACTTCAGCCAGATCAGGCCTGCAAAGAAACTGCGTTTCACAGGCCTTTGTAAGAGATGTTCGCGGTAGGCTGTTAGAGCACTGTGCAGAGCGAGTTGTTTCCTAGCTTCCCAAAGAGCCGGAAGCAAGATGCTTTGGGGCCCTTCTCACCCTTTGGAAAGAAGGCAGCACTTTGTGCCTTGCAGCTCTAGGGCAATGTAGCACACCCAGAGCAGAAGTTCTACTTCAGCCAGATCAGACCTGCAAAGAAACTGCGTTTCACAGGCCTTTCTAAGAGATGTTCCCTGTAGGCTGTTAGAGCATTGTGCAGAGCGAGTTGTTTCTTAGCTTCCCAAAGAGCTGGAAGCAAGATGCTTTAGGGCCCATCTGCCCTTAAGGAAAGAAGGCAGCACTTTCTGCCTTGCAGCTCTAGGGCAATGTAGCACACCCAGAGCAGTTGTTCTACTTCTGCCAGGTCAGGCCCGCAAAGAAACTTCGTTTCACAGGCCTTTGTAAGAGATGTTCCCGGTAGGCTGTTAGAGGACTGTGCAGAGCGACTTGTTTCTTAGCTTCCCAAAGAGCTGGAAGCAAGATGCTTTGGGGCCCTTCTCACCCTTTGGAAAGAAGGCAGCACTTTGTGCCTTGCAGCTCTAGGGCAATGTAGCACACCCAGAGCCAAAGTTCTACTTCAGCTAGATCAGACCTGCAAAGAAACTTCGTTTCACAGGCCTTTGTAAGAGATGCTCCCTGTAGGCTGTAAGAGCACTGTGCAGAGCGACTAGTTTCTTAGCTTCCCAGAGAGCTGGAAGCAAGATGCTTTGGGGCCCATCTGACCCTATGGAAAGAACGCAGCACTTTGTGCCTTGCAGCTCTACGGCAATGCAGCACACCCCGTGCAGAAGTTCTACTTCAGCCAGATCAGGCCTGCAAAGAAACTGCGTTTCACAGGCCTTTGTAAGAGATGTTCCCGGTAGGCTGTTAGAGCACTGTGCAGAGCGAGTTGTTTCTTAGCTTCCCAGAGAGCTGGAAGCAAGATGCTTTGGGGCCCGTTAATTTTATACCCTGCTACTTTGCTGTAGTTGTTGATTATTTCTAATAGTTTTTCTGTGGATTCTTTGGGCTTTTCTATGTATAAGATCATGTCGTCTGCAAATAACGCGAGTTTTACTTCTTCGTTACCTATTTGGATTCCTTTTATTTTTTTATTTCCTGCCGAATTGCTCTGGCCAGCACCTCCAGTACTATGTTGAATAGGAGTGGTGAAAGTGGGCACCCTTGTCTTGTTCCTGTCCTCAGAGGGATGGCTTTCAGCTTTTGTCCATTGAGTATGATGTTGGCTGTGGGTCTATCATATATGGCCTTTGTTATGTTGAGGTACTTTCCTTCTATACCCATTTTACTGAGGGTTTTTATCATAAATGGGTGTTGGATCTTGTCGAATGCTTTCTCTGCGTCTATTGAGATGATCATGTGGTTTTTGTTTTTCATTTTGTTGATGAAGTGTGTCACGTTGATTGACTTGCCGGTGTTTTACCACCCCTGTGTCCCTGGTATAAATCCCACTTGATCATGGTGTATAATCTTTTTGATGTATTGCTGTAATCGGTTTGCCAAAATTTTGTTGAGGATTTTTGCATCTATGTTCATCAGTGATATCGGCCTGTAGTTCTCCTTCTTTGTGTTGTCCTTGTCAGGTTTGGGGATCAGAGTGATGTTGGCTTCATAGAATGTGTTAGGGAGTTCTCCATCTTTCTCAATTTTCTGGAACAGTTTGAGGAGAATAGGTACAAAGAACTCACAGTGCTTAACAACAAAAAAACAAACAACCCGATCAAAAAATGGGCAGAGGACATGAACAGACATTTCTCAAAAGAAGATATGAATATGGCCAATAGACACATGAAAAGATGTTCATCATCGCTAATCATCAGGGAAATTCAAATCAAAACTACACTAAGATATCACCTTACCCCCGTTAGATTGGCAAAAACACCCAAAACCAAGAACGACAAATGTTGGAGAGGTTGTGGAGAAAGAGGAACCCTCATACACTGTTGGTGGGAATGCAAACTGGTACAGCCACTATGGAAAACAGTATGGAGATTTCTCAAAAAGTTAAAAATAGAAATACCCTATGACCCAGCCATCCCATTACTGGGTATCTATCCTAAGAACCTGATATCAGATATCTCAAGAGTCCGTTGCACCCCTATGTTCATCGCAGCATTATTTACAATAGCCAAGACGTGGAACCAGCCTACATGCCCAGAAACTGATGATTGGATAAAGAAGATGTGGTATACATACACAATGGAATACTACTCAGCCATGAAAAAAGACGACATTGGCCCCTTCTCAACAATGTGGATGGACCTCGAGGGCATTATGTTAAGCGAAATAAGTCAGTCAGAGAAAGACGAACTCTATATGACTCCACTCATAGGTGGAAACTAGAATATTGAGAAGGAGATCTGATCGGTGGTTACCAGGGAAAAGGGGGGGTGGGGGGAGGGCACGGAGGGGGAAGTGGTGTTCCCACAACATGACTAACAAAAATGTACAACTGAAATTTCACAAGCTTGTAATCCATCATAACATTAATAAACAAAAAAAAAAAAAATAATAAGATGCTTTGGGGCCCATCTGCCCCTATGGAAAAAACGCAGCACTTTCTGCCTTGCAGCTCTAGGGCAATGTAGCACACCCAGAGCAGATGTTGTACTTCAGCCAGATCAGGCCCGCAAAGAAACTGCGTTTCACAGGCCTTTGTAAGAGATGTTCCCGATAGGCTTCTAGAGCACTGTGCAGAGCGAGTTGTTTCTTAGCTTCCCAAACAGCTGGAAGCAAGATGCTTTAGGGTCCTACTCACCCTTTGGAAAGAAGGCAGCACTTTGTGCCTTACAGCTCTAGGGCAATGTAGCACACCCAGAGCAGAAGTTGTACTTCAGCCAGATCAGGCCTGCAAAGAAACTGCGTTTCACAGGCCTTTGTAAGAGATGTTCCCCGTAGGCTGTTAGAGCACTGTGCAGAGCGATTTCTTTCTTAGCTTCCCAAAGACCTGGAAGCAAGATGCTTTGGGGGCCATCTGCCCTTAAGGAAAGAAGGCAGAACTTTGTGCCTTGCAGCTCTAGGGCAATGTAGCACACCCAGAGCAGAAGTTCTACTTCAGCTACATCAGACCTGCAAAGAAACTGCGTTTCACAGGCCTTTGTAAGAGATGTTCCCTGTAGGCTGTTAGAGCACTGTGCAGAGCGAGTTGTTTCTCAGCTTCACAAGGAGCTGGAAGCAAGATGCTTTAGGGGCCATCTGCCCTTAAGGGTAGAAGGCAGCACTTTGTGCCTTGCATCTCCAGGGCAATGTAGCACACCCAGAGCAGTTGTTCTACTTCTGCCAGGTCAGGCCTGCAAAGAAACTGCGTTTCACAGGCCTTTGTAAGAGATGTTCCCGGTAGGCTGTTAGAGCACTGTGCAGAGCGAGTTGTTTCTTAGCTTCCCAGAGAGCTGGAAGCAAGATGCTTTGGGGCCCTTCTCACCCCTTGGAAAGAAGGCAGCACTTTGTGCCTTGCAGCTCTAGGGCAATGTAGCACACCCAGAGCAGAAGTTGTACTTCAGCCAGATCAGGCCTGCAAAGAAACTGCGTTTCACAGGCCTTTGTAAGAGATGTTCGCGGTAGGCTGTTAGAGCACTGTGCAGAGCGAGTTGTTTCCTAGCTTCCCAAAGAGCCGGAAGCAAGATGCTTTGGGGCCCTTCTCACCCTTTGGAAAGAAGGCAGCACTTTGTGCCTTGCAGCTCTAGGGCAATGTAGCACACCCAGAGCAGAAGTTCTACTTCAGCCAGATCAGACCTGCAAAGAAACTGCGTTTCACAGGCCTTTCTAAGAGATGTTCCCTGTAGGCTGTTAGAGCATTGTGCAGAGCGAGTTGTTTCTTAGCTTCCCAAAGAGCTGGAAGCAAGATGCTTTAGGGCCCATCTGCCCTTAAGGAAAGAAGGCAGCACTTTCTGCCTTGCAGCTCTAGGGCAATGTAGCACACCCAGAGCAGTTGTTCTACTTCTGCCAGGTCAGGCCCGCAAAGAAACTTCGTTTCCCAGGCCTTTGTAAGAGATGTTCCCGGTAGGCTGTTAGAGGACTGTGCAGAGCGACTTGTTTCTTAGCTTCCCAAAGAGCTGGAAGCAAGATGCTTTGGGGCCCTACTCACCCTTTGGAAAGAAGGCAGCACTTTGTGCCTTGCAGCTCTAGGGCAATGTAGCACACCCAGAGCCAAAGTTCTACTTCAGCTAGATCAGACCTGCAAAGAAACTGCGTTTCACAGGCCTTTGTAAGAGATGCTCCCTGTAGGCTGTAAGAGCACTGTGCAGAGCGACTAGTTTCTTAGCTTCCCAGAGAGCTGGAAGCAAGATGCTTTGGGGCCCATCTGACCCTATGGAAAGAACGCAGCACTTTGTGCCTTGCAGCTCTAGGGCAATGCAGCACACCCCGTGCAGAAGTTCTACTTCAGCCAGATCAGGCCTGCAAAGAAACTGCGTTTCACAGGCCTTTGTAAGAGATGTTCCCGGTAGGCTGTTAGAGCACTGTGCAGAGCGAGTTGTTTCTTAGCTTCCCAGAGAGCTGGAAGCAAGATGCTTTGGGGCCCGTTAATTTTATACCCTGCTACTTTGCTGTAGTTGTTGATTATTTCTAATAGTTTTTCTGTGGATTCTTTGGGCTTTTCTATGTATAAGATCATGTCGTCTGCAAACAACGCGAGTTTTACTTCTTCGTTACCTATTTGGATTCCTTTTATTTTTTTTTCCTGCCGAATTTCTCTGGCCAGCACCTCCAGTACTATGTTGAATAGGAGTGGTGAAAGTGGGCACCCTTGTCTTGTTCCTGTCCTCAGAGGGATGGCTTTCAGCTTTTGTCCATTGAGTATGATGTTGGCTGTGGGTCTATCATATATGGCCTTTGTTATGTTTAGGTACTTTCCTTCTATACCCATTTTACTGAGGGTTTTTATCATAAATGGGTGTTGGATTGTGTCGAATGCTTTCTCTGCGTCTATTGAGATGATCATGTGGTTTTTGTTTTTCATTTTGTTGATGAAGTGTGTCACGTTGATTGACTTGCGGGTGTTGAACCACCCCTGTGTCCCTGGTATAAATCCCACTTGATCATGGTGTATAATCTTTTTGATGTATTGCTGTAATCGGTTTGCCAAAATTTTGTTGAGGATTTTTGCATCTATGTTCATCTGTGATATCGGCCTGTAGTTCTCCTTCTTTGTGTTGTCCTTGCCAGGTTTGGGGATCACAGTGATGTTGGCTTCATAGAATGTGTTAGGGAGTTCTCCATCTTTCTCAATTTTCTGGAACAGTTTGAGGAGAATAGGTACAAAGAACTCACACTGCTTAACAACAAAAAAACAAACAACCCGATCAAAAAATGGGCAGAGGACATGAACAGACATTTCTCAAAAGAAGATATGAATATGGCCAATAGACACATGAAAAGATGTTCATCATCGCTAATCATCAGGGAAATGCAAATCAAAACTACACTAAGATATCACCTTACCCCCGTTAGATTGGCAAAAACAACCAAAACCAAGAACGACAAATGTTGGAGAGGTTGTGGAGAAAGAGGAACCCTCATACACTGTTGGTGGGAATGCAAACTGGTACAGCCACTATGGAAAACAGTATGGAGATTTCTCAAAAAGTTAAAAATAGAAATACCCTATGACCCAGCCATCCCATTACTGGGTATCTATCCTAAGAACCTGATATCAGATATCTAAAGAGTCCGTTGCACCCCTATGTTCATCGCAGCATTATTTACAATAGCCAAGACGTGGAACCAGCCTACATGCCCAGAAACTGATGATTGGATAAAGAAGATGTGGTATATATACACAATGGAATACTACTCAGCCATAAAAAAAGAGGAAATTGGCCCCTTCATAACAATGTGGATGGACCTCGAGGGCATTATGTTAAGCGAAATAAGTCAGTCAGAGAAAGACGACTCTATATGACTCCACTCATAGGTGGAAACTAGAATATTGAGAAGGAGATCTGATCGGTGGTTACCAGGGAAAAGGGGGGGTGGGGGGAGGGCACGGAGGGGGAAGTGGTGTTCCCACAACATGACTAAAAAAATGTACAACTGAAATTTCACAAGCTTGTAATCCATCATAACATTAATAAACAAACAAAAAAAAAAAAATAAGATGCTTTGGGGCCCATCTGCCCCTATGGAAAGAACGCAGCACTTTCTGCCTTGCAGCTCTAGGGCAATGTAGCACACCCAGAGCAGATGTTTTACTTCAGCCAGATCAGGCCCGCAAAGAAACTGCGTTTCACAGGCCTTTGTAAGAGATGTTCCCGATAGGCTTCTAGAGCACTGTGCAGAGCGAGTTGTTTCTTAGCTTCCCAAACAGCTGGAAGCAAGATGCTTTGGGGCCCTTCTCACCCCTTGGAAAGAAGGCAGCACTTTGTGCCTTGCAGCTCTAGGGCAATGTAGCACACCCAGAGCAGAAGTTGTACTTCAGCCAGATCAGGCCTGCAAAGAAACTGCGTTTCACAGGCCTTTGTAAGAGATGTTCCCCGTAGGCTGTTAGAGCACTGTGCAGAGCGAGTTGTTTCTCAGCTTCCCAAGGAGCTGGAAGCAAGATGCTTTAGGGGCCATCTGCCCTTAAGGGTAGAAGGCAGCACTTTGTGCTTGGCATCTCCAGGGCAATGTAGCACACCCAGAGCAGTTGTTCTACTTCTGCCAGGTCAGGCCTGCAAAGAAACTGCGTTTCACAGGCCTTTGTAAGAGATGTTCCCGGTAGGCTGTTAGAGCACTGTGCAGAGCGAGTTGTTTCTTAGCTTCCCAGAGAGCTGGAAGCAAGATGCTTTGGGGCCCTTCTCACCCCTTGGAAAGAAGGCAGCACTTTGTGCCTTGCAGCTCTAGGGCAATGTAGCACACCCAGAGCAGAAGTTGTACTTCAGCCAGATCAGGCCTGCAAAGAAACTGCGTTTCACAGGCCTTTGTAAGAGATGTTCGCGGTAGGCTGTTAGAGCACTGTGCAGAGCGAGTTGTTTCCTAGCTTCCCAAAGAGCCGGAAGCAAGATGCTTTGGGGCCCTTCTCACCCTTTGGAAAGAAGGCAGCACTTTGTGCCTTGCAGCTCTAGGGCAATGTAGCACACCCAGAGCAGAAGTTCTACTTCAGCCAGATCAGACCTGCAAAGAAACTGCGTTTCACAGGCCTTTCTAAGAGATGTTCCCTGTAGGCTGTTAGAGCATTGTGCAGAGCGAGTTGTTTCTTAGCTTCCCAAAGAGCTGGAAGCAAGATGCTTTAGGGCCCATCTGCCCTTAAGGAAAGAAGGCAGCACTTTCTGCCTTGCAGCTCTAGGGCAATGTAGCACACCCAGAGCAGTTGTTCTACTTCTGCCAGGTCAAGCCCGCAAAGAAACTTCGTTTCCCAGGCCTTTGTAAGAGATGTTCCCAGTAGGCTGTTAGAGCACTGTGCAGAGCGAGTTGTTTCTTAGCTTCCCAGAGAGCTGGAAGCAAGATGCTTTGGGGCCCGTTAATTTTATACCCTGCTACTTTGCTGTAGTTGTTGATTATTTCTAATAGTTTTTCTGTGGATTCTTTGGGCTTTTCTATGTATAAGATCATGTCGTCTGCAAATAACGCGAGTTTTACTTCTTCGTTACCTATTTGGATTCCTTTTATTTTTTTATTTCCTGCCGAATTGCTCTGGCCAGCACCTCCAGTACTATGTTGAATAGGAGTGGTGAAAGTGGGCACCCTTGTCTTGTTCCTGTCCTCAGAGGGATGGCTTTCAGCTTTTGTCCATTGAGTATGATGTTGGCTGTGGGTCTATCATATATGGCCTTTGTTATGTTGAGGTACTTTCCTTCTATACCCATTTTACTGAGGGTTTTTATCATAAATGGGTGTTGGATCTTGTCGAATGCTTTCTCTGCGTCTATTGAGATGATCATGTGGTTTTTGTTTTTCATTTTGTTGATGAAGTGTGTCACGTTGATTGACTTGCCGGTGTTTTACCACCCCTGTGTCCCTGGTATAAATCCCACTTGATCATGGTGTATAATCTTTTTGATGTATTGCTGTAATCGGTTTGCCAAAATTTTGTTGAGGATTTTTGCATCTATGTTCATCAGTGATATCGGCCTGTAGTTCTCCTTCTTTGTGTTGTCCTTGTCAGGTTTGGGGATCAGAGTGATGTTGGCTTCATAGAATGTGTTAGGGAGTTCTCCATCTTTCTCAATTTTCTGGAACAGTTTGAGGAGAATAGGTACAAAGAACTCACACTGCTTAACAACAAAAAAACAAACAACCCGATCAAAAAATGGGCAGAGGACATGAACAGACATTTCTCCAAAGAAGATATGAATATGGCCAATAGACACATGAAAAGATGTTCATCATCGCTAATCATCAGGGAAATGCAAATCAAAACTACACTAAGATATCACCTTACCCCCGTTAGATTGGCAAAAACACCCAAAACCAAGAACGACAAATGTTGGAGAGGTTGTGGAGAAAGAGGAACCCTCATACACTGTTGGTGGGAATGCAAACTGGTACAGCCACTATGGAAAACAGTATGGATATTTCTCAAAAAGTTAAAAATAGAAATACCCTATGACCCAGCCATCCCATTACTGGGTATCTATCCTAAGAACCTGATATCAGATATCTCAAGAGTCCGTTGCACCCCTATGTTCATCGCAGCATTATTTACAATAGCCAAGACGTGGAACCAGCCTACATGCCCAGAAACTGATGATTGGATAAAGAAGATGTGGTATATATACACAATGGAATACTACTCAGCCATGAAAAAAGACGACATTGGCCCCTTCTCAACAATGTGGATGGACCTCGAGGGCATTATGTTAAGCGAAATAAGTCAGTCAGAGAAAGACGAACTCTATATGACTCCACTCATAGGTGGAAACTAGAATATTGAGAAGGAGATCTGATCGGTGGTTACCAGGGAAAAGGGGGGGTGGGGGGAGGGCACGGAGGGGGAAGTGGTGTTCCCACAACATGACTAACAAAAATGTACAACTGAAATTTCACAAGCTTGTAATCCATCATAACATTAATAAACAAAAAAAAAAAAAAAAATAAGATGCTTTGGGGCCCATCTGCCCCTATGGAAAGAACGCAGCACTTTCTGCCTTGCAGCTCTAGGGCAATGTAGCACACCCAGAGCAGAAGTTGTACTTCAGCCAGATCAGGCCTGCAAAGAAACTGCGTTTCACAGGCCTTTGTAAGAGATGTTCCCGGTAGGCTTCTAGAGCACTGTGCAGAGCGAGTTGTTTCTTAGCTTCCCAAACAGCTTGAAGCAAGATGCTTTGGGGTCCTACTCACCCTTTGGAAAGAAGGCAGCACTTTGTGCCTTACAGCTCTAGGGCAATGTAGCACACCCAGAGCAGATGTTCTACTTCTGCCAGGTCAGGCGTGCAAAGAAACTGCGTTTCACAGGCCTTTGTAAGAGATGTTACCGGTAGGCTGTTAGAGCACTGTGCAGAGCGAGTTGTTTCTTAGCTTCCCAAAGAGCCGGAAGCAAGATGCTTTGGGGCCCTTCTCACCCTTTGGAAAGAATGCAGCACTTTGTGCCTTGCAGCTCTAGGGCAATGTAGCACACCCAGAGCAGAAGTTGTACTTCAGCCAGATCAGGCCTGCAAAGAAACTGCGTTTCACAGGCCTTTGTAAGAGATGTTCGTGGTAGGCTGTTAGAGCACTGTGCAGAGCGAGTTGTTTCCTAGCTTCCCAAAGAGCCGGAAGCAAGATGCTTTGGGGCCCTTCTCACCCTTTGGAAAGAAGGCAGCACTTTGTGCCTTGCAGCTCTAGGGCAATGTAGCACACCCAGAGCAGTTGTTCTACTTCTGCCAGGTCAGGCCTGCAAAGAAACTGCGTTCTACAGGCCTTTGTAAGAGATGTTCCCGGTAGGCTGTTAGAGCACTGTGCAGAGTGACTTGTTTCATAGCTTCCCAAAGAGCTGGAAGCAAGATGCTTTGGGGCCCTTCTCACACTTTGGAAAGAAGGCAGCACTTTGTGCCTTGCAGCTCTAGGGCAATGTAGCACACCCAGAGCAGAAGTTCTACTTCAGCTAGATCAGACCTGCAAAGAAACTTCGTTTCACAGGCCTTTGTAAGAGATGTTCCCGGTAGGCTGTTAGAGCACTGTGCAGAGCGACTAGTTTCTTAGCTTCCCAGAGAGCTGGAAGCAAGATGCTTTGGAGCCCATCTGCCCCTATGGCATGAACGCAGCACTTTGTGCCTTTCAGCTCTAGGGCAATGCAGCACACCCCGAGCAGAAGTTCTACTTCAGCCAGATCAGGCCTGCAAAGAAACTGCGTTTCACAGGCCTTTGTAAGAGATGTTCCCGGTAGGCTGTTAGAGCACTGTGCAGAGCGAGTTGTTTCTTAGCTTCCCAGAGAGCTGGAAGCAAGATGCTTTGGGGCCCGTTAATTTTATACCCTGCTACTTTGCTGTAGTTGTTGGTTATTTCTAATAGTTTTTCTGTGGATTCTTTGGGCTTTTCTATGTATAAGATCATGTCGTCTGCAAATAATGCGAGTTTTACTTCTTCGTTACCTATTTGGATTCCTTTTATTTTTTTATTTCCTGCCGAATTGCTCTGGCCAGCACCTCCAGTACTATGTTGAATAGGAGTGGTGAAAGTGGGCACCCTTGTCTTGTTCCTGTCCTCAGAGGGATGGCTTTCAGCTTTTGTCCATTGAGTATGATGTTGGCTGTGGGTCTATCATATATGGCCTTTGTTATGTTGAGGTACTTTTCTTCTATACCCATTTTACTGAGGGTTTTTATCATAAATGGGTGTTGGATCTTGTCGAATGCTTTCTCTGCGTCTATTGAGATGATCATGTGGTTTTTGTTTTTCATTTTGTTGATGAAGTGTGTCACGTTGATTGACTTGCCGGTGTTTTACCACCCCTGTGTCCCTGGTATAAATCCCACTTGATCATGGTGTATAATCTTTTTGATGTATTGCTGTAATCGGTTTGCCAAAATTTTGTTGAGGATTTTTGCATCTATGTTCATCAGTGATATCGGCCTGTAGTTCTCCTTCTTTGTGTTGTCCTTGTCAGGTTTGGGAATCAGAGTGATGTTGGCTTCATAGAATGTGTTAGGGAGTTCTCCATCTTTCTCAATTTTCTGGAACAGTTTGAGGAGAATAGGTACAAAGAACTCACACTGCTTAACAACAAAAAAACAAACAACCCGATCAAAAAATGGGCAGAGGACATGAACAGACATTTCTCAAAAGAAGATATGAATATGGCCAATAGACACATGAAAAGATGTTCATCATCGCTAATCATCAGGGAAATTCAAATCAAAACTACACTAAGATATCACCTTACCCCCGTTAGATTGGCAAAAACACCCAAAACCAAGAACGACAAATGTTGGAGAGGTTGTGGAGAAAGAGGAACCCTCATACACTGTTGGTGGGAATGCAAACTGGTACAGCCACTATGGAAAACAGTATGGAGATTTCTCAAAAAGTGAAAAATAGAAATACGCTATGACCCAGCCATCCCATTACTGGGTATCTATCCTAAGAACCTGATATCAGATATCTCAAGAGTCCGTTGCACCCCTATGTTCATCGCAGCATTATTTACAATAGCCAAGACGTGGAACCAGCCTACATGCCCAGAAACTGATGATTGGATAAAGAAGATGTGGTATATATACACAATGGAATACTACTCAGCCATAAAAAAAGAGGAAATTGGCCCCTTCATAACAATGTGGATGGACCTCGAGGGCATTATGTTAAGCGAAATAAGTCAGTCAGAGAAAGACGAACTCTATATGACTCCACTCATAGGTGGAAACTAGAATATTGAGAAGGAGATCTGATCGGTGGTTACCAGGGAAAAGGGGGGGTGGGGGGAGGGCACGGAGGGGGAAGTGGTGTTCCCACAACATGACTAAAAAAATGTACAACTGAAATTTCACAAGCTTGTAATCCATCATAACATTAATAAACAAAAAAAAAAAAATAAGATGCTTTGGGGCCCATCTGCCCCTATGGAAAGAACGCAGCACTTTCTGCCTTGCAGCTCTAGGGCAATGTAGCACACCCAGAGCAGATGTTGTACTTCAGCCAGATCAGGCCCGCAAAGAAACTGCGTTTCACAGGCCTTTGTAAGAGATGTTCCCGATAGGCTTCTAGAGCACTGTGCAGAGCGAGTTGTTTCTTAGCTTCCCAAACAGCTGGAAGCAAGATGCTTTAGGGTCCTACTCACCCTTTGGAAAGAAGGCAGCACTTTGTGCCTTACAGCTCTAGGGCAATGCAGCACACCCAGAGCAGAAGTTGTACTTCAGCCAGATCAGGCCTGCAAAGAAACTGCGTTTCACAGGCCTTTGTAAGAGATGTTCCCCGTAGGCTGTTAGAGCACTGTGCAGAGCGATTTCTTTCTTAGCTTCCCAAAGACCTGGAAGCAAGATGCTTTGGGGGCCATCTGCCCTTAAGGAAAGAAGGCAGAACTTTGTGCCTTGCAGCTCTAGGGCAATGTAGCACACCCAGAGCAGAAGTTCTACTTCAGCTACATCAGACCTGCAAAGAAACTGCGTTTCACAGGCCTTTGTAAGAGATGTTCCCTGTAGGCTGTTAGAGCACTGTGCAGAGCGAGTTGTTTCTCAGCTTCCCAAGGAGCTGGAAGCAAGATGCTTTAGGGGCCATCTGCCCTTAAGGGTAGAAGGCAGCACTTTGTGCCTTGCATCTCCAGGGCAATGTAGCACACCCAGAGCAGTTGTTCTACTTCTGCCAGGTCAGGCCTGCAAAGAAACTGCGTTTCACAGGCCTTTGTAAGAGATGTTCCCGGTAGGCTGTTAGAGCACTGTGCAGAGCGAGTTGTTTCTTAGCTTCCCAGAGAGCTGGAAGCAAGATGCTTTGGGGCCCTTCTCACCCCTTGGAAAGAAGGCAGCACTTTGTGCCTTGCAGCTCTAGGGCAATGTAGCACACCCAGAGCAGAAGTTGTACTTCAGCCAGATCAGGCCTGCAAAGAAACTGCGTTTCACAGGCCTTTGTAAGAGATGTTCGCGGTAGGCTGTTAGAGCACTGTGCAGAGCGAGTTGTTTCCTAGCTTCCCAAAGAGCCGGAAGCAAGATGCTTTGGGGCCCTTCTCACCCTTTGGAAAGAAGGCAGCACTTTGTGCCTTGCAGCTCTAGGGCAATGTAGCACACCCAGAGCAGAAGTTCTACTTCAGCCAGATCAGACCTGCAAAGAAACTGCGTTTCACAGGCCTTTGTAAGAGATGTTCCCTGTAGGCTTTTAGAGAACTGTGCAGAGCGAGTTGTTTCTTAGCTTCCCAAGGAGCTGGAAGCAAGATGCTTTAGGGGCCATCTGCCCTTAAGGAAAGAAGGCAGCACTTTGTGCCTTGCAGCTCTAGGGCAATGTAGCACACCCAGAGCAGATGTTCTACTTCTGCCATGTCAGGCCTGCAAAGAAACTTCGTTTCACAGGCCTTTGTAAGAGATGTTCCCTGTAGGCTGTTAGAGCACTGTGCAGAGCGACTTGTTTCTTAGCTTGCCAAGGAGCTGGAAGCAAGATGCTTTGGGGCCCTTCTCACCCTTTGGAAAGAAGGCAGCACTTTGTGCCTTGCAGGGCTAGGGCAATGTAGCACACCCAGAGCAGAAGTTCTACTTCAGCCAGATCAGACCTGCAAAGAAACTGCGTTTCACAGGCCTTTGTAAGTGATGTTCCCCGTAGGCTGTTAGAGCACTGTGCAGAGCGAGTTGTTTCTTAGCTTCCCAAACAGCTGGAAGCAAGATGCTTTGGGACCCTACTCACCCTTTGGAAAGAAGGCAGCACTTTGTGCCTTGCAGCTCTAGGGCAATGTAGCACACCCAGAGCAGATGTTCTACTTCTGCCAGGTCAGGCCTGCAAAGAAACTGCGTTTCACAGGCCTTTGTAAGAGATGTTCCCGGTAGGCTGTTAGAGCACTGTGCAGAGCGAATTGTTTCTCAGCTTCCCAAACAGCCGGAAGCAAGATGCTTTGGGGGCCATCTGCCCTTAAGGAAAGAAGGCAGCACTTTGTGCCTTGCAGCTCTAGGGCAATGCAGCACACCCAGAGCAGAAGTTCTACTTCAGCCAGATCAGGCCTGCACAGAAACTGCGTTTCACAGGCCTTTGTAAGAGATGTTCCCGGTAGGCTGTTAGAGCACTGTGCAGAGCGAGTTGTTTCTCAGCTTCCCAAACAGCCGGAAGCAAGATGCTTTGGGGGCCATCTGCCCTTAAGGAAAGAAGGCAGCACTTTGTGCCTTGCAGCTCTAGGGCAATGCAGCACACCCAGAGCAGAAGTTCTACTTCAGCCAGATCAGGCCTGCAAAGAAACTGCGTTTCACAGGCCTTTGTAAGAGATGTTACCGGTAGGCTGTTAGAGCACTGTGCAGAGCGAGTTGTTTCTTAGCTTCCCAGAGAGCTGGAAGCAAGATGCTTTGGGGACCGTTAATTTTATACCCTGCTACTTTGCTGTAGTTGTTGATTATTTCTAATAGTTTTTCTGTGGATTCTTTGGGGTTTTCTATGTATAAGATCATGTCGTCTGCAAACAACGCGAGTTTTACTTCTTCGTTACCTATTTGGATTCCTTTTATTTTTTTTTCCTGCCGAATTGCTCTGGCCAGCACCTCCAGTACTATGTTGAATACGAGTGGTGAAAGTGGGCACCCTTGTCTTGTTCCTGTCCTCAGAGGGATGGCTTTCAGCTTTTGTCCATTGAGTATGATGTTGGCTGTGGGTCTATCATATATGGCCTTTATTATGTTGAGGTACTTTCCTTCTATACCCATTTTTCTGAGGGTTTTCATCATAAATGGGTGTTGGATCTTGTCGAATGCTTTCTCTGCGTCTATTGAGATGATCATGTGGTTTTTGTTTTTCATTTTGTTGATGTAGTGTATCACGTTGATTGACTTGCGGGTGTTGAACCATCCCTGTGTCCCTGGTATAAATCCCACTTGATCATGGTGTATAATCTTTTTGATGTATTGCTGTAATCGGTTTGCCAAAATTTGGTTGAGGATTTTTGCATCTATGTTCATCAGTGATATCGGCCTGTAGTTCTCCTTCTTTGTGTTGTCCTTGTCAGGTTTGGGGATCAGAGTGATGTTGGCTTCATAGAATGTGTTAGGGAGTTCTCCATCTTTCTCAATTTTCTGGAACAGTTTGAGGAGAATAGGTACAAAGAACTCACACTGCTTAACAACAAAAAAACAAACAACCCGATCAAAAAATGGGCAGAGGACATGAACAGACATTTCTCAAAAGAAGATATGAATATGGCCAATAGACACATGAAAAGATGTTCATCATCGCTAATCATTAGGGAAATGCAAATCAAAACTACACTAAGATATCACCTTTCCCCCGTTAGATTGGCAAAAACATCCAAAACCAAGAACGACAAATGTTGGAGAGTTTGTGGAGAAAGAGGAACCCTCATACACTGTTGGTGGGAATGCAAACTGGTACAGCCACTATGGAAAACAGTATGGAGATTTCTCAAAAAGTTAAAAATAGAAATACCCTATGACCCAGCCATCCCATTACTGGGTATCTATCCTAAGAACCTGATATCAGATATCTCAAGAGTCCGTTGCACCCCTATGTTCATCGCAGCATTATTTACAATAGCCAAGACGTGGAACCAGCCTACATGCCCAGGAACTGATGATTGGATAAAGAAGATGTGGTATATATACACAATGGAATACTACTCAGCCATAAAAAAAGACGACATTGGCCCATTCACAACAATGTGGATGGACCTCGAGGGCATTATGTTAAGCGAAATAAGTCAGTCACAGAAAGACGAACTCTATATGACTCCACTCATAGGTGGAAATTAGTATATTGAGAAGGAGATCTGATCGGTGGTTACCAGGGAAAAGGGGGGGTGGGGGAGGGCACGGAGTGGGAAGTGGTGTTCCCACAACATGACTAACAAAAATGTACAACCGTAATTTCACAAGCTTGTAATCCATCATAACATTAATAAACAAAAAAAAAAAAGATGCTTTGGGGCCCATCTGCCCCTATGGAAAGAACGCAGCACTTTGTGCCTTGCAGCTCTAGGGCAATGTAGCACACCCAGAGCAGAAGTTCTACTTCAGCCAGATCAGGCCCGCAAAGAAACTGCGTTTCACATGCCTTTGTAAGAGATGTTCCCGGTAGGCTGTTAGAGCACTGTGCAGAGCGAGTTGTTTCTTAGCTTCCCAAAGAGCTGGAAGCAAGATGCTTTGGGGCCCTTCTCCCCGTTTGGCAAGAAGGCAGCACTTTGTGCCTTGCAGCTCTAGGGCAATGTAGCACACCCAGAGCAGAAGTTCTACTTCAGCCAGAACAGGCATGCAAAGAAACTGCGTTTCACATGCCTTTGTAAAAGATGTTCCCTGTAGGCTGTTAGAGCACTGTGCAGAGCAAGTTGTTTCTCAGCTTCCAAAAGAGTTGGAAGCAAGATGATTTGGGCTCATCTACCTCTTTGAAAGGAAGGCAGCATTTTGTGCCTTGCAGCTCTAGGGCAATGTAGCACACCCAGAGCAGAAGTTCTACTTTAGCCAGATCAGGCCCGCAAAGAAACTGCATTTCACACCCCTTTGTAAGAGATGTTCCCCGTAGGCTGTTAGAGCACTGTGCAGAGCGAGTTGTTTCTTAGCTTCCCAAACAGCTGGAAGCAAGATGCTTTGGGGCCCTACTCATCCTTTGGAAAGAAGGCAGCACTTTGTGCCTTGCAGCTCTAGGGCAATGTAGCACACCCAGAGCAGATGTTCTACTTCTGCCAGGTCAGGCCTGCAAAGAAACTGCGTTTCACAGGCCTTTGTAAGAGATGTTCCCGGTAGGCTGTTAGAGCACTGTGTAGAGCGAGTTGTTTCTCAGCTTCCCAAACAGCCGGAAGCAAGATGCTTTGGGGGCATCTGCCCTTAAGGAAAGAAGGCAGCACTTTGTGCCTTGCAGCTCTAGGGCAATGCAGCACACCCAGAGCAGAAGTTCTACTTCAGCCAGATCAGGCCCGCAAAGACACTGCGTTTCACAGGCCTTTGTAAGAGATGTTCCCGGTAGGCTGTTAGAGCACTGTGCAGAGCGAGTTGTTTCTTAGCTTCCCAGAGAGCTGGAAGCAAGATGCTTTGGGGCCCGTTAATTTTATACCCTGCTAGTTTGCTGTAGTTGTTGATTATTTCTAATAGTTTTTCTGTGGATTCTTTGGGGTTTTCTATGTATAAGATCATGTCGTCTGCAAACAACGCGAGTTTTACTTCTTCGTTACCTATTTGGATTCCTTTTATTTTTTTTTCCTGCCGAATTGCTCTGGCCAGCACCTCCAGTACTATGTTGAATACGAGTGGTGAAAGTGGGCACCCTTGTCTTGTTCCTGTCCTCAGAGGGATGGCTTTCAGCTTTTGTCCATTGAGTATGATGTTGGCTGTGGGTCTATCATATATGGCCTTTATTATGTTGAGGTACTTTCCTTCTATACCCATTTTACTGAGGGTTTTTATCATAAATGGGTGTTGGATCTTGTCGAATGCTTTCTCTGCGTCTATTGAGATGATCATGTGGTTTTTGTTTTTCATTTTGTTGATGTAGTGTATCACGTTGATTGACTTGCGGGTGTTGAACCATCCCTGTGTCCCTGGTATAAATCCCACTTGATCATGGTGTATAATCTTTTTGATGTATTGCTGTAATCGGTTTGCCAAAATTTGGTTGAGGATTTTTGCATCTATGTTCATCAGTGATATCGGCCTGTAGTTCTCCTTCTTCGTGTTGTCCTTGTCAGGTTTGGGGATCAGAGTGATGTTGGCTTCATAGAATGTGTTAGGGAGTTCTAAATCTTTCTCAGTTTTCTGGAACAGTTTGAGGAGAATAGGTACAAAGAACTCACACTGCTTAACAACAAAAAAACAAACAACCCGATCAAAAAATGGGCAGAGGACATGAACAGACATTTCTCAAAAGAAGATATGAATATGGCCAATAGACACATGAAAAGATGTTCATCATCGCTAATCATCAGGGAAATGCAAATCAAAACTACACTAAGATATCACCTTACCCCCGTTAGATTGGCAAAAACATCCATAACCAAGAACGACGAATGTTGGAGAGGTTGTGGAGAAAGAGGAACCCTCATACACTGTTGGTGGGAATGCAAACTGGTACAGCCACTATGGAAAACAGTATGGATATTTCTCAAAAAGTTAAAAATAGAAATACCCTATGACCCAGCCATCCCATTACTGGGTATCTATCCTAAGAACCTGATATCAGATATCTCAAGAGTCCGTTGCACCCCTATGTTCATCGCAGCATTATTTACAATAGCCAAGACGTGGAGCCAGCCTACATGCCCAGAAACTGATGATTGGATAAAGAAGATGTGTTATATATACACAATGGAATACTACTCAGCCATAAAAAAGACGACATTGGCCCATTCACAACAATGTGGATGGACCTCGAGGGCATTATGTTAAGCGAAATAAGTCAGTCACAGAAAGACGAACTCTATATGACTCCACTCATAGGTGGAAATTAGTATATTGAGAAGGAGATCTGATCGGTGGTTACCAGGGAAAAGGGGGGGTGGGGGGAGGGCACGGAGGGGGAAGTGGTGTTCCCACAACATGACTAACAAAAATGTACAACTGAAATTTCACAATCTTGTAATCCATCATAACATTAATAAACAAACAAAAAAAAAAAGATGCTTTGCGGCCCATCTGCCCCTATGGAAAGAACGCAGCACTTTGTGCCTTGCAGCTCTAGGGCAATGTAGCACACCCAGAGCAGAAGTTCTACTTCAGCCAGATCAGGCCCGCAAAGAAACTTCGTTTCACAGGCCTTTGTAAGAGATGTTCCCGGTAGGCTGTTAGAGCACTGTGCAGAGCAAGTTGTTTCCTAGCTTCCCAAAGAGCCGGAAGCAAGATGCTTTGGGGCCCTTCTCACCCTTTGGAAAGAAGGCAGCACTTTGTGCCTTGCAGCTCTAGGGCAATGTAGAACACCCAAAGCAGAAGTCCTACTTCAGCCACATCAGACCTGCAAAGAAACTGCGTTTCACAGGCCTTTGTAAGAGATGTTCCCTGTAGGCTGTTAGAGAACTGTGCAGAGCGAGTTGTTTCTTAGCTTCCCAAGGAGCTGGAAGCAAGATGCTTTAGGGGCCATGTGCCCTTAAGGAAAGAAGGCAGCACTTTGTGCCTTGCAGCTCTAGGGCAATGTAGCACACCCAGAGCAGTTGTTCTACTTCTGCCAGGTCAGGCCTGCAAAGAAACTTCGTTTCACAGGCCTTTGTAAGAGATGTTCCCGGTAGGCTGTTAGAGCTCTGTGCAGAGCGACTTGTTTCTTAGCTTCCCAGAGAGCTGGAAGCAAGATGCTTTGGGGCCCTTCTCACCCTTTGGAAAGAAGGCAGCACTTTGTGCCTTGCAGCTCTAGGGCAATGTAGCACACCCAGAGAAGTTGTTCTACTTCTGCCAGGTCAGGCCTGCAAAGAAACTGCGTTTCACAGGCCTTTGTAAGAGATGTTCCCTGTATGCTGTAAGAGCACTGTGCAGAGCGACTAGTTTCTTAGCTTCCCAGAGAGCTGGAAGCAAGATGCTTTGGGGCCCATCTGCCCCTATGGAAAGAACGCAGCACATTGTGCCTTGCAGCTCTAGGGCAATGCAGCACACCCAGAGCAGAAGTTCTACTTCAGCCAGATCAGGCCCGCAAAGAAACTGCGTTTCACAGGCCTTTGTAAGAGATGTTCCCGGTAGGCTGTTAGAGCACTGTGCAGAGCGAGTTGTTTCTTAGCTTCCCAGAGAGCTGGGAGCAAGATGCTTTGGGGCCCCTTAATTTTATAGCCTGCTAGTTTGCTGTAGTTGTTGATTATTTCTAATAGTTTTTCTGTGGATTCTTTGGGGTTTTCTATGTATAAGATCATGTCGTCTGCAAACAACGCGAGTTTTACTTCTTCGTTACCTATTTGGATTCCTTTTATTTTTTTTTCCTGCCGAATTGCTCTGGCCAGCACCTCCAGTACTATGTTGAATAGGAGTGGTGAAAGTGGGCACCCTTGTCTTGTTCCTGTCCTCAGAGGGATGGCTTTCAGCTTTTGTCCATTGAGTATGATGTTGGCTGTGGGTCTATCATATATGGCCTTTATTATGTTGAGGTACTTTCCTTCTATACCCATTTTACTGAGGGTTTTTATCATAAATGGGTGTTGGATCTTGTCGAATGCTTTCTCTGCGTCTATTGAGATGATCATGTGGTTTTTGTTTTTCATTTTGTTGATGTAGTGTATCACGTTGATTGACTTGCGGGTGTTGAACCATCCCTGTGTCCCTGGTATAAATCCCACTTGATCATGGTGTATAATCTTTTTGATGTATTGCTGTAATCGGTTTGCCAAAATTTGGTTGAGGATTTTTGCATCTATGTTCATCAGTGATATCGGCCTGTAGTTCTCCTTCTTTGTGTTGTCCTTGTCAGGTTGGGGGATCAGAGTGATGTTGGCTTCATAGAATGTGTTAGGGAGTTCTCCATCTTTCTCAATTTTCTGGAACAGTTTGAGGAGAATAGGTACAAAGAACTCACACTGCTTAACAACAAAAAAACAAACAACCCGATCAAAAAATGGGCAGAGGACATGAACAGACATTTCTCAAAAGAAGATATGAATATGGCCAATAGACACATGAAAAGTTCATCATCGCTCATCATCAGGGAAATGCAAATCAAAACTACACTAAGATATCACCTTACCCCCGTTAGATTGGCAAAAACATCCAAAACCAAGAACGACGAATGTTGGAGAGGTTGTGGAGAAAGAGGAACCCTCATACACTGTTGGTGGGAATGCAAACTGGTACAGCCACTATGGAAAACAGTATGCAGATTTCTCAAAAAGTTAAAAATAGAAATACCCTATGACCCAGCCATCCCATTACTGGGTATCTATCCTAAGAACCTGATATCAGATATCTCAAGAGTCCGTTGCACCCCTATATTCATCGCAGCATTATTTACCATAGCCAAGACGTGGAACCAGCCTACATGCCCAGAAACTGATGATTGGATAAAGAAGATGTGGTATATATACACAATGGAATACTACTCAGCCATAAAAAAAGACGACATTGGCCCATTCACAACAATGTGGATGGACCTCGAGGGCATTATTTTAAGCGAAATAAGTCAGTCAGAGAAAGACGAACTCTATATGACTCCACTCATAGGTGGAAATTAGTATATTGAGAAGGAGATCTGATCGGTGGTTACCAGGGAAAAGGGGGGGTGGGGGGAGGGCACGGAGGGGGAAGTGGTGTTCCCACAACATGACTAACAAAAATGTACAACTGAAATTTCACAATCTTGTAATCCATCATAACATTAATAAACAAAAAAAGAAAAAAAAAAGATGCTTTGCGGCCCATCTGCCCCTATGGAAAGAACGCAGCACTTTGTGCCTTGCAGCTCTAGGGCAATGTAGCACACCCAGAGCAGAAGTTCTACTTCAGCCAGATCAGGCCCGCAAAAGAACTTCGTTTCACAGGCCTTTGTAAGAGATGTTCCCGGTAGGCTGTTAGAGCACTGTGCAGAGCGAGTTGTTTCTTAGATTCCAAAACAGCCGGAAGCAAGATGCTTTGGGGCCCTTCTCACCCTTTGGAAAGAAGTCAGCACTTTGTGCCTTGCAGCTCTAGGGCAATGTAGCACACCCAGAGAAGTTGTTCTACTTCTGCCAGGTCAGGCCTGCAAAGAAACTTCGTTTCACAGGCCTTTGTAAGAGATGTTCCCGGTAGGCTGTTAGAGCACTGTGCAGAGCAAGTTGTTTCCTATCTTCCCAAAGAGCCGGAAGCAAGATGCTTTGGGGCCCTTCAGACCCTTTGGAAAGAAGGCAGCACTTTGTGCCTTGCAGCTCTAGGGCAATGTAGAACACCCAAAGCAGAAGTTCTACTTCAGCCACATCAGACCTGCAAAGAAACTGCGTTTCACAGGCCTTTGTAAGAGATGTTCCCTGTAGGCTGTTAGAGAACTGTGCAGAGCGAGTTGTTTCTTAGCTTCCCAAGGAGCTGGAAGCAAGATGCTTTAGGGGCCATGTGCCCTTAAGGAAAGAAGGCAGCACTTTGTGCCTTGCAGCTCTAGGGCAATGTAGCACACCCAGAGCAGTTGTTCTACTTCTGCCAGGTCAGGCCTGCAAAGAAACTTCGTTTCACAGGCCTTTTTAAGAGATGTTCCCGGTAGGCTGTTAGAGCTCTGTGCAGAGCGAGTTGTTTCTTAGCTTCCCAGAGAGCTGGAAGCAAGATGCTTTGGGGCCCTTCTCACCCTTTGGAAAGAAGGCAGCACTTTGTGCCTTGCAGCTCTAGGGCAATGCAGCACACCCAGAGCAGAAGTTCTACTTCAGCCAGATCAGGCCTGCAAAGAAACTGCGTTTCACAGGCCTTTGTAAGAGATGTTCCCGGTAGGCTGTTAGAGCACTGTGCAGAGCGAGTTGTTTCTTAGCTTCCCAGAGAGCTGGAAGCAAGATGCTTTGGGGCCCGTTAATTGTATCCCCTGCTACTTTGCTGTAGTTGTTGATTATTTCTAATAGTTTTTCTGTGGATTCTTTGGGGTTTTCTATGTATAAGATCATGTCGTCTGCAAACAACGCGAGTTTTTCTTCTTCGTTAACTATTTGGATTCCTTTTATTTTTTTTTCCTGCCGAATTGCTCTGGCCAGCACTTCAAGTACTATGTTGAATAGGAGTGGTGAAAGTGGACACCCTTGTCTTGTTCCTGTCCTCAGAGGGATGGCTTTCAGCTTTTGTCCATTGAGTATGATGTTGGCTGTGGGTCTATCATATATGGCCTTTATTATGTTGAGGTACTTTCCTTCTATACCCATTTTACTGAGGGTTTTTATCATAAATGGGTGTTGGATCTTGTCGAATGCTTTCTCTGCGTCTATTGAGATGATCATGTGGTTTTTGTTTTTCATTTTGTTGATGTAGTGTATCACGTTGATTGACTTGCGGGTGTTGAACCATCCCTGTGTCCCTGGTATAAATCCCACTTGATCATGGTGTATAATCTTTTTGATGTATTGCTGTAATCGGTTTGCCAAAATTTTGTTGAGGATTTTTGCATCTATGTTCATCAGTGATATCGGCCTGTAGTTCTCCTTCTTTGTGTTGTCCTTGTCAGGTTGGGGGATCAGAGTGATGTTGGCTTCATAGAATGTGTTAGGGAGTTCTCCATCTTTCTCAATTTTCTGGAACAGTTTGAGGAGAATAGGTACAAAGAACTCACACTGCTTAACAACAAAAAAACAAACAACCCGATCAAAAAATGGGCAGAGGACATGAACAGACATTTCTCAAAAGAAGATATGAATATGGCCAATAGACACATGAAAAGATGTTCATCATCGCTAATCATCAGGGAAATGCAAATCAAAACTACACTAAGATATCACCTTACCCCCGTTAGATTGGCAAAAACATCCAAAACCAAGAACGACGAATGTTGGAGAGGTTGTGGAGAAAGAGGAACCCTCATACACTGTTGGTGGGAATGCAAACTGGTACAGCCACTATG
Source organism: Equus asinus (assembly GCF_041296235.1). Lineage (NCBI taxonomy): Eukaryota > Metazoa > Chordata > Mammalia > Perissodactyla > Equidae > Equus > Equus asinus. Next base: position 71,571,345 of record NC_091790.1, on the reverse strand, counting down.
GAAAACAGTATGGAGATTTCTCAAAAAGTTAAAAATAGAAATACCCTATGACCCAGCCATCCCATTACTGGGTATCTATCCTAAGAACCTGATATCAGATATCTCAAGAGTCCGTTGCACCCCTATGTTCATCGCAGCATTATTTACAATAGCCAAGACGTGGAACCAGCCTACATGCCCAGAAACTGATGATTGGAAAAGAAGATGTGGTATATATACACAATGGAATACTACTCAGCCATAAAAAAAGACGACATTGGCCCATTCACAACAATGTGGATGGACCTCGAGGGCATTATGTTAAGCGAAATAAGTCAGTCAGAGAAAGACGAACTCTATATGACTCCAATCATAGGTGGAAATTAGTATATTGAGAAGGAGATCTGATCGGTGGTTACCAGGGAAAAGGGGGGGTGGGGGGAGGGCACGGAGGGGGAAGTGGTGTTCCCACAACATGACTAACAAAAATGTACAACTGAAATTTCACAATCTTGTAATCCATCATAACATTAATAAACAAAACAAAACAAAAAAAAGATGCTTTGCGGCCCATCTGCCCCTATGGAAAGAACGCAGCACTTTGTGCCTTGCAGCTCTAGGGCAATGTAGCACACCCAGAGCAGAAGTTCTACTTCAGCCAGATCAGGCCCGCAAAGAAACTTCGTTTCACAGGCCTTTGTAAGAGATGTTCCCGGTAGGCTGTTAGAGCACTGTGCAGAGCAAGTTGTTTCCTAGCTTCCCAAAGAGCCGGAAGCAATATGCTCTGGGGCCCTTCTCACCCTTTGGAAAGAAGGCAGCACTTTGTGCCTTGCAGCTCTAGGGCAATGTAGCACACCCAGAGAAGTTGTTCTACTTCTGCCAGGTCAGGCCTGCAAAGAAACTGCGTTTCACAGGCCTTTGTAAGAGATGTTCCCTGTAGGCTGTAAGAGCACTGTGCAGAGCGACTAGTTTCTTAGCTTCCCAGAGAGCTGGAAGCAAGATGCTTTGGGGCCCATCTGCCCCTATGGAAAGAACGCAGCACATTGTGCCTTGCAGCTCTAGGGCAATGCAGCACACCCAGAGCAGAAGTTCTACTTCAGCCAGATCAGGCCCGCAAAGAAACTGCGTTTCACAGGCCTTTGTAAGAGATGTTCCCGGTAGGCTGTTAGAGCACTGTGCAGAGCGAGTTGTTTCTTAGCTTCCCAGAGAGCTGGGAGCAAGATGCTTTGGGGCCCCTTAATTTTATAGCCTGCTAGTTTGCTGTAGTTGTTGATTATTTCTAATAGTTTTTCTGTGGATTCTTTGGGGTTTTCTATGTATAAGATCATGTCGTCTGCAAACAACGCGAGTTTTACTTCTTCGTTACCTATTTGGATTCCTTTTATTTTTTTTTCCTGCCGAATTGCTCTGGCCAGCACCTCCAGTACTATGTTGAATAGGAGTGGTGAAAGTGGGCACCCTTGTCTTGTTCCTGTCCTCAGAGGGATGGCTTTCAGCTTTTGTCCATTGAGTATGATGTTGGCTGTGGGTCTATCATATATGGCCTTTATTATGTTGAGGTACTTTCCTTCTATACCCATTTTACTGAGGGTTTTTATCATAAATGGGTGTTGGATCTTGTCGAATGCTTTCTCTGCGTCTATTGAGATGATCCTGTGGTTTTTGTTTTTCATTTTGTTGATGTAGTGTATCACGTTGATTGACTTGCGGGTGTTGAACCATCCCTGTGTCCCTGGTATAAATCCCACTTGATCATGGTGTATAATCTTTTTGATGTATTGCTGTAATCGGTTTGCCAAAATTTTGTTGAGGATTTTTGCATCTATGTTCATCAGTGATATCGGCCTGTAGTTCTCCTTCTTTGTGTTGTCCTTGTCAGGTTGGGGGATCAGAGTGATGTTGGCTTCATAGAATGTGTTAGGGAGTTCTCCATCTTTCTCAATTTTCTGGAACAGTTTGAGGAGAATAGGTACAAAGAACTCACACTGCTTAACAACAAAAAAACAAACAACCCGATCAAAAAATGGGCAGAGGACATGAACAGACATTTCTCAAAAGAAGATATGAATATGGCCAATAGACACATGAAAAGATGTTCATCATCGCTAATCATCAGGGAAATGCAAATCAAAACTACACTAAGATATCACCTTACCCCCGTTAGATTGGCAAAAACATCCAAAACCAAGAACGACGTATGTTGGAGAGGTTGTGGAGAAAGAGGAACCCTCATACACTGTTGGTGGGAATGCAAACTGGTACAGCCACTATGGAAAACAGTATGGAGATTTCTCAAAAAGTTAAAAATAGAAATACCCTATGACCCAGCCATCCCATTACTGGGTATCTATCCTAAGAACCTGATATCAGATATCTCAAGAGTCCGTTGCACCCCTATGTTCATCGCAGCATTATTTACAATAGCCAAGACGTGGAACCAGCCTACATGCCCAGAAACTGATGATTGGATAAAGAAGATGTGGTATATATACACAATGGAATACTACTCAGCCATAAAAAAAGACGACATTGGCCCATTCACAACAATGTGGATGGACCTCGAGGGCATTATGTTAAGCGAAATAAGTCAGTCAGAGAAAGACGAACTCTATATGACTCCACTCATAGGTGGAAATTAGTATATTGAGAAGGAGATCTGATCGGTGGTTACCAGGGAAAAGGGGGGGTGGGGGGAGGGCACGGAGTGGGAAGTGGTGTTCCCACAACATGACTAACAAAAATGTACAACTGAAATTTCACAAGCTTGTAATCCATCATAACATTAATAAACAAAATAAAAAAAAGATGCTTTGGGGCCCATCTGCCCCTATGGAAAGAACGCAGCACTTTGTGCCTTGCAGCTCTAGGGCAATGTAGCACACCCAGAGCAGAAGTTCTACTTCAGCCAGATCAGGCCCGCAAAGAAACTGCGTTTCACAGGCCTTTGTAAGAGATGTTCCCGGTAGGCTGTTAGAGCACTGTGCAGAGCCAGTTGTTTCTTAGCTTCCCAAAGAGCTGGAAGCAAGATGCTTTGGGGCCCTTCTCACCCTTTGGCAAGAAGGCAGCACTTTGTGCCTTGCAGCTCTAGGGCAATGTAGCACACCCAGAGCAGTTGTTCTACTTCTGCCAAATCAGGCCTGCAAAGAAACTTCGTTTCACAGGCCTTTGTAAGAGATGTTCCCAGTAGGCTGTTAGAGCACTGTGCAGAGCGACTTGTTTCTTACCTTCCCAAAGAGCTGGAAGCAAGATGCTTTGGGGCCAATCTGCCCCTATGGAAAGAACGCAGCACTTTGTGCCTTGCAGCTCTAGGGCAATGCAGCACACCCCGAGCAGAAGTTGTACTTCAGCCAGATCAGGCCTGCAAAGAAACTGCGTTTCACAGGCCTTTGTAAGAGATGTTCCCGGTAGGCTGTTAGAGCACTGTGCAGAGCGAGTTGTTTCTTAGCTTCCCAGAGATGGAAGCAAGATGCTTTGGGGCCCTTCTCACCCTTTGGAAAGAAGGCAGCACTTTGTGCCTTGCAGCTCTGGGGCAATGTAGCACACCCAAAGCAGAAGTTCTACTTCAGCCAGATCAGACCTGCAAAGAAACTGCGTTTCACAGGCCTTTGTAAGAGATGTTCCCTGTAGGCTGTTAGAGCATTGTGCAGAGCGAGTTGTTTCTTAGCTTCCCAAGGAGATGGAAGCAAGATGCTTTAGGGGCCATCAGCCCTTAAGGAAAGAAGGCAGCACTTTGTGCCTTGCAGCTCTAGGGCAATGTAGCACTCCCAGAGCAGATGTTCTACTTCTGCCAGGTCAGGCCTGCAAAGAAACTGCGTTTCACAGGCCTTTGTAAGAGATGTTCCCGGTAGGCTGTTAGAGCACTGTGCAGAGCGAGTTGTTTCCTAGCTTCCCAAAGAGCTGGAAGCAAGATGCTTAGGGGCCCTCTCACCCTTTGGAAAGAAGGCAGCACTTTGTGCCTTGCAGCTCTAGGGCAATGTAGCACACCCAGAGCCGAAGTTCTACTTCAGCTAGATCAGACCTGCAAAGAAACTCCGTTTCACAGGCCTTTGTAAGAGATGTTCCCGGTAGGCTGTAAGAGCACTGTGCAGAGCGACTAGTTTCTTAGCTTCCCAGAGAGCTGGAATCAAGATGCTTTGGGGCCATCTGCCCCTATGGAAAGAACGCAGCACTTTGTGCCTTTCAGCTCTAGGGCAATGTAGCACACCCCGTGCAGAAGTTCTACTTCAGCCAGATCAGGCCTGCAAAAAAACTGCATTTCACAGGCCTTTGTAAGAGATGTTCCTGGTAGGCTGTTAGAGCACTGTGCAGAGCGAGTTGTTTCTTAGCTTCCCAACGAGCTGGAAGCAAGATGCTTTAGAGGCAATCTGCCCTTAAGGAAAGAAGGCAGCACTTTGTGCCTTGCAGCTCTAGGGCAAAGTAGCCCACCCAGAGCAGAAGTTCTTCTTCAGCCAGATCAGGCCTGCAAAGAAACTGCGTTTCACAGGCCTTTGTAAGAGATGTTCCCGGTAGGCTGTTAGAGCACTGTGCAGAGCGAGTTGTTTCTTAGCTTCCCAAAGAGCTGGAAGCAAGATGCTTTGGGGCCCTTCTCACCCTTTGGAAAGAAGGCAGCACTTTGTGCCTTACAGCTCTAGGGCAATGTAGCACACCCAGAGCAGAAGTTCTTCTTCAGCCAGATCAGGCCTGCAAAGAAACTTCGTTTCACAGGCCTTTGTAAGAGATGTTCCCTGTAGGCTGTTAGAGCACTGTGCAGAGCGAGTTCTTTCTTAGCTTCCCAAAGACCTGGAAGCCAGATGCTTTGGGGGCCATCTGCCGTTAAGTAAAGAAGGCAGCACTTTGTGCCTTTCAGCTCTAGGGCAATGCAGCACACCCCGAGCAGAAGTTCTACTTCAGCCAGATCAGGCCTGCAAAGAAACTGCGTTTCACAGGCCTTTGTAAGAGATGTTCCGGTAGGCTGTTAGAGCACTGTGCAGAGCGAGTTATTTCTTAGCTTCCCAGAGAGCTGGAAGCAAGATGCTTTGGGGCCCGTTAATTTTATACCCTGCTACTTTGCTGTAGTTGTTGATTATTTCTAATAGTTTTTCTGTGGATTCTTTGGGGTTTTCTATGTATAAGATCATGTCGTCTGCAAACAACGCGAGTGTTACTTCTTCGTTACCTATTTGGATTCCTTTTATTTTTTTTTCCTGCCGAATTGCTCTGGCCAGCACCTCCAGTACTATGTTGAATAGGAGTGGTGAAAGTGGGCACCCTTGTCTTGTTCCTGTCCTCAGAGGGATGGCTTTCAGCTTTTGTCCATTGAGTATGATGTTGGCTGTGGGTCTATCATATATGGCCTTTATTATGTTGAGGTACTTTCCTTCTATACCCATTTTACTGAGGGTTTTTATCATAAATGGGTGTTGGATCTTGTCGAATGCTTTCTCTGCGTCTATTGAGATGATCCTGTGGTTTTTGTTTTTCATTTTGTTGATGTAGTGTATCACGTTGATTGACTTGTGGGTGTTGAACCATCCCTGTGTCCCTGGTATAAATCCCACTTGATCATGGTGTATAATCTTTTTGATGTATTGCTGTAATCGGTTGGCCAAAATTTTGTTGAGGATTTTTGCATCTATGTTCATCAGTGATATCGGCCTGTAGTTCTCCTTCTTTGTGTTGTCCTTGTCAGGTTTGGGGATCAGAGTGATGTTGGCTTCATAGAATGTGTTAGGGAGTTCTCCATCTTTCTCAATTTTCTGGAACAGTTTGAGGAGAATAGGTACAAAGAACTCACACTGCTTAACAACAAAAAAACAAACAACCCGATCAAAAAATGGGCAGAGGACATGAACAGACAGTTCTCCAAAGAAGATATGAATATGGCCAATAGACACATGAAAAGATGTTCATCATCGCTAATCATCAGGGAAATGCAAATCAAAACTACACTAAGATATCACCTTACCCCCGTTAGATTGGCAAAAACATCCAAAACCAAGAACGACAAATGTTGGAGAGGTTGTGGAGAAAGAGGAACCCTCATACACTGTTGGTGGGAATGCAAACTGGTACAGCCACTATGGAAAACAGTATGGAGATTTCTCAAAAAGTTAAAAATAGAAATACCCTATGACCCAGCCATCCCATTACTGGGTATCTATCCTAAGAACCTGATATCAGATATCTCAAGAGTCCGTTGCACCCCTATGTTCATCGCAGCATTATTTACAATAGCCAAGACGTGGAACCAGCCTACATGCCCAGAAACTGATGATTGGATAAAGAAGATGTGGTATATATACACAATGGAATACTACTCAGCCATAAAAAAAGACGACATTGGCCCATTCACAACAATGTGGATGGACCTCGAGGGCATTATGTTAAGCGAAATAAGTCAGTCAGAGAAAGACGAACTCTATATGACTCCACTCATAGGTGGAAATTAGTATATTGAGAAGGAGAACTGATCGGTGGTTACCAGGGAAAAGGGGGGGTGGGGGAGGGCACGGAGGGGGAAGTGGTGTTCCCACAACATGACTAACAAAAATGTACAACTGAAATTTCACAAGCTTGTAATCCATCATAAGATTAATAAACAAACAAACAAAAAAAAAGATGCTTTGGGTCCCAGCTGGCCCTATGGAAAGAACAAGGCACTTTGTGCCTTACACCTCTAGGGCAATGTAGCACACCCAGAGCAGAAGTTCTACTTCAGCCAGATCAGGCCTGCAAAGAAACTGCGTTTCACAGGCCTTTGTAAGAGATGTTCCCGGTAGGCTGTTAGAGCACTGTGCAGACCGAGTTGTTTCTTAGCTTACCAAACAGCCGGAAGCAAGACGCTTTGGGGCCCTTCTCACCCTTTGGAAAGAAGGCAGCACTTTGTGCCTTGCAGCTCTAGGGCAATGTAGCACACCCAGAGCAGAAGTTCTACTTCAGCCAGATCAGGCCTGCAAAGAAACTGCGTTTCACAGGCCTTTGTAAGTGATGTTCCCGGTAGGCTGTTAGAGCACTGTGCAGAGCGAGTTGTTTCCTAGCTTCCCAAAGAGCTGGAAGCAAGATGCTTTGGGGCCCTTCTCACCCTTTGGAAAGAAGGCAGCACTTTGTGCCTTGCAGCTCTAGGGCAATGTAGCACACCCAAAGCAGAAGTTCTATTTCAGCCAGATCAGACCTGCAAAGAAACTGCGTTTCACAGGCCTTTGTAAGAGATGTTCCCTGTAGGCTGTTAGAGCACTGTGCAGAGCGAGTTGTTTCTTAGCTTCCCAAGGAGCTGGAAGCAAGATGCTTTAGGGGCCATCTGCCCTTAAGGAAAGAAGGCAGCACTTTGTGCCTTGCAGCTCTAGGGCAATGTAGCACACCCAGAGCAGTTGTTCTACTTCTGCCAGGTCAGGCCTGCAAAGAAACTTCGTTTCACAGGCCTTTGTAAGAGATGTTCCCGGTAGGCTGTTAGAGCACTGTGCAGAGCGACTTGTTTCGTCGCTTCCCAAAGAGCTGGAAGCAAGATGCTTTGGGGCCCATCTGCCCATATGGAAAGAACGCAGCACTTTGTGCCTTGCAGCTCTAGGGCAATGCAGCACACCCCGAGCAGAAGTTGTACTTCAGCCAGATCAGGACTGCAAAGAAACTGCGTTTCACAGGCCTTTGTAAGAGATGTTCCCGGTAGGCTGTTAGAGCACTGTGCAGAGCGACTTGTTTCTTAGCTTCCCAGAGAGCTGGAAGCAAGATGCTTTGGGGACCGTTAATTTTATACCCTGCTACTTTGCTGTAGTTGTTGATTATTTCTAATAGTTTTTCTGTGGATTCTTTGGGGTTTTCTATGTATAAGATCATGTCGTCTGCAAACAACGCGAGTTTTACTTCTTCGTTACCTATTTGGATTCCTTTTATTTTTTTTTCCTGCCGAATTGCTCTGGCCAGCACCTCCAGTACTATGTTGAATACGAGTGGTGAAAGTGGGCACCCTTGTCTTGTTCCTTTCCTCAGAGGGATGGCTTTCAGCTTTTGTCCATTGAGTATGCTGTTGGCTGTGGGTCTATCATATATGGCCTTTATTATGTTGAGGTACTTTCCTTCTATACCCATTTTACTGAGGGTTTTTATCATAAATGGGTGTTGGATCTTGTCGAATGCTTTCTCTGCGTCTATTGAGATGATCATGTGGTTTTTGTTTTTCATTTTGTTGATGTAGTGTATCACGTTGATTGACTTGCGGGTGTTGAACCATCCCTGTGTCCCTGGTATAAATCCCACTTGATCATGGTGTATAATCTTTTTGATGTATTGCTGTAATCGGTTTGCCAAAATTTTGTTGAGGATTTTTGCATCTATGTTCATCAGTGATATCGGCCTGTAGTTCTCCTTCTTCGTGTTGTCCTTGTCAGGTTTGGGGATCAGAGTGATGTTGGCTTCATAGAATGTGTTAGGGAGTTCTCCATCTTTCTCAATTTTCTGGAACAGTTTGAGGAGAATAGGTACAAAGAACTCACACTGCTTAACAACAAAAAAACAAACAACCCGATCAAAAAATGGGCAGAGGACATGAACAGACATTTCTCAAAAGAAGATATGAATATGGCCAATAGACACATGAAAAGATGTTCATCATCGCTAATCATCAGGGAAATGCAAATCAAAACTACACTAAGATATCACCTTACCCCCGTTAGATTGGCAAAAACATCCAAAACCAAGAACGACAAATGTTGGAGAGGTTGTGGAGAAAGAGGAACCCTCATACACTGTTGGTGGGAATGCAAACTGGTACAGCCACTATGGAAAACAGTATGGAGATTTCTCAAAAAGTTAAAAATAGAAATACCCTATGAATCAGCCATCCCATTACTGGGTATCTATCCTAAGAACCTGATATCAGATATCTCAAGAGTCCGTTGCACCCCTATGTTCATCGCAGCATTATTTACAATAGCCAAGACGTGGAACCAGCCTACATGCCCAGAAACTGATGATTGGATAAAGAAGATGTGGTATATATACACAATGGAATACTACTCAGCCATAAAAAAAGACGACATTGGCCCATTCCCAACAATGTGGATGGACCTCGAGGGCATTATCTTAAGCGAAATAAGTCAGTCAGAGAAAGACGAACTCTATATGACTCCACTCATAGGTGGAAATTAGTATATTGAGAAGGAGATCTGATCGGTGGTTACCAGGGAAAAGGGGGGGTTGGGGGAGGGCATGGAGGGGGAAGTGGTGTTCCCACAACATGACTAACAAAAATGTACAACTGAAATTTCACAACCTTGTAATCCATCATAACATTAATAAAAAAAAAAAAAAAAGATGCTTTGGGGCCCATCTGCCCCTATGGAAAGAACGCAGCACTTTCTGCCTTGCAGCTCTAGGGCAATGTAGCACACCCAGAGCAGAAGTTCTACTTCAGCCAGATCAGGCCCACAAAGAAACTGCGTTACACAGGCCTTTGTAAGAGATGTTCCCGGTAGGCTTTTAGAGAACTGTGCAGAGCGAGTTGTTTCTTAGCTTCCCAAGGACCTGGAAGCAAGATGCTTTAGGGTCCATCTGCTCTTAAGGAAAGAAGGCAGCACTTTGTGCCTTGCATCTCTAGGGCAATGTAGCACACCCAGAGCAGTTGTTCTACTTCTGCCAGGTCAGGCATGCAAAGAAACAGCGTTTCACAGGCCTTTGTAAGAGATGTTCCCGGTAGGCTGTTAGAGCACTGTGCAGAGCGACTTGTTTCTTAGCTTCCCAAAGAGCTGGAAGCAAGATGCTTTGGGGCCCTCTCACCCTTTGGAAAGAAGGCAGCACTTTGTGCCTTGCAGCTCTAGGGCAATGTAGCACACCCAGAGCCGAAGTTCTACTTCAGCTAGATCAGACCTGCAAAGAAACTTCGTTTCACAGGCCTTTGTAAGAGATGTTCCCGGTAGGCTGTAAGAGCACTGTGCAGAGCGACTAGTTTCTTAGCTTCCCAGAGAGCTGGAAGCATGATACTTTGGGGCCCATCTGCCTCTATGGAAAGAACGCAGCACTTTGTGCCTTTCAGCTCTAGGGCAATGCAGCACACCCCGAGCAGAAGTTCTACTTCAGCCAGATCAGTCCTGCAAAGGAACTGCGTTTCACAGGCCTTTGTAAGAGATGTTCCCGGTAGGCTGTTAGAGCACTGTGCAGAGCGACTTGTTTCTTAGCATCCCAGAGAGCTGGAAGCAAGATGCTTTGGGGCCCGTTAATTTTATACCCTGCTACTTTGCTGTAGTTGTTGGTTATTTCTAATAGTTTTTCTGTGGATTCTTTGGGGTTTTCTATGTATAAGATCATGTCGTCTGCAAACAACGCGAGTTTTACTTCTTCGTTACCTATTTGGATTCCTTTCATTTTTTTTTCCTGCCGAATTGCTCTGGCCAGCACCTCCAGTACTATGTTGAATAGGAGTGGTGAAAGTGGGCACCCTTGTCTTGTTCCTGTCCTCAGAGGTATGGCTTTCAGCTTTTCTCCATTGAGTATGCTGTTGGCTGTGGGTCTATCATATATGGCCTTTATTATGTTGAGGTACTTTCCTTCTATACCCATTTTACTGAGGGTTTTTATCATAAATGGGTGTTGGATCTTGTCGAATGCTTTCTCTGCGTCTATTGAGATGATCATGTGGTTTTTGTTTTTCATTTTGTTGATGTAGTGTATCACGTTGATTGACTTGTGGGTGTTGAACCATCCCTGTGTCCCTGGTATAAATCCCACTTGATCATGGTGTATAATCTTTTTGATGTATTGCTGTAATCGGTTTGCCAAAATTTTGTTGAGGATTTTTGCATCTATGTTCATCAGTGATATCGGCCTGTAGTTCTCCTTCTTTGTGTTGTCCTTGTCAGGTTTGGGGATCAGAGTGATGTTGGCTTCATAGAATGTGTTAGGGAGTTCTCCATCTTTCTCAATTTTCTGGAACAGTTTGAGGAGAATAGGTACAAAGAACTCACACTGCTTAACAACAAAAAAACAAACAACCCGATCAAAAAATGGGCAGAGGACATGAACAGACATTTCTCAAAAGAAGATATGAATATGGCCAATAGACACATGAAAAGATGTTCATCATCGCTAATCATCAGGGAAATGCAAATCAAAACTACACTAAGATATCACCTTACCCCCGTTAGATTGGCAAAAACATCCAAAACCAAGAACGACAAATGTTGGAGAGGTTGTGGAGAAAGAGGAACCCTCATACACTGTTGGTGGGAATGCAAACTGGTACAGCCACTATGGAAAACAGTATGGAGATTTCTCAAAAAGTTAAAAATAGAAATACCCTATGACCCAGCCATCCCATTACTGGGTATCTATCCTAAGAACCTGATATCAGATATCTCAAGAGTCCGTTGCACCCCTATGTTCATCGCAGCATTATTTACAATAGCCAAGACGTGGAACCAGCCTACATGCCCAGAAACTGATGATTGGATAAAGAAGATGTGGTATATATACACAATGGAATACTACTCAGACATAAAAAAAGACGACATTGGCCCCTTCACAACAATGTGGATGGATCTCGAGGGCATTATGTTAAGCGAAATAAGTCAGTCAGAGAAAGACGAACTCTATATGATTCCACTCATAGGTGGAAATTAGTATATTGAGAAGGAGATCTGATCGGTGGTTACCAGGGAAAAGGGGGGGTGGGGGGAGGGCACGGAGTGGGAAGTGGTGTTCCCACAACATGACTAACAAAAATGTACAACTGAAATTTCACAAGCATGTAATCCATCATAACATTAATAAACAAAAAAAAAAAAAAAAAAGAAGCTTTGGGGCCCATCTGCCCCTATGGAAAGAACGCAGCACTTTCTGCCTTGCAGCTCTAGGGCAATGTAGCACACCCAGAGCAGAAGTTCTACTTCAGCCAGATCAGGCCCGCAAAGAAACTGCGTTTCACAGGCATTTGTAAGAGATGTTCCCGGTAGGCTGATAGAGCACTGTGAAGAGCGAGTTGTTTCTTAGCTTCCCAAAGAGCTGGAAGCAAGATGCTTTGGGGCCCTTCTCACCCTTTGGACAGAAGGCAGCACTTTGTGCCTTACAGCTCTAGGGCAATGTAGCACACCCAGAGCAGAAGTTCTTTTTCAGCCAGATCAGGCCTGCAAAGAAACTGTGTTTCACAGGCCTTTGTAAGAGATGTTCCCGGTAGGCTGTTAGAGCACTGTGCAGAGCGAGTTGTTTCTTAGCTTCCCAAACAGCCGGAAGCAAGATGCTTTGGGGCCCTTCTCACCCTTTGGAAAGAAGTCAGCACTTTGTGCCTTGCAGCTATAGGGCAATGTAGCACACCCAGGGCAGAAGTTGTACTTCAGCCAGATCAGGCCTGCAAAGAAACTGCGTTTCACAGGCCTTTGTAAGAGATGTTCCCGGTACGCTGTTAGAGCACTGTGCAGAGCGAGTTGTTTCCTAGCTTCCCAAAGAGCTGGAAGCAAGATGCTTTGGGGCCCTTCTCACCCTTTGGAAAGAAGGCAGCACTTTGTGCCTTGCAGCTCTAGGGCAATGTAGCACACCCAAAGCAGAAGTTCTACTTCAGCCAGATGAGACCTGCAAACAAACTGCGTTTCACAGGCCTTTGAAAGAGATGTTCACTGTAGGCTGTTAGAGCACTGTGCAGAGCGAGTTGTTTCTTAGCTTCCCAAGGAGCTGGAAGCAAGATGCTTTAGGGGACATCTGCTCTTAAGGAAAGAAGGCAGCACTTTGTGCCTTGCATCTCTAGGGCAATGTAGCACACCCAGAGCAGTTGTTCTACTTCTGCCAGGTCAGGCATGCAAAGAAACTGCGTTTCACAGGCCTTTGTAAGAGATCTTCCCGGTAGGCTATTAGAGCACTGTGCAGAGCGACTTGTTTCTTAGCTTCCCAAAGAGCTGGAAGCAAGATGCTTTGGGGCCCTCTCACCCTTTGGAAAGAAGGCAGCACTTTGTGCCTTGCAGCTCTAGGGCAATGTAGCACACCCAGAGCCGAAGTTCTATTTCAGCTAGATCAGACCTGCAAAGAAACTTCGTTTCACAGGCCTTTGTAAGAGATGTTTCCGGTAGGCTGTTAGAGCACTCTGCAGAGCGACTAGTTTCTTAGATTCCCAGAGAGCTGGAAGCAAGATGCTTTGGGGCCCATCTGCCCCTATGGAAAGAACACAGCACTTTGTGCCTTGCAGCTCTAGGGCAATGCAGCACACCCCGAGCAGAAGTTCTACTTCAGCCAGATCAGGCCTGTAAAGAAACTGCGTTTCACAGGCCTTTGTAAGAGATGTTCCCGGTAGGCTGTTAGAGCACTGTGCAGAGCGAGTTGTTTCTTAGCTTCCCAAAGAGCTGGAAGCAAGATGCTTTGGGCCCCTTCTCACCCTTTGGAAAGAAGGCAGCACTTTGTGCCTTGCAGCTCTAGGGCAATGTAGCACACCCAAAGCAGAAGTTCTACTTCTGCCAGGTCAGGCCTGCAAAGAAACTTCGTTTCACAGGCCTTTGTAACAGATGTTACCGGTAGGCTGTTAGAGCACTGTGCAGAGCGACTTGTTTCTTAGCTTCCCAAGGAGCTGGAAGCAAGATGATTTGGGGCCCTTCTCACCCTTTGGAAAGAAGGCAGCACTTAGTGCCTTGCAGCTCTAGGGCAATGTAGCACACCCAGAGCCGAAGCTCTACTTCAGCTAGATCAGACCTGCAAAGAAACTTCGTTTCACAGGCCTTTGTAAGAGATGTTCCCGGTAGGCTGTAAGAGCACTGTGCAGAGCGACTAGTTTCTTAGCTTCACGGAGAGCAGGAAGCAAGATGCTTTGGGGCCCATCTGCCCCTATGGAAAGAACGCAGCACTTTGCGCCTTGCAGCTCTAGGGCAATGCAGCACACTCGGAGCAGAAGTTCTACTTCAGCCAGATCAGGCCTGCAAAGAAACTGCGTTTCACAGGCTTTTGTAAGAGATGTTCCCGGTAGGCTGTTAGAGCACTGTGCAGAGCGAGTTGTTTCTTAGCTTCCCAGAGAGCTGGAAGCAAGATGCTTTGGGGCCCGTTAATTTTATACCCTGCTACTTTGCTGTAGTTGTTGATTATTTCTAATAGTTTTTCTGTGGATTCTTTGGGGTTTTCTATGTATAAGATCATGTCGTCTGCAAACAACGCGAGTTTTACTTCTTCGTTACCTATTTGGATTCCTTTTATTTTTTTTTCCTGCCGAATTGCTCTGGCCAGCACCTCCAGTACTATGTTGAATAGGAGTGGTGAAAGTGGGCACCCTTGTCTTGTTCCTGTCCTCAGAGGGATGGCTTTCAGCTTTTGTCCATTGAGTATGATGTTGGCTGTGGGTCTATCATATATGGCCTTTATTATGTTGAGGTACTTTCCTTCTATACCCATTTTACTGAGGGTTTTTATCATAAATGGGTGTTGGATCTTGTCGAATGCTTTCTCTGCGTCTATTGAGATGATCATGTGGTTTTTGTTTTTCATTTTGTTGATGTAGTGTATCACGTTGATTGACTTGCGGGTGTTGAACCATCCCTGTGTCCCTGGTATAAATCCCACTTGATCATGGTGTATAATCTTTTTGATGTATTGCTGTAATCGGTTTGCCGAAATTTGGTTGAGGATTTTTGCATCTATGTTCATCAGTGATATCGGCCTGTAGTTCTCCTTCTTTGTGTTGTCCTTGTCAGGTTTGGGGATCAGAGTGATGTTGGCTTCATAGAATGTGTTAGGGAGTTCTCCATCTTTCTCAATTTTCTGGAACAGTTTGAGGAGAATAGGTACAAAGAACTCACACTGCTTAACAACAAAAAAACAAACAACCCGATCAAAAAATGGGCAGAGGACATGAACAGACAGTTCTCCAAAGAAGATATGAATATGGCCAATAGACACATGAAAAGATGTTCATCATCGCTAATCATCAGGGAAATGCAAATCAAAACTACACTAAGATATCACCTTACCCCCGTTAGATTGGCAAAAACATCCAAAACCAAGAACGACAAATGTGGGATAGGTTGTGGAGAAAGAGGAACCCTCATACACTGTTGGTGGGAATGCAAACTGGTACAGCCACTATGGAAAACAGTATGGAGATTTCTCAAAAAGTTAAAAATAGAAATACCCTATGACCCAGCCATCCCATTACTGGGTATCTATCCTAAGAACCTGATATCAGATATCTCAAGAGTCCGTTGCACCCCTATGTTCATCGCAGCATTATTTACAATAGCCAAGACGTGGAACCAGCCTACATGCCCAGAAACTGATGATTGGATAAAGAAGATGTGGTATATATACACAATGGAATACTACTCAGCCATAAAAAAAGACGACATTGGCCCCTTCACAACAATGTGGATGGACCTCGAGGGCATTATGTTAAGCGAAATAAGTCAGTCAGAGAAAGACGAACTCTATATGACTCCACTCATAGGTGGAAATTAGTATATTGAGAAGGAGATCTGATCGGTGGTTACCGGGGAAAAGGGGGGGTGGGGGGAGGGCACGGAGGGGGAAGTGGTGTTGCCACAACATGACTAACAAAAACGTACAACTGAAATTTCTCAAGCTTGTAATCCATCATAACATTAATAAACAACAACAACAAAAAAAGATGCTTTGGGGCCCATCTGCCCCTATGGAAAGAACGCAGCACTTTCTGCCTTGCAGCTCTAGGGCAATGTAGCACACCCAGAGCAGAAGTTCTACTTCAGCCAGATCAGGCCCGCAAAGAAACTGCGTTTCACAGGCATTTGTAAGAGATGTTCCCGGTAGGCTGATAGAGCACTGTGAAGAGCGAGTTGTTTCTTAGCTTCCCAAAGAGCTGGAAGCAAGATGCTTTGGGGCCCTTCTCACCCTTTGGACAGAAGGCAGCACTTTGTGCCTTACAGCTCTAGGGCAATGTAGCACACCCAGAGCAGAAGTTCTTTTTCAGCCAGATCAGGCCTGCAAAGAAACTGCGTTTCACAGGCCTTTGTAAGAGATGTTCCCGGTAGGCTGTTAGAGCACTGTGCAGAGCGAGTTGTTTCTTAGCTTCCCAAACAGCCGGAAGCAAGATGCTTTGGGGCCCTTCTCACCCTTTGGAAAGAAGTCAGCACTTTGTGCCTTGCAGCTATAGGGCAATGTAGCACACCCAGGGCAGAAGTTGTACTTCAGCCAGATCAGGCCTGCAAAGAAACTGCGTTTCACAGGCCTTTGTAAGAGATGTTCCCGGTACGCTGTTAGAGCACTGTGCAGAGCGAGTTGTTTCCTAGCTTCCCAAAGAGCTGGAAGCAAGATGCTTTGGGGCCCTTCTCACCCTTTGGAAAGAAGGCAGCACTTTGTGCCTTGCAGCTCTAGGGCAATGTAGCACACCCAAAGCAGAAGTTCTACTTCAGCCAGATGAGACCTGCAAACAAACTGCGTTTCACAGGCCTTTGAAAGAGATGTTCCCTGTAGGCTGTTAGAGCACTGTGCAGAGCGAGTTGTTTCTTAGCTTCCCAAGGAGCTGGAAGCAAGATGCTTTAGGGGCCATCTGCTCTTAAGGAAAGAAGGCAGCACTTTGTGCCTTGCATCTCTAGGGCAATGTAGCACACCCAGAGCAGTTGTTCTACTTCTGCCAGGTCAGGCATGCAAAAAACTGCGTTTCACAGGCCTTTGTAAGAGATCTTCCCGGTAGGCTGTTAGAGCACTGTGCAGAGCGACTTGTTTCTTAGCTTCCCAAAGAGCTGGAAGCAAGATGCTTTGGGGCCCTCTCACCCTTTGGAAAGAAGGCAGCACTTTGTGCCTTGCAGCTCTAGGGCAATGTAGCACACCCAGAGCCGAAGTTCTATTTCAGCTAGATCAGACCTGCAAAGAAACTTCGTTTCACAGGCCTTTGTAAGAGATGTTTCCGGTAGGCTGTTAGAGCACTGTGCAGAGCGACTAGTTTCTTAGATTCCCAGAGAGCTGGAAGCAAGATGCTTTGGGGCCCATCTGCCCCTATGGAAAGAACACAGCACTTTGTGCCTTGCAGCTCTAGGGCAATGCAGCACACCCCGAGCAGAAGTTCTACTTCAGCCAGATACGGCCTGCAAAGAAACTGCGTTTCACAGGCCTTTGTAAGAGATGTTCCCGGTAGGCTGTTAGAGCACTGTGCAGAGCGAGTTGTTTCTTAGCTTCCCAAAGAGCTGGAAGCAAGATGCTTTAGGGCCCATCTGCCCTTAAGGAAAGAAGGCAGCACTTTGTGCCTTGCAGCTCTAGGGCAATGTAGCACACCCAAAGCAGAAGTTCTACTTCTGCCAGGTCAGGCCTGCAAAGAAACTTCGTTTCACAGGCCTTTGTAACAGATGTTACCGGTAGGCTGTTAGAGCACTGTGCAGAGCGACTTGTTTCTTAGCTTCCCAAGGAGCTGGAAGCAAGATGATTTGGGGCCCTTCTCACCCTTTGGAAAGAAGGCAGCACTTAGTGCCTTGCAGCTCTAGGGCAATGTAGCACACCCAGAGCCGAAGCTCTACTTCAGCTAGATCAGACCTGCAAAGAAACTTCGTTTCACAGGCCTTTGTAAGAGATGTTCCCGGTAGGCTGTAAGAGCACTGTGCAGAGCGACTAGTTTCTTAGCTTCACGGAGAGCAGGAAGCAAGATGCTTTGGGGCCCATCTGCCCCTATGGAAAGAACGCAGCACTTTGCGCCTTGCAGCTCTAGGGCAATGCAGCACACTCGGAGCAGAAGTTCTACTTCAGCCAGATCAGGCCTGCAAAGAAACTGCGTTTCACAGGCTTTTGTAAGAGATGTTCCCGGTAGGCTGTTAGAGCACTGTGCAGAGCGAGTTGTTTCTTAGCTTCCCAGAGAGCTGGAAGCAAGATGCTTTGGGGCCCGTTAATTTTATACCCTGCTACTTTGCTGTAGTTGTTGATTATTTCTAATAGTTTTTCTGTGGATTCTTTGGGGTTTTCTATGTATAAGATCATGTCGTCTGCAAACAACGCGAGTTTTACTTCTTCGTTACCTATTTGGATTCCTTTTATTTTTTTTTCCTGCCGAATTGCTCTGGCCAGCACCTCCAGTACTATGTTGAATAGGAGTGGTGAAAGTGGGCACCCTTGTCTTGTTCCTGTCCTCAGAGGGATGGCTTTCAGCTTTTGTCCATTGAGTATGATGTTGGCTGTGGGTCTATCATATATGGCCTTTATTATGTTGAGGTACTTTCCTTCTATACCCATTTTACTGAGGGTTTTTATCATAAATGGGTGTTGGATCTTGTCGAATGCTTTCTCTGCGTCTATTGAGATGATCATGTGGTTTTTGTTTTTCATTTTGTTGATGTAGTGTATCACGTTGATTGACTTGCGGGTGTTGAACCATCCCTGTGTCCCTGGTATAAATCCCACTTGATCATGGTGTATAATCTTTTTGATGTATTGCTGTAATCGGTTTGCCAAAATTTGGTTGAGGATTTTTGCATCTATGTTCATCAGTGATATCGGCCTGTAGTTCTCCTTCTTTGTGTTGTCCTTGTCAGGTTTGGGGATCAGAGTGATGTTGGCTTCATAGAATGTGTTAGGGAGTTCTCCATCTTTCTCAATTTTCTGGAACAGTTTGAGGAGAATAGGTACAAAGAACTCACACTGCTTAACAACAAAAAAACAAACAACCCGATCAAAAAATGGGCAGAGGACATGAACAGACAGTTCTCCAAAGAAGATATGAATATGGCCAATAGACACATGAAAAGATGTTCATCATCGCTAATCATCAGGGAAATGCAAATCAAAACTACACTAAGATATCACCTTACCCCCGTTAGATTGGCAAAAACATCCAAAACCAAGAACGACAAATGTGGGATAGGTTGTGGAGAAAGAGGAACCCTCATACACTGTTGGTGGGAATGCAAACTGGTACAGCCACTATGGAAAACAGTATGGAGATTTCTCAAAAAGTTAAAAATAGAAATACCCTATGACCCAGCCATCCCATTACTGGGTATCTATCCTAAGAACCTGATATCAGATATCTCAAGAGTCCGTTGCACCCCTATGTTCATCGCAGCATTATTTACAATAGCCAAGACGTGGAACCAGCCTACATGCCCAGAAACTGATGATTGGATAAAGAAGATGTGGTATATATACACAATGGAATACTACTCAGCCATAAAAAAGACGACATTGGCCCCTTCACAACAATGTGGATGGACCTCGAGGGCATTATGTTAAGCGAAATAAGTCAGTCAGAGAAAGACGAACTCTATATGACTCCACTCATAGGTGGAAATTAGTATATTGAGAAGGAGATCTGATCGGTGGTTACCAGGGAAAAGGGGGCGTGGGGGGAGGGCACGGAGTGGAAAGTGGTGTTCCCACAACATGACTAACAAAAATGTACAACTGAAATTTCACAAGCATGTAATCCATCATAACATTAATAAACAAAAAAAAAAAAAAAAAGAAGCTTTGGGGCCCATCTGCCCCTATGGAAAGAACGCAGCACTTTCTGCCTTGCAGCTCTAGGGCAATGTAGCACACCCAGAGCAGAAGTTCTACTTCAGCCAGATGAGACCTGCAAACAAACTGCGTTTCACAGGCCTTTGAAAGAGATGTTCACTGTAGGCTGTTAGAGCACTGTGCAGAGCGAGTTGTTTCTTAGCTTCCCAAGGAGCTGGAAGCAAGATGCTTTAGGGGACATCTGCTCTTAAGGAAAGAAGGCAGCACTTTGTGCCTTGCATCTCTAGGGCAATGTAGCACACCCAGAGCAGTTGTTCTACTTCTGCCAGGTCAGGCATGCAAAGAAACTGCGTTTCACAGGCCTTTGTAAGAGATCTTCCCGGTAGGCTATTAGAGCACTGTGCAGAGCGACTTGTTTCTTAGCTTCCCAAAGAGCTGGAAGCAAGATGCTTTGGGGCCCTCTCACCCTTTGGAAAGAAGGCAGCACTTTGTGCCTTGCAGCTCTAGGGCAATGTAGCACACCCAGAGCCGAAGTTCTATTTCAGCTAGATCAGACCTGCAAAGAAACTTCGTTTCACAGGCCTTTGTAAGAGATGTTTCCGGTAGGCTGTTAGAGCACTCTGCAGAGCGACTAGTTTCTTAGATTCCCAGAGAGCTGGAAGCAAGATGCTTTGGGGCCCATCTGCCCCTATGGAAAGAACACAGCACTTTGTGCCTTGCAGCTCTAGGGCAATGCAGCACACCCCGAGCAGAAGTTCTACTTCAGCCAGATCAGGCCTGTAAAGAAACTGCGTTTCACAGGCCTTTGTAAGAGATGTTCCCGGTAGGCTGTTAGAGCACTGTGCAGAGCGAGTTGTTTCTTAGCTTCCCAAAGAGCTGGAAGCAAGATGCTTTGGGCCCCTTCTCACCCTTTGGAAAGAAGGCAGCACTTTGTGCCTTGCAGCTCTAGGGCAATGTAGCACACCCAAAGCAGAAGTTCTACTTCTGCCAGGTCAGGCCTGCAAAGAAACTTCGTTTCACAGGCCTTTGTAACAGATGTTACCGGTAGGCTGTTAGAGCACTGTGCAGAGCGACTTGTTTCTTAGCTTCCCAAGGAGCTGGAAGCAAGATGATTTGGGGCCCTTCTCACCCTTTGGAAAGAAGGCAGCACTTAGTGCCTTGCAGCTCTAGGGCAATGTAGCACACCCAGAGCCGAAGCTCTACTTCAGCTAGATCAGACCTGCAAAGAAACTTCGTTTCACAGGCCTTTGTAAGAGATGTTCCCGGTAGGCTGTAAGAGCACTGTGCAGAGCGACTAGTTTCTTAGCTTCACGGAGAGCAGGAAGCAAGATGCTTTGGGGCCCATCTGCCCCTATGGAAAGAACGCAGCACTTTGCGCCTTGCAGCTCTAGGGCAATGCAGCACACTCGGAGCAGAAGTTCTACTTCAGCCAGATCAGGCCTGCAAAGAAACTGCGTTTCACAGGCTTTTGTAAGAGATGTTCCCGGTAGGCTGTTAGAGCACTGTGCAGAGCGAGTTGTTTCTTAGCTTCCCAGAGAGCTGGAAGCAAGATGCTTTGGGGCCCGTTAATTTTATACCCTGCTACTTTGCTGTAGTTGTTGATTATTTCTAATAGTTTTTCTGTGGATTCTTTGGGGTTTTCTATGTATAAGATCATGTCGTCTGCAAACAACGCGAGTTTTACTTCTTCGTTACCTATTTGGATTCCTTTTATTTTTTTTTCCTGCCGAATTGCTCTGGCCAGCACCTCCAGTACTATGTTGAATAGGAGTGGTGAAAGTGGGCACCCTTGTCTTGTTCCTGTCCTCAGAGGGATGGCTTTCAGCTTTTGTCCATTGAGTATGATGTTGGCTGTGGGTCTATCATATATGGCCTTTATTATGTTGAGGTACTTTCCTTCTATACCCATTTTACTGAGGGTTTTTATCATAAATGGGTGTTGGATCTTGTCGAATGCTTTCTCTGCGTCTATTGAGATGATCATGTGGTTTTTGTTTTTCATTTTGTTGATGTAGTGTATCACGTTGATTGACTTGCGGGTGTTGAACCATCCCTGTGTCCCTGGTATAAATCCCACTTGATCATGGTGTATAATCTTTTTGATGTATTGCTGTAATCGGTTTGCCAAAATTTTGTTGAGGATTTTTGCATCTATGTTCATCAGTGATATCGGCCTGTAGTTCTCCTTCTTTGTGTTGTCCTTGTCAGGTTTGGGGATCAGAGTGATGTTGGCTTCATAGAATGTGTTAGGGAGTTCTCCATCTTTCTCAATTTTCTGGAACAGTTTGAGGAGAATAGGTACAAAGAACTCACACTGCTTAACAACAAAAAAACAAACAACCCGATCAAAAAATGGGCAGAGGACATGAACAGACAGTTCTCCAAAGAAGATATGAATATGGCCAATAGACACATGAAAAGATGTTCATCATCGCTAATCATCAGGGAAATGCAAATCAAAACTACACTAAGATATCACCTTACCCCCGTTAGATTGGCAAAAACATCCAAAACCAAGAACGACAAATGTGGGATAGGTTGTGGAGAAAGAGGAACCCTCATACACTGTTGGTGGGAATGCAAACTGGTACAGCCACTATGGAAAACAGTATGGAGATTTCTCAAAAAGTTAAAAATAGAAATACCCTATGACCCAGCCATCCCATTACTGGGTATCTATCCTAAGAACCTGATATCAGATATCTCAAGAGTCCGTTGCACCCCTATGTTCATCGCAGCATTATTTACAATAGCCAAGACGTGGAACCAGCCTACATGCCCAGAAACTGATGATTGGATAAAGAAGATGTGGTATATATACACAATGGAATACTACTCAGCCATAAAAAAAGACGACATTGGCCCCTTCACAACAATGTGGATGGACCTCGAGGGCATTATGTTAAGCGAAATAAGTCAGTCAGAGAAAGACGAACTCTATATGACTCCACTCATAGGTGGAAATTAGTATATTGAGAAGGAGATCTGATCGGTGGTTACCAGGGAAAAGGGGGGGTGGGGGGAGGGCACGGAGGGGGAAGTGGTGTTGCCACAACATGACTAACAAAAACGTACAACTGAAATTTCTCAAGCTTGTAATCCATCATAACATTAATAAACAACAACAACAAAAAAAGATGCTTTGGGGCCCATCTGCCCCTATGGAAAGAACGCAGCACTTTCTGCCTTGCAGCTCTAGGGCAATGTAGCACACCCAGAGCAGAAGTTCTACTTCAGCCAGATCAGGCCCGCAAAGAAACTGCGTTTCACAGGCATTTGTAAGAGATGTTCCCGGTAGGCTGATAGAGCACTGTGAAGAGCGAGTTGTTTCTTAGCTTCCCAAAGAGCTGGAAGCAAGATGCTTTGGGGCCCTTCTCACCCTTTGGACAGAAGGCAGCACTTTGTGCCTTACAGCTCTAGGGCAATGTAGCACACCCAGAGCAGAAGTTCTTTTTCAGCCAGATCAGGCCTGCAAAGAAACTGCGTTTCACAGGCCTTTGTAAGAGATGTTCCCGGTAGGCTGTTAGAGCACTGTGCAGAGCGAGTTGTTTCTTAGCTTCCCAAACAGCCGGAAGCAAGATGCTTTGGGGCCCTTCTCACCCTTTGGAAAGAAGTCAGCACTTTGTGCCTTGCAGCTATAGGGCAATGTAGCACACCCAGGGCAGAAGTTGTACTTCAGCCAGATCAGGCCTGCAAAGAAACTGCGTTTCACAGGCCTTTGTAAGAGATGTTCCCGGTACGCTGTTAGAGCACTGTGCAGAGCGAGTTGTTTCCTAGCTTCCCAAAGAGCTGGAAGCAAGATGCTTTGGGGCCCTTCTCACCCTTTGGAAAGAAGGCAGCACTTTGTGCCTTGCAGCTCTAGGGCAATGTAGCACACCCAAAGCAGAAGTTCTACTTCAGCCAGATGAGACCTGCAAACAAACTGCGTTTCACAGGCCTTTGAAAGAGATGTTCCCTGTAGGCTGTTAGAGCACTGTGCAGAGCGAGTTGTTTCTTAGCTTCCCAAGGAGCTGGAAGCAAGATGCTTTAGGGGCCATCTGCTCTTAAGGAAAGAAGGCAGCACTTTGTGCCTTGCATCTCTAGGGCAATGTAGCACACCCAGAGCAGTTGTTCTACTTCTGCCAGGTCAGGCATGCAAAAAACTGCGTTTCACAGGCCTTTGTAAGAGATCTTCCCGGTAGGCTGTTAGAGCACTGTGCAGAGCGACTTGTTTCTTAGCTTCCCAAAGAGCTGGAAGCAAGATGCTTTGGGGCCCTCTCACCCTTTGGAAAGAAGGCAGCACTTTGTGCCTTGCAGCTCTAGGGCAATGTAGCACACCCAGAGCCGAAGTTCTATTTCAGCTAGATCAGACCTGCAAAGAAACTTCGTTTCACAGGCCTTTGTAAGAGATGTTTCCGGTAGGCTGTTAGAGCACTGTGCAGAGCGACTAGTTTCTTAGATTCCCAGAGAGCTGGAAGCAAGATGCTTTGGGGCCCATCTGCCCCTATGGAAAGAACACAGCACTTTGTGCCTTGCAGCTCTAGGGCAATGCAGCACACCCCGAGCAGAAGTTCTACTTCAGCCAGATACGGCCTGCAAAGAAACTGCGTTTCACAGGCCTTTGTAAGAGATGTTCCCGGTAGGCTGTTAGAGCACTGTGCAGAGCGAGTTGTTTCTTAGCTTCCCAAAGAGCTGGAAGCAAGATGCTTTGGGCCCCTTCTCACCCTTTGGAAAGAAGGCAGCACTTTGTGCCTTGCAGCTCTAGGGCAATGTAGCACACCCAAAGCAGAAGTTCTACTTCTGCCAGGTCAGGCCTGCAAAGAAACTTCGTTTCACAGGCCTTTGTAACAGATGTTACCGGTAGGCTGTTAGAGCACTGTGCAGAGCGACTTGTTTCTTAGCTTCCCAAGGAGCTGGAAGCAAGATGATTTGGGGCCCTTCTCACCCTTTGGAAAGAAGGCAGCACTTAGTGCCTTGCAGCTCTAGGGCAATGTAGCACACCCAGAGCCGAAGCTCTACTTCAGCTAGATCAGACCTGCAAAGAAACTTCGTTTCACAGGCCTTTGTAAGAGATGTTCCCGGTAGGCTGTAAGAGCACTGTGCAGAGCGACTAGTTTCTTAGCTTCACGGAGAGCAGGAAGCAAGATGCTTTGGGGCCCATCTGCCCCTATGGAAAGAACGCAGCACTTTGCGCCTTGCAGCTCTAGGGCAATGCAGCACACTCGGAGCAGAAGTTCTACTTCAGCCAGATCAGGCCTGCAAAGAAACTGCGTTTCACAGGCTTTTGTAAGAGATGTTCCCGGTAGGCTGTTAGAGCACTGTGCAGAGCGAGTTGTTTCTTAGCTTCCCAGAGAGCTGGAAGCAAGATGCTTTGGGGCCCGTTAATTTTATACCCTGCTACTTTGCTGTAGTTGTTGATTATTTCTAATAGTTTTTCTGTGGATTCTTTGGGGTTTTCTATGTATAAGATCATGTCGTCTGCAAACAACGCGAGTTTTACTTCTTCGTTACCTATTTGGATTCCTTTTATTTTTTTTCCTGCCGAATTGCTCTGGCCAGCACCTCCAGTACTATGTTGAATAGGAGTGGTGAAAGTGGGCACCCTTGTCTTGTTCCTGTCCTCAGAGGGATGGCTTTCAGCTTTTGTCCATTGAGTATGATGTTGGCTGTGGGTCTATCATATATGGCCTTTATTATGTTGAGGTACTTTCCTTCTATACCCATTTTACTGAGGGTTTTTATCATAAATGGGTGTTGGATCTTGTCGAATGCTTTCTCTGCGTCTATTGAGATGATCATGTGGTTTTTGTTTTTCATTTTGTTGATGTAGTGTATCACGTTGATTGACTTGCGGGTGTTGAACCATCCCTGTGTCCCTGGTATAAATCCCACTTGATCATGGTGTATAATCTTTTTGATGTATTGCTGTAATCGGTTTGCCAAAATTTTGTTGAGGATTTTTGCATCTATGTTCATCAGTGATATCGGCCTGTAGTTCTCCTTCTTTGTGTTGTCCTTGTCAGGTTTGGGGATCAGAGTGATGTTGGCTTCATAGAATGTGTTAGGGAGTTCTCCATCTTTCTCAATTTTCTGGAACAGTTTGAGGAGAATAGGTACAAGGAACTCACACTGCTTAACAACAAAAAAACAAACAACCCGATCAAAAAATGGGCAGAGGACATGAACAGACAGTTCTCCAAAGAAGATATGAATATGGCCAATAGACACATGAAAAGATGTTCATCATCGCTAATCATCAGGGAAATGCAAATCAAAACTACACTAAGATATCACCTTACCCCCGTTAGATTGGCAAAAACATCCAAAACCAAGAACGACAAATGTGGGATAGGTTGTGGAGAAAGAGGAACCCTCATACACTGTTGGTGGGAATGCAAACTGGTACAGCCACTATGGAAAACAGTATGGAGATTTCTCAAAAAGTTAAAAATAGAAATACCCTATGACCCAGCCATCCCATTACTGGGTATCTATCCTAAGAACCTGATATCAGATATCTCAAGAGTCCGTTGCACCCCTATGTTCATCGCAGCATTATTTACAATAGCCAAGACGTGGAACCAGCCTACATGCCCAGAAACTGATGATTGGATAAAGAAGATGTGGTATATATACACAATGGAATACTACTCAGCCATAAAAAAGACGACATTGGCCCCTTCACAACAATGTGGATGGACCTCGAGGGCATTATGTTAAGCGAAATAAGTCAGTCAGAGAAAGACGAACTCTATATGACTCCACTCATAGGTGGAAATTAGTATATTGAGAAGGAGATCTGATCGGTGGTTACCAGGGAAAAGGGGGCGTGGGGGGAGGGCACGGAGTGGAAAGTGGTGTTCCCACAACATGACTAACAAAAATGTACAACTGAAATTTCACAAGCATGTAATCCATCATAACATTAATAAACAAAAAAAAAAAAAAAAAGAAGCTTTGGGGCCCATCTGCCCCTATGGAAAGAACGCAGCACTTTCTGCCTTGCAGCTCTAGGGCAATGTAGCACACCCAGAGCAGAAGTTCTACTTCAGCCAGATCAGGCCCGCAAAGAAACTGCGTTTCACAGGCATTTGTAAGAGATGTTCCCGGTAGGCTGATAGAGCACTGTGAAGAGCGAGTTGTTTCTTAGCTTCCCAAAGAGCTGGAAGCAAGATGCTTTGGGGCCCTTCTCACCCTTTGGACAGAAGGCAGCACTTTGTGCCTTACAGCTCTAGGGCAATGTAGCACACCCAGAGCAGAAGTTCTTTTTCAGCCAGATCAGGCCTGCAAAGAAACTGTGTTTCACAGGCCTTTGTAAGAGATGTTCCCGGTAGGCTGTTAGAGCACTGTGCAGAGCGAGTTGTTTCTTAGCTTCCCAAACAGCCGGAAGCAAGATGCTTTGGGGCCCTTCTCACCCTTTGGAAAGAAGTCAGCACTTTGTGCCTTGCAGCTATAGGGCAATGTAGCACACCCAGGGCAGAAGTTGTACTTCAGCCAGATCAGGCCTGCAAAGAAACTGCGTTTCACAGGCCTTTGTAAGAGATGTTCCCGGTAGGCTGTTAGAGCACTGTGCAGAGCGAGTTGTTTCCTAGCTTCCCAAAGAGCTGGAAGCAAGATGCTTTGGGGCCCTTCTCACCCTTTGGAAAGAAGGCAGCACTTTGTGCCTTGCAGCTCTAGGGCAATGTAGCACACCCAAAGCAGAAGTTCTACTTCAGCCAGATGAGACCTGCAAACAAACTGCGTTTCACAGGCCTTTGAAAGAGATGTTCCCTGTAGGCTGTTAGAGCACTGTGCAGAGCGAGTTGTTTCTTAGCTTCCCAAGGAGCTGGAAGCAAGATGCTTTAGGGGCCATCTGCTCTTAAGGAAAGAAGGCAGCACTTTGTGCCTTGCATCTCTAGGGCAATGTAGCACACCCAGAGCAGTTGTTCTACTTCTGCCAGGTCAGGCATGCAAAAAACTGCGTTTCACAGGCCTTTGTAAGAGATCTTCCCGGTAGGCTGTTAGAGCACTGTGCAGAGCGACTTGTTTCTTAGCTTCCCAAAGAGCTGGAAGCAAGATGCTTTGGGGCCCTCTCACCCTTTGGAAAGAAGGCAGCACTTTGTGCCTTGCAGCTCTAGGGCAATGTAGCACACCCAGAGCCGAAGTTCTATTTCAGCTAGATCAGACCTGCAAAGAAACTTCGTTTCACAGGCCTTTGTAAGAGATGTTTCCGGTAGGCTGTTAGAGCACTGTGCAGAGCGACTAGTTTCTTAGATTCCCAGAGAGCTGGAAGCAAGATGCTTTGGGGCCCATCTGCCCCTATGGAAAGAACACAGCACTTTGTGCCTTGCAGCTCTAGGGCAATGCAGCACACCCCGAGCAGAAGTTCTACTTCAGCCAGATACGGCCTGCAAAGAAACTGCGTTTCACAGGCCTTTGTAAGAGATGTTCCCGGTAGGCTGTTAGAGCACTGTGCAGAGCGAGTTGTTTCTTAGCTTCCCAAAGAGCTGGAAGCAAGATGCTTTGGGCCCCTTCTCACCCTTTGGAAAGAAGGCAGCACTTTGTGCCTTGCAGCTCTAGGGCAATGTAGCACACCCAAAGCAGAAGTTCTACTTCTGCCAGGTCAGGCCTGCAAAGAAACTTCGTTTCACAGGCCTTTGTAACAGATGTTACCGGTAGGCTGTTAGAGCACTGTGCAGAGCGACTTGTTTCTTAGCTTCCCAAGGAGCTGGAAGCAAGATGATTTGGGGCCCTTCTCACCCTTTGGAAAGAAGGCAGCACTTAGTGCCTTGCAGCTCTAGGGCAATGTAGCACACCCAGAGCCGAAGCTCTACTTCAGCTAGATCAGACCTGCAAAGAAACTTCGTTTCACAGGCCTTTGTAAGAGATGTTCCCGGTAGGCTGTAAGAGCACTGTGCAGAGCGACTAGTTTCTTAGCTTCACGGAGAGCAGGAAGCAAGATGCTTTGGGGCCCATCTGCCCCTATGGAAAGAACGCAGCACTTTGCGCCTTGCAGCTCTAGGGCAATGCAGCACACTCGGAGCAGAAGTTCTACTTCAGCCAGATCAGGCCTGCAAAGAAACTGCGTTTCACAGGCTTTTGTAAGAGATGTTCCCGGTAGGCTGTTAGAGCACTGTGCAGAGCGAGTTGTTTCTTAGCTTCCCAGAGAGCTGGAAGCAAGATGCTTTGGGGCCCGTTAATTTTATACCCTGCTACTTTGCTGTAGTTGTTGATTATTTCTAATAGTTTTTCTGTGGCTTCTTTGGGGTTTTCTATGTATAAGATCATGTCGTCTGCAAACAACGCGAGTTTTACTTCTTCGTTACCTATTTGGATTCCTTTTATTTTTTTTTCCTGCCGAATTGCTCTGGCCAGCACCTCCAGTACTATGTTGAATAGGAGTGGTGAAAGTGGGCACCCTTGTCTTGTTCCTGTCCTCAGAGGGATGGCTTTCAGCTTTTGTCCATTGAGTATGATGTTGGCTGTGGGTCTATCATATATGGCCTTTATTATGTTGAGGTACTTTCCTTCTATACCCATTTTACTGAGGGTTTTTATCATAAATGGGTGTTGGATCTTGTCGAATGCTTTCTCTGCGTCTATTGAGATGATCATGTGGTTTTTGTTTTTCATTTTGTTGATGTAGTGTATCACGTTGATTGACTTGCGGGTGTTGAACCATCCCTGTGTCCCTGGTATAAATCCCACTTGATCATGGTGTATAATCTTTTTGATGTATTGCTGTAATCGGTTTGCCAAAATTTGGTTGAGGATTTTTGCATCTATGTTCATCAGTGATATCGGCCTGTAGTTCTCCTTCTTTGTGTTGTCCTTGTCACGTTTGGGGATCAGAGTGATGTTGGCTTCATAGAATGTGTTAGGGAGTTCTCCATCTTTCTCAATTTTCTGGAACAGTTTGAGGAGAATAGGTACAAAGAACTCACACTGCTTAACAACAAAAAAACAAACAACCCGATCAAAAAATGGGCAGAGGACATGAACAGACAGTTCTCCAAAGAAGATATGAATATGGCCAATAGACACATGAAAAGATGTTCATCATCGCTAATCATCAGGGAAATGCAAATCAAAACTACACTAAGATATCACCTTACCCCCGTTAGATTGGCAAAAACATCCAAAACCAAGAACGACAAATGTTGGAGAGGTTGTGGGGAAAGAGGAACCCTCATACACTGTTGGTGGGAATGCAAACTGGTACAGCCACTATGGAAAAGAGTATGGAGATTTCTCAAAAGTTAAAAATAGAAATACCCTATGACCCAGCCATCCCATTACTGGGTATCTATCCTAAGAACCTGATATCAGATATCTCAAGAGTCCGTTGCACCCCTATGTTCATCGCAGCATTATTTACAATAGCCAAGACGTGGAACCAGCCTACATGCCCAGAAACTGATGATTGGATAAAGAAGATGTGGTATATATACACAATGGAATACTACTCAGCCATAAAAAAAGACGACATTGGCCCCTTCACAACAATGTGGATGGACCTCGAGGGCATTATGTTAAGCGAAATAAGTCAGTCAGAGAAAGACGAACTCTATATGACTCCACTCATAGGTGGAAATTAGTATATTGAGAAGGAGATCTGATCGGTGGTTACCAGGGAAAAGGGGGGTGGGGGGAGGGCACGGCGTGGGAAGTGGTGTTCCCACAACATGACTAACAAAAATGTACAACTGAAATTTCACAAGCTTGTAATCCATCATAACATTAATAAACAAACAAACAAAAAAGATGCTTTGGGGCCCATCTGCCCCTATGGAAAGAACGCAGCACTTTGTGCCTTGCAGCTCTAGGGCAATCTAGCACACCCAGAGCAGAAGTTCTACTTCAGCCAGATCAGGCCCGCAAAGAAACTGCGTTTCACAGGCCTTTGTAAGAGATGTTCCCGGTAGGCTGTTAGAGCACTGTGCAGAGCGACTTGTTTCGTAGCTTCCCAAAGAGCTGGATGCAAGATGCTTTGGGGCCCTTCTCACCCTTTGGCAAGGAGGCAGCACTTTGTGCCTTGCAGCTCTAAGGCAATGTAGCACACCCAGAGCAGAAGTTCTACTTCAGCCAAATCAGGCCTGCCAAAAAACTGCGTTTCACAGGCCTTTGTAAGAGATGTTCCCGGTAGGCTGTTAGAGCATTGTGCAGAGTGAGTTGTTTCTCAGCTTCCAAAAGAGTTGGAAGCAAGATGCTTTGGGGCTCATCTGCCCCTTTGAAATGAAGGCAGCACTTTGTGCCTTGCAGCTCTAGGGCAATGTAGCACACCCAGAGCAGAAGTTCTACTTCAGCCAGATCACGCCTGCAATGAAACTGCGTTTCACAGGCCTTTGTAAGAGATGTTCCCGGTAGGCTGTTAGAGCACTGTGCAGAGCGAGTTGTTTCTTAGCTTCCCAAAGAGCTGGAAGCAAGATGCTTTGGGGCCCTTCTCACCCCTTGGAAAGAAGGCAGCACTTTGTGCCTTGCCGCTCTAGGGCAATGTAGCACACCCAGAGCCGAAGTTCTACTTCAGCTAGATCATACCTGCAAAGAAACTTCGTTTCACAGGCCTTGTAAAATATGTTCCCGGTAGGCTGTAAGAGCACTGTGCAGAGCGACTAGTTTCTTAGTTTCCCAGAGAGCTGGAAGCAAGATGCTTTGGGGCCCATCTCCCCCTATGGAAAGAACGCAGCACTTTGTGCCTTGCAGGTCTAGGGCAATGCAGCACACACCGAGCAGAAGTTGTACGTCAGCCAGATCAGGCCTGCAAAGAAACTGCGTTTCACAGACCTTTGTAAGAGATGTTCCCGGTAGGCTGTTAGAGCCCTGTGCAGAGCGAGTTGTTTCTTAGATTCCCGAACAGCCGGAAGCAAGATGCTTTGGGGGCCATCTGCCCTTAAGTAAAGAAGGCAGCACTTTGTGCCTTGCAGCTCTAGGGCAATGTAGCACACCCAGAGCAGATGTTCTACTTCAGCCAGATCAGGCCTGCAAAGAAACTGCGTTTCACAGGCCTTTGTAAGAGATGTTCCCGGTAGGCTGTTAGAGCACTGTGCAGAGCGAGTTGTTTCTTAGCTTCCCAGAGAGCTGGAAGCAAGATGCTTTGGGGCCCGTTAATTTTATACCCTGCTACTTTGCTGTAGTTGTTGATTATTTCTAATAGTTTTTCTGTGGACTCTTTGGGGTTTTCTATGTATAAGATCATGTCGTCTGCAAACAACGCGAGTTTTACTTCTTCGTTACCTATTTGGATTCCTTTTATTTTTTTTTCCTGCTGAATTGCTCTGGCCAGCACCTCCAGTACTATGTTGAATAGGAGTGGTGAAAGTGGGCACCCTTGTCTTGTTCCTGTCCTCAGAGGGATGGCTTTCAGCTTTTGTCCATTGAGTATGATGTTGGCTGTGGGTCTATCATATATGGCCTTTATTATGTTGAGGTACTTTCCTTCTATACCCATTTTACTGAGGGTTGTTATCATAAATGGGTGTTGGATCTTGTCGAATGCTTTCTCTGCGTCTATTGAGATGATCATGTGGTTTTTGTTTTTCATTTTGTTGATGTAGTGTATCACGTTGATTGACTTGCGGGTGTTGAACCATCCCTGTGTCCCTGGTATAAATCCCACTTGATCATGGTGTATAATCTTTTTGATGTATTGCTGTAATCGGTTTGCCAAAATTTTGTTGAGGATTTTTGCATCTATGTTCATCAGTGATATCGGCCTGTAGTTCTCCTTCTTCGTGTTGTCCTTGTCAGGTTTGGGGATCAGAGTGATGTTGGCTTCATAGAATGTGTTAGGGAGTTCTCCATCTTTCTCAATTTTCTGGAACAGTTTGAGGAGAATAGGTACAAAGAACGCACACTGCTTAACAACAAAAAAACAAACAACCCGATCAAAAAATGGGCAGAGGACATGAACAGACATTTCTCCAAAGAAGATATGAATATGGCCAATAGACACATGAAAAGATGTTCATCATCGCTAATCATCAGGGAAATGCAAATCAAAACTACACTAAGATATCACCTTACCCCCGTTAGATTGGCAAAAACATCCAAAACCAAGAACGACAAATGTTGGAGAGGTTGTGGAGAAAGAGGAACCCTCATACACTGTTGGTGGGAATGCAAACTGGTACAGCCACTTTGGAAAACAGTATGGAGATTTCTCAAAAAGTTAAAAATAGAAATACCCTATGACCCAGCCATCCCATTACTGGGTATCTATCCTAAGAACCTGATATCAGATATCTCAAGAGTCCGTTGCACCCCTATGTTCATCGCAGCATTATTTACAATAGCCAAGACGTGGAACCAGCCTACATGCCCAGAAACTGATGATTGGATAAAGAAGATGTGGTATGTATACACAATGGAATACTACTCAGCCATAAAAAAAGACGACATTGGCCCCTTCACAACAATGTGGATGGACCTCGAGGGCATTATGTTAAGCGAAATAAGTCAGTCAGAGAAAGACGAACTCTATATGACTCCACTCATAGGTGGAAATTAGTATATTGAGAAGGAGATCTGATCGGTGGTTACCAGGGAAAAGGGGGGGTGGGGGGAGGGCACGGAGGGGGAAGTGGTGTTCCCACAACATGACTAACAAAAATGTACAACTGAAATTTCCGAAGCTTGTAATCCATCATAACATTAATAAACAAAAAAAAAAAAAAAAAGATGCTTTGGGGCCCATCTGCCCCTATGGAAAGAACGCAGCACTTTCTGCCTTGCAGCTCTAGGGCAATGTAGCACACCCAGAGCAGAAGTTCTACTTCAGCCAGATCAGGCACGCAAAGAAACTGCGTTTCACAGGCCTTTGTAAGAGATGTTCCCGGTAGGCTGTTAGAGCACTGTGCAGAGCGAGTTGTTTCTTAGCTTCCCAAACAGCCGGAAGCAAGATGCTTTGGGGCCCTTCTCACCCTTTGGAAAGAAGTCAGCACTTTGTGCCTTGCAGCTCTGGGCAATGTAGCACTTGGCAGAGCAGAAGTTGTACTTCAGCCAGATCAGGCCTGCAAAGAAACTGCGTTTCATAGGCCTTTGTAAGAGATGTTCCCGGTAGTCTGTTAGAGCACTGTGCAGAGCGAGTTGTTTCTTAGCTTCCCAAAGAGCTGGAAGCAAGATGCTTTGGGGCCCTTCTCACCCTTTGGAAAGAAGGCAGCACTTTGTGCCTTGCAGCTCTAGGGCAATGTAGCACACCCAAAGCAGAAGTTCTACTTCTGCCAGGTCAGGCCTGCAAAGAAACTTCGTTTCACAGGCCTTTGTAAGAGATGTTCCCGGTAGGCTGTTAGAGCACTGTGCAGAGCGACTTGTTTCTTAGCTTCCCAAGGAGCTGGAAGCAAGATGCTTTGGGGCCCTTCTCACCCTTTGGAAAGAAGGCAGCACTTTGTGCCTTGCAGCTCTAGGGCAATGTAGCACACCCAGAGCCGAAGTTCTACTTCAGCTAGATCAGACCTGCAAAGAAACTTCGTTTCACAGGCCTTTGTAAGAGATGTTCCCGGTAGGCTGTAAGAGCACTGTGCAGAGCGACTAGTTTCTTAGATTCCCAGAGAGCTGGAAGCAAGATGCTTTGGGGCCCATCTGCCCCTATGGAAAGAACGCAGCACTTTGTGCCTTGCAGCTCTAGGGCAATGCAGCACACCCCGAGCAGAAGTTGTACTTCAGCCAGATCAGGCCTGCAAAGAAACTGCGTTTCACAGGCCTTTGTAAGAGATGTTCCCGGTAGGCTGTTAGAGCACTGTGCAGAGCGAGTTGTTTCTTAGCTTCCCAGAGAGCTGGAAGCAAGATGCTTTGGGGCCCGTTAATTTTATACCCTGCTACTTTGCTGTAGTTGTTGATTATTTCTAATAGTTTTTCTGTGGATTCTTTGGGGTTTTCTATGTATAAGATCATGTCGTCTGCAAACAACGCGAGTTTTACTTCTTCGTTACCTATTTGGATTCCTTTTATTTTTTTTTCCTGCCGAATTGCTCTGGCCAGCACCTCCAGTACTATGTTGAATAGGAGTGGTGAAAGTGGGCACCCTTGTCTTGTTCCTGTCCTCAGAGGGATGGCTTTCATCTTTTGTCCATTGAGTATGATGTTGGCTGTGGGTCTATCATATATGGCCTTTATTATGTTGAGGTACTTTCCTTCTATACCCATTTTACTGAGGGTTTTTATCATAAATGGGTGTTGGATCTTGTCGAATGCTTTCTCTGCGTCTATTGAGATGATCATGTGGTTTTTGTTTTTCATTTTGTTGATGTAGTGTATCACGTTGATTGACTTGTGGGTGTTGAACCATCCCTGTGTCCCTGGTATAAATCCCACTTGATCATGGTGTATAATCTTTTTGATGTATTGCTGTAATCGGTTTGCCAAAATTTGGTTGAGGATTTTTGCATCTATGTTCATCAGTGATATCGGCCTAGAGTTCTCCTTCTTTGTGTTGTCCTTGTCAGGTTTGGGGATCAGAGTGATGTTGGCTTCATAGAATGTGTTAGGGAGTTCTCCATCTTTCTCAATTTTCTGGAACAGTTTGAGGAGAATAGGTACAAAGAACTCACACTGCTTAACAACAAAAAAACAAACAACCCGATCAAAAAATGGGCAGAGGACATGAACAGACATTTCTCAAAAGAAGATATGATTATGGCCAATAGACACATGAAAAGATGTTCATCATCGCTAATCATCAGGGAAATGCAAATCAAAACTACACTAAGATATCACCTTACCCCCGTTAGATTGGCAAAAACATCCAAAACCAAGAACGACAAATGTTGGAGAGGTTGTGCAGAAAGGTGAACCCTCATAAACAGTTAGTGGGAATGCAAACTGGTACAGCCACTATGGAAAACAGTATGGAGATTTCTCAAAAAGTTAAAAATAGAAATACCCTATGACCCAGCCATCCCATTACTGGGTATCTATCCTAAGAACCTGATATCAGATATCTCAAGAGTCCGTTGCACCCCTATGTTCATCGCAGCATTATTTACAATAGCCAAGACGTGGAACCAGCCTACATGCCCAGAAACTGATGATTGGATAAAGAAGATGTGGTATATATACACAATGGAATACTACTCAGCCATAAAAAAAGACGACATTGGCCCCTTCACAACAATGTGGATGGACCTCGAGGGCATTATGTTAAGCGAAATAAGTCAGTCAGAGAAAGACGAACTCTATATGACTCCACTCATAGGTGGAAATTAGTATATTGAGAAGGAGATCTGATCGGTGGTTACCAGGGAAAAGGGGGGGTGGGGGGAGGGCACGGAGGAGGAAGTGGTGTTCCCACAACATGACTAACAAAAATGTACAACTGAAATTTCACAAGCTTGTAATCCATCATAACATTAATAAACAAAAAAAAAAAAAAAAAAAAGATGCTTTGGGCCCATCTGCCCCTATGGAAAGAACGCAGCACTTTCTGCCTTGCAGCTCTAGGGCAATGTAGCACACCCAGAGCAGAAGTTGTACTTCAGCCAGATCAGGCCTGCAAAGAAACTGCGTTTCACAGGCCTTTGTAAGAGATGTCCCGGTAGGCTGTTAGAGCACTGTGCAGAGCGAGTTGTTTCCT
This sequence comes from Equus asinus, assembly GCF_041296235.1. NCBI lineage: Eukaryota > Metazoa > Chordata > Mammalia > Perissodactyla > Equidae > Equus > Equus asinus. The sequence goes on along the minus strand of NC_091790.1, from coordinate 71,535,497 downwards.
AGCTTTCCAAAGAGCTGGAAGCAAGATGCTTTGGGGCCCTTCTCACCCATTGGAAAGAAGGCAGCACTTTGTGCCTTGCAGCTCTAGGGCAATGTAGCACACCCAGAGCAGATGTTCTACTTCTGCCAGGTTAGGCCTGCAAAGAAACTTCGTTTCACAGGCCTTTGTAAGAGATGTTCCCTGTAGGCTGTTAGAGCACTGTGCAGAGCGACTTGTTTCTTAGCTTGCCAAGGAGCTGGAAGCAAGATGCTTTGGGGCTCTTCTCACCCTTTGGAAAGAAGGCAGCACTTTGTGCCTTGCAGGTCTAGGGCAATGTAGCACACCCAGAGCAGAAGTTCTACTTCAGCCAGATCAGACCTGCAAAGAAACTGCGTTTCACAGGCCTTTGTAAGAGATGTTCCCCGTAGGCTGTTAGAGCACTGTGCAGAGCGAGTTGTTTCTTAGATTCCCAAAAAGCTGGAAGCAAGATGCTTTGGGGCCCTACTCACCTTTTGGAAAGAAGGCAGCACTTTGTGCCTTGCAGCTCTAGGGCAATGTAGCACACCCAGAGCAGATGTTCTACTTCTGCCAGGTCAGGCCTGCCAAGAAACTGCGTTTCACAGGCCTTTGTAAGAGATGTTCCCTGTAGGCTGTTAGAGCACTGTGTAGAGCGAGTTGTTTCTCAGCTTCCCAAACAGCCGGAAGCAAGATGCTTTGGGGGCCATCTGCCCTTAAGGAAAGAAGGCAGCTCTTTGTGCCTTGCAGCTCTAGGGCAATGCAGCACACCCAGAGCAGAAGTTCTACTTCAGCCAGATCAGGCCCGCAAAGAAACTGCGTTTCACAGGCCTTTGTAAGAGATGTTCCCGGTAGGCTGTTAGAGCACTGTGCAGAGCGAGTTGTTTCTTAGCTTCCCAGAGAGCTGGAAGCAAGATGCTTTGGGGCCCGTTAATTTTATACCCTGCTAGTTTGCTGTAGTTGTTGATTATTTCTAATAGTTTTTCTGTGGATTCTTTGGGGTTTTCTATGTATAAGATCATGTCGTCTGCAAACAACGCGAGTTTTACTTCTTCGTTACCTATTTGGATTCCTTTTATTTTTTTTTCCTGCCGAATTGCTCTGGCCAGCACCTCCAGTACTATGTTGAATACGAGTGGTGAAAGTGGGCACCCTTGTCTTGTTCCTTTCCTCAGAGGGATGGCTTTCAGCTTTTGTCCATTGAGAATGATGTTGGCTGTGGGTCTATCATATATGGCCTTTATTATGTTGAGGTACTTTCCTTCTATACCCATTTTACTGAGGGTTTTTATCATAAATGGGTGTTGGATCTTGTCGAATGCTTTCTCTGCTTCTATTGAGATGATCATGTGGTTTTTGTTTTTCATTTTGTTGATGTAGTGTATCACGTTGATTGACTTGCGGGTGTTGAACCATCCCTGTGTCCCTGGTATAAATCCCATTTGATCATGGTGTATAATCTTTTTGATGTATTGCTGTAATCGGTTTGCCAAAATTTGGTTGAGGATTTTTGCATCTATGTTCATCAGTGATATCGGCCTGTAGTTCTCCTTCTTCGTGTTGTCCTTGTCAGGTTTGGGGATCAGAGTGATGTTGGCTTCATAGAATGTGTTAGGGAGTTCTCCATCTTTCTCAATTTTCTGGAACAGTTTGAGGAGAATAGGTACAAAGAACTCACACCGCTTAACAACAAAAAAACAAACAACCCGATCAAAAAATGGGCAGAGGACATGAACAGACATTTCTCAAAAGAAGATATGAATATGGCCAATAGACACATGAAAAGATGTTCATCATCGCTAATCGTCAGGGAAATGCAAATCAAAACTACACTAAGATATCACCTTACCCCCGTTAGATTGGCAAAAACATCCAAAACCAAGAACGACGAATGTTGGAGAGGTTGTGGAGAAAGAGGAACCCTCATACACTGTTGGTGGGAATGCAAACTGGTACAGCCACTATGGAAAACAGTATGGAGATTTCTCAAAAAGTTAAAAATAGAAATACCTTATGACCCAGCCATCCCATTACTGGGTATCTATCCTAAGAACCTGATATCAGATATCTCAAGAGTCCGTTGCACCCCTATGTTCATCGCAGCATTATTTACAATAGCCAAGACGTGGAACCAGCCTACATGCCCAGAAACTGATGATTGGATAAAGAAGATGTGGTATATATACACAATGGAATACTACTCAGCCATAAAAAAGACGACATTGGCCCCTTCACAACAATGTGGATGGACCTCGAGGGCATTATGTTAAGCGAAGTAAGTCAGTCAGAGAAAGACGAACTCTATATGACTCCACTCATAGGTGGAAATTAGTATATTGAGAAGGAGATCTGATCGGTGGTTACCAGGGAAAAGGGGGGTGGGGGGAGGGCACAGAGGGGGAAGTGGTGTTCCCACAACATGACTAACAAAAATGTACAACTGAAATTTCACAAGCTTGTAATCCATCATAAGATTAATAAACAAACAAACAAAAAAAAACATGCTTTGGGGCCCATCTGCCCCTATGGAAAGAACGCAGCACTTTGTGCCTTGCAGCTCTAGGGCAATGTAGCACACCCAGAGCAGAAGTTCTACTCCAGCCAGATCAGGCCCGCAAAGAAACTGCGTTTCACAGGCCTTTGTAAGAGATTTTCTCGGTAGGCTGTTAGAGCACTGTGCAGAGAGACTTGTTTCTTATCTTCCCAAAGAGCAGGAAGCAAGATGCTTTGGGGCCCTTCTCCCCCTTTGGCAAGAAGGCAGCACTTTGTGCCTTGCAGCTCTAGGGCAATGTAGCACACCCAGAGCAGAAGTTCTACTTCAGCCAGATCAGGCCCGCAAAGAAACTGCATTTCACAGGCCTTTGTAAGAGATGTTCCCCGTAGGCTGTTAGAGCACTGTGCAGAGCGAGTTGTTTCTTAGCTTCCCAAACAGCTGGAAGCAAGATGCTTTGGGGCCCTACTCACCTTTTGGAAAGAAGGCAGCACTTTGTGCCTTGCAGCTCTAGGGCAATGTAGCACACCCAGAGCAGATGTTCTACTTCTGCCAGGTCAGGCCTGCAAAGAAACTGCGTTTCACAGGCCTTTGTAAGAGATGTTCCCGGTAGGCTGTTAGAGCACTGTGCAGAGCGAGTTGTTTCTCAGCTTCCCAAACAGCCGGAAGCAAGATGCTTTGGGGGCCATCTGCCCTTAAGGAAAGAAGGCAGCACTTTGTGCCTTGCAGCTCTAGGGCAATGCAGCACACCCACAGCAGAAGTTCTACTTCAGCCAGATCAGGCCCGCAAAGAAACTGCGTTTCACAGGCCTTTGTAAGAGATGTTCCCGGTAGGCTGTTAGAGCACTGTGCAGAGCGAGTTGTTTCTTAGCTTCCCAGAGAGCTGGAAGCAAGATGCTTTGGGGCCCGTTAATTTTATACCCTGCTAGTTTGCTGTAGTTGTTGATTATTTCTAATAGTTTTTCTGTGGATTCTTTGGGGTTTTCTATGTATAAGATCATGTCGTCTGCAAACAACGCGAGTTTTACATCTTCGTTACCTATTTGGATTCCTTTTATTTTTTTTTCCTGCCGAATTGCTCTGGCCAGCACCTCCAGTACTATGTTGAATACGAGTGGTGAAAGTGGGCACCCTTGTCTTGTTCCTGTCCTCAGAGGGATGGCTTTCAGCTTTTGTCCATTGAGTATGCTGTTGGCTGTGGGTCTATCATATATGGCCTTTATTATGTTGAGGTACTTTCCTTCTATACCCATTTTACTGAGGGTTTTTATCATAAATGGGTGTTGGATCTTGTCGAATGCTTTCTCTGCGTCTATTGAGATGATCATGTGGTTTTTGTTTTTCATTTTGTTGATGTAGTGTATCACGTTGATTGACTTGCGGGTGTTGAACCATCCCTGTGTCCCTGGTATAAATCCCACTTGATCATGGTGTATAATCTTTTTGATGTATTGCTGTAATCGGTTTGCCAAAATTTTGTTGAGGATTTTTGCATCTATGTTCATCAGTGATATCGGCCTGTAGTTCTCCTTCTTCGTGTTGTCCTTGTCAGGTTTGGGGATCAGAGTGATGTTGGCTTCATAGAATGTGTTAGGGAGTTCTCCATCTTTCTCAATTTTCTGGAACAGTTTGAGGAGAATAGGTACAAAGAACTCACACTGCTTAACAACAAAAAAACAAACAACCCGATCAAAAAATGGGCAGAGGACATGAACAGACATTTCTCAAAAGAAGATATGAATATGGCCAATAGACACATGAAAAGATGTTCATCATCGCTAATCATCAGGGAAATGCAAATCAAAACTACACTAAGATATCACCTTACCCCCGTTAGATTGGCAAAAACATCCAAAACCAAGAACGACGAATGTTGGAGAGGTTGTGGAGAAAGAGGAACCCTCATACACTGTTGGTGGGAATGCAAACTGGTACAGCCACTATGGAAAACAGTATGGAGATTTCTCAAAAAGTTAAAAATAGAAATACCTTATGACCCAGCCATCCCATTACTGGGTATCTATCCTAAGAACCTGATATCAGATATCTCAAGAGTCCGTTGCACCCCTATGTTCATCGCAGCATTATTTACAATAGCCAAGACGTGGAACCAGCCTACATGCCCAGAAACTGATGATTGGATAAAGAAGATGTGGTATATATACACAATGGAATACTACTCAGCCATAAAAAAGACGACATTGGCCCCTTCACAACAATGTGGATGGACCTCGAGGGCATTATGTTAAGCGAAGTAAGTCAGTCAGAGAAAGACGAACTCTATATGACTCCACTCATAGGTGGAAATTAGTATATTGAGAAGGAGATCTGATCGGTGGTTACCAGGGAAAAGGGGGGTGGGGGGAGGGCACAGAGGGGGAAGTGGTGTTCCCACAACATGACTAACAAAAATGTACAACTGAAATTTCACAAGCTTGTAATCCATCATAAGATTAATAAACAAACAAACAAAAAAAAACATGCTTTGGGGCCCATCTGCCCCTATGGAAAGAACGCAGCACTTTGTGCCTTGCAGCTCTAGGGCAATGTAGCACACCCAGAGCAGAAGTTCTACTCCAGCCAGATCAGGCCCGCAAAGAAACTGCGTTTCACAGGCCTTTGTAAGAGATTTTCCCGGTAGGCTGTTAGAGCACTGTGCAGAGAGACTTGTTTCTTATCTTCCCAAAGAGCAGGAAGCAAGATGCTTTGGGGCCCTTCTCCCCCTTTGGCAAGAAGGCAGCACTTTGTGCCTTGCAGCTCTAGGGCAATGTAGCACACCCAGAGCAGAAGTTCTACTTCAGCCAGATCAGGCCCGCAAAGAAACTGCATTTCACAGGCCTTTGTAAGAGATGTTCCCCGTAGGCTGTTAGAGCACTGTGCAGAGCGAGTTGTTTCTTAGCTTCCCAAACAGCTGGAAGCAAGATGCTTTGGGGCCCTACTCACCTTTTGGAAAGAAGGCAGCACTTTGTGCCTTGCAGCTCTAGGGCAATGTAGCACACCCAGAGCAGATGTTCTACTTCTGCCAGGTCAGGCCTGCAAAGAAACTGCGTTTCACAGGCCTTTGTAAGAGATGTTCCCGGTAGGCTGTTAGAGCACTGTGCAGAGCGAGTTGTTTCTCAGCTTCCCAAACAGCCGGAAGCAAGATGCTTTGGGGGCCATCTGCCCTTAAGGAAAGAAGGCAGCACTTTGTGCCTTGCAGCTCTAGGGCAATGCAGCACACCCAGAGCAGAAGTTCTACTTCAGCCAGATCAGGCCCGCAAAGAAACTGCGTTTCACAGGCCTTTGTAAGAGATGTTCCCGGTAGGCTGTTAGAGCACTGTGCAGAGCGAGTTGTTTCTTAGCTTCCCAGAGAGCTGGAAGCAAGATGCTTTGGGGACCGTTAATTTTATACCCTGCTAGTTTGCTGTCGTTGTTGATTATTTCTAATAGTTTTTCTGTGGATTCTTTGGGGTTTTCTATGTATAAGATCATGTCGTCTGCAAACAACGCGAGTTTTACTTCTTCGTTACCTATTTGGATTCCTTTTATTTTTTTTTCCTGCCGAATTGCTCTGGCCAGCACCTCCAGTACTATGTTGAATAGGAGTGGTGAAAGTGGGCACCCTTGTCTTGTTCCTGTCCTCAGAGGGATGGCTTTCAGCTTTTGTCCATTGAGTATGCTGTTGGCTGTGGGTCTATCCTATATGGCCTTTATTATGTTGAGGTACTTTCCTTCTATACCCATTTTACTGAGGGTTTTTATCATAAATGGGTGTTGGATCTTGTCGAATGCTTTCTCTGCGTCTATTGAGATGATCATGTGGTTTTTGTTTTTCATTTTGTTGATGTAGTGTATCACGTTGATTGACTTGCGGGTGTTGAACCATCCCTGTGTCCCTGGTATAAATCCCACTTGATCATGGTGTATAATCTTTTTGATGTATTGCTGTAATCGGTTTGCCAAAATTTTGTTGAGGATTTTTGCATCTATGTTCATCAGTGATATCGGCCTGTAGTTCTCCTTCTTCGTGTTGTCCTTGTCAGGTTTGGGGATCAGAGTGATGTTGGCTTCATAGAATGTGTTAGGGAGTTCTCCATCTTTCTCAATTTTCTGGAACAGTTTGAGGAGAATAGGTACAAAGAACTCACACTGCTTAACAACAAAAAAACAAACAACCCGATCAAAAAATGGGCAGAGGACATGAACAGACAGTTCTCCAAAGAAGATATGAATATGGCCAATAGACACATGAAAAGATGTTCATCATCGCTAATCATCAGGGAAATGCAAATCAAAACTACACTAAGATATCACCTTACCCCCGTTAGATTGGCAAAAACATCCAAAACCAAGAACGACGAATGTTGGAGAGGTTGTGGAGAAAGAGGAACCCTCATACACTGTTGGTGGGAATGCAAACTGGTACAGCCACTATGGAAAACAGTATGGAGATTTCTCAAAAAGTTAAAAATAGAAATACCTTATGACCCAGCCATCCCATTACTGGGTATCTATCCTAAGAACCTGATATCAGATATCTCAAGAGTCCGTTGCACCCCTATGTTCATCGCAGCATTATTTACAATAGCCAAGACGTGGAACCAGCCTACATGCCCAGAAACTGATGATTGGATAAAGAAGATGTGGTATATATACACAATGGAATACTACTCAGCCATAAAAAAGACGACATTGGCCCCTTCACAACAATGTGGATGGACCTCGAGGGCATTATGTTAAGCGAAGTAAGTCAGTCAGAGAAAGACGAACTCTATATGACTCCACTCATAGGTGGAAATTAGTATATTGAGAAGGAGATCTGATCGGTGGTTACCAGGGAAAAGGGGGGTGGGAGGAGGGCACAGAGGGGGAAGTGGTGTTCCCACAACATGACTAACAAAAATGTACAACTGAAATTTCACAAGCTTGTAATCCATCATAAGATTAATAAACAAACAAACAAAAAAAAACATGCTTTGGGGCCCATCTGCCCCTATGGAAAGAACGCAGCACTTTGTGCCTTGCAGCTCTAGGGCAATGTAGCACACCCAGAGCAGAAGTTCTACTCCAGCCAGATCAGGCCCGCAAAGAAACTGCGTTTCACAGGCCTTTGTAAGAGATTTTCCCGGTAGGCTGTTAGAGCACTGTGCAGAGAGACTTGTTTCTTATCTTCCCAAAGAGCAGGAAGCAAGATGCTTTGGGGCCCTTCTCCCCCTTTGGCAAGAAGGCAGCACTTTGTGCCTTGCAGCTCTAGGGCAATGTAGCACACCCAGAGCAGAAGTTCTACTTCAGCCAGATCAGGCCCGCAAAGAAACTGCATTTCACAGGCCTTTGTAAGAGATGTTCCCCGTAGGCTGTTAGAGCACTGTGCAGAGCGAGTTGTTTCTTAGCTTCCCAAACAGCTGGAAGCAAGATGCTTTGGGGCCCTACTCACCTTTTGGAAAGAAGGCAGCACTTTGTGCCTTGCAGCTCTAGGGCAATGTAGCACACCCAGAGCAGATGTTCTACTTCTGCCAGGTCAGGCCTGCAAAGAAACTGCGTTTCACAGGCCTTTGTAAGAGATGTTCCCGGTAGGCTGTTAGAGCACTGTGCAGAGCGAGTTGTTTCTCAGCTTCCCAAACAGCCGGAAGCAAGATGCTTTGGGGGCCATCTGCCCTTAAGGAAAGAAGGCAGCACTTTGTGCCTTGCAGCTCTAGGGCAATGCAGCACACCCAGAGCAGAAGTTCTACTTCAGCCAGATCAGGCCCGCAAAGAAACTGCGTTTCACAGGCCTTTGTAAGAGATGTTCCCGGTAGGCTGTTAGAGCACTGTGCAGAGCGAGTTGTTTCTTAGCTTCCCAGAGAGCTGGAAGCAAGATGCTTTGGGGACCGTTAATTTTATACCCTGCTAGTTTGCTGTCGTTGTTGATTATTTCTAATAGTTTTTCTGTGGATTCTTTGGGGTTTTCTATGTATAAGATCATGTCGTCTGCAAACAACGCGAGTTTTACATCTTCGTTACCTATTTGGATTCCTTTTATTTTTTTTTCCTGCCGAATTGCTCTGGCCAGCACCTCCAGTACTATGTTGAATAGGAGTGGTGAAAGTGGGCACCCTTGTCTTGTTCCTGTCCTCAGAGGGATGGCTTTCAGCTTTTGTCCATTGAGTATGCTGTTGGCTGTGGGTCTATCATATATGGCCTTTATTATGTTGAGGTACTTTCCTTCTATACCCATTTTACTGAGGGTTTTTATCATAAATGGGTGTTGGATCTTGTCGAATGCTTTCTCTGCGACTTTTGAGATGATCATGTGGTTTTTGTTTTTCATTTTGTTGATGTAGTGTATCACGTTGATTGACTTGCGGGTGTTGAACCATCCCTGTGTCCCTGGTATAAATCCCCCTTGATCATGGTGTATAATCTTTTTGATGTATTGCTGTAATCGGTTTGCCAATATTTTGTTGAGGATTTTTGCATCTATGTTCATCAGTGATATCGGCCTGTAGTTCTCCTTCTTCGTGTTGTCCTTGTCAGGTTTGGGGATCAGAGTGATGTTGGCTTCATAGAATGTGTTAGGGAGTTCTCCATCTTTCTCAATTTTCTGGAACAGTTTGAGGAGAATAGGTACAAAGAACTCACACTGCTTAACAACAAAAAAACAAACAACCCGATCAAAAAATGGGCAGAGGACATGAACAGACATTTCTCAAAAGAAGATATGAATATGGCCAATAGACACATGAAAAGATGTTCATCATCGCTAATCATCAGGGAAATGCAAATCAAAACTACACTAAGATATCACCTTACCCCCGTTAGATTGGCAAAAACATCCAAAACCAAGAACGACGAATGTTGGAGAGGTTGTGGAGAAAGAGGAACACTCATACACTGTTGGTGGGAATGCAAACTGGTACAGCCACTATGGAAAACAGTATGGAGATTTCTCAAAAAGTTAAAAATAGAAATACCTTATGACCCAGCCATCCCATTACTGGGTATCTATCCTAAGAACCTGATATCAGATATCTCAAGAGTCCGTTGCACCCCTATGTTCATCGCAGCATTATTTACAATAGCCAAGACGTGGAACCAGCCTACATGCCCAGAAACTGATGATTGGATAAAGAAGATGTGGTATATATACACAATGGAATACTACTCAGCCATAAAAAAGACGACATTGGCCCCTTCACAACAATGTGGATGGACCTCGAGGGCATTATGTTAAGCGAAGTAAGTCAGTCAGAGAAAGACGAACTCTATATGACTCCACTCATAGGTGGAAATTAGTATATTGAGAAGGAGATCTGATCGGTGGTTACCAGGGAAAAGGGGGGTGGGGGGAGGGCACAGAGGGGGAAGTGGTGTTCCCACAACATGACTAACAAAAATGTACAACTGAAATTTCACAAGCTTGTAATCCATCATAAGATTAATAAACAAACAAACAAAAAAAAACATGCTTTGGGGCCCATCTGCCCCTATGGAAAGAACGCAGCACTTTGTGCCTTGCAGCTCTAGGGCAATGTAGCACACTCAGAGCAGAAGTTCTACTCCAGCCAGATCAGGCCCCCAAAGAAACTGCGTTTCACAGGCCTTTGTAAGAGATTTTCCCGGTAGGCTGTTAGAGCACTGTGCAGAGAGACTTGTTTCTTATCTTGCCAAAGAGCAGGAAGCAAGATGCTTTGAGGCCCTTCTCCCCCTTTGGCAAGAAGGCAGCACTTTGTGCCTTGCAGCTCTAGGGCAATGTAGCACACCCAAAGCAGAAGTTCTACTTCAGCCAGATCAGGCCCGCAAAGAAACTGCGTTTCACAGGCCTTTGTAAGAGATGTTCCCCGTAGGCTGTTAGAGCACTGTGCAGAGCGAGTTGTTTCTTAGCTTCCCAAACAGCTGGAAGCAAGATGCTTTGGGGCCCTACTCACCTTTTGGAAAGAAGGCAGCACTTTGTGCCTTGCAGCTCTAGGGCAATGTAGCACACCCAGAGCAGATGTTCTACTTCTGCCAGGTCAGGCCTGCAAAGAAACTGCGTTTCACAGGCCTTTGTAAGAGATGTTCCCGGTAGGCTGTTAGAGCACTGTGCAGAGCGAGTTGTTTCTCAGCTTCCCAAACAGCCGGAAGCAAGATGCTTTGGGGGCCATCTGCCCTTAAGGAAAGAAGGCAGCACTTTGTGCCTTGCAGCTCTAGGGCAATGCAGCACACCCAGAGCAGAAGTTCTACTTCAGCCAGATCAGGCCCGCAAAGAAACTGCGTTTCACAGGCCTTTGTAAGAGATGTTCCCGGTAGGCTGTTAGAGCACTGTGCAGAGCGAGTTGTTTCTTAGCTTCCCAGAGAGCTGGAAGCAAGATGCTTTGGGGACCGTTAATTTTATAGCCTGCTAGTTTGCTGTAGTTGTTGATTATTTCTAATAGTTTTTCTGTGGACTCTTTGGGGTTTTCTATGTATAAGATCATGTCGTCTGCAAACAACGCGAGTTTTACTTCTTCGTTACCTATTTGGATTCCTTTTATTTTTTTTTCCTGCCGAATTGCTCTGGCCAGCACCTCCAGTACTATGTTGAATAGGAGTGGTGAAAGTGGGCACCCTTGTCTTGTTCCTGTCCTCAGAGGGATGGCTTTCAGCTTTTGTCCATTGAGTATGCTGTTGGCTGTGGGTCTATCATATATGGCCTTTATTATGTTGAGGTACTTTCCTTCTATACCCATTTTACTGAGGGTTTTTATCATAAATGGGTGTTGGATCTTGTCGAATGCTTTCTCTGCGTCTTTTGAGATGATCATGTGGTTTTTGTTTTTCATTTTGTTGATGTAGTGTATCACGTTGATTGACTTGCGGGTGTTGAACCATCCCTGTGTCCCTGGTATAAATCCCCCTTGATCATGGTGTATAATCTTTTTGATGTATTGCTGTAATCGGTTTGCCAATATTTTGTTGAGGATTTTTGCATCTATGTTCATCAGTGATATCGGCCTGTAGTTCTCCTTCTTCGTGTTGTCCTTGTCAGGTTTGGGGATCAGAGTGATGTTGGCTTCATAGAATGTGTTAGGGAGTTCTCCATCTTTCTCAATTTTCTGGAACAGTTTGAGGAGAATAGGTACAAAGAACTCACACTGCTTAACAACAAAAAAACAAACAACCCGATCAAAAAATGGGCAGAGGACATGAACAGACATTTCTCAAAAGAAGATATGAATATGGCCAATAGACACATGAAAAGATGTTCATCATCGCTAATCATCAGGGAAATGCAAATCAAAACTACACTAAGATATCACCTTACCCCCGTTAGATTGGCAAAAACATCCAAAACCAAGAACGACGAATGTTGGAGAGGTTGTGGAGAAAGAGGAACCCTCATACACTGTTGGTGGGAATGCAAACTGGTACAGCCACTATGGAAAACAGTATGGAGATTTCTCAAAAAGTTAAAAATAGAAATACCCTATGACCCAGCCATCCCATTACTGGGTATCTATCCTAAGAACCTGATATCAGATATCTCAAGAGTCCGTTGCACCCCTATGTTCATCGCAGCATTATTTACAATAGCCAAGACGTGGAACCAGCCTACATGCCCAGAAACTGATGATTGGATAAAGAAGATGTGGTATATATACACAATGGAATACTACTCAGCCATAAAAAAGACGACATTGGCCCCTTCACAACAATGTGGATGGACCTCGAGGGCATTATGTTAAGCGAAGTAAGTCAGTCAGAGAAAGACGAACTCTATATGACTCCACTCATAGGTGGAAATTAGTATATTGAGAAGGAGATCTGATCGGTGGTTACCAGGGAAAAGGGGGGTGGGGGGAGGGCACAGAGGGGGAAGTGGTGTTCCCACAACATGACTAACAAAAATGTACAACTGAAATTTCACAAGCTTGTAATCCATCATAAGATTAATAAACAAACAAACAAACAAAAACATGCTTTGGGGCCCATCTGCCCCTATGGAAAGAACGCAGCACTTTCTGCCTTGCAGCTCTAGGGCAATGTAGCACACCCAGAGCAGAAGTTCTACTCCAGCCAGATCAGGCCCGCAAAGAAACTGCGTTTCACAGGCCTTTGTAAGAGATTTTCCCGGTAGGCTGTTAGAGCACTGTGCAGAGAGACTTGTTTCTTATCTTCCCAAAGAGCAGGAAGCAAGATGCTTTGGGGCCCTTCTCCCCCTTTGGCAAGAAGGCAGCACTTTGTGCCTTGCAGCTCTAGGGCAATGTAGCACACCCAGAGCAGAAGTTCTACTTCAGCCAGATCAGGCCCGCAAAGAAACTGCATTTCACAGGCCTTTGTAAGAGATGTTCCCCGTAGGCTGTTAGAGCACTGTGCAGAGCGAGTTGTTTCTTAGCTTCCCAAACAGCTGGAAGCAAGATGCTTTGGGGCCCTACTCACCTTTTGGAAAGAAGGCAGCACTTTGTGCCTTGCAGCTCTAGGGCAATGTAGCACACCCAGAGCAGATGTTCTACTTCTGCCAGGTCAGGTCTGCAAAGAAACTGCGTTTCACAGGCCTTTGTAAGAGATGTTCCCGGTAGGCTGTTAGAGCACTGTGCAGAGCGAGTTGTTTCTCAGCTTCCCAAACAGCCGGAAGCAAGATGCTTTGGGGGCCATCTGCCCTTAAGGAAAGAAGGCAGCACTTTGTGCCTTGCAGCTCTAGGGCAATGCAGCACACCCAGAGCAGAAGTTCTACTTCAGCCAGATCAGGCCCGCAAAGAAACTGCGTTTCACAGGCCTTTGTAAGAGATGTTCCCGGTAGGCTGTTAGAGCACTGTGCAGAGCGAGTTGTTTCTTAGCTTCCCAGAGAGCTGGAAGCAAGATGATTTGGGGACCGTTAATTTTATAGCCTGCTACTTTGCTGTAGTTGTTGATTATTTCTAATAGTTTTTCTGTGGATTCTTTGGGGTTTTCTATGTATAAGATCATGTCGTCTGCAAACAACGTGAGTTTTACTTCTTCGTTACCTATTTGGATTCCTTTTATTTTTTTTTCCTGCCGAATTGCTCTGGCCAGCACCTCCAGTACTATGTTGAATAGGAGTGGTGAAAGTGGGCACCCTTGTCTTGTTCCTGTCCTCAGAGGGATGGCTTTCAGCTTTTGTCCATTGAGTATGCTGTTGGCTGTGGGTCTATCATATATGGCCTTTATTATGTTGAGGTACTTTCCTTCTATACCCATTTTACTGAGGGTTTTTATCATAAATGGGTGTTGGATCTTGTCGAATGCTTTCTCTGCGTCTTTTGAGATGATCATGTGGTTTTTGTTTTTCATTTTGTTGATGTAGTGTATCACGTTGATTGACTTGCGGGTGTTGAACCATCCCTGTGTCCCTGGTATAAATCCCACTTGATCATGGTGTATAATCTTTTTGATGTATTGCTGTAATCGGTTTGCCAAAATTTTGTTGAGGATTTTTGCATCTATGTTCATCAGTGATATCGGCCTGTAGTTCTCCTTCTTCGTGTTGTCCTTGTCAGGTTTGGGGATCAGAGTGATGTTGGCTTCATAGAATGTGTTAGGGAGTTCTCCATCTTTCTCAATTTTCTGGAACAGTTTGAGGAGAATAGGTACAAAGAACTCACACTGCTTAACAACAAAAAAACAAACAACCCGATCAAAAAATGGGCAGAGGACATGAACAGACATTTCTCAAAAGAAGATATGAATATGGCCAATAGACACATGAAAAGATGTTCATCATCGCTAATCATCAGGGAAATGCAAATCAAAACTACACTAAGATATCACCTTACCCCCGTTAGATTGGCAAAAACATCCAAAACCAAGAACGACGAATGTTGGAGAGGTTGTGGAGAAAGAGGAACCCTCATACACTGTTGGTGGGAATGCAAACTGGTACAGCCACTATGGAAAACAGTATGGAGATTTCTCAAAAAGTTAAAAATAGAAATACCCTATGACCCAGCCATCCCATTACTGGGTATCTATCCTAAGAACCTGATATCAGATATCTCAAGAGTCCGTTGCACCCCTATGTTCATCGCAGCATTATTTACAATAGCCAAGACGTGGAACCAGCCTACATGCCCAGAAACTGATGATTGGATAAAGAAGTTGTGGTATATATACACAATGGAATACTACTCAGCCATAAAAAAAGACGACATTGGCCCCTTCACAACAATGTGGATGGACCTCGAGGGCATTATGTTAAGCGAAATAAGTCAGTCAGAGAAAGACGAACTCTATATGACTCCACTCATAGGTGGAAATTAGTATATTGAGAAGGAGATCTGATCGGTGGTTACCAGGGAAAAGGGGGGGTGGGGGGAGGGCACGGAGGGGGAAGTGTTGTTCCCACAACATGACTAACAAAAATGTACAACTGAAATTTCACAAGCTTGTAATCCATCATAACATTAATAAACCAAAAAAAAAAAAAAAAAGATGCTTTGGGGCCCATCTGCCCCTATTGAAAGAATGCAGCACTTTGTGCCTTGCAGCTCTAGGGCAATGTAGCACACCCAGAGCAGAAGTTCTACTCCAGCCAGATCAGGCCCGCAAAGAAACTGCGTTTCACAGGCCTTTGTAAGAGATTTTCCCGGTAGGCTGTTAGAGCACTGTGCAGAGAGACTTGTTTCTTATCTTCCCAAAGAGCAGGAAGCAAGATGCTTTGGGGCCCTTCTCCCCCTTTGGCAAGAAGTCAGCACTTTGTGCCTTGCAGCTCTAGGGCAATGTAGCACACCCAGAGCAGAAGTTCTACTTCAGCCAGATCAGGCCCGCAAAGAAACTGCATTTCACAGGCCTTTGTAAGAGATGTTCCCCGTAGGCTGTTAGAGCACTGTGCAGAGCGAGTTGTTTCTTAGCTTCCCAAACAGCTGGAAGCAAGATGCTTTGGGGCCCTACTCACCTTTTGGAAAGAAGGCAGCACTTTGTGCCTTGCAGCTCTAGGGCAATGTAGCACACCCAGAGCAGATGTTCTACTTCTGCCAGGTCAGGCCTGCAAAGAAACTGCGTTTCACAGGCCTTTGTAAGAGATGTTCCCGGTAGGCTGTTAGAGCACTGTGCAGAGCGAGTTGTTTCTCAGCTTCCCAAACAGCCGGAAGCAAGATGCTTTGGGGGCCATCTGCCCTTAAGGAAAGAAGGCAGCACTTTGTGCCTTGCAGCTCTAGGGCAATGCAGCACACCCAGAGCAGAAGTTCTACTTCAGCCAGATCAGGCCCGCAAAGAAACTGCGTTTCACAGGCCTTTGTGAGAGATGTTCCCGGTAGGCTGTTAGAGCACTGTGCAGAGCGAGTTGTTTCTTAGCTTCCCAGAGAGCTGGAAGCAAGATGCTTTGGGGACCGTTAATTTTATAGCCTGCTAGTTTGCTGTAGTTGTTGATTATTTCTAATAGTTTTTCTGTGGATTCTTTGGGGTTTTCTATGTATAAGATCATGTCGTCTGCAAACAACGCGAGTTTTACTTCTTCGTTACCTATTTGGATTCCTTTTATTTTTTTTTCCTGCCGAATTGCTCTGGCCAGCACCTCCAGTACTATGTTGAATAGGAGTGGTGAAAGTGGGCACCCTTGTCTTGTTCCTGTCCTCAGAGGGATGGCTTTCAGCTTTTGTCCATTGAGTATGCTGTTGGCTGTGGGTCTATCATATATGGCCTTTATTATGTTGAGGTACTTTCCTTCTATACCCATTTTACTGAGGGTTTTTATCATAAATGGGTGTTGGATCTTGTCGAATGCTTTCTCTGCGTCTTTTGAGATGATCATGTGGTTTTTGTTTTTCATTTTGTTGATGTAGTGTATCACGTTGATTGACTTGCGGGTGTTGAACCATCCCTGTGTCCCTGGTATAAATCCCACTTGATCATGGTGTATAATCTTTTTGATGTATTGCTGTAATCGGTTTGCCAAAATTTTGTTGAGGATTTTTGCATCTATGTTCATCAGTGATATCGGCCTGTAGTTCTCCTTCTTCGTGTTGTCCTTGTCAGGTTTGGGGATCAGAGTGATGTTGGCTTCATAGAATGTGTTAGGGAGTTCTCCATCTTTCTCAATTTTCTGGAACAGTTTGAGGAGAATAGGTACAAAGAACTCACACTGCTTAACAACAAAAAAACAAACAACCCGATCAAAAAATGGGCAGAGGACATGAACAGACATTTCTCAAAAGAAGATATGAATATGGCCAATAGACACATGAAAAGATGTTCATCATCGCTAATCATCAGGGAAATGCAAATCAAAACTACACTAAGATATCACCTTACCCCCGTTAGATTGGCAAAAACATCCAAAACCAAGAACGACGAATGTTGGAGAGGTTGTGGAGAAAGAGGAACCCTCATACACTGTTGGTGGGAATGCAAACTGGTACAGCCACTATGGAAAACAGTATGGAGATTTCTCAAAAAGTTAAAAATAGAAATACCCTATGACCCAGCCATCCCATTACTGGGTATCTATCCTAAGAACCTGATATCAGATATCTCAAGAGTCCGTTGCACCCCTATGTTCATCGCAGCATTATTTACAATAGCCAAGACGTGGAACCAGCCTACATGCCCAGAAACTGATGATTGGATAAAGAAGTTGTGGTATATATACACAATGGAATACTACTCAGCCATAAAAAAAGACGACATTGGCCCCTTCACAACAATGTGGATGGACCTCGAGGGCATTATGTTAAGCGAAATAAGTCAGTCAGAGAAAGACGAACTCTATATGACTCCACTCATAGGTGGAAATTAGTATATTGAGAAGGAGATCTGATCGGTGGTTACCAGGGAAAAGGGGGGGTGGGGGGAGGGCACGGAGGGGGAAGTGTTGTTCCCACAACATGACTAACAAAAATGTACAACTGAAATTTCACAAGCTTGTAATCCATCATAACATTAATAAACCAAAAAAAAAAAAAAAAAGATGCTTTGGGGCCCATCTGCCCCTATTGAAAGAATGCAGCACTTTGTGCCTTGCAGCTCTAGGGCAATGTAGCACACCCAGAGCAGAAGTTCTACTCCAGCCAGATCAGGCCCGCAAAGAAACTGCGTTTCACAGGCCTTTGTAAGAGATTTTCCCGGTAGGCTGTTAGAGCACTGTGCAGAGAGACTTGTTTCTTATCTTCCCAAAGAGCAGGAAGCAAGATGCTTTGGGGCCCTTCTCCCCCTTTGGCAAGAAGTCAGCACTTTGTGCCTTGCAGCTCTAGGGCAATGTAGCACACCCAGAGCAGAAGTTCTACTTCAGCCAGATCAGGCCCGCAAAGAAACTGCATTTCACAGGCCTTTGTAAGAGATGTTCCCCGTAGGCTGTTAGAGCACTGTGCAGAGCGAGTTGTTTCTTAGCTTCCCAAACAGCTGGAAGCAAGATGCTTTGGGGCCCTACTCACCTTTTGGAAAGAAGGCAGCACTTTGTGCCTTGCAGCTCTAGGGCAATGTAGCACACCCAGAGCAGATGTTCTACTTCTGCCAGGTCAGGCCTGCAAAGAAACTGCGTTTCACAGGCCTTTGTAAGAGATGTTCCCGGTAGGCTGTTAGAGCACTGTGCAGAGCGAGTTGTTTCTCAGCTTCCCAAACAGCCGGAAGCAAGATGCTTTGGGGGCCATCTGCCCTTAAGGAAAGAAGGCAGCACTTTGTGCCTTGCAGCTCTAGGGCAATGCAGCACACCCAGAGCAGAAGTTCTACTTCAGCCAGATCAGGCCCGCAAAGAAACTGCGTTTCACAGGCCTTTGTGAGAGATGTTCCCGGTAGGCTGTTAGAGCACTGTGCAGAGCGAGTTGTTTCTTAGCTTCCCAGAGAGCTGGAAGCAAGATGCTTTGGGGACCGTTAATTTTATAGCCTGCTAGTTTGCTGTAGTTGTTGATTATTTCTAATAGTTTTTCTGTGGATTCTTTGGGGTTTTCTATGTATAAGATCATGTCGTCTGCAAACAACGCGAGTTTTACTTCTTCGTTACCTATTTGGATTCCTTTTATTTTTTTTTCCTGCCGAATTGCTCTGGCCAGCACCTCCAGTACTATGTTGAATAGGAGTGGTGAAAGTGGGCACCCTTGTCTTGTTCCTGTCCTCAGAGGGATGGCTTTCAGCTTTTGTCCATTGAGTATGCTGTTGGCTGTGGGTCTATCATATATGGCCTTTATTATGTTGAGGTACTTTCCTTCTATACCCATTTTACTGAGGGTTTTTATCATAAATGGGTGTTGGATCTTGTCGAATGCTTTCTCTGCGTCTTTTGAGATGATCATGTGGTTTTTGTTTTTCATTTTGTTGATGTAGTGTATCACGTTGATTGACTTGCGGGTGTTGAACCATCCCTGTGTCCCTGGTATAAATCCCACTTGATCATGGTGTATAATCTTTTTGATGTATTGCTGTAATCGGTTTGCCAAAATTTTGTTGAGGATTTTTGCATCTATGTTCATCAGTGATATCGGCCTGTAGTTCTCCTTCTTCGTGTTGTCCTTGTCAGGTTTGGGGATCAGAGTGATGTTGGCTTCATAGAATGTGTTAGGGAGTTCTCCATCTTTCTCAATTTTCTGGAACAGTTTGAGGAGAATAGGTACAAAGAACTCACACTGCTTAACAACAAAAAAACAAACAACCCGATCAAAAAATGGGCAGAGGACATGAACAGACATTTCTCAAAAGAAGATATGAATATGGCCAATAGACACATGAAAAGATGTTCATCATCGCTAATCATCAGGGAAATGCAAATCAAAACTACACTAAGATATCACCTTACCCCCGTTAGATTGGCAAAAACATCCAAAACCAAGAACGACGAATGTTGGAGAGGTTGTGGAGAAAGAGGAACCCTCATACACTGTTGGTGGGAATGCAAACTGGTACAGCCACTATGGAAAACAGTATGGAGATTTCTCAAAAAGTTAAAAATAGAAATACCCTATGACCCAGCCATCCCATTACTGGGTATCTATCCTAAGAACCTGATATCAGATATCTCAAGAGTCCGTTGCACCCCTATGTTCATCGCAGCATTATTTACAATAGCCAAGACGTGGAACCAGCCTACATGCCCAGAAACTGATGATTGGATAAAGAAGATGTGGTATATATACACAATGGAATACTACTCAGCCATAAAAAAAGACGACATTGGCCCCTTCACAACAATGTGGATGGACCTCGAGGGCATTATGTTAAGCGAAATAAGTCAGTCAGAGAAAGACGAACTCTATATGACTCCACTCATAGGTGGAAATTAGTATATTGAGAAGGAGATTTGATCGGTGGTTACCAGGGAAAAGGGGGGGTGGGGGGAGGGCACGGAGGGGGAAGTGTTGTTCCCACAACATGACTAACAAAAATGTACAACTGAAATTTCACAAGCTTGTAATCCATCATAACATTAATAAACCAAAAAAAAAAAAAAAAAGATGCTTTGGGGCCCATCTGCCCCTATTGAAAGAATGCAGCACTTTGTGCCTTGCAGCTCTAGGGCAATGTAGCACACCCAGAGCAGAAGTTCTACTCCAGCCAGATCAGGCCCGCAAAGAAACTGCGTTTCACAGGCCTTTGTAAGAGATTTTCCCGGTAGGCTGTTAGAGCACTGTGCAGAGAGACTTGTTTCTTATCTTCCCAAAGAGCAGGAAGCAAGATGCTTTGGGGCCCTTCTCCCCCTTTGGCAAGAAGTCAGCACTTTGTGCCTTGCAGCTCTAGGGCAATGTAGCACACCCAGAGCAGAAGTTCTACTTCAGCCAGATCAGGCCCGCAAAGAAACTGCATTTCACAGGCCTTTGTAAGAGATGTTCCCCGTAGGCTGTTAGAGCACTGTGCAGAGCGAGTTGTTTCTTAGCTTCCCAAACAGCTGGAAGCAAGATGCTTTGGGGCCCTACTCACCTTTTGGAAAGAAGGCAGCACTTTGTGCCTTGCAGCTCTAGGGCAATGTAGCACACCCAGAGCAGATGTTCTACTTCTGCCAGGTCAGGCCTGCAAAGAAACTGCGTTTCACAGGCCTTTGTAAGAGATGTTCCCGGTAGGCTGTTAGAGCACTGTGCAGAGCGAGTTGTTTCTCAGCTTCCCAAACAGCCGGAAGCAAGATGCTTTGGGGGCCATCTGCCCTTAAGGAAAGAAGGCAGCACTTTGTGCCTTGCAGCTCTAGGGCAATGCAGCACACCCAGAGCAGAAGTTCTACTTCAGCCAGATCAGGCCCGCAAAGAAACTGCGTTTCACAGGCCTTTGTAAGAGATGTTCCCGGTAGGCTGTTAGAGCACTGTGCAGAGCGAGTTGTTTCTTAGCTTCCCAGAGAGCTGGAAGCAAGATGCTTTGGGGACCGTTAATTTTATAGCCTGCTAGTTTGCTGTAGTTGTTGATTATTTCTAATAGTTTTTCTGTGGATTCTTTGGGGTTTTCTATGTATAAGATCATGTCGTCTGCAAACAACGCGAGTTTTACTTCTTCGTTACCTATTTGGATTCCTTTTATTTTTTTTTCCTGCCGAATTGCTCTGGCCAGCACCTCCAGTACTATGTTGAATAGGAGTGGTGAAAGTGGGCACCCTTGTCTTGTTCCTGTCCTCAGAGGGATGGCTTTCAGCTTTTGTCCATTGAGTATGCTGTTGGCTGTGGGTCTATCATATATGGCCTTTATTATGTTGAGGTACTTTCCTTCTATACCCATTTTACTGAGGGTTTTTATCATAAATGGGTGTTGGATCTTGTCGAATGCTTTCTCTGCGTCTTTTGAGATGATCATGTGGTTTTTGTTTTTCATTTTGTTGATGTAGTGTATCACGTTGATTGACTTGCGGGTGTTGAACCATCCCTGTGTCCCTGGTATAAATCCCCCTTGATCATGGTGTATAATCTTTTTGATGTATTGCTGTAATCGGTTTGCCAATATTTTGTTGAGGATTTTTGCATCTATGTTCATCAGTGATATCGGCCTGTAGTTCTCCTTCTTCGTGTTGTCCTTGTCAGGTTTGGGGATCAGAGTGATGTTGGCTTCATAGAATGTGTTAGGGAGTTCTCCATCTTTCTCAATTTTCTGGAACAGTTTGAGGAGAATAGGTACAAAGAACTCACACTGCTTAACAACAAAAAAACAAACAACCCGATCAAAAAATGGGCAGAGGACATGAACAGACATTTCTCAAAAGAAGATATGAATATGGCCAATAGACACATGAAAAGATGTTCATCATCGCTAATCATCAGGGAAATGCAAATCAAAACTACACTAAGATATCACCTTACCCCCGTTAGATTGGCAAAAACATCCAAAACCAAGAACGACGAATGTTGGAGAGGTTGTGGAGAAAGAGGAACCCTCATACACTGTTGGTGGGAATGCAAACTGGTACAGCCACTATGGAAAACAGTATGGAGATTTCTCAAAAAGTTAAAAATAGAAATACCCTATGACCCAGCCATCCCATTACTGGGTATCTATCCTAAGAACCTGATATCAGATATCTCAAGAGTCCGTTGCACCCCTATGTTCATCGCAGCATTATTTACAATAGCCAAGACGTGGAACCAGCCTACATGCCCAGAAACTGATGATTGGATAAAGAAGATGTGGTATATATACACAATGGAATACTACTCAGCCATAAAAAAGACGACATTGGCCCCTTCACAACAATGTGGATGGACCTCGAGGGCATTATGTTAAGCGAAGTAAGTCAGTCAGAGAAAGACGAACTCTATATGACTCCACTCATAGGTGGAAATTAGTATATTGAGAAGGAGATCTGATCGGTGGTTACCAGGGAAAAGGGGGGTGGGGGGAGGGCACAGAGGGGGAAGTGGTGTTCCCACAACATGACTAACAAAAATGTACAACTGAAATTTCACAAGCTTGTAATCCATCATAAGATTAATAAACAAACAAACAAACAAAAACATGCTTTGGGGCCCATCTGCCCCTATGGAAAGAACGCAGCACTTTCTGCCTTGCAGCTCTAGGGCAATGTAGCACACCCAGAGCAGAAGTTCTACTCCAGCCAGATCAGGCCCGCAAAGAAACTGCGTTTCACAGGCCTTTGTAAGAGATTTTCCCGGTAGGCTGTTAGAGCACTGTGCAGAGAGACTTGTTTCTTATCTTCCCAAAGAGCAGGAAGCAAGATGCTTTGGGGCCCTTCTCCCCCTTTGGCAAGAAGGCAGCACTTTGTGCCTTGCAGCTCTAGTGCAATGTAGCACACCCAGAGCAAATGTTCTACTTCTGCCAGGTCAGGCCTGCAAAGAAACTGCGTTTCACAGGCCTTTGTAAGAGATGTTCCCCGTAGGCTGTTAGAGCACTGTGCAGAGCGAGTTGTTTCTTAGCTTCCCAAAGAGCTGGAAGCAAGATGCTTTGGGGCCCTTCTCACCCTTTGGAAAGCAGGCAGCACTTTGTGCCTTGCAGCTCTAGGGCAATGTAGCACACCCAAAGCAGAAGGTCTACTTCAGCCAGATCAGACCTGCAAAGAAACTGCGTTTCACAGGCCTTTGTAAGAGATGTTCCCTGTAGGCTGTTAGAGCACTGTGCAGAGCTAGTTGTTTCTTAGCTTCCCAAGCAGCTGGAACCAAGATGATTTAGGGGCCATCTGCCCTTAAGGAAAGAAGGCAGCACTTTGTGCCTTGCAGCTCTAGGGCAATGTAGCACACCCAGAGCAGTTGTTCTACTTCTGCCAGGTCAGGCCTGCAAAGAAACTGCGTTTCACAGGCCTTTGTAAGAGATGTTCCCGGTAGGCTGTTAGAGCACTGTGCAGAGCGACTTGTTTCTTAGCTTCCCAAAGAGCTGGAAGCAAGATGCTTTGGGGCCCTCTCACCCTTTGGAAAGAAGGCAGCACTTTGTGCCTTGCTGCTCTAGGGCAATGCAGCACACCCAGAGCAGAAGTTCTACTCCAGCCAGATCAGGCCCGCAAAGAAACTGCGTTTCACAGGCCTTTGTAAGAGATTTTCCCGGTAGGCTGTTAGAGCACTGTGCAGAGAGACTTGTTTCTTATCTTCCCAAAGAGCAGGAAGCAAGATGCTTTGGGGCCCTTCTCCCCCTTTGGCAAGAAGGCAGCACTTTGTGCCTTGCAGCTCTAGTGCAATGTAGCACACCCAGAGCAAATGTTCTACTTCTGCCAGGTCAGGCCTGCAAAGAAACTGCGTTTCACAGGCCTTTGTAAGAGATGTTCCCCGTAGGCTGTTAGAGCACTGTGCAGAGCGAGTTGTTTCTTAGCTTCCCAAAGAGCTGGAAGCAAGATGCTTTGGGGCCCTTCTCACCCTTTGGAAAGCAGGCAGCACTTTGTGCCTTGCAGCTCTAGGGCAATGTAGCACACCCAAAGCAGAAGGTCTACTTCAGCCAGATCAGACCTGCAAAGAAACTGCGTTTCACAGGCCTTTGTAAGAGATGTTCCCTGTAGGCTGTTAGAGCACTGTGCAGAGCGAGTTGTTTCTTAGCTTCCCAAGCAGCTGGAACCAAGATGATTTAGGGGCCATCTGCCCTTAAGGAAAGAAGGCAGCACTTTGTGCCTTGCAGCTCTAGGGCAATGTAGCACACCCAGAGCAGTTGTTCTACTTCTGCCAGGTCAGGCCTGCAAAGAAACTGCGTTTCACAGGCCTTTGTAAGAGATGTTCCCGGTAGGCTGTTAGAGCACTGTGCAGAGCGACTTGTTTCTTAGCTTCCCAAAGAGCTGGAAGCAAGATGCTTTGGGGCCCTCTCACCCTTTGGAAAGAAGGCAGCACTTTGTGCCTTGCAGCTCTAGGGCAATGTAGCACTCCCAGAGCCGAAGTTCTACTTCAGCTAGATCAGACCTGCAAAGAAACTTCGTTTCACAGGCCTTTGTAAGAGATGTTCCCGGTAGGCTGTAAGAGCACTGTGCAGAGCGACTAGTTTCTTAGCTTCCCAGAGAGCTGGAAGCAAGATGCTTTGGGTCCCATCTGCCCCTATGGAAATAACGCAGCACTTTGTGCCTTGCAGCTCTAGGGCAATGCAGCACACCCCGAGCAGAAGTTCTACTTCAGCCAGATCAGGCCTGCAAAGAAACTGCGTTTCACAGGCCTTTGTAAGAGATGTTCCCGGTAGGCTGTTAGAGCACTGTGCAGAGCGAGTTGTTTCTTAGCTTCCCAGAGAGCTGGAAGCAAGATGCTTTGGGGCCCGTTAATTTTATACCCTGCTACTTTGCTGTAGTTGTTGATTATTTCTAATAGTTTTTCTGTGGCTTCTTTGGGGTTTTCTATGTATAAGATCATGTCGTCTGCAAACAACGCGAGTTTTACTTCTTCGTTACCTATTTGGATTCCTTTTATTTTTTTTTCCTGCCGAATTGCTCTGGCCAGCACCTCCAGTACTATGTTGAATAGGAGTGGTGAAAGTGGGCACCCTTGTCTTGTTCCTGTCCTCAGAGGGATGGCTTTCAGCTTTTGTCCATTGAGTATGATGTTGGCTGTGGGTCTATCATATATGGCCTTTATTATGTTGAGGTACTTTCCTTCTATACCCATTTTACTGAGGGTTTTTATCATAAATGGGTGTTGGATCTTGTCGAATGCTTTCTCTGCGTCTATTGAGATGATCATGTGGTTTTTGTTTTTCATTTTGTTGATGTAGTGTATCACGTTGATTGACTTGTGGGTGTTGAACCATCCAAGTGTCCCTGGTATAAATCCCACTTGATCATGGTGTATAATCTTTTTGATGTATTGCTGTAATCGGTTTGCCAAAATTTTGTTGAGGATTTTTGCATCTATGTTCATCAGTGATATCGGCCTGTAGTTCTCCTTCTTTCTGTTGTCCTTGTCAGGTTGGGGGATCAGAGTGATGTTGGCTTCATAGAATGTGTTAGGGAGTTCTCCATCTTTCTCAATTTTCTGGAACAGTTTGAGGAGAATAGGTACAAAGAACTCACACTGCTTAACAACAAAAAAACAAACAACCCGATCAAAAAATGGGCAGAGGACATGAACAGACATTTCTCAAAAGAAGATATGAATATGGCCAATAGACACATGAAAAGATGTTCATCATCGCTAATCATCAGGGAAATGCAAATCAAAACTACACTAAGATATCACCTTACCCCCGTTAGATTGGCAAAAACATCCAAAACCAAGAACGACGAATGTTGGAGAGGTTGTGGAGAAAGAGGAACCCTCATACACTGTTGGTGGGAATGCAAACTGGTACAGCCACTATGGAAAACAGTATGGAGATTTCTCAAAAAGTTAAAAATAGAAATACCCTATGACCCAGCCATCCCATTACTGGGTATCTATCCTAAGAACCTGATATCAGATATCTCAAGAGTCCGTTGCACCCCTATGTTCATCGCAGCATTATTTACAATAGCCAAGACGTGGAACCAGCCTACATGCCCAGAAACTGATGATTGGATAAAGAAGATGTGGTATATATACACAATGGAATACTACTCAGCCATAAAAAAAGACGACATTGGCCCCTTCACAACAATGTGGATGGACCTCGAGGGCATTATGTTAAGCGAAATAAGTCAGTCCGAGAAAGACGAACTCTATATGACTCCACTCATAGGTGGAAATTAGTATATTGAGAAGGAGATCTGATCGGTGGTTACCAGGGAAAAGGGGGGGTGGGGGGAGGGCACGGAGGGGGAAGTGGTGTTCCCACAACATGACTAACAAAAATGTACAACTGAAATTTCACAATCTTGTAATCCATCATAACATTAATAAACAAAAAAAAAAAAAAAAGATGCTTTGCGGCCCATCTGCCCCTATGGAAAGAACGCAGCACTTTGTGCCTTGCAGCTCTAGGGCAATGTAGCACACCCAGAGCAGAAGTTCTACTTCAGCCAGATCAGGCCCGCAAAGAAACTTCGTTTCACAGGCCTTTGTAAGAGATGTTCCCGGTAGGCTGTTAGAGCACTGTGCAGAGCGAGTTGTTTCTTAGATTCCCAAACAGCCGGAAGCAAGATGCTTTGGGGTCCTTCTCACCCTTTGGAAAGAAGTCAGCACTTTGTGCCTTGCAGCTCTAGGGCAATGTAGCACACCCAGAGCAGAAGTTGTACCTCAGCCAGATCAGGCCTGCAAAGAAACTGCGTTTCACAGGCCTTTGTAAGAGATGTTCCCGGTAGGCTGTTAGAGCACTGTGCAGAGCAAGTTGTTTCCTAGCTTCCCAAAGAGCTGGAAGCAAGATGCTTTGGGGCCCTTCTCACCCTTTGGAAAGAAGGCAGCACTTTGTGCCTTGCAGCTCTAGGGCAATGTAGAACACCCAAAGCAGAAGTTCTACTTCAGCCACATCAGACCTGCAAAGAAACTGCGTTTCACAGGCCTTTGTAAGAGATGTTCCCGGTAGTCTGTAAGAGCACTGTGCAGTGCGACTAGTTTCTTAGCTTCCCAGAGAGCTGGAAGCAAGATTCTTTGGGGCCCATCTGCCCCTATGGAAAGAACGCAGCACTTTGTGCCTTGCAGCTCTAGGGCAATGCAGCACACCCCGAGCAGAAGTTCTACTTCAGCCAGATCAGGCCTGCAAAGAAACTGCGTTTCACAGGCCTTTGTAAGAGATGTTCCCGGTAGGCTGTTAGAGCACTGTGCAGAGCGAGTTGTTTCTTAGCTTCCCAGAGACCTGGAAGCAAGATGCTTTGGGGCCCGTTAATTTTATACCCTGCTACTTTGCTGTAGTTGTTGATTATTTCTAATAGTTTTTCTGTGGATTCTTTGGGGTTTTCTATGGATAAGATCATGTCGTCTGCAAACAACGCGAGTTTTACTTCTTCGTTACCTATTTGGATTCCTTTTATTTTTTTTTCCTGCCGAATTGCTCTGGCCAGCACCTCCAGTACTATGTTGAATAGGAGTGGTGAAAGTGGGCACCCTTGTCTTGTTCCTGTCCTCAGAGGGATGGCTTTCAGCTTTTGTCCATTGAGTATGATGTTGGCTGTGGGTCTATCATATATGGCCTTTATTATGTTGAGGTACTTTCCTTCTATACCCATTTTACTGAGGGTTTTTATCATAAATGGGTGTTGGATCTTGTCGAATGCTTTCTCTGCGTCTATTGAGATGATCATGTGGTTTTTGTTTTTCATTTTGTTGATGTAGTGTATCACGTTGATTGACTTGTGGGTGTTGAACCATCCAAGTGTCCCTGGTCTAAATCCCACTTGATCATGGTGTATAATCTTTTTGATGTATTGCTGTAATCGGTTTGCCAAAATTTTGTTGAGGATTTTTGCATCTATGTTCATCAGTGATATCGGCCTGTAGTTCTCCTTCTTTGTGTTGTCCTTGTCAGGTTGGGGGATCAGAGTGATGTTGGCTTCATAGAATGTGTTAGGGAGTTCTCCATCTTTCTCAATTTTCTGGAACAGTTTGAGGAGAATAGGTACAAAGAACTCACACTGCTTAACAACAAAAAAACAAACAACCCGATCAAAAAATGGGCAGAGGACATGAACAGACATTTCTCAAAAGAAGATATGAATATGGCCAATAGACACATGAAAAGATGTTCATCATCGCTAATCATCAGGGAAATGCAAATCAAAACTACACTAAGATATCACCTTACCCCCGTTAGATTGGCAAAAACATCCAAAAAAAAGAAAGACGAATGTTGGAGAGGTTGTGGAGAAAGAGGAACCCTCATACACTGTTGGTGGGAATGCAAACTGGTACAGCCACTATGGAAAACAGTATGGAGATTTCTCAAAAAGTTAAAAATAGAAATACCCTATGACCCAGCCATCCCATTACTGGGTATCTATCCTAAGAACCTGATATCAGATATCTCAAGAGTCCGTTGCACCCCTATGTTCATCGCAGCATTATTTACAATAGCCAAGACGTGGAACCAGCCTACATGCCCAGAAACTGATGATTGGATAAAGAAGATGTGGTATATATACACAATGGAATACTACTCAGCCATAAAAAAAGACGACATTGGCCCCTTCACAACAATGTGGATGGACCTCGAGGGCATTATGTTAAGCAAAATAAGTCAGTCCGAGAAAGACGAACTCTATATGACTCCACTCATAGGTGGAAATTAGTATATTGAGAAGGAGATCTGATCGGTGGTTACCAGGGAAAAGGGGGGGTGGGGGGAGGGCACGGAGGGGGAAGTGGTGTTCCCACAACATGACTAACAAAAATGTACAACTGAAATTTCACAATCTTGTAATCCATCATAACATTAATAAACAAAAAAAAAAAAAAAAGATGCTTTGCGGCCCATCTGCCCCTATGGAAAGAACGCAGCACTTTGTGCCTTGCAGCTCTAGGGCAATGTAGCACACCCAGAGCAGAAGTTCTACTTCAGCCAGATCAGGCCCGCAAAGAAACTTCGTTTCACAGGCCTTTGTAAGAGATGTTCCCGGTAGGCTGTTAGAGCACTGTGCAGAGCGAGTTGTTTCTTAGATTCCCAAACAGCCGGAAGCAAGATGCTTTGGGGCCCTTCTCACCCTTTGGAAAGAAGTCAGCACTTTGTGCCTTGCAGCTCTAGGGCAATGTAGCACACCCAGAGCAGAAGTTGTACCTCAGCCAGATCAGGCCTGCAAAGAAACTGCGTTTCACAGGCCTTTGTAAGAGATGTTCCCGGTAGGCTGTTAGAGCACTGTGCAGAGCAAGTTGTTTCCTAGCTTCCCAAAGAGCCGGAAGCAAGATGCTTTGGGGCCCTTCTCACCCTTTGGAAAGAAGGCAGCACTTTGTGCCTTGCAGCTCTAGGGCAATGTAGAACACCCAAAGCAGAAGTTCTACTTCAGCCACATCAGACCTGCAAAGAAACTGCGTTTCACAGGCCTTTGTAAGAGATGTTCCCTGTAGGCTGTTAGAGAACTGTGCAGAGCGAGTTGTTTCTTAGCTTCCCAAGGAGCTGGAAGCAAGATGCTTTAGGGGCCATGTGCCCTTAAGGAAAGAAGGCAGCACTTTGTGCCTTGCAGCTCTAGGGCAATGTAGCACACCCAGAGCAGTTGTTCTACTTCTGCCAGCTCAGGCCTGCAAAGAAACTTCGTTTCACAGGCCTTTGTAAGAGATGTTCCCGGTAGGCTGTTAGAGCTCTGTGCAGAGCGACTTGTTTCTTAGCTTCCCAGAGAGCTGGAAGCAAGATGCTTTGGGGCCCTTCTCACCCTTTGGAAAGAAGGCAGCACTTTGTGCCTTGCAGCTCTAGGGCAATGCAGCACACCCCGAGCAGAAGTTCTACTTCAGCCAGATCAGGCCTGCAAAGAAACTGCGTTTCACAGGCCTTTGTAAGAGATGTTCCCGGTAGGCTGTTAGAGCACTGTGCAGATCGAGTTGTTTCTTAGCTTCCCAGAGAGCTGGAAGCAAGATGCTTTGGGGCCCGTTAATTGTATCCCCTGCTACTTTGCTGTAGTTGTTGATTATTTCTAATAGTTTTTCTGTGGATTCTTTGGGGTTTTCTATGGATAAGATCATGTCGTCTGCAAACAACGCGAGTTTTACTTCTTCGTTACCTATTTGGATTCCTTTTATTTTTTTTTCCTGCCGAATTGCTCTGGCCAGCACCTCCAGTACTATGTTGAATAGGAGTGGTGAAAGTGGGCACCCTTGTCTTGTTCCTGTCCTCAGAGGGATGGCTTTCAGCTTTTGTCCATTGAGTATGATGTTGGCTGTGGGTCTATCATATATGGCCTTTATTATGTTGAGGTACTTTCCTTCTATACCCATTTTACTGAGGGTTTTTATCATAAATGGGTGTTGGATCTTGTCGAATGCTTTCTCTGCGTCTATTGAGATGATCCTGTGGTTTTTGTTTTTCATTTTGTTGATGTAGTGTATCACGTTGATTGACTTGCGGGTGTTGAACCATCCCTGTGTCCCTGGTATAAATCCCACTTGATCATGGTGTATAATCTTTTTGATGTATTGCTGTAATCGGTTTGCCAAAATTTTGTTGAGGATTTTTGCATCTATGTTCATCAGTGATATCGGCCTGTAGTTCTCCTTCTTTGTGTTGTCCTTGTCAGGTTTGGGGATCAGAGTGATGTTGGCTTCATAGAATGTGTTAGGGAGTTCTCCATCTTTCTCAATTTTCTGGAACAGTTTGAGGAGAATAGGTACAAAGAACTCACACTGCTTAACAACAAAAAAACAAACAACCCGATCAAAAAATGGGCAGAGGACATGAACAGACATTTCTCAAAAGAAGATATGAATATGGCCAATAGACACATGAAAAGATGTTCATCATCGCTAATCATCAGGGAAATGCAAATCAAAACTACACTAAGATATCACCTTACCCCCGTTAGATTGGCAAAAACATCCAAAACCAAGAACGACGAATGTTGGAGAGGTTGTGGAGAAAGAGGAACCCTCATACACTGTTGGTGGGAATGCAAACTGGTACAGCCACTATGGAAAACAGTATGGAGATTTCTCAAAAAGTTAAAAATAGAAATACCCTATGACCCAGCCATCCCATTACTGGGTATCTATCCTAAGAACCTGATATCAGATATCTCAAGAGTCCGTTGCACCCCTATGTTCATCGCAGCATTATTTACAATAGCCAAGACGTGGAACCAGCCTACATGCCCAGAAACTGATGATTGGATAAAGAAGATGTGGTATATATACACAATGGAATACTACTCAGCCATAAAAAAAGACGACATTGGCCCATTCACAACAATGTGGATGGACCTCGAGGGCTTTATGTTAAGCGAAATAAGTCAGTCAGAGAAAGACAGACTCTATATGACTCCACTCATAGGTGGAAATTAGTATATTGAGAAGGAGATCTGATCGGTGGTTACCAGGGAAAAGGGGGGGAGGGGGGAGGGCACGAAGTGGGAAGTGGTGTTCCCACAACATGACTAACAAAAATGTACAACTGAAATTTCACAAGCTTGTAATCCATCATAACATTAATCAACAACAACAAAAAAAAAGATGCTTTGGGGCCCATCTGCCCCTATGGAAAGAACGCAGCACTTTGTGCCTTGCAGCTCTAGGGCAATGTAGCACACCCAGAGCAGAAGTTCTACTTCAGCCAGATCAGGCCCGCAAAGAAACTGCGTTTCACAGGCCTTTGTAAGAGATGTTCCCGGTAGGCTGTTAGAGCACTGTGCAGAGCGAGTTGTTTCTTAGCTTCCCAACGAGCTGGAAGCAAGATCCTTTAGGGGCCATCTGCCCTTAAAGAAAGAAGGCAGCACTTGGTGCCTTGCAGCTCTAGGGCAATGTAGCACACCCAGAGCAGAAGTTCTACTTCAGCCAGATCAGGCCTGCAAAGAAACTGCGTTTCACAGGCCTTTGTAAGAGATGTTCCCGGTAGGCTGTTAGAGCACTGTGCAGAGCGAGTTGTTTCTTAGCTTCCCAAAGAGCTGGAAGCAAGATGCCTGGGGCCCTTCTCACCCTTTGGAAAGAAGGCAGCACTTTGTGCCTTACAGCTCTAGGGCAATGTAGCACACCCAGAGCAGAAGATCTTCTTCAGCCAGATCAGGCCTGCAAAGAAACTGCGTTTCACAGGCCTTTGTAAGAGATGTTACCTGTAGGCTGTAAGAGCACTGTGCAGAGCGACTAGTTTCTTAGCTTCCCAGAGAGCTGGAAGCAAGATGCTTTGGGGCCCATCTGTCCCTATGGAAAGAACGCAGCACTTTGTTCCTTGCAGCTCTAGGGCAATGCAGCACACCCCGAGCAGAAGTTCTACTTCAGCCAGATCAGGCCTGCAAAGAAACTGCGTTTCACAGGCCTTTGTAAGAGATGTTCCCGGTACGCTGTTAGAGCACTGTGCAGAGTGAGTTGTTTCTTAGCTTCCCAGAGAGCTGGAAGCAAGATGCTTTGGGGCCCGTTAATTTTATACCCTGCTACTTTGCTGTAGTTGTTGATTATTTCTAATAGTTTTTCTGTGGATTCTTTGGGGTTTTCTATGTATAAGATCATGTCGTCTGCAAACAACGCGAGTTTTACTTCTTCGTTACCTATTTGGATTCCTTTTATTTTTTTTTCCTGCCGAATTGCTCTGGCCAGCACCTCCAGTACTATGTTGAATAGGAGTGGTGAAAGTGGGCACCCTTGTCTTGTTCCTGTCCTCAGAGGGATGGCTTTCAGCTTTTGTCCATTGAGTATGATGTTGGCTGTGGGTCTATCATATATGGCCTTTATTATGTTGAGGTACTTTCCTTCTATACCCATTTTACTGAGGGTTTTTATCATAAATGGGTGTTGGATCTTGTCGAATGCTTTCTCTGCGTCTATTGAGATGATCCTGTGGTTTTTGTTTTTCATTTTGTTGATGTAGTGTATCACGTTGATTGACTTGCGGGTGTTGAACCATCCCTGTGCCCCTGGTATAAATCCCACTTGATCATGGTGTATAATCTTTTTGATGTATTGCTGTAATCGGTTTGCCAAAATTTTGCTGAGGATTTTTGCATCTATGTTCATCAGTGATATCGGCCTGTAGTTCTCCTTCTTTGTGTTGTCCTTGTCAGGTTGGGGGATCAGAGTGATGTTGGCTTCATAGAATGTGTTAGGGAGTTCTCCATCTTTCTCAATTTTCTGGAACAGTTTGAGGAGAATAGGTACAAAGAACTCACACTGCTTAACAACAAAAAAACAAACAACCCGATCAAAAAATGGGCAGAGGACATGAACAGACATTTCTCAAAAGAAGATATGAATATGGCCAATAGACACATGAAAAGATGTTCATCATCGCTAATCATCAGGGAAATGCAAATCAAAACTACACTAAGATATCACCTTACCCCCGTTAGATTGGCAAAAACATCCAAAACCAAGAACGACGAATGTTGGAGAGGTTGTGGAGAAAGAGGAACCCTCATACACTGTTGGTGGGAATGCAAACTGGTACAGCCACTATGGAAAACAGTATGGAGATTTCTCAAAAAGTTAAAAATAGAAATACCCTATGACCCAGCCATCCCATTACTGGGTATCTATCCTAAGAACCTGATATCAGATATCTCAAGAGTCCGTTGCACCCCTATGTTCATCGCAGCATTATTTACAATAGCCAAGACGTGGAACCAGCCTACATGCCCAGAAACTGATGATTGGATAAAGAAGATGTGGTATATATACACAATGGAATACTACTCAGCCATAAAAAAAGACGACGTTGGCCCCTTCACAACAATGTGGATGGACCTCGAGGGCATTATGTTAAGCGAAATAAGTCAGTCAGAGAAAGACAGACTCTATATGACACCACTCATAGGTGGAAATTAGTATATTGAGAAGGAGATCTGATCGGTGGTTACCAGGGAAAAGGGGGGGTGGGGGGAGGGCACGGAGTGGGAAGTGGTGTTCCCACAACATGACTAACAAAAATGTACAACTGAAATTTCACAAGCTTGTAATCCATCATAACATTAATCAACAACAACAAAAAAAAAAGATGCTTTGGGGCCCATCTGCCCCTATGGAAAGAACGCAGCACTTTTTGCCTTGCAGCTCTAGGGCAATGTAGCACACCCAGAGCAGAAGTTCTACTTCAGCCAGATCAGGCCCGCAAAGAAACTGCGTTTCACAGGCCTTTGTAAGAGATGTTCCCGGTAGGCTGTTAGAGCACTGTGCAGAGCGAGTTGTTTCTTAGCTTCCCAACGAGCTGGAAGCAAGATGCTTTAGGGGCCATCTGCCCTTAAGGAAAGAAGGCAGCACTTTGTGCCTTACAGCTCTAGGGCAATGTAGCACACCCAGAGCAGAAGTTCTTCTTCAGCCAGATCAGGCCTGCAAAGAAACTGCGTTTCACAGGCCTTTGTAAGAGATGTTCCCTGTAGGCTGTAAGAGCACTGTGCAGAGCGACTAGTTTCTTAGCTTCCCAGAGAGCTGGAAGCAAGATGCTTTGGGGCCCATCTGCCCCTATGGAAAGAACGCAGCACTTTGTGCCTTGCAGCTCTAGGGCAATGCAGCACACCCCGAGCAGAAGTTCTACTTCAGCCAGATCAGGCCTGCAAAGAAACTGCGTTTCACAGGCCTTTGTAAGAGATGTTGCCGGTACGCTGTTAGAGCACTGTGCAGAGCGAGTTGTTTCTTAGCTTCCCAGAGAGCTGGAAGCAAGATGCTTTGGGGCCCGTTAATTTTATACCTTGCTACTTTGCTGTAGTTGTTGATTATTTCTAATAGTTTTTCTGTGGATTCTTTGGGGTTTTCTATGTATAAGATCATGTCGTCTGCAAACAACGCGAGTTTTACTTCTTCGTTACCTATTTGGATTCCTTTTATTTTTTTTTCCTGCCGAATTGCTGTGGCCAGCACCTCCAGTACTATGTTGAATAGGAGTGGTGAAAGTGGGCACCCTTGTCTTGTTCCTGTCCTCAGAGGGATGGCTTTCAGCTTTTGTCCATTGAGTATGATGTTGGCTGTGGGTCTATCATATATGGCCTTTATTATGTTGAGGTACTTTCCTTCTATACCCATTTTACTGAGGGTTTTTATCATAAATGGGTGTTGGATCTTGTAGAATGCTTTCTCTGCGTCTATTGAGATGATCATGTGGTTTTTGTTTTTCATTTTGTTGATGTAGTGTATCACGTTGATTGACTTGCGGGTGTTGAACCATCCCTGTGCCCCTGGTATAAATCCCACTTGATCATGGTGTATAATCTTTTTGATGTATTGCTGTAATCGGTTTGCCAAAATTTTGTTGAGGATTTTTGCATCTATGTTCATCAGTGATATCGGCCTGTAGTTCTCCTTCTTTGTGTTGTCCTTGTCAGGTTTGGGGATCAGAGTGATGTTGGCTTCATAGAATGTGTTAGGGAGTTCTCCATCTTTCTCAATTTTCTGGAACAGTTTGAGGAGAATAGGTACAAAGAACTCACACTGCTTAACAACAAAAAAACAAACAACCCGATCAAAAAATGGGCAGAGGACATGAACAGACATTTCTCAAAAGAAGATATGAATATGGCCAATAGACACATGAAAAGATGTTCATCATCGCTAATCATCAGGGAAATGCAAATCAAAACTACACTAAGATATCACCTTACCCCCGTTAGATTGGCAAAAACATCCAAAACCAAGAACGACGAATGTTGGAGAGGTTGTGGAGAAAGAGGAACCCTCATACACTGTTGGTGGGAATGCAAACTGGTACAGCCACTATGGAAAACAGTATGGAGATTTCTCAAAAAGTTAAAAATAGAAATACCCTATGACCCAGCCATCCCATTACTGGGTATCTATCCTAAGAACCTGATATCAGATATCTCAAGAGTCCGTTGCACCCCTATGTTCATCGCAGCATTATTTACAATAGCCAAGACGTGGAACCAGCCTACATGCCCAGAAACTGATGATTGGATAAAGAAGATGTGGTATATATACACAATGGAATACTACACAGCCATAAAAAAAGACGACGTTGGCCCATTCACAACAATGTGGATGGACCTCGAGGGCATTATGTTAAGCGTAATAAGTCAGTCAGAGAAAGACAGACTCTATATGACTCCACTCATAGGTGGAAATTAGTATATTGAGAAGGAGATCTGATCGGTGGTTACCAGGGAAAAGGGGGGGTGGGGGGAGGGCACGGAGTGGGAAGTGGTGTTCCCACAACATGACTAACAAAAATGTACAACTGAAATTTCACAAGCTTGTAATCCATCATAACATTAATCAACAACAACAAAAAAAAAAGATGCTTTGGGGCCCATCTGCCCCTATGGAAAGAACGCAGCACTTTGTGCCTTGCAGCTCTAGGGCAATGTAGCACACCCAGAGCAGAAGTTCTACTTCAGCCAGATCAGGCCCGCAAAGAAACTGCGTTTCACAGGCCTTTGTAAGAGATGTTCCCGGTAGGCTGTTAGAGCACTGTGCAGAGCGAGTTGTTTCTTAGCTTCCCAAGGAATGGAAGCAAGATGCTTTAGGGACCATCTGCCCTTAAGGAAAGAAGGCAGCACTTTGTGCCTTGCAGCTCTAGGGCAATGTAGCACACCCAAAGCAGAAGTTCTACTTCAGCCAGATCAGACCTGCAAAGAAACTGCGTTTCACAGGCCTTTGTAAGAGATGTTCCCGGTAGGCTGTTAGAGAACTGTGCAGAGCGAGTTGTTTCTTAGCTTCCCAAGGAGCTGGAAGCAAGATGCTTTAGGGACCATCTGCCCTTAAGGAAAGAAGGCAGCACTTTGTGCCTTGCAGCTCTAGGGCAATGTAGCACACCCAGAGAAGTTGTTCTACTTCTGCCAGGTCAGGCCTGCAAAGAAACTTCGTTTCACAGGCCTTTGTAAGAGATGTTCCCGGTAGGCTGTTAGAGCACTGTGCAGAGCGACTTGTTTCTTAGCTTCCCAAAGAGCTGGAAGCAAGATGCTTTGGGGCCCTCTCACCCTTTGGAAAGAAGGCAGCACTTTGTGCCTTGCAGGTCTAGGGCAATGTAGCACACCCAGAGCCGAAGTTTCACTTCAGCTAGATCAGACCTGCAAAGAAACTTCGTTTCACAGGCCTTTGTAAGAGATGATCCCGGTAGGCTGTAAGAGCACTGTGCAGAGCGACTAGTTTTTTAGCTTCCCAGAGAGCTGGAAGCAAGATGCTTTGGGGCCCATCTGCCCGTATGGAAAGAACGCAGCACTTTGTGCCTTGCAGCTCTAGGGCAATGCAGCACACCCCGAGCAGAAGTTCTACTTCAGCCAGATCAGGCCTGCAAAGAAACTGCGTTTCACAGGCCTTTGTAAGAGATGTTCCCGGTAGGCTGTTAGAGCACTGTGCAGAGCGAGTTGTTTCTTATCTTCCCAGAGAGCTGGAAGCAAGATGCTTTGGGGCCCGTTAATTTTATACCCTGCTACTTTGCTGTAGTTGTTGATTATTTCTAATAGTTTTTCTGTGGATTCTTTGGGGTTTTTTATGTATAAGATCATGTCGTCTGCAAACAACGCGAGTTTTACTTCTTCGTTACCTATTTGGATTCCTTTTATTTTTTTTTCCTGCCGAATTGCTCTGGCCAGCACCTCCAGTACTATGTTGAATACGAGTGGTGAAAGTGGGCACCCTTGTCTTGTTCCTTTCCTCAGAGGGATGGCTTTCAGCTTTTGTCCATTGAGAATGATGTTGGCTGTGGGTCTATCATATATGGCCTTTATTATGTTGAGGTACTTTCCTTCTATACCCATTTTACTGAGGGTTTTTATCATAAATGGGTGTTGGATCTTGTCGAATGCTTTCTCTGCGTCTATTGAGATGATCATGTGGTTTTTGTTTTTCATTTTTGTTGATGTAGTGTATCACGTTGATTGACTTGCGGGTGTTGAACCATCCCTGTGTCCCTGGTATAAATCCCACTTGATCATGGTGTATAATCTTTTTGATGTATTGCTGTAATCGGTTTGCCAAAATTTGGTTGAGGATTTTTGCATCTATGTTCATCAGTGATATCGGCCTGTAGTTCTCCTTCTTTGTGTTGTCCTTGTCAGGTTGGGGGATCAGAGTGATGTTGGCTTCATAGAATGTGTTAGGGAGTTCTCCATCTTTCTCAATTTTCTGGAACAGTTTGAGGAGAATAGGTACAAAGAACTCACACTGCTTAACAACAAAAAAACAAACAACCCGATCAAAAAATGGGCAGAGGACATGAACAGACATTTCTCAAAAGAAGATATGAATATGGCCAATAGACACATGAAAAGATGTTCATCATCGCTAATCATCAGGGAAATGCAAATCAAAACTACACTAAGATATCACCTTACCCCCGTTAGATTGGCAAAAACATCCAAAACCAAGAACGACGAATGTTGGAGAGGTTGTGGAGAAAGAGGAACCCTCATACACTGTTGGTGGGAATGCAAACTGGTACAGCCACTATGGAAAACAGTATGGAGATTTCTCAAAAAGTTAAAAATAGAAATACCCTATGACCCAGCCATCCCATTACTGGGTATCTATCCTAAGAACCTGATATCAGATATCTCAAGAGTCCGTTGCACCCCTATGTTCATCGCAGCATTATTTACAATAGCCAAGACGTGGAACCAGCCTACATGCCCAAAAACTGATGATTGGATAAAGAAGATGTGGTATATATACACAATGGAATACTACTCAGCCATAAAAAAAGACGACATTGGCCCATTCACAACAATGTGGATGGACCTCGAGGGCATTATGTTAAGCGAAATAAGTCAGTCAGAGAAAGACGAACTCTATATGACTCCACTCATAGGTGGAAATTAGTATATTGAGAAGGAGATCTGATCGGTGGTTACCAGGGAAAAGGGGGGGTGGGGGAGGGCACGGAGGGGGAAGTGGTGTTCCCACAACATGACTAACAAAAATGTACAACTGAAATTTCACAAGCTTGTAATCCATCATAACATTAATCAACAACAACAAAAAAAAAAGATGCTTTGGGGCCCATCTGCCCCTATGGAAAGAACGCAGCACTTTGTGCCTTGCAGCTCTAGGGCAATGTAGCACACCCAGAGCAGAAGTTCTACTTCAGCCAGATCAGGCCCGCAAAGAAACTGCGTTTCACAGGCCTTTGTAAGAGATGTTCCCGGTAGGCTGTTAGAGCACTGTGCAGAGCGAGTTGTTTCTTAGCTTCCCAAGGAATGGAAGCAAGATGCTTTAGGGACCATCTGCCCTTAAGGAAAGAAGGCAGCACTTTGTGCCTTGCAGCTCTAGGGCAATGTAGCACACCCAAAGCAGAAGTTCTACTTCAGCCAGATCAGACCTGCAAAGAAACTGCGTTTCACAGGCCTTTGTAAGAGATGTTCCCGGTAGGCTGTTAGAGAACTGTGCAGAGCGAGTTGTTTCTTAGCTTCCCAAGGAGCTGGAAGCAAGATGCTTTAGGGACCATCTGCCCTTAAGGAAAGAAGGCAGCACTTTGTGCCTTGCAGCTCTAGGGCAATGTAGCACACCCAGAGAAGTTGTTCTACTTCTGCCAGGTCAGGCCTGCAAAGAAACTTCGTTTCACAGGCCTTTGTAAGAGATGTTCCCGGTAGGCTGTTAGAGCACTGTGCAGAGCGACTTGTTTCTTAGCTTCCCAAAGAGCTGGAAGCAAGATGCTTTGGGGCCCTCTCACCCTTTGGAAAGAAGGCAGCACTTTGTGCCTTGCAGGTCTAGGGCAATGTAGCACACCCAGAGCCGAAGTTTCACTTCAGCTAGATCAGACCTGCAAAGAAACTTCGTTTCACAGGCCTTTGTAAGAGATGATCCCGGTAGGCTGTAAGAGCACTGTGCAGAGCGACTAGTTTTTTAGCTTCCCAGAGAGCTGGAAGCAAGATGCTTTGGGGCCCATCTGCCCGTATGGAAAGAACGCAGCACTTTGTGCCTTGCAGCTCTAGGGCAATGCAGCACACCCCGAGCAGAAGTTCTACTTCAGCCAGATCAGGCCTGCAAAGAAACTGCGTTTCACAGGCCTTTGTAAGAGATGTTCCCGGTAGGCTGTTAGAGCACTGTGCAGAGCGAGTTGTTTCTTATCTTCCCAGAGAGCTGGAAGCAAGATGCTTTGGGGCCCGTTAATTTTATACCCTGCTACTTTGCTGTAGTTGTTGATTATTTCTAATAGTTTTTCTGTGGATTCTTTGGTGTTTTCTATGTATAAGATCATGTCGTCTGCAAACAACGCGAGTTTTACTTCTTCGTTACCTATTTGGATTCCTTTTATTTTTTTTTCCTGCCGAATTGCTCTGCCCAGCACCTCCAGTACTATGTTGAATAGGAGTGGTGAAAGTGGTCACCCTTGTCTTGTTCCTGTCCTCAGAGGGATGGCTTTCAGCTTTTGTCCATTGAGTATGATGTTGGCTGTGGGTCTATCATATATGGCCTTTATTATGTTGAGGTACTTTCCTTCTATACCCATTTTACTGAGGGTTTTTATCATAAATGGGTGTTGGATCTTGTCGAATGCTTTCTCTGCGTCTATTGAGATGATCATGTGGTTTTTGTTTTTCATTTTGTTGATGTAGTGTATCACGTTGATTGACTTGCGGGTGTTGAACCATCCCTGTGTCCCTGGTATAAATCCCACTTGATCATGGTGTATAATCTTTTTGATGTATTGCTGTAATCGGTTTGCCAAAATTTTGTTGAGGATTTTTGCATCTATGTTCATCAGTGATATCGGCCTGTAGTTCTCCTTCTTTGTGTTGTCCTTGTCAGGTTGGGGGATCAGAGTGATGTTGGCTTCATAGAATGTGTTAGGGAGTTCTCCATCTTTCTCAATTTTCTGGAACAGTTTGAGGAGAATAGGTACAAAGAACACACACTGCTTAACAACAAAAAAACAAACAACCCGATCAAAAAATGGGCAGAGGACATGAACAGACATTTCTCCGAAGAAGATATGAATATGGCCAATAGACACATGAAAAGATGTTCATCATCGCTAATCATCAGGGAAATGCAAATCAAAACTACACTAAGATATCACCTTACCCTCGTTAGATTGGCAAAAACATCCAAAACCAAGAACGACAAATGGAGAGGTTGTGGAGAACGAGGAACCCTCATACACTGTTGGTGGGAATGCAAACTGGTACAGCCACTATGGAAAACAGTAAGGAGATTTCTCAAAAAGTTAAAAATAGAAATACCCTATGACCCAGCCATCCCATTACTGGGTATCTATCCTAAGAACCTGATATCAGATATCTCAAGAGTCCGTTGCACCCCTATGTTCATCGCAGCGTTATTTACAATAGCCAAGACGTGGAACCAGCCTACATGCCCAGAAACTGATGATTGGATAAAGAAGATGTGGTATATATACACAATGGAATACTACTCAGCCATAAAAAAAGACGAAATTGGCCCCTTCACAACAATGTGGATGGACCTCGAGGGCATTATGTTAAGCGAAA
Organism: Equus asinus; assembly: GCF_041296235.1. Classification (NCBI taxonomy): domain Eukaryota; kingdom Metazoa; phylum Chordata; class Mammalia; order Perissodactyla; family Equidae; genus Equus; species Equus asinus. The sequence goes on along the minus strand of NC_091790.1, from coordinate 71,494,404 downwards.
TAAGTCAGTCAGAGAAAGACGAACTCTATATGACTCCACTCATAGGTGGAAATTAGTATATTGAGAAGGAGATCTGATCGGTGGTTACCAGGGAAAAGGGGGGGTGGGGGGAGGGCACGGAGTGGGAAGTGGTGTTCCCACAACATGACTAACAAAAATGTACAACTGAAATTTCACAAGCTTGTAATCCATCATAACATTAATCAACAACAACAAAAAAAAAAGATGCTTTGGGGCCCATCTGCCCCTATGGAAAGAACGCAGCACTTTGTGCCTTGCAGCTCTAGGGCAATGTAGCACACCCAGAGCAGAAGTTCTACTTCAGCCAGATCAGGCCCGCAAAGAAACTGCGTTTCACAGGCCTTTGTAAGAGATGTTCCCGGTAGGCTGTTAGAGAACTGTGCAGAGCGAGTTGTTTCTTAGCTTCCCAAGGAGCTGGAAGCAAGATGCTTTAGGGACCATCTGCCCTTAAGGAAAGAAGGCAGCACTTTGTGCCTTGCAGCTCTAGGGCAATGTAGCACACCCAGAGAAGTTGTTCTACTTCTGCCAGGTCAGGCCTGCAAAGAAACTGCATTTCACAGGCCTTTGTAAGAGATGTTCCCGGTAGGCTGTTAGAGCACTGTGCAGAGCGACTTGTTTCTTAGCATCCCAGAGAGCTGGAAGCAAGATGCTTTGGGGCCCGTTAATTTTATACCCTGCTACTTTGCTGTAGTTGTTGATTATTTCTAATAGTTTTTCTGTGGATTCTTTGGTGTTTTCTATGTATAAGATCATGTCGTCTGCAAACAACGCGAGTTTTACTTCTTCGTTACCTATTTGGATTCCTTTTATTTTTTTTTCCTGCCGAATTGCTCTGCCCAGCACCTCCAGTACTATGTTGAATAGGAGTGGTGAAAGTGGTCACCCTTGTCTTGTTCCTGTCCTCAGAGGGATGGCTTTCAGCTTTTGTCCATTGAGTATGATGTTGGCTGTGGGTCTATCATATATGGCCTTTATTATGTTGAGGTACTTTCCTTCTATACCCATTTTACTGAGGGTTTTTATCATAAATGGGTGTTGGATCTTGTCGAATGCTTTCTCTGCGTCTATTGAGATGATCATGTGGTTTTTGTTTTTCATTTTGTTGATGTAGTGTATCACGTTGATTGACTTGCGGGTGTTGAACCATCCCTGTGTCCCTGGTATAAATCCCACTTGATCATGGTGTATAATCTTTTTGATGTATTGCTGTAATCGGTTTGCCAAAATTTTGTTGAGGATTTTTGCATCTATGTTCATCAGTGATATCGGCCTGTAGTTCTCCTTCTTTGTGTTGTCCTTGTCAGGTTGGGGGATCAGAGTGATGTTGGCTTCATAGAATGTGTTAGGGAGTTCTCCATCTTTCTCAATTTTCTGGAACAGTTTGAGGAGAATAGGTACAAAGAACACACACTGCTTAACAACAAAAAAACAAACAACCCGATCAAAAAATGGGCAGAGGACATGAACAGACATTTCTCCAAAGAAGATATGAATATGGCCAATAGACACATGAAAAGATGTTCATCATCGCTAATCATCAGGGAAATGCAAATCAAAACTACACTAAGATATCACCTTACCCTCGTTAGATTGGCAAAAACATCCAAAACCAAGAACGACAAATGGAGAGGTTGTGGAGAACGAGGAACCCTCATACACTGTTGGTGGGAATGCAAACTGGTACAGCCACTATGGAAAACAGTAAGGAGATTTCTCAAAAAGTTAAAAATAGAAATACCCTATGACCCAGCCATCCCATTACTGGGTATCTATCCTAAGAACCTGATATCAGATATCTCAAGAGTCCGTTGCACCCCTATGTTCATCGCAGCGTTATTTACAATAGCCAAGACGTGGAACCAGCCTACATGCCCAGAAACTGATGATTGGATAAAGAAGATGTGGTATATATACACAATGGAATACTACTCAGCCATAAAAAAAGACGAAATTGGCCCCTTCACAACAATGTGGATGGACCTCGAGGGCATTATGTTAAGCGAAATAAGTCAGTCAGAGAAAGACGAACTCTATATGACTCCACTCATAGGTGGAAATTAGTATATTGAGAAGGAGATCTGATCGGTGGTTACCAGGGAAAAGGGGGGGTGGGGGGAGGGCACGGAGTGGGAAGTGGTGTTCCCACAACATGACTAACAAAAATGTACAACTGAAATTTCACAAGCTTGTAATCCATCATAACATTAATCAACAACAACAACAAAAAAAGATGCTTTGGGGCCCATCTGCCCCTATGGAAAGAACGCAGCACTTTCTGCCTTGCAGCTCTAGGGCAATGTAGCACACCCAGAGCAGAAGTTCTACTTCAGCCAGATCAGGCCCGCAAAGAAACTGCGTTTCACAGGCCTTTGTAAGAGATGTTCCCGGTAGGCTGTTAGAGCACTGTGCAGAGCGAGTTGTTTCTTAGCTTCCCAAGGAGCTGGAAGCAAGATGCTTTAGGGACCATCTGCCCTTAAGGAAAGAAGGCAGCACTTTGTGCCTTGCAGCTCTAGGGCAATGTAGCACACCCAGAGAAGTTGTTCTACTTCTGCCAGGTCAGGCCTGCAAAGAAACTTCGTTTCACAGGCCTTTGTAAGAGATGTTCCCGGTAGGCTGTTAGAGCACTGTGCAGAGCGACTTGTTTCTTAGCTTCCCAAAGAGCTGGAAGCAAGATGCTTTGGGGCCCTCTCACCCTTTGGAAAGAAGGCAGCACTTTGTGCCTTGCAGGTCTAGGGCAATGTAGCACACCCAGAGCCGAAGTTTCACTTCAGCTAGATCAGACCTGCAAAGAAACTTCGTTTCACAGGCCTTTGTAAGAGATGTTCCCGGTAGGCTGTAAGAGCACTGTGCAGAGCGACTAGTTTTTTAGCTTCCCAGAGAGCTGGAAGCAAGATGCTTTGGGGCCCATCTGCCCGTATGGAAAGAACGCAGCACTTTGTGCCTTGCAGCTCTAGGGCAATGCAGCACACCCCGAGCAGAAGTTCTACTTCAGCCAGATCAGGCCTGCAAAGAAACTGCGTTTCACAGGCCTTTGTAAGAGATGTTCCCGGTAGGCTGTTAGAGCACTGTGCAGAGCGAGTTGTTTCTTATCTTCCCAGAGAGCTGGAAGCAAGATGCTTTGGGGCCCGTTAATTTTATACCCTGCTACTTTGCTGTAGTTGTTGATTATTTCTAATAGTTTTTCTGTGGATTCTTTGGGGTTTTTTATGTATAAGATCATGTCGTCTGCAAACAACGCGAGTTTTACTTCTTCGTTACCTATTTGGATTCCTTTTATTTTTTTTTCCTGCCGAATTGCTCTGGCCAGCACCTCCAGTACTATGTTGAATACGAGTGGTGAAAGTGGGCACCCTTGTCTTGTTCCTTTCCTCAGAGGGATGGCTTTCAGCTTTTGTCCATTGAGAATGATGTTGGCTGTGGTTCTATCATATATGGCCTTTATTATGTTGAGGTACTTTCCTTCTATACCCATTTTACTGAGGGTTTTTATCATAAATGGGTGTTGGATCTTGTCGAATGCTTTCTCTGCGTCTATTGAGATGATCATGTGGTTTTTGTTTTTCATTTTGTTGATGTAGTGTATCACGTTGATTGACTTGCGGGTGTTGAACCATCCCTGTGTCCCTGGTATAAATCCCACTTGATCATGGTGTATAATCTTTTTGATGTATTGCTGTAATCGGTTTGCCAAAATTTGGTTGAGGATTTTTGCATCTATGTTCATCAGTGATATCGGCCTGTAGTTCTCCTTCTTTGTGTTGTCCTTGTCAGGTTGGGGGATCAGAGTGATGTTGGCTTCATAGAATGTGTTAGGGAGTTCTCCATCTTTCTCAATTTTCTGGAACAGTTTGAGGAGAATAGGTACAAAGAACTCACACTGCTTAACAACAAAAAAACAAACAACCCGATCAAAAAATGGGCAGAGGACATGAACAGACATTTCTCAAAAGAAGATATGAATATGGCCAATAGACACATGAAAAGATGTTCATCATCGCTAATCATCAGGGAAATGCAAATCAAAACTACACTAAGATATCACCTTACCCCCGTTAGATTGGCAAAAACATCCAAAACCAAGAACGACGAATGTTGGAGAGGTTGTGGAGAAAGAGGAACCCTCATACACTGTTGGTGGGAATGCAAACTGGTACAGCCACTATGGAAAACAGTATGGAGATTTCTCAAAAAGTTAAAAATAGAAATACCCTATGACCCAGCCATCCCATTACTGGGTATCTATCCTAAGAACCTGATATCAGATATCTCAAGAGTCCGTTGCACCCCTATGTTCATCGCAGCATTATTTACAATAGCCAAGACGTGGAACCAGCCTACATGCCCAAAAACTGATGATTGGATAAAGAAGATGTGGTATATATACACAATGGAATACTACTCAGCCATAAAAAAAGACGACATTGGCCCATTCACAACAATGTGGATGGACCTCGAGGGCATTATGTTAAGCGAAATAAGTCAGTCAGAGAAAGACGAAATCTATATGACTCCACTCATAGGTGGAAATTAGTATATTGAGAAGGAGATCTGATCGGTGGTTACCAGGGAAAAGGGGGGGTGGGGGAGGGCACTGAGGGGGAAGTGGTGTTCCCACAACATGACTAACAAAAATGTACAACTGAAATTTCACAAGCTTGTAATCCATCATAAGATTAATAAACAAAAAAAAAAAAAAAAGATGCTTTGGGGCCCATCTGCCCCTATGGAAAGAACGCAGCACTTTGTGCCTTGCAGCTCTAGGGCAATGTAGCACACCCAGAGCAGAAGTTCTACTTCATCCAGATCAGGCCTGCAAAGAAACTGCGTTTCACAGGCCTTTGTAAGAGATGTTCCCGGTAGGCTGTTAGAGCACTGTGCAGAGCAAGTTGTTTCCTAGCTTCCCAAAGAGCTGGAAGCAAGATGCTTTGGGGCCCTTCTCACCCTTTGGAAAGAAGGCAGCACTTTGTGCCTAGCAGCTCTAGGGCAATGTAGCACACCCAAAGCAGAAGTTCTACTTCAGCCAGATCAGACCTGCAAAGAAACTGCGTTTCACAGGCCTTTGTAAGAGATGTTCCCTGTAGGCTGTTAGAGAACTGTGCAGAGCGAGTTGTTTCTTAGCTTCCCAAGGAGCTGCAAGCAAGATGCTTTAGGGACCATCTGCCCTTAAGGAAAGAAGGCAGCACTTTGTGCCTTGCAGCTCTAGGGCAATGTAGCACACCCAGAGAAGTTGTTCTACTTCTGCCAGGTCAGGCCTGCAAAGAAACTGCATTTCACAGGCCTTTGTAAGAGATGTTCCCGGTAGGCTGTTAGAGCACTGTGCAGAGCGACTTGTTTCTTAGCATCCCAGAGAGCTGGAAGCAAGATGCTTTGGGGCCCGTTAATTTTATACCCTGCTACTTTGCTGTAGTTGTTGATTATTTCTAATAGTTTTTCTGTGGATTCTTTGGTGTTTTCTATGTATAAGATCATGTCGTCTGCAAACAACGCGAGTTTTACTTCTTCGTTACCTATTTGGATTCCTTTTATTTTTTTTTCCTGCCGAATTGCTCTGCCCAGCACCTCCAGTACTATGTTGAATAGGAGTGGTGAAAGTGGTCACCCTTGTCTTGTTCCTGTCCTCAGAGGGATGGCTTTCAGCTTTTGTCCATTGAGTATGATGTTGGCTGTGGGTCTATCATATATGGCCTTTATTATGTTGAGGTACTTTCCTTCTATACCCATTTTACTGAGGGTTTTTATCATAAATGGGTGTTGGATCTTGTCGAATGCTTTCTCTGCGTCTATTGAGATGATCATGTGGTTTTTGTTTTTCATTTTGTTGATGTAGTGTATCACGTTGATTGACTTGCGGGTGTTGAACCATCCCTGTGTCCCTGGTATAAATCCCACTTGATCATGGTGTATAATCTTTTTGATGTATTGCTGTAATCGGTTTGCCAAAATTTTGTTGAGGATTTTTGCATCTATGTTCATCAGTGATATCGGCCTGTAGTTCTCCTTCTTTGTGTTGTCCTTGTCAGGTTGGGGGATCAGAGTGATGTTGGCTTCATAGAATGTGTTAGGGAGTTCTCCATCTTTCTCAATTTTCTGGAACAGTTTGAGGAGAATAGGTACAAAGAACACACACTGCTTAACAACAAAAAAACAAACAACCCGATCAAAAAATGGGCAGAGGACATGAACAGACATTTCTCAAAAGAAGATATGAATATGGCCAATAGACACATGAAAAGATGTTCATCATCGCTAATCATCAGGGAAATGCAAATCAAAACTACACTAAGATATCACCTTACCCTCGTTAGATTGGCAAAAACATCCAAAACCAAGAACGACAAATGGAGAGGTTGTGGAGAACGAGGAACCCTCATACACTGTTGGTGGGAATGCAAACTGGTACAGCCACTATGGAAAACAGTAAGGAGATTTCTCAAAAAGTTAAAAATAGAAATACCCTATGACCCAGCCATCCCATTACTGGGTATCTATCCTAAGAACCTGATATCAGATATCTCAAGAGTCCGTTGCACCCCTATGTTCATCGCAGCGTTATTTACAATAGCCAAGACGTGGAACCAGCCTACATGCCCAGAAACTGATGATTGGATAAAGAAGATGTGGTATATATACACAATGGAATACTACTCAGCCATAAAAAAAGACGAAATTGGCCCCTTCACAACAATGTGGATGGACCTCGAGGGCATTATGTTAAGCGAAATAAGTCAGTCAGAGAAAGACGAACTCTATATGACTCCACTCATAGGTGGAAATTAGTATATTGAGAAGGAGATCTGATCGGTGGTTACCAGGGAAAAGGGGGGGTGGGGGGAGGGCACGGAGTGGGAAGTGGTGTTCCCACAACATGACTAACAAAAATGTACAACTGAAATTTCACAAGCTTGTAATCCATCATAACATTAATCAACAACAACAAAAAAAAAAGATGCTTTGGGGCCCATCTGCCCCTATGGAAAGAACGCAGCACTTTGTGCCTTGCAGCTCTAGGGCAATGTAGCACACCCAGAGCAGAAGTTCTACTTCATCCAGATCAGGCCCGCAAAGAAACTGCGTTTCACAGGCCTTTGTAAGAGATGTTCCCGGTAGGCTGTTAGAGCACTGTGCAGAGCAAGTTGTTTCCTAGCTTCCCAAAGAGCTGGAAGCAAGATGCTTTGGGGCCCTTCTCACCCTTTGGAAAGAAGGCAGCACTTTGTGCCTAGCAGCTCTAGGGCAATGTAGCACACCCAAAGCAGAAGTTCTACTTCAGCCAGATCAGACCTGCAAAGAAACTGCGTTTCACAGGCCTTTGTAAGAGATGTTCCCTGTAGGCTGTTAGAGAACTGTGCAGAGCGAGTTGTTTCTTAGCTTCCCAAGGAGCTGCAAGCAAGATGCTTTAGGGACCATCTGCCCTTAAGGAAAGAAGGCAGCACTTTGTGCCTTGCAGCTCTAGGGCAATGTAGCACACCCAGAGAAGTTGTTCTACTTCTGCCAGGTCAGGCCTGCAAAGAAACTGCATTTCACAGGCCTTTGTAAGAGATGTTCCCGGTAGGCTGTTAGAGCACTGTGCAGAGCGACTTGTTTCTTAGCATCCCAGAGAGCTGGAAGCAAGATGCTTTGGGGCCCGTTAATTTTATACCCTGCTACTTTGCTGTAGTTGTTGATTATTTCTAATAGTTTTTCTGTGGATTCTTTGGTGTTTTCTATGTATAAGATCATGTCGTCTGCAAACAACGCGAGTTTTACTTCTTCGTTACCTACTTGGATTCCTTTTATTTTTTTTTCCTGCCGAATTGCTCTGCCCAGCACCTCCAGTACTATGTTGAATAGGAGTGGTGAAAGTGGTCACCCTTGTCTTGTTCCTGTCCTCAGAGGGATGGCTTTCAGCTTTTGTCCATTGAGTATGATGTTGGCTGTGGGTCTATCATATATGGCCTTTATTATGTTGAGGTACTTTCCTTCTATACCCATTTTACTGAGGGTTTTTATCATAAATGGGTGTTGGATCTTGTCGAATGCTTTCTCTGCGTCTATTGAGATGATCATGTGGTTTTTGTTTTTCATTTTGTTGATGTAGTGTATCACGTTGATTGACTTGCGGGTGTTGAACCATCCCTGTGTCCCTGGTATAAATCCCACTTGATCATGGTGTATAATCTTTTTGATGTATTGCTGTAATCGGTTTGCCAAAATTTTGTTGAGGATTTTTGCATCTATGTTCATCAGTGATATCGGCCTGTAGTTCTCCTTCTTTGTGTTGTCCTTGTCAGGTTGGGGGATCAGAGTGATGTTGGCTTCATAGAATGTGTTAGGGAGTTCTCCATCTTTCTCAATTTTCTGGAACAGTTTGAGGAGAATAGGTACAAAGAACACACACTGCTTAACAACAAAAAAACAAACAACCCGATCAAAAAATGGGCAGAGGACATGAACAGACATTTCTCCAAAGAAGATATGAATATGGCCAATAGACACATGAAAAGATGTTCATCATCGCTAATCATCAGGGAAATGCAAATCAAAACTACACTAAGATATCACCTTACCCTCGTTAGATTGGCAAAAACATCCAAAACCAAGAACGACAAATGGAGAGGTTGTGGAGAACGAGGAACCCTCATACACTGTTGGTGGGAATGCAAACTGGTACAGCCACTATGGAAAACAGTAAGGAGATTTCTCAAAAAGTTAAAAATAGAAATACCCTATGACCCAGCCATCCCATTACTGGGTATCTATCCTAAGAACCTGATATCAGATATCTCAAGAGTCCGTTGCACCCCTATGTTCATCGCAGCGTTATTTACAATAGCCAAGACGTGGAACCAGCCTACATGCCCAGAAACTGATGATTGGATAAAGAAGATGTGGTATATATACACAATGGAATACTACTCAGCCATAAAAAAAGACGAAATTGGCCCCTTCACAACAATGTGGATGGACCTCGAGGGCATTATGTTAAGCGAAATAAGTCAGTCAGAGAAAGACGAACTCTATATGACTCCACTCATAGGTGGAAATTAGTATATTGAGAAGGAGATCTGATCGGTGGTTACCAGGGAAAAGGGGGGGTGGGGGGAGGGCACGGAGTGGGAAGTGGTGTTCCCACAACATGACTAACAAAAATGTACAACTGAAATTTCACAAGCTTGTAATCCATCATAACATTAATCAACAACAACAAAAAAAAAAGATGCTTTGGGGCCCATCTGCCCCTATGGAAAGAACGCAGCACTTTCTGCCTTGCAGCTCTAGGGCAATGTAGCACACCCAGAGCAGAAGTTGTACTTCAGCCAGATCAGGCCCGCAAAGAAACTGCGTTTCACAGGCCTTTGTAAGAGATGTTCCCGGTAGGCTGTTAGAGCACTGTGCAGAGCGAGTTGTTTCTTAGCTTCCCAAGGAGCTGGAAGCAAGATGCTTTAGGGACCATCTGCCCTTAAGGAAAGAAGGCAGCACTTTGTGCCTTGCAGCTCTAGGGCAATGTAGCACACCCAAAGCAGAAGTTCTACTTCAGCCAGATCAGACCTGCAAAGAAACTGCGTTTCACAGGCCTTTGTAAGAGATGTTCCCGGTAGGCTGTTAGAGAACTGTGCAGAGCGAGTTGTTTCTTAGCTTCCCAAGGAGCTGGAAGCAAGATGCTTTAGGGACCATCTGCCCTTAAGGAAAGAAGGCAGCACTTTGTGCCTTGCAGCTCTAGGGCAATGTAGCACACCCAGAGAAGTTGTTCTACTTCTGCCAGGTCAGGCCTGCAAAGAAACTTCGTTTCACAGGCCTTTGTAAGAGATGTTCCCGGTAGGCTGTTAGAGCACTGTGCAGAGCGACTTGTTTCTTAGCTTCCCAAAGAGCTGGAAGCAAGATGCTTTGGGGCCCTCTCACCCTTTGGAAAGAAGGCAGCACTTTGTGCCTTGCAGGTCTAGGGCAATGTAGCACACCCAGAGCCGAAGTTTCACTTCAGCTAGATCAGACCTGCAAAGAAACTTCGTTTCACAGGCCTTTGTAAGAGATGTTCCCGGTAGGCTGTAAGAGCACTGTGCAGAGCGACTAGTTTTTTAGCTTCCCAGAGAGCTGGAAGCAAGATGCTTTGGGGCCCATCTGCCCGTATGGAAAGAACGCAGCACTTTGTGCCTTGCAGCTCTAGGGCAATGCAGCACACCCCGAGCAGAAGTTCTACTTCAGCCAGATCAGGCCTGCAAAGAAACTGCGTTTCACAGGCCTTTGTAAGAGATGTTCCCGGTAGGCTGTTAGAGCACTGTGCAGAGCGAGTTGTTTCTTATCTTCCCAGAGAGCTGGAAGCAAGATGCTTTGGGGCCCGTTAATTTTATACCCTGCTAATTTGCTGTAGTTGTTGATTATTTCTAATAGTTTTTCTGTGGATTCTTTGGGGTTTTTTATGTATAAGATCATGTCGTCTGCAAACAACGCGAGTTTTACTTCTTCGTTACCTATTTGGATTCCTTTTATTTTTTTTTCCTGCCGAATTGCTCTGGCCAGCACCTCCAGTACTATGTTGAATACGAGTGGTGAAAGTGGGCACCCTTGTCTTGTTCCTTTCCTCAGAGGGATGGCTTTCAGCTTTTGTCCATTGAGAATGATGTTGGCTGTGGTTCTATCATATATGGCCTTTATTATGTTGAGGTACTTTCCTTCTATACCCATTTTACTGAGGGTTTTTATCATAAATGGGTGTTGGATCTTGTCGAATGCTTTCTCTGCGTCTATTGAGATGATCATGTGGTTTTTGTTTTTCATTTTGTTGATGTAGTGTATCACGTTGATTGACTTGCGGGTGTTGAACCATCCCTGTGTCCCTGGTATAAATCCCACTTGATCATGGTGTATAATCTTTTTGATGTATTGCTGTAATCGGTTTGCCAAAATTTGGTTGAGGATTTTTGCATCTATGTTCATCAGTGATATCGGCCTGTAGTTCTCCTTCTTTGTGTTGTCCTTGTCAGGTTGGGGGATCAGAGTGATGTTGGCTTCATAGAATGTGTTAGGGAGTTCTCCATCTTTCTCAATTTTCTGGAACAGTTTGAGGAGAATAGGTACAAAGAACTCACACTGCTTAACAACAAAAAAACAAACAACCCGATCAAAAAATGGGCAGAGGACATGAACAGACATTTCTCAAAAGAAGATATGAATATGGCCAATAGACACATGAAAAGATGTTCATCATCGCTAATCATCAGGGAAATGCAAATCAAAACTACACTAAGATATCACCTTACCCCCGTTAGATTGGCAAAAACATCCAAAACCAAGAACGACGAATGTTGGAGAGGTTGTGGAGAAAGAGGAACCCTCATACACTGTTGGTGGGAATGCAAACTGGTACAGCCACTATGGAAAACAGTATGGAGATTTCTCAAAAAGTTAAAAATAGAAATACCCTATGACCCAGCCATCCCATTACTGGGTATCTATCCTAAGAACCTGATATCAGATATCTCAAGAGTCCGTTGCACCCCTATGTTCATCGCAGCATTATTTACAATAGCCAAGACGTGGAACCAGCCTACATGCCCAAAAACTGATGATTGGATAAACAAGATGTGGTATATATACACAATGGAATACTACTCAGCCATAAAAAAAGACGACATTGGCCCATTCACAACAATGTGGATGGACCTCGAGGGCATTATGTTAAGCGAAATAAGTCAGTCAGAGAAAGACGAACTCTATATGACTCCACTCATAGGTGGAAATTAGTATATTGAGAAGGAGATCTGATCGGTGGTTACCAGGGAAAAGGGGGGGTGGGGGAGGGCACTGAGGGGGAAGTGGTGTTCCCACAACATGACTAACAAAAATGTACAACTGAAATTTCACAAGCTTGTAATCCATCATAAGATTAATAAACAACAACAAAAAAAAAAGATGCTTTGGGGCCCATCTGCCCCTATGGAAAGAACGCAGCACTTTGTGCCTTGCAGCTCTAGGGCAATGTAGCACACCCAGAGCAGAAGTTCTACTTCATCCAGATCAGGCCTGCAAAGAAACTGCGTTTCACAGGCCTTTGTAAGAGATGTTCCCGGTAGGCTGTTAGAGCACTGTGCAGAGCAAGTTGTTTCCTAGCTTCCCAAAGAGCTGGAAGCAAGATGCTTTGGGGCCCTTCTCACCCTTTGGAAAGAAGGCAGCACTTTGTGCCTAGCAGCTCTAGGGCAATGTAGCACACCCAAAGCAGAAGTTCTACTTCAGCCAGATCAGACCTGCAAAGAAACTGCGTTTCACAGGCCTTTGTAAGAGATGTTCCCTGTAGGCTGTTAGAGAACTGTGCAGAGCGAGTTGTTTCTTAGCTTCCCAAGGAGCTGCAAGCAAGATGCTTTAGGGACCATCTGCCCTTAAGGAAAGAAGGCAGCACTTTGTGCCTTGCAGCTCTAGGGCAATGTAGCACACCCAGAGAAGTTGTTCTACTTCTGCCAGGTCAGGCCTGCAAAGAAACTGCATTTCACAGGCCTTTGTAAGAGATGTTCCCGGTAGGCTGTTAGAGCACTGTGCAGAGCGACTTGTTTCTTAGCATCCCAGAGAGCTGGAAGCAAGATGCTTTGGGGCCCGTTAATTTTATACCCTGCTACTTTGCTGTAGTTGTTGATTATTTCTAATAGTTTTTCTGTGGATTCTTTGGTGTTTTCTATGTATAAGATCATGTCGTCTGCAAACAACGCGAGTTTTACTTCTTCGTTACCTATTTGGATTCCTTTTATTTTTTTTTCCTGCCGAATTGCTCTGCCCAGCACCTCCAGTACTATGTTGAATAGGAGTGGTGAAAGTGGTCACCCTTGTCTTGTTCCTGTCCTCAGAGGGATGGCTTTCAGCTTTTGTCCATTGAGTATGATGTTGGCTGTGGGTCTATCATATATGGCCTTTATTATGTTGAGGTACTTTCCTTCTATACCCATTTTACTGAGGGTTTTTATCATAAATGGGTGTTGGATCTTGTCGAATGCTTTCTCTGCGTCTATTGAGATGATCATGTGGTTTTTGTTTTTCATTTTGTTGATGTAGTGTATCACGTTGATTGACTTGCGGGTGTTGAACCATCCCTGTGTCCCTGGTATAAATCCCACTTGATCATGGTGTATAATCTTTTTGATGTATTGCTGTAATCGGTTTGCCAAAATTTTGTTGAGGATTTTTGCATCTATGTTCATCAGTGATATCGGCCTGTAGTTCTCCTTCTTTGTGTTGTCCTTGTCAGGTTGGGGGATCAGAGTGATGTTGGCTTCATAGAATGTGTTAGGGAGTTCTCCATCTTTCTCAATTTTCTGGAACAGTTTGAGGAGAATAGGTACAAAGAACACACACTGCTTAACAACAAAAAAACAAACAACCCGATCAAAAAATGGGCAGAGGACATGAACAGACATTTCTCCAAAGAAGATATGAATATGGCCAATAGACACATGAAAAGATGTTCATCATCGCTAATCATCAGGGAAATGCAAATCAAAACTACACTAAGATATCACCTTACCCTCGTTAGATTGGCAAAAACATCCAAAACCAAGAACGACAAATGGAGAGGTTGTGGAGAACGAGGAACCCTCATACACTGTTGGTGGGAATGCAAACTGGTACAGCCACTATGGAAAACAGTAAGGAGATTTCTCAAAAAGTTAAAAATAGAAATACCCTATGACCCAGCCATCCCATTACTGGGTATCTATCCTAAGAACCTGATATCAGATATCTCAAGAGTCCGTTGCACCCCTATGTTCATCGCAGCGTTATTTACAATAGCCAAGACGTGGAACCAGCCTACATGCCCAGAAACTGATGATTGGATAAAGAAGATGTGGTATATATACACAATGGAATACTACTCAGCCATAAAAAAAGACGAAATTGGCCCCTTCACAACAATGTGGATGGACCTCGAGGGCATTATGTTAAGCGAAATAAGTCAGTCAGAGAAAGACGAACTCTATATGACTCCACTCATAGGTGGAAATTAGTATATTGAGAAGGAGATCTGATCGGTGGTTACCAGGGAAAAGGGGGGGTGGGGGGAGGGCACGGAGTGGGAAGTGGTGTTCCCACAACATGACTAACAAAAATGTACAACTGAAATTTCACAAGCTTGTAATCCATCATAACATTAATCAACAACAACAAAAAAAAAAGATGCTTTGGGGCCCATCTGCCCCTATGGAAAGAACGCAGCACTTTGTGCCTTGCAGCTCTAGGGCAATGTAGCACACCCAGAGCAGAAGTTCTACTTCAGCCAGATCAGGCCCGCAAAGAAACTGCGTTTCACAGGCCTTTGTAAGAGATGTTCCCGGTAGGCTGTTAGAGCACTGTGCAGAGCGAGTTGTTTCTTAGCTTCCCAAGGAGCTGGAAGCAAGATGCTTTAGGGACCATCTGCCCTTAAGGAAAGAAGGCAGCACTTTGTGCCTTGCAGCTCTAGGGCAATGTAGCACACCCAAAGCAGAAGTTCTACTTCAGCCAGATCAGACCTGCAAAGAAACTTCGTTTCACAGGCCTTTGTAAGAGATGTTCTCGGTAGGCTGTTAGAGAACTGTGCAGAGCGAGTTGTTTCTTAGCTTCCCAAGGAGCTGGAAGCAAGATGCTTTAGGGACCATCTGCCCTTAAGGAAAGAAGGCAGCACTTTGTGCCTTGCAGCTCTAGGGCAATGTAGCACACCCAGAGAAGTTGTTCTACTTCTGCCAGGTCAGGCCTGCAAAGAAACTTCGTTTCACAGGCCTTTGTAAGAGATGTTCCCGGTAGGCTGTTAGAGCACTGTGCAGAGCGACTTGTTTCTTAGCTTCCCAAAGAGCTGGAAGCAAGATGCTTTGGGGCCCTCTCACCCTTTGGAAAGAAGGCAGCACTTTGTGCCTTGCAGGTCTAGGGCAATGTAGCACACCCAGAGCCGAAGTTTCACGTCAGCTAGATCAGACCTGCAAAGAAACTTCGTTTCACTGGCCTTTGTAAGAGATGTTCCCGGTAGGCTGTAAGAGCACTGTGCAGAGCGACTAGTTTTTTAGCTTCCCAGAGAGCTGGAAGCAAGATGCTTTGGGGCCCATCTGCCCGTATGGAAAGAACGCAGCACTTTGTGCCTTGCAGCTCTAGGGCAATGCAGCACACCCCGAGCAGAAGTTCTACTTCAGCCAGATCAGGCCTGCAAAGAAACTGCGTTTCACAGGCCTTTGTAAGAGATGTTCCCGGTAGGCTGTTAGAGCACTGTGCAGAGCGAGTTGTTTCTTATCTTCCCAGAGAGCTGGAAGCAAGATGCTTTGGGGCCCGTTAATTTTATACCCTGCTACTTTGCTGTAGTTGTTGATTATTTCTAATAGTTTTTCTGTGGATTCTTTGGGGTTTTTTATGTATAAGATCATGTCGTCTGCAAACAACGCGAGTTTTACTTCTTCGTTACCTATTTGGATTCCTTTTATTTTTTTTTCCTGCCGAATTGCTCTGGCCAGCACCTCCAGTACTATGTTGAATACGAGTGGTGAAAGTGGGCACCCTTGTCTTGTTCCTTTCCTCAGAGGGATGGCTTTCAGCTTTTGTCCATTGAGAATGATGTTGGCTGTGGGTCTATCATATATGGCCTTTATTATGTTGAGGTACTTTCCTTCTATACCCATTTTACTGAGGGTTTTTATCATAAATGGGTGTTGGATCTTGTCGAATGCTTTCTCTGCGTCTATTGAGATGATCATGTGGTTTTTGTTTTTCATTTTGTTGATGTAGTGTATCACGTTGATTGACTTGCGGGTGTTGAACCATCCCTGTGTCCCTGGTATAAATCCCACTTGATCATGGTGTATAATCTTTTTGATGTATTGCTGTAATCGGTTTGCCAAAATTTGGTTGAGGATTTTTGCATCTATGTTCATCAGTGATATCGGCCTGTAGTTCTCCTTCTTTGTGTTGTCCTTGTCAGGTTGGGGGATCAGAGTGATGTTGGCTTCATAGAATGTGTTAGGGAGTTCTCCATCTTTCTCAATTTTCTGGAACAGTTTGAGGAGAATAGGTACAAAGAACACACACTGCTTAACAACAAAAAAACAAACAACCCGATCAAAAAATGGGCAGAGGACATGAACAGACATTTCTCAAAAGAAGATATGAATATGGCCAATAGACACATGAAAAGATGTTCATCATCGCTAATCATCAGGGAAATGCAAATCAAAACTACACTAAGATATCACCTTACCCTCGTTAGATTGGCAAAAACATCCAAAACCAAGAACGACAAATGGAGAGGTTGTGGAGAACGAGGAACCCTCATACACTGTTGGTGGGAATGCAAACTGGTACAGCCACTATGGAAAACAGTAAGGAGATTTCTCAAAAAGTTAAAAATAGAAATACCCTATGACCCAGCCATCCCATTACTGGGTATCTATCCTAAGAACCTGATATCAGATATCTCAAGAGTCCGTTGCACCCCTATGTTCATCGCAGCGTTATTTACAATAGCCAAGACGTGGAACCAGCCTACATGCCCAGAAACTGATGATTGGATAAAGAAGATGTGGTATATATACACAATGGAATACTACTCAGCCATAAAAAAAGACGAAATTGGCCCCTTCACAACAATGTGGATGGACCTCGAGGGCATTATGTTAAGCGAAATAAGTCAGTCAGAGAAAGACGAACTCTATATGACTCCACTCATAGGTGGAAATTAGTATATTGAGAAGGAGATCTGATCGGTGGTTACCAGGGAAAAGGGGGGGTGGGGGGAGTGCACGGAGGGGGAAGTGGTGTTCCCACAACATGACTAACAAAAATGTACAACTGAAATTTCACAAGCTTCTAATCCATCATAACATTAATAAACAAAAAAAAAAAAAGATGCTTTGGGGCCCATCTGCCCCTATGGAAAGAACGCAGCACTTTCTGCCTTGCAGCTCTAGGGCAATGTAGCACACCCAGAGCAGAAGTTGTACTTCAGCCAGATCAGGCCCGCAAAGAAACTGCGTTTCACAGGCCTTTGTAAGAGATGTTCCCGGTAGGCTGTTAGAGCACTGTGCAGAGCGAGTTGTTTCTTAGCTTCCCAAGGAGCTGGAAGCAAGATGCTTTAGGGACCATCTGCCCTTAAGGAAAGAAGGCAGCACTTTGTGCCTTGCAGCTCTAGGGCAATGTAGCACACCCAAAGCAGAAGTTCTACTTCAGCCAGATCAGACCTGCAAAGAAACTGCGTTTCACAGGCCTTTGTAAGAGATGTTCCCGGTAGGCTGTTAGAGAACTGTGCAGAGCGAGTTGTTTCTTAGCTTCCCAAGGAGCTGGAAGCAAGATGCTTTAGGGACCATCTGCCCTTAAGGAAAGAAGGCAGCACTTTGTGCCTTGCAGCTCTAGGGCAATGTAGCACACCCAGAGAAGTTGTTCTACTTCTGCCAGGTCAGGCCTGCAAAGAAACTTCGTTTCACAGGCCTTTGTAAGAGATGTTCCCGGTAGGCTGTTAGAGCACTGTGCAGAGCGACTTGTTTCTTAGCTTCCCAAAGAGCTGGAAGCAAGATGCTTTGGGGCCCTCTCACCCTTTGGAAAGAAGGCAGCACTTTGTGCCTTGCAGGTCTAGGGCAATGTAGCACACCCAGAGCCGAAGTTTCACTTCAGCTAGATCAGACCTGCAAAGAAACTTCGTTTCACAGGCCTTTGTAAGAGATGTTCCCGGTAGGCTGTAAGAGCACTGTGCAGAGCGACTAGTTTTTTAGCTTCCCAGAGAGCTGGAAGCAAGATGCTTTGGGGCCCATCTGCCCGTATGGAAAGAACGCAGCACTTTGTGCCTTGCAGCTCTAGGGCAATGCAGCACACCCCGAGCAGAAGTTCTACTTCAGCCAGATCAGGCCTGCAAAGAAACTGCGTTTCACAGGCCTTTGTAAGAGATGTTCCCGGTAGGCTGTTAGAGCACTGTGCAGAGCGAGTTGTTTCTTATCTTCCCAGAGAGCTGGAAGCAAGATGCTTTGGGGCCCGTTAATTTTATACCCTGCTAATTTGCTGTAGTTGTTGATTATTTCTAATAGTTTTTCTGTGGATTCTTTGGGGTTTTTTATGTATAAGATCATGTCGTCTGCAAACAACGCGAGTTTTACTTCTTCGTTACCTATTTGGATTCCTTTTATTTTTTTTTCCTGCCGAATTGCTCTGGCCAGCACCTCCAGTACTATGTTGAATACGAGTGGTGAAAGTGGGCACCCTTGTCTTGTTCCTTTCCTCAGAGGGATGGCTTTCAGCTTTTGTCCATTGAGAATGATGTTGGCTGTGGTTCTATCATATATGGCCTTTATTATGTTGAGGTACTTTCCTTCTATACCCATTTTACTGAGGGTTTTTATCATAAATGGGTGTTGGATCTTGTCGAATGCTTTCTCTGCGTCTATTGAGATGATCATGTGGTTTTTGTTTTTCATTTTGTTGATGTAGTGTATCACGTTGATTGACTTGCGGGTGTTGAACCATCCCTGTGTCCCTGGTATAAATCCCACTTGATCATGGTGTATAATCTTTTTGATGTATTGCTGTAATCGGTTTGCCAAAATTTGGTTGAGGATTTTTGCATCTATGTTCATCAGTGATATCGGCCTGTAGTTCTCCTTCTTTGTGTTGTCCTTGTCAGGTTGGGGGATCAGAGTGATGTTGGCTTCATAGAATGTGTTAGGGAGTTCTCCATCTTTCTCAATTTTCTGGAACAGTTTGAGGAGAATAGGTACAAAGAACTCACACTGCTTAACAACAAAAAAACAAACAACCCGATCAAAAAATGGGCAGAGGACATGAACAGACATTTCTCAAAAGAAGATATGAATATGGCCAATAGACACATGAAAAGATGTTCATCATCGCTAATCATCAGGGAAATGCAAATCAAAACTACACTAAGATATCACCTTACCCCCGTTAGATTGGCAAAAACATCCAAAACCAAGAACGACGAATGTTGGAGAGGTTGTGGAGAAAGAGGAACCCTCATACACTGTTGGTGGGAATGCAAACTGGTACAGCCACTATGGAAAACAGTATGGAGATTTCTCAAAAAGTTAAAAATAGAAATACCCTATGACCCAGCCATCCCATTACTGGGTATCTATCCTAAGAACCTGATATCAGATATCTCAAGAGTCCGTTGCACCCCTATGTTCATCGCAGCATTATTTACAATAGCCAAGACGTGGAACCAGCCTACATGCCCAAAAACTGATGATTGGATAAAGAAGATGTGGTATATATACACAATGGAATACTACTCAGCCATAAAAAAAGACGACATTGGCCCATTCACAACAATGTGGATGGACCTCGAGGGCATTATGTTAAGCGAAATAAGTCAGTCAGAGAAAGACGAACTCTATATGACTCCACTCATAGGTGGAAATTAGTATATTGAGAAGGAGATCTGATCGGTGGTTACCAGGGAAAAGGGGGGGTGGGGGAGGGCACTGAGGGGGAAGTGGTGTTCCCACAACATGACTAACAAAAATGTACAACTGAAATTTCACAAGCTTGTAATCCATCATAAGATTAATAAACAACAACAAAAAAAAAAGATGCTTTGGGGCCCATCTGCCCCTATGGAAAGAACGCAGCACTTTGTGCCTTGCAGCTCTAGGGCAATGTAGCACACCCAGAGCAGAAGTTCTACTTCATCCAGATCAGGCCTGCAAAGAAACTGCGTTTCACAGGCCTTTGTAAGAGATGTTCCCGGTAGGCTGTTAGAGCACTGTGCAGAGCAAGTTGTTTCCTAGCTTCCCAAAGAGCTGGAAGCAAGATGCTTTGGGGCCCTTCTCACCCTTTGGAAAGAAGGCAGCACTTTGTGCCTAGCAGCTCTAGGGCAATGTAGCACACCCAAAGCAGAAGTTCTACTTCAGCCAGATCAGACCTGCAAAGAAACTGCGTTTCACAGGCCTTTGTAAGAGATGTTCCCTGTAGGCTGTTAGAGAACTGTGCAGAGCGAGTTGTTTCTTAGCTTCCCAAGGAGCTGGAAGCAAGATGCTTTAGGGACCATCTGCCCTTAAGGAAAGAAGGCAGCACTTTGTGCCTTGCAGCTCTAGGGCAATGTAGCACACCCAGAGAAGTTGTTCTACTTCTGCCAGGTCAGGCCTGCAAAGAAACTGCATTTCACAGGCCTTTGTAAGAGATGTTCCCGGTAGGCTGTTAGAGCACTGTGCAGAGCGACTTGTTTCTTAGCATCCCAGAGAGCTGGAAGCAAGATGCTTTGGGGCCCGTTAATTTTATACCCTGCTACTTTGCTGTAGTTGTTGATTATTTCTAATAGTTTTTCTGTGGATTCTTTGGTGTTTTCTATGTATAAGATCATGTCGTCTGCAAACAACGCGAGTTTTACTTCTTCGTTACCTATTTGGATTCCTTTTATTTTTTTTTCCTGCCGAATTGCTCTGCCCAGCACCTCCAGTACTATGTTGAATAGGAGTGGTGAAAGTGGTCACCCTTGTCTTGTTCCTGTCCTCAGAGGGATGGCTTTCAGCTTTTGTCCATTGAGTATGATGTTGGCTGTGGGTCTATCATATATGGCCTTTATTATGTTGAGGTACTTTCCTTCTATACCCATTTTACTGAGGGTTTTTATCATAAATGGGTGTTGGATCTTGTCGAATGCTTTCTCTGCGTCTATTGAGATGATCATGTGGTTTTTGTTTTTCATTTTGTTGATGTAGTGTATCACGTTGATTGACTTGCGGGTGTTGAACCATCCCTGTGTCCCTGGTATAAATCCCACTTGATCATGGTGTATAATCTTTTTGATGTATTGCTGTAATCGGTTTGCCAAAATTTTGTTGAGGATTTTTGCATCTATGTTCATCAGTGATATCGGCCTGTAGTTCTCCTTCTTTGTGTTGTCCTTGTCAGGTTGGGGGATCAGAGTGATGTTGGCTTCATAGAATGTGTTAGGGAGTTCTCCATCTTTCTCAATTTTCTGGAACAGTTTGAGGAGAATAGGTACAAAGAACACACACTGCTTAACAACAAAAAAACAAACAACCCGATCAAAAAATGGGCAGAGGACATGAACAGACATTTCTCAAAAGAAGATATGAATATGGCCAATAGACACATGAAAAGATGTTCATCATCGCTAATCATCAGGGAAATGCAAATCAAAACTACACTAAGATATCACCTTACCCTCGTTAGATTGGCAAAAACATCCAAAACCAAGAACGACAAATGGAGAGGTTGTGGAGAACGAGGAACCCTCATACACTGTTGGTGGGAATGCAAACTGGTACAGCCACTATGGAAAACAGTAAGGAGATTTCTCAAAAAGTTAAAAATAGAAATACCCTATGACCCAGCCATCCCATTACTGGGTATCTATCCTAAGAACCTGATATCAGATATCTCAAGAGTCCGTTGCACCCCTATGTTCATCGCAGCGTTATTTACAATAGCCAAGACGTGGAACCAGCCTACATGCCCAGAAACTGATGATTGGATAAAGAAGATGTGGTATATATACACAATGGAATACTACTCAGCCATAAAAAAAGACGAAATTGGCCCCTTCACAACAATGTGGATGGACCTCGAGGGCATTATGTTAAGCGAAATAAGTCAGTCAGAGAAAGACGAACTCTATATGACTCCACTCATAGGTGGAAATTAGTATATTGAGAAGGAGATCTGATCGGTGGTTACCAGGGAAAAGGGGGGGTGGGGGGAGTGCACGGAGGGGGAAGTGGTGTTCCCACAACATGACTAACAAAAATGTACAACTGAAATTTCACAAGCTTCTAATCCATCATAACATTAATAAACAAAAAAAAAAAAAGATGCTTTGGGGCCCATCTGCCCCTATGGAAAGAACGCAGCACTTTGTGTCTTGCAGCTCTAGGGCAATGTAGCACACCCAGAGCAGAAGTTCTACTTCAGCCAGATCAGGCCTGCAAAGAAACTGCGTTTCACAGGCCTTTGTAAGAGATGTTCCCGGTAGGCTGTTAGAGCACTGTGCAGAGCGAGTTGTTTCTTAGCTTCCCAACGAGCTGGAAGCAAGATGCTTTGGGGCCCTTCTCACCCTTTGGCAAGAAGGCAGCACTTTGTGCCTTGCAGCTCTAAGGCAATGTAGCACACCCAGAGCAGATGTTCTACTTCAGCCAGATCAGGCCTGCAAAGAAACTGCGTTTCACAGGCCTTTGTAAGAGATGTTCCCCGTAGGCTGTTAGAGCACTGTGCAGAGCGAGTTGTTTCTCAGCTTCCAAAAGAGTTGGAAGCAAGATGCTTTGGGGCTCATCTGCCCCTTTGAGATGAAGGCAGCACTTTGTGCCTTGCAGCTCTTGGGCAATGTAGCACACCCAGAGCAGAAGTTCTACTTCAGCCAGATCAGGCCTGCAAAGAAACTGCGTTTCACAGGCCTTTGTAAGAGATGTTCCCGGTAGGCTGTTAGAGCACTGTGCAGAGCGACTTGTTTCCTAGCTTCCCAAAGAGCTGGAAGCAAGATGCTTTGGGGCCCTTCTCACCCTTTGGAAAGAAGGCAGCACTTTGTGCCTTGCAGCTCTAGGGCAATTTAGCACACCCAGAGCCGAAGTTCTACTTCAGCTAGATCAGACCTGCAAAGAAACTTCGTTTCACAGGCCTTTGTAAGAGATGTTCCCGGTAGGCTGTAAGAGCACTGTGCAGAGCGACTACTTTCTTAGCTTCCCAGAGAGCTGGAAGCAACATGCTTTGGGGCCCATCTGCCCCTATGGAAAGAACGCAGCACTTTGTGCCTTGCAGCTCTAGGGCAATGTAGCACACCCAGAGCAGAAGTTCTACTTCAGCCAGATCAGGCCTGCAAAGAAACTGCGTTTCACAGGCCTTTGTAAGAGATGTTCCCGGTAGGCTGTTAGAGCACTGTGCAGAGCGAGTTGTTTCTTAGCTTCCCAGAGAGCTGGAAGCAAGATGCTTTGGGGCCCGTTAATTTTATACCCTGCTACTTTGCTGTAGTTGTTGGTTATTTCTAATAGTTTTTCTGTGGATTCTTTGGGGTTTTCTATGTATAAGATCATGTCGTCTGCAAACAACGCGAGTTTTACTTCTTCGGTACCTATTTGGATTCCTTTTATTTTTTTTTCCTGCCGAATTGCTCTGGCCAGCACCTCCAGTACTATGCTGAATAGGAGTGGTGAAAGTGGGCACCCTTGTCTTGTTCCTGTCCTCAGAGGGATGGCTTTCAGCTTTTGTCCATTGAGTATGATGTTGGCTGTGGGTCTATCATATATGGCCTTTATTATGTTGAGGTACTTTCCTTCTATACCCATTTTACTGAGGGTTTTTATCATAAATGGGTGTTGGATCTTGTCGAATGCTTTCTCTGCGTCTATTGAGATGATCATGTGGTTTTTGTTTTTCATTTTGTTGATGTAGTGTATCACGTTGATTGACTTGCGGGTGTTGAACCATCCCTGTGTCCCTGGTATAAATCCCACTTGATCATGGTGTATAATCTTTTTGATGTATTGCTGTAATCGGTTTGCCAAAATTTTGTTGAGGATTTTTGCATCTATGTTCATCAGTGATATCGGCCTGTAGTTCTCCTTCTTTGTGTTGTCCTTGTCAGGTTGGGGGATCAGAGTGATGTTGGCTTCATAGAATGTGTTAGGGAGTTCTCCATCTTTCTCAATTTTCTGGAACAGTTTGAGGAGAATAGGTACAAAGAACTCACACTGCTTAACAACAAAAAAACAAACAACCCGATCAAAAAATGGGCAGAGGACATGAACAGACATTTCTCCAAAGAAGATATGAATATGGCCAATAGACACATGAAAAGATGTTCATCATCGCTAATCATCAAGGAAATGCAAATCAAAACTACACTAAGATATCACCTTACCCACGTTAGATTGGCAAAAACATCCAAAACCAAGAACGACAAATGTTGGAGATGTTGTGGAGAAAGAGGAACCCTCATACACTGTTGGTGGGAATGCAAACTGGTACAGCCACTATGGAAAACAGTATGGAGATTTCTCAAAAAGTTAAAAATAGAAATACCCTATGACCCAGCCATCCCATTACTGGGTATCTATCCTAAGAACCTGATATCAGATATCTCAAGAGTCCATTGCACCCCTATGTTCATCGCAGCATTATTTACAATAGCCAAGACGTGGAACCAGCCTACATGCCCAGAAACTGATGATTGGATAAAGAAGATGTGGTATATATACACAATGGAATACTACTCAGCCATAAAAAAAGACGAAATTGGCCCCTTCACAACAATGTGGATGGACCTCGAGGGCATTATGTTAAGCGAAGTAAGTCAGTCAGAGAAAGACGAACTCTATATGACTCCACTCATAGGTGGAAATTAGTATATTGAGAAGGAGATCTGATCGGTGGTTACCAGGGAAAAGGGGGGGTGGGGGGAGGGCACGGAGGGGGAAGTGGTGTTCCCACAACATGACTAACAAAAATGTACAACTGAAATTTCACAAGCTTGTAATCGATCATAACATTAATAAAGAAAAAAAAAAAATAAAGATGCTTTGGGCCCCATCTGCCCCTATGGAAAGAACGCAGCACTTAGTGCCTTGCAGCTCTAGGGCAATGTAGCACACCCAGAGCAGAAGTTCTACTTCAGCCAGATCAGGCCTGCAAAGAAACTGCGTTTCACAGGCCTTTGTAAGTGATGTTCCCGGTAGGCTGTTAGAGCACTGTGCAGATCGAGTTGTTTCTTAGCTTCCCAGAGAGCTGGAAGCAAGATGCTTTGGGGCCCGTTAATTTTATACCCTGCTACTTTGCTGTAGTTGTTGATTATTTCTAATAGTTTTTCTGTGGATTCTTTGGGGTTTTCTATGTATAAGATCATGTCGTCTGCAAACAACGCGAGTTTTACTTCTTCGTTACCTATTTGGATTCCTTTTATTTTTTTTTCCTGCCGAATTGCTCTGGCCAGCACCTCCAGTACTATGCTGAATAGGAGTGGTGAAAGTGGGCACCCTTGTCTTGTTCCTGTCCTCAGAGGGATGGCTTTCAGCTTTTGTCCATTGAGTATGATGTTGGCTGTGGGTCTATCATATATGGCCTTTATTATGTTGAGGTACTTTCCTTCTATACCCATTTTACTGAGGGTTTTTATCATAAATGGGTGTTGGATCTTGTCGAATGCTTTCTCTGCGTCTATTGAGATGATCATGTGGTTTTTGTTTTTCATTTTGTTGATGTAGTGTATCACGTTGATTGACTTGCGGGTGTTGAACCATCCCTGTGTCCCTGGTATAAATCCCACTTGATCATGGTGTATAATCTTTTTGATGTATTGCTGTAATCGGTTTGCCAAAATTTTGTTGAGGATTTTTGCATCTATGTTCATCAGTGATATCGGCCTGTAGTTCTCCTTCTTTGTGTTGTCCTTGTCAGGTTGGGGGATCAGAGTGATGTTGGCTTCATAGAATGTGTTAGGGAGTTCTCCATCTTTCTCAATTTTCCGGAACAGTTTGAGGAGAATAGGTACAAAGAACTCACACTGCTTAACAACAAAAAAACAAACAACCCGATCAAAAAATGGGCAGAGGACATGAACAGACATTTCTCAAAAGAAGATATGAATATGGCCAATAGACACATGAAAAGATGTTCATCATCGCTAATCATCAGGGAAATGCAAATCAAAACTACACTAAGATATCACCTTACCCCCGTTAGATTGGCAAAAACATCCAAAACCAAGAACGACGAATGTTGGAGAGGTTGTGGAGAAAGAGGAACCCTCATACACTGTTGGTGGGAATGCAAACTGGTACAGCCACTATGGAAAACAGTATGGAGATTTCTCAAAAAGTTAAAAATAGAAATACCCTATGACCCAGCCATCCCATTACTGGGTATCTATCCTAAGAACCTGATATCAGATATCTCAAGAGTCCGTTGCACCCCTATGTTCATCGCAGCGTTATTTACAATAGCCAAGACGTGGAACCAGCCTACATGCCCAGAAACTGATGATTGGATAAAGAAGATGTGGTATATATACACAATGGAATACTACTCAGCCATAAAAAAAGACGACATTGGCCCCTTCACAACAATGTGGATGGACCTCGAGGGCATTATGTTAAGCGAAATAAGTCAGTCAGAGAAAGACGAACTCTATATGACTCCACTCATAGGTGGAAATTAGTATATTGAGAAGGAGATCTGATCGGTGGTTACCAGGGAAAAGGGGGGTTGGGGGGAGGGCACGGAGGGGGAAGTGTTGTTCCCACAACATGACTAACAAAAATGTACAACTGAAATTTCACAAGCTTGTAATCCATCATAACATTAATAAACCAAAAAAAAAAAAAAAAAAAGATGCTTTGGGGCCCATCTGCCCCTATTGAAAGAATGCAGCACTTTGTGCCTTGCAGCTCTAGCGCAATGTAGCACACCCAGAGCAGAAGTTCTACTTCAGCCAGATCAGGCCCGCAAAGAAACTGCGTTTCACAGGCCTTTGTAAGAGATGTTCCCGGTAGGCTGTTAGAGCACTGTGCAGAGCGAGTTGTTTCTTAGCTTCCCAACGAGCTGCAAGCAAGATGCTTTAGGGGCCATCTGCCCTTAAGGAAAGAAGGCAGCCCTTCTGCCTTGCAGCTCTAGGGCAATGTAGCACACCCAGAGCAGTTGTTCTACTTCTGCCAGGTCAGGCCTGCAAAGAAACTTCGTTTCACAGGCCTTTGTAAGAGATGTTCCCGGTAGGCTGTAAGAGCACTGTGCAGAGCGACTTGTTTCTTAGCTTCCGAGAGAGCTGGAAGCAAGATGCTTTGGGGGCCTTCTCACCCTTTGGAAAGAAGGCAGCACTTTGTGCCTTGCAGCTCTAGGGCAATGTAGCACACCCAGAGCAGAAGTTCTACTTCAGCTAGATCAGACCTGCAAAGCAACTGCGTTTCACAGGCCTTTGTAAGAGATGTTCCCTGTAGGCTGTTAGAGCACTGTGCAGAGCGAGTTGTTTCTTCGCTTCCCAAAGAGCTGGAAGCAAGATGCTTTAGGGCCCTTCTCACCCTTTGGAAAGAAGGCAGCACTTTGTGCCTTACAGCTCTATGGCAATGTAGCACACCCAGAGCAGATGTTCTACTTCTGCCAGATCAGGCCTGCAAAGAAACTGCGTTTCACAGGCCTTTGTAAGAGATGTTCCCGGTAGGCTGTTAGAGCACTGTGCAGAGCGAGTTGTTTCTTAGCTTCCCAACGAGCTGGAAGCAAGATGCTTTGGGGGCCATCTGCCCTTAAGGAAAGAAGGCAGCCCTTCTGCCTTGCAGCTCTAGGGCAATGTAGCACACCCAGAGCAGTTGTTCTACTTCTGCCAGGTCAGGCCTGCAAAGAAACTTCGTTTCACAGGCCTTTGTAAGAGATGTTCCCGGTAGGCTGTAAGAGCACTGTGCAGAGCGACTTGTTTCTTAGCTTCCGAGAGAGCTGGAAGCAAGATGCTTTGGGGGCCTTCTCACCCTTTGGAAAGAAGGCAGCACTTTGTGCCTTGCAGCTCTATGGCAATGTAGCACACCCAGAGCAGAAGTTCTACTTCAGCTAGATCAGACCTGCAAAGCAACTGCGTTTCACAGGCCTTTGTAAGAGATGTTCCCTGTAGGCTGTTAGAGCACTGTGCAGAGCGAGTTGTTTCTTCGCTTCCCAAAGAGCTGGAAGCAAGATGCTTTAGGGCCCTTCTCACCCTTTGGAAAGAAGGCAGCACTTTGTGCCTTACAGCTCTATGGCAATGTAGCACACCCAGAGCAGATGTTCTACTTCTGCCAGATCAGGCCTGCAAAGAAACTGCGTTTCACAGGCCTTTGTAAGAGATGTTCCCGGTAGGCTGTTAGAGCACTGTGCAGATCGAGTTGTTTCTTAGCTTCCCAGAGAGCTGGAAGCAAGATGCTTTGGGGCCCGTTAATTTTATACCCTGCTACTTTGCTGTAGTTGTTGATTATTTCTAATAGTTTTTCTGTGGATTCTTTGGGGTTTTCTATGTATAAGATCATGTCGTCTGCAAACAACGCGAGTTTTACTTCTTCGTTACCTATTTGGATTCCTTTTATTTTTTTTTCCTGCCGAATTGCTCTGGCCAGCACCTCCAGTACTATGCTGAATAGGAGTGGTGAAAGTGGGCACCCTTGTCTTGTTCCTGTCCTCAGAGGGATGGCTTTCAGCTTTTGTCCATTGAGTATGATGTTGGCTGTGGGTCTATCATATATGGCCTTTATTATGTTGAGGTACTTTCCTTCTATACCCATTTTACTGAGGGTTTTTATCATAAATGGGTGTTGGATCTTGTCGAATGCTTTCTCTGCGTCTATTGAGATGATCATGTGGTTTTTGTTTTTCATTTTGTTGATGTAGTGTATCACGTTGATTGACTTGCGGGTGTTGAACCATCCCTGTGTCCCTGGTATAAATCCCACTTGATCATGGTGTATAATCTTTTTGATGTATTGCTGTAATCGGTTTGCCAAAATTTGGTTGAGGATTTTTGCATCTATGTTCATCAGTGATATCGGCCTGTAGTTCTCCTTCTTTGTGTTGTCCTTGTCAGGTTGGGGGATCAGAGTGATGTTGGCTTCATAGAATGTGTTAGGGAGTTCTCCATCTTTCTCAATTTTCCGGAACAGTTTGAGGAGAATAGGTACAAAGAACTCACACTGCTTAACAACAAAAAAACAAACAACCCGATCAAAAAATGGGCAGAGGACATGAACAGACATTTCTCAAAAGAAGATATGAATATGGCCAATAGACACATGAAAAGATGTTCATCATCGCTAATCATCAGGGAAATGCAAATCAAAACTACACTAAGATATCACCTTACCCCCGTTAGATTGGCAAAAACATCCAAAACCAAGAACGACGAATGTTGGAGAGGTTGTGGAGAAAGAGGAACCCTCATACACTGTTGGTGGGAATGCAAACTGGTACAGCCACTATGGAAAACAGTATGGAGATTTCTCAAAAAGTTAAAAATAGAAATACCCTATGACCCAGCCATCCCATTACTGGGTATCTATCCTAAGAACCTGATATCAGATATCTCAAGAGTCCGTTGCACCCCTATGTTCATCGCAGCATTATTTACAATAGCCAAGACGTGGAACCAGCCTACATGCCCAGAAACTGATGATTGGATAAAGAAGATGTGGTATATATACACAATGGAATACTACTCAGCCATAAAAAAAGACGACATTGGCCCCTTCACAACAATGTGGATGGACCTCGAGGGCATTATGTTAAGCGAAATAAGTCAGTCAGAGAAAGACGAACTCTATATGACTCCACTCATAGGTGGAAATTAGTATATTGAGAAGGAGATCTGATCGGTGGTTACCAGGGAAAAGGGGGGGTGGGGGGAGGGCACGGAGGGGGAAGTGTTGTTCCCACAACATGACTAACAAAAATGTACAACTGAAATTTCACAAGCTTGTAATCCATCATAACATTAATAAACCAAAAAAAAAAAAAAAAAAGATGCTTTGGGGCCCATCTGCCCCTATTGAAAGAATGCAGCACTTTGTGCCTTGCAGCTCTAGCGCAATGTAGCACACCCAGAGCAGAAGTTCTACTTCAGCCAGATCAGGCCCGCAAAGAAACTGCGTTTCACAGGCCTTTGTAAGAGATGTTCCCGGTAGGCTGTTAGAGCACTGTGCAGAGCGAGTTGTTTCTTAGCTTCCCAACGAGCTGCAAGCAAGATGCTTTAGGGGCCATCTGCCCTTAAGGAAAGAAGGCAGCCCTTCTGCCTTGCAGCTCTAGGGCAATGTAGCACACCCAGAGCAGTTGTTCTACTTCTGCCAGGTCAGGCCTGCAAAGAAACTTCGTTTCACAGGCCTTTGTAAGAGATGTTCCCGGTAGGCTGTAAGAGCACTGTGCAGAGCGACTTGTTTCTTAGCTTCCGAGAGAGCTGGAAGCAAGATGCTTTGGGGGCCTTCTCACCCTTTGGAAAGAAGGCAGCACTTTGTGCCTTGCAGCTCTAGGGCAATGTAGCACACCCAGAGCAGAAGTTCTACTTCAGCTAGATCAGACCTGCAAAGCAACTGCGTTTCACAGGCCTTTGTAAGAGATGTTCCCTGTAGGCTGTTAGAGCACTGTGCAGAGCGAGTTGTTTCTTCGCTTCCCAAAGAGCTGGAAGCAAGATGCTTTAGGGCCCTTCTCACCCTTTGGAAAGAAGGCAGCACTTTGTGCCTTACAGCTCTATGGCAATGTAGCACACCCAGAGCAGATGTTCTACTTCTGCCAGATCAGGCCTGCAAAGAAACTGCGTTTCACAGGCCTTTGTAAGAGATGTTCCCGGTAGGCTGTTAGAGCACTGTGCAGATCGAGTTGTTTCTTAGCTTCCCAGAGAGCTGGAAGCAAGATGCTTTGGGGCCCGTTAATTTTATACCCTGCTACTTTGCTGTAGTTGTTGATTATTTCTAATAGTTTTTCTGTGGATTCTTTGGGGTTTTCTATGTATAAGATCATGTCGTCTGCAAACAACGCGAGTTTTACTTCTTCGTTACCTATTTGGA
This sequence comes from Equus asinus, assembly GCF_041296235.1. Classification (NCBI taxonomy): domain Eukaryota; kingdom Metazoa; phylum Chordata; class Mammalia; order Perissodactyla; family Equidae; genus Equus; species Equus asinus. The sequence continues at coordinate 71,463,958 of NC_091790.1, read as the reverse complement.
TTCCTTTTATTTTTTTTTCCTGCCGAATTGCTCTGGCCAGCACCTCCAGTACTATGCTGAATAGGAGTGGTGAAAGTGGGCACCCTTGTCTTGTTCCTGTCCTCAGAGGGATGGCTTTCAGCTTTTGTCCATTGAGTATGATGTTGGCTGTGGGTCTATCATATATGGCCTTTATTATGTTGAGGTACTTTCCTTCTATACCCATTTTACTGAGGGTTTTTATCATAAATGGGTGTTGGATCTTGTCGAATGCTTTCTCTGCGTCTATTGAGATGATCATGTGGTTTTTGTTTTTCATTTTGTTGATGTAGTGTATCACGTTGATTGACTTGCGGGTGTTGAACCATCCCTGTGTCCCTGGTATAAATCCCACTTGATCATGGTGTATAATCTTTTTGATGTATTGCTGTAATCGGTTTGCCAAAATTTTGTTGAGGATTTTTGCATCTATGTTCATCAGTGATATCGGCCTGTAGTTCTCCTTCTTTGTGTTGTCCTTGTCAGGTTGGGGGATCAGAGTGATGTTGGCTTCATAGAATGTGTTAGGGAGTTCTCCATCTTTCTCAATTTTCCGGAACAGTTTGAGGAGAATAGGTACAAAGAACTCACACTGCTTAACAACAAAAAAACAAACAACCCGATCAAAAAATGGGCAGAGGACATGAACAGACATTTCTCAAAAGAAGATATGAATATGGCCAATAGACACATGAAAAGATGTTCATCATCGCTAATCATCAGGGAAATGCAAATCAAAACTACACTAAGATATCACCTTACCCCCGTTAGATTGGCAAAAACATCCAAAACCAAGAACGACGAATGTTGGAGAGGTTGTGGAGAAAGAGGAACCCTCATACACTGTTGGTGGGAATGCAAACTGGTACAGCCACTATGGAAAACAGTATGGAGATTTCTCAAAAAGTTAAAAATAGAAATACCCTATGACCCAGCCATCCCATTACTGGGTATCTATCCTAAGAACCTGATATCAGATATCTCAAGAGTCCGTTGCACCCCTATGTTCATCGCAGCATTATTTACAATAGCCAAGACGTGGAACCAGCCTACATGCCCAGAAACTGATGATTGGATAAAGAAGATGTGGTATATATACACAATGGAATACTACTCAGCCATAAAAAAAGACGACATTGGCCCCTTCACAACAATGTGGATGGACCTCGAGGGCATTATGTTAAGCGAAATAAGTCAGTCAGAGAAAGACGAACTCTATATGACTCCACTCATAGGTGGAAATTAGTATATTGAGAAGGAGATCTGATCGGTGGTTACCAGGGAAAAGGGGGGGTGGGGGGAGGGCACGGAGGGGGAAGTGTTGTTCCCACAACATGACTAACAAAAATGTACAACTGAAATTTCACAAGCTTGTAATCCATCATAACATTAATAAACCAAAAAAAAAAAAAAAAAAGATGCTTTGGGGCCCATCTGCCCCTATTGAAAGAATGCAGCACTTTGTGCCTTGCAGCTCTAGCGCAATGTAGCACACCCAGAGCAGAAGTTCTACTTCAGCCAGATCAGGCCCGCAAAGAAACTGCGTTTCACAGGCCTTTGTAAGAGATGTTCCCGGTAGGCTGTTAGAGCACTGTGCAGAGCGAGTTGTTTCTTAGCTTCCCAACGAGCTGCAAGCAAGATGCTTTAGGGGCCATCTGCCCTTAAGGAAAGAAGGCAGCCCTTCTGCCTTGCAGCTCTAGGGCAATGTAGCACACCCAGAGCAGTTGTTCTACTTCTGCCAGGTCAGGCCTGCAAAGAAACTTCGTTTCACAGGCCTTTGTAAGAGATGTTCCCGGTAGGCTGTAAGAGCACTGTGCAGAGCGACTTGTTTCTTAGCTTCCGAGAGAGCTGGAAGCAAGATGCTTTGGGGGCCTTCTCACCCTTTGGAAAGAAGGCAGCACTTTGTGACTTGCAGCTCTAGGGCAATGTAGCACACCCAGAGCAGAAGTTCTACTTCAGCTAGATCAGACCTGCAAAGCAACTGCGTTTCACAGGCCTTTGTAAGAGATGTTCCCTGTAGGCTGTTAGAGCACTGTGCAGAGCGAGTTGTTTCTTCGCTTCCCAAAGAGCTGGAAGCAATATGCTTTAGGGCCCTTCTCACCCTTTGGAAAGAAGGCAGCACTTTGTGCCTTACAGCTCTATGGCAATGTAGCACACCCAGAGCAGATGTTCTACTTCTGCCAGATCAGGCCTGCAAAGAAACTGCGTTTCACAGGCCTTTGTAAGAGATGTTCCCGGTAGGCTGTTAGAGCACTGTGCAGATCGAGTTGTTTCTTAGCTTCCCAGAGAGCTGGAAGCAAGATGCTTTGGGGCCCGTTAATTTTATACCCTGCTACTTTGCTGTAGTTGTTGATTATTTCTAATAGTTTTTCTGTGGATTCTTTGGGGTTTTCTATGTATAAGATCATGTCGTCTGCAAACAACGCGAGTTTTACTTCTTCGTTACCTATTTGGATTCCTTTTATTTTTTTTTCCTGCCGAATTGCTCTGGCCAGCACCTCCAGTACTATGCTGAATAGGAGTGGTGAAAGTGGGCACCCTTGTCTTGTTCCTGTCCTCAGAGGGATGGCTTTCAGCTTTTGTCCATTGAGTATGATGTTGGCTGTGGGTCTATCATATATGGCCTTTATTATGTTGAGGTACTTTCCTTCTATACCCATTTTACTGAGGGTTTTTATCATAAATGGGTGTTGGATCTTGTCGAATGCTTTCTCTGCGTCTATTGAGATGATCATGTGGTTTTTGTTTTTCATTTTGTTGATGTAGTGTATCACGTTGATTGACTTGCGGGTGTTGAACCATCCCTGTGTCCCTGGTATAAATCCCACTTGATCATGGTGTATAATCTTTTTGATGTATTGCTGTAATCGGTTTGCCAAAATTTTGTTGAGGATTTTTGCATCTATGTTCATCAGTGATATCGGCCTGTAGTTCTCCTTCTTTGTGTTGTCCTTGTCAGGTTGGGGGATCAGAGTGATGTTGGCTTCATAGAATGTGTTAGGGAGTTCTCCATCTTTCTCAATTTTCCGGAACAGTTTGAGGAGAATAGGTACAAAGAACTCACACTGCTTAACAACAAAAAAACAAACAACCCGATCAAAAAATGGGCAGAGGACATGAACAGACATTTCTCAAAAGAAGATATGAATATGGCCAATAGACACATGAAAAGATGTTCATCATCGCTAATCATCAGGGAAATGCAAATCAAAACTACACTAAGATATCACCTTACCCCCGTTAGATTGGCAAAAACATCCAAAACCAAGAACGACGAATGTTGGAGAGGTTGTGGAGAAAGAGGAACCCTCATACACTGTTGGTGGGAATGCAAACTGGTACAGCCACTATGGAAAACAGTATGGAGATTTCTCAAAAAGTTAAAAATAGAAATACCCTATGACCCAGCCATCCCATTACTGGGTATCTATCCTAAGAACCTGATATCAGATATCTCAAGAGTCCGTTGCACCCCTATGTTCATCGCAGCATTATTTACAATAGCCAAGACGTGGAACCAGCCTACATGCCCAGAAACTGATGATTGGATAAAGAAGATGTGGTATATATACACAATGGAATACTACTCAGCCATAAAAAAAGACGACATTGGCCCCTTCACAACAATGTGGATGGACCTCGAGGGCATTATGTTAAGCGAAATAAGTCAGTCAGAGAAAGACGAACTCTATATGACTCCACTCATAGGTGGAAATTAGTATATTGAGAAGGAGATCTGATCGGTGGTTACCAGGGAAAAGGGGGGGTGGGGGGAGGGCACGGAGGGGGAAGTGTTGTTCCCACAACATGACTAACAAAAATGTACAACTGAAATTTCACAAGCTTGTAATCCATCATAACATTAATAAACCAAAAAAAAAAAAAAAAAAGATGCTTTGGGGCCCATCTGCCCCTATTGAAAGAATGCAGCACTTTGTGCCTTGCAGCTCTAGCGCAATGTAGCACACCCAGAGCAGAAGTTCTACTTCAGCCAGATCAGGCCCGCAAAGAAACTGCGTTTCACAGGCCTTTGTAAGAGATGTTCCCGGTAGGCTGTTAGAGCACTGTGCAGAGCGAGTTGTTTCTTAGCTTTCCAACGAGCTGCAAGCAAGATGCTTTAGGGGCCATCTGCCCTTAAGGAAAGAAGGCAGCCCTTCTGCCTTGCAGCTCTAGGGCAATGTAGCACACCCAGAGCAGTTGTTCTACTTCTGCCAGGTCAGGCCTGCAAAGAAACTTCGTGTCACAGGCCTTTGTAAGAGATGTTCCCGGTAGGCTGTAAGAGCACTGTGCAGAGCGACTTGTTTCTTAGCTTCCGAGAGAGCTGGAAGCAAGATGCTTTGGGGGCCTTCTCACCCTTTGGAAAGAAGGCAGCACTTTGTGCCTTGCAGCTCTAGGGCAATGTAGCACACCCAGAGCAGAAGTTCTACTTCAGCTAGATCAGACCTGCAAAGCAACTGCGTTTCACAGGCCTTTGTAAGAGATGTTCCCTGTAGGCTGTTAGAGCACTGTGCAGAGCGAGTTGTTTCTTCGCTTCCCAAAGAGCTGGAAGCAAGATGCTTTAGGGCCCGTCTCACCCTTTGGAAAGAAGGCAGCACTTTGTGCCTTACAGCTCTATGGCAATGTAGCACACCCAGAGCAGATGTTCTACTTCTGCCAGATCAGGCCTGCAAAGAAACTGCGTTTCACAGGCCTTTGTAAGTGATGTTCCCGGTAGGCTGTTAGAGCACTGTGCAGATCGAGTTGTTTCTTAGCTTCCCAGAGAGCTGGAAGCAAGATGCTTTGGGGCCCGTTAATTTTATACCCTGCTACTTTGCTGTAGTTGTTGATTATTTCTAATAGTTTTTCTGTGGATTCTTTGGGGTTTTCTATGTATAAGATCATGTCGTCTGCAAACAACGCGAGTTTTACTTCTTCGTTACCTATTTGGATTCCTTTTATTTTTTTTTCCTGCCGAATTGCTCTGGCCAGCACCTCCAGTACTATGCTGAATAGGAGTGGTGAAAGTGGGCACCCTTGTCTTGTTCCTGTCCTCAGAGGGATGGCTTTCAGCTTTTGTCCATTGAGTATGATGTTGGCTGTGGGTCTATCATATATGGCCTTTATTATGTTGAGGTACTTTCCTTCTATACCCATTTTACTGAGGGTTTTTATCATAAATGGGTGTTGGATCTTGTCGAATGCTTTCTCTGCGTCTATTGAGATGATCATGTGGTTTTTGTTTTTCATTTTGTTGATGTAGTGTATCACGTTGATTGACTTGCGGGTGTTGAACCATCCCTGTGTCCCTGGTATAAATCCCACTTGATCATGGTGTATAATCTTTTTGATGTATTGCTGTAATCGGTTTGCCAAAATTTTGTTGAGGATTTTTGCATCTATGTTCATCAGTGATATCGGCCTGTAGTTCTCCTTCTTTGTGTTGTCCTTGTCAGGTTGGGGGATCAGAGTGATGTTGGCTTCATAGAATGTGTTAGGGAGTTCTCCATCTTTCTCAATTTTCCGGAACAGTTTGAGGAGAATAGGTACAAAGAACTCACACTGCTTAACAACAAAAAAACAAACAACCCGATCAAAAAATGGGCAGAGGACATGAACAGACATTTCTCAAAAGAAGATATGAATATGGCCAATAGACACATGAAAAGATGTTCATCATCGCTAATCATCAGGGAAATGCAAATCAAAACTACACTAAGATATCACCTTACCCCCGTTAGATTGGCAAAAACATCCAAAACCAAGAACGACGAATGTTGGAGAGGTTGTGGAGAAAGAGGAACCCTCATACACTGTTGGTGGGAATGCAAACTGGTACAGCCACTATGGAAAACAGTATGGAGATTTCTCAAAAAGTTAAAAATAGAAATACCCTATGACCCAGCCATCCCATTACTGGGTATCTATCCTAAGAACCTGATATCAGATATCTCAAGAGTCCGTTGCACCCCTATGTTCATCGCAGCATTATTTACAATAGCCAAGACGTGGAACCAGCCTACATGCCCAGAAACTGATGATTGGATAAAGAAGATGTGGTATATATACACAATGGAATACTACTCAGCCATAAAAAAAGACGACATTGGCCCCTTCACAACAATGTGGATGGACCTCGAGGGCATTATGTTAAGCGAAATAAGTCAGTCAGAGAAAGACGAACTCTATATGACTCCACTCATAGGTGGAAATTAGTATATTGAGAAGGAGATCTGATCGGTGGTTACCAGGGAAAAGGGGGGTTGGGGGGAGGGCACGGAGGGGGAAGTGTTGTTCCCACAACATGACTAACAAAAATGTACAACTGAAATTTCACAAGCTTGTAATCCATCATAACATTAATAAACCAAAAAAAAAAAAAAAAAGATGCTTTGGGGCCCATCTGCCCCTATTGAAAGAATGCAGCACTTTGTGCCTTGCAGCTCTAGCGCAATGTAGCACACCCAGAGCAGAAGTTCTACTTCAGCCAGATCAGGCCCGCAAAGAAACTGCGTTTCACAGGCCTTTGTAAGAGATGTTCCCGGTAGGCTGTTAGAGCACTGTGCAGAGCGAGTTGTTTCTTAGCTTCCCAACGAGCTGCAAGCAAGATGCTTTAGGGGCCATCTGCCCTTAAGGAAAGAAGGCAGCCCTTCTGCCTTGCAGCTCTAGGGCAATGTAGCACACCCAGAGCAGTTGTTCTACTTCTGCCAGGTCAGGCCTGCAAAGAAACTTCGTTTCACAGGCCTTTGTAAGAGATGTTCCCGGTAGGCTGTAAGAGCACTGTGCAGAGCGACTTGTTTCTTAGCTTCCGAGAGAGCTGGAAGCAAGATGCTTTGGGGGCCTTCTCACCCTTTGGAAAGAAGGCAGCACTTTGTGCCTTGCAGCTCTAGGGCAATGTAGCACACCCAGAGCAGAAGTTCTACTTCAGCTAGATCAGACCTGCAAAGCAACTGCGTTTCACAGGCCTTTGTAAGAGATGTTCCCTGTAGGCTGTTAGAGCACTGTGCAGAGCGAGTTGTTTCTTCGCTTCCCAAAGAGCTGGAAGCAAGATGCTTTAGGGCCCTTCTCACCCTTTGGAAAGAAGGCAGCACTTTGTGCCTTACAGCTCTATGGCAATGTAGCACACCCAGAGCAGATGTTCTACTTCTGCCAGATCAGGCCTGCAAAGAAACTGCGTTTCACAGGCCTTTGTAAGAGATGTTCCCGGTAGGCTGTTAGAGCACTGTGCAGATCGAGTTGTTTCTTAGCTTCCCAGAGAGCTGGAAGCAAGATGCTTTGGGGCCCGTTAATTTTATACCCTGCTACTTTGCTGTAGTTGTTGATTATTTCTAATAGTTTTTCTGTGGATTCTTTGGGGTTTTCTATGTATAAGATCATGTCGTCTGCAAACAACGCGAGTTTTACTTCTTCGTTACCTATTTGGATTCCTTTTATTTTTTTTTCCTGCCGAATTGCTCTGGCCAGCACCTCCAGTACTATGCTGAATAGGAGTGGTGAAAGTGGGCACCCTTGTCTTGTTCCTGTCCTCAGAGGGATGGCTTTCAGCTTTTGTCCATTGAGTATGATGTTGGCTGTGGGTCTATCATATATGGCCTTTATTATGTTGAGGTACTTTCCTTCTATACCCATTTTACTGAGGGTTTTTATCATAAATGGGTGTTGGATCTTGTCGAATGCTTTCTCTGCGTCTATTGAGATGATCATGTGGTTTTTGTTTTTCATTTTGTTGATGTAGTGTATCACGTTGATTGACTTGCGGGTGTTGAACCATCCCTGTGTCCCTGGTATAAATCCCACTTGATCATGGTGTATAATCTTTTTGATGTATTGCTGTAATCGGTTTGCCAAAATTTTGTTGAGGATTTTTGCATCTATGTTCATCAGTGATATCGGCCTGTAGTTCTCCTTCTTTGTGTTGTCCTTGTCAGGTTGGGGGATCAGAGTGATGTTGGCTTCATAGAATGTGTTAGGGAGTTCTCCATCTTTCTCAATTTTCCGGAACAGTTTGAGGAGAATAGGTACAAAGAACTCACACTGCTTAACAACAAAAAAACAAACAACCCGATCAAAAAATGGGCAGAGGACATGAACAGACATTTCTCAAAAGAAGATATGAATATGGCCAATAGACACATGAAAAGATGTTCATCATCGCTAATCATCAGGGAAATGCAAATCAAAACTACACTAAGATATCACCTTACCCCCGTTAGATTGGCAAAAACATCCAAAACCAAGAACGACGAATGTTGGAGAGGTTGTGGAGAAAGAGGAACCCTCATACACTGTTGGTGGGAATGCAAACTGGTACAGCCACTATGGAAAACAGTATGGAGATTTCTCAAAAAGTTAAAAATAGAAATACCCTATGACCCAGCCATCCCATTACTGGGTATCTATCCTAAGAACCTGATATCAGATATCTCAAGAGTCCGTTGCACCCCTATGTTCATCGCAGCATTATTTACAATAGCCAAGACGTGGAACCAGCCTACATGCCCAGAAACTGATGATTGGATAAAGAAGATGTGGTATATATACACAATGGAATACTACTCAGCCATAAAACAAGACGACATTGGCCCCTTCACAACAATGTGGATGGACCTCGAGGGCATTATGTTAAGCGAAATAAGTCAGTCAGAGAAAGACGAACTCTATATGACTCCACTCATAGGTGGAAATTAGTATATTGAGAAGGAGATCTGATCGGTGGTTACCAGGGAAAAGGGGGGGTGGGGGGAGGGCACGGAGGGGGAAGTGTTGTTCCCACAACATGACTAACAAAAATGTACAACTGAAATTTCACAAGCTTGTAATCCATCATAACATTAATAAACCAAAAAAAAAAAAAAAAAGATGCTTTGGGGCCCATCTGCCCCTATTGAAAGAATGCAGCACTTTGTGCCTTGCAGCTCTAGCGCAATGTAGCACACCCAGAGCAGAAGTTCTACTTCAGCCAGATCAGGCCCGCAAAGAAACTGCGTTTCACAGGCCTTTGTAAGAGATGTTCCCGGTAGGCTGTTAGAGCACTGTGCAGAGCGAGTTGTTTCTTAGCTTCCCAACGAGCTGCAAGCAAGATGCTTTAGGGGCCACCTGCCCTTAAGGAAAGAAGGCAGCCCTTCTGCCTTGCAGCTCTAGGGCAATGTAGCACACCCAGAGCAGTTGTTCTACTTCTGCCAGGTCAGGCCTGCAAAGAAACTTCGTTTCACAGGCCTTTGTAAGAGATGTTCCCGGTAGGCTGTAAGAGCACTGTGCAGAGCGACTTGTTTCTTAACTTCCGAGAGAGCTGGAAGCAAGATGCTTTGGGGGCCTTCTCACCCTTTGGAAAGAAGGCAGCACTTTGTGCCTTGCAGCTCTAGGGCAATGTAGCACACCCAGAGCAGAAGTTCTACTTCAGCTAGATCAGACCTGCAAAGCAACTGCGTTTCACAGGCCTTTGTAAGAGATGTTCCCTGTAGGCTGTTAGAGCACTGTGCAGAGCGAGTTGTTTCTTCGCTTCCCAAAGAGCTGGAAGCAAGATGCTTTGGGGCCCTTCTCACCCTTTGGAAAGAAGGCAGCACTTTGTGCCTTACAGCTCTATGGCAATGTAGCACACCCAGAGCAGATGTTCTACTTCTGCCAGATCAGGCCTGCAAAGAAACTGCGTTTCACAGGCCTTTGTAAGTGATGTTCCCGGTAGGCTGTTAGAGCACTGTGCAGATCGAGTTGTTTCTTAGCTTCCCAGAGAGCTGGAAGCAAGATGCTTTGGGGCCCGTTAATTTTATACCCTGCTACTTTGCTGTAGTTGTTGATTATTTCTAATAGTTTTTCTGTGGATTCTTTGGGGTTTTCTATGTATAAGATCATGTCGTCTGCAAACAACGCGAGTTTTACTTCTTCGTTACCTATTTGGATTCCTTTTATTTTTTTTTCCTGCCGAATTGCTCTGGCCAGCACCTCCAGTACTATGCTGAATAGGAGTGGTGAAAGTGGGCACCCTTGTCTTGTTCCTGTCCTCAGAGGGATGGCTTTCAGCTTTTGTCCATTGAGTATGATGTTGGCTGTGGGTCTATCATATATGGCCTTTATTATGTTGAGGTACTTTCCTTCTATACCCATTTTACTGAGGGTTTTTATCATAAATGGGTGTTGGATCTTGTCGAATGCTTTCTCTGCGTCTATTGAGATGATCATGTGGTTTTTGGTTTTCATTTTGTTGATGTAGTGTATCACGTTGATTGACTTGCGGGTTTTGAACCATCCCTGTGTCCCTGGTATAAATCCCACTTGATCATGGTGTATAATCTTTTTGATGTATTGCTGTAATCGGTTTGCCAAAATTTTGTTGAGGATTTTTGCATCTATGTTCATCAGTGATATCGGCCTGTAGTTCTCCTTCTTTGTGTTGTCCTTGTCAGGTTGGGGGATCAGAGTGATGTTGGCTTCATAGAATGTGTTAGGGAGTTCTCCATCTTTCTCAATTTTCCGGAACAGTTTGAGGAGAATAGGTACAAAGAACTCACACTGCTTAACAACAAAAAAACAAACAACCCGATCAAAAAATGGGCAGAGGACATGAACAGACATTTCTCAAAAGAAGATATGAATATGGCCAATAGACACATGAAAAGATGTTCATCATCGCTAATCATCAGGGAAATGCAAATCAAAACTACACTAAGATATCACCTTACCCCCGTTAGATTGGCAAAAACATCCAAAACCAAGAACGATGAATGTTGGAGAGGTTGTGGAGAAAGAGGAACCCTCATACACTGTTGGTGGGAATGCAAACTGGTACAGCCACTATGGAAAACAGTATGGAGATTTCTCAAAAAGTTAAAAATAGAAATACCCTATGACCCAGCCATCCCATTACTGGGTATCTATCCTAAGAACCTGATATCAGATATCTCAAGAGTCCGTTGCACCCCTATGTTCATCGCAGCATTATTTACCATAGCCAAGACGTGGAACCAGCCTACATGCCCAGAAACTGATGATTGGATAAAGAAGATGTGGTATATATACACAATGGAATACTACTCAGCCATAAAAAAAGACGACATTGGCCCCTTCACAACAATGTGGATGGACCTCGAGGGCATTATGTTAAGCGAAATAAGTCAGTCAGAGAAAGACGAACTCTATATGACTCCACTCATAGGTGGAATCTAGTATATTGAGAAGGAGATCTGATCGGTGGTTACCAGGGAAAAGGGGGGGTGGGGGGAGGGCACGGAGGGGGAAGTGGTGTTCCCACAACATGACTAACAAAAATGTACAACTGAAATTTCACAAGCTTGTAATCCATCATAACATTAATAAAAAAAAATATAAAAAGATGCTTTGGGGCCCATCTGCCCCTATGGAAAGAACGCAGCACTTTGTGCCTTGCAGCTCTAGGGCAATATAGCACACCCAGAGCAGAAGTTCTACTTCAGCCAGATCAGGCCCGCAAAGAAACTGCGTTTCACAGGCCTTTGTAAGAGATGTTCCCTGTAGGCTGTTAGAGCACTGTGCAGAGCGAGTTGTTTCTTAGCTTCCCAACGAGCTGGAAGCAAGATGCTTTAGGCCCCTTCTCACCCTTTGGAAAGAAGGCAGCACTTTGTGCCTTGCAGCTCTAGGGCAATGTAGCACACACAGAGCCGAAGTTCTAGTTCAGCTAGATCAGACCTGCAAAGAAACTTCGTTTCACAGGCCTTTGTAAGAGATGTTCCCGGTAGGCTGTAAGAGCACTGTGCAGAGCGACTAGTTTCTTACCTTCCCAGAGAGCCGGAAGCAAGATGCTTTGGGGCACAGCTGCCCCTATGGAAAGAACGCAGCACTTTGTGCCTTGCAGCTCTAGGGCAATGCAGCACACCCCGAGCAGAAGTTCTACTTCAGCTAGATCAGACCTGCAAAGCAACTGCGTTTCACAGGCCTTTGTGAGAGATGTTCCCTGTAGGCTGTTAGAGCATTGTGCAGAGCGAGTTGTTTCTTAGCTTCCCAAAGAGCTGGAAGCAAGATGCTTTGGGGCCCTTCTCACCCTTTGGAAAGAAGGCAGCACTTTGTGCCTTGCAGCTCTAGGGCAATGTAGCACACCCAGAGCAGTTGTTCTACTTCTGCCAGGTCAGGACTGCAAAGAAACTTCGTTTCACAGACCTTTGTAAGAGATGTTCCCTGTAGGCTGTTAGAGAACTGTGCAGAGCTAGTTGTTTCTTAGCTTCCCAAGGAGCTGGAAGCAAGATGCTTTGGGGCCCTTCTCACCCTTTGGAAAGAAGGCAGCACTTTGTGCCTTGCAGCTCTAGGGCAATGTAGCACACCCAGAGCAGAAGTTCTACTTCAGCTAGATCAGACCTGCAAAGAAACTTCGTTTCACAGGCCTTTGTAAGAGATGTTCCCGGTAGGCTGTTAGAGCACTGTGCAGAGCGAGTTGTTTCTTAGCTTCCCAGAGAGCTGGAAGCAAGATGCTTTGGGTCCGTTAATTTTATACCCTGCTACTTTGCTGTAGTTGTTGATTATTTCTAATAGTTTTTCTGTGGATTCTTTGGGGTTTTCTATGTATAAGATCATGTCGTCTGCAAACAACGCGAGTTTTACTTCTTCGTTACCTATTTGGATTCCTTTTATTTTTTTTTCCTGCCGAATTGCTCTGGCCAGCACGTCCAGTACTATGTTGAATAGGAGTGGTGAAAGTGGGCACCCTTGTCTTGTTCCTGTCCTCAGAGGGATGGCTTTCAGCTTTTGTCCATTGAGTATGCTGTTGGCTGTGGCTCTATCATATATGGCCTTTATTATGTTGAGGTACTTTCCTTCTATACCCATTTTACTGAGGGTTTTTATCATAAATGGGTGTTGGATCTTGTCGAATGCTTTCTCTGCGTCTATTGAGATGATCATGTGGTTTTTGGTTTTCATTTTGTTGATGTAGTGTATCACGTTGATTGACTTGCGGGTTTTGAACCATCCCTGTGTCCCTGGTATAAATCCCACTTGATCATGGTGTATAATCTTTTTGATGTATTGCTGTAATCGGTTTGCCAAAATTTGGTTGAGGATTTTTGCATCTATGTTCATCAGTGATATCGGCCTGTAGTTCTCCTTCTTTGTGTTGTCCTTGTCAGGTTGGGGGATCAGAGTGATGTTGGCTTCATAGAATGTGTTAGGGAGTTCTCCATCTTTCTCAATTTTCCGGAACAGTTTGAGGAGAATAGGTACAAATAACTCACACTGCTTAACAACAAAAAAACAAACAACCCGATCAAAAAATGGGCAGAGGACATGAACAGACATTTCTCAAAAGAAGATATGAATATGGCCAATAGACACATGAAAAGATGTTCATCATCGCTAATCATCAGGGAAATGCAAATCAAAACTACACTAAGATATCACCTTACCCCCGTTAGATTGGCAAAAACATCCAAAACCAAGAACGATGAATGTTGGAGAGGTTGTGGAGAAAGAGGAACCCTCATACACTGTTGGTGGGAATGCAAACTGGTACAGCCACTATGGAAAACAGTATGGAGATTTCTCAAAAAGTTAAAAATAGAAATACCCTATGACCCAGCCATCCCATTACTGGGTATCTATCCTAAGAACCTGATATCAGATATCTCAAGAGTCCGTTGCACCCCTATGTTCATCGCAGCATTATTTACCATAGCCAAGACGTGGAACCAGCCTACATGCCCAGAAACTGATGATTGGATAAAGAAGATGTGGTATATATACACAATGGAATACTACTCAGCCATAAAAAAAGACGACATTGGCCCCTTCACAACAATGTGGATGGACCTCGAGGGCATTATGTTAAGCGAAATAAGTCAGTCAGAGAAAGACGAACTCTATATGACTCCACTCATAGGTGGAATCTAGTATATTGAGAAGGAGATCTGATCGGTGGTTACCAGGGAAAAGGGGGGGTGGGGGGAGGGCACGGAGGGGGAAGTGGTGTTCCCACAACATGACTAACAAAAATGTACAACTGAAATTTCACAAGCTTGTAATCCATCATAACATTAATAAAAAAAATATAAAAAGATGCTTTGGGGCCCATCTGCCCCTATGGAAAGAACGCAGCACTTTGTGCCTTGCAGCTCTAGGGCAATATAGCACACCCAGAGCAGAAGTTCTACTTCAGCCAGATCAGGCCCGCAAAGAAACTGCGTTTCACAGGCCTTTGTAAGAGATGTTCCCTGTAGGCTGTTAGAGCACTGTGCAGAGCGAGTTGTTTCTTAGCTTCCAAACGAGCTGGAAGCAAGATGCTTTGGGCCCCTTCTCACCCTTTGGAAAGAAGGCAGCACTTTGTGCCTTGCAGCTCTAGGGCAATGTAGCACACCCAGAGCCGAAGTTCTAGTTCAGCTAGATCAGACCTGCAAAGAAACTTCGTTTCACAGGCCTTTGTAAGAGATGTTCCCGGTAGGCTGTAAGAGCACTGTGCAGAGCGACTAGTTTCTTACCTTCCCAGAGAGCCGGAAGCAAGATCCTTTGGGGCACAGCTGCCCCTATGGAAAGAACGCAGCACTTTGTGCCTTGCAGCTCTAGGGCAATGCAGCACACCCCGAGCAGAAGTTCTACTTCAGCCAGATCAGGCCTGCAAAGAAACTTCGTTTCACAGGCCTTTGTAAGAGATGTTCCTGGTAGGCTGTAAGAGCACTGTGCAGAGCGACTTGTTTCTTAGCTTCCGAGAGAGCTGGAAGCAAGATGCTTTGGGGGCCTTCTCACCCTTTGGAAAGAAGGCAGCACTTTGTGCCTTGCAGCTCTAGGGCAATGTAGCACACCCAGAGCAGAAGTTCTAATTCAGCTAGATCAGACCTGCACAGCAACTGCGTTTCACAGGCCTTTGTGAGAGATGTTCCCTGTAGGCTGTTAGAGCATTGTGCAGAGCGAGTTGTTTCTTAGCTTCCCAAAGAGCTGGAAGCAAGATGCTTTGGGGCCCTTCTCACCCTTTGGAAAGAAGGCAGCACTTTGTGCCTTGCAGCTCTAGGGCAATGTAGCACACCCAGAGCAGTTGTTCTACTTCTGCCAGGTCAGGACTGCAAAGAAACTTCGTTTCACAGACCTTTGTAAGAGATGTTCCCTGTAGGCTGTTAGAGAACTGTGCAGAGCTAGTTGATTCTTAGCTTCCCAAGGAGCTGGAAGCAAGATGCTTTGGGGCCCTTCTCACCCTTTGGAAAGAAGGCAGCACTTTGTGCCTTGCAGCTCTAGGGCAATGTAGCACACCCAGAGCAGAAGTTCTACTTCAGCTAGATCAGACCTGCAAAGAAACTTCGTTTCACAGGCCTTTGTAAGAGATGTTCCCGGTAGGCTGTTAGAGCACTGTGCAGAGCGAGTTGTTTCTTAGCTTCCCAGAGAGCTGGAAGCAAGATGCTTTGGGTCCGTTAATTTTATACCCTGCTACTTTGCTGTAGTTGTTGATTATTTCTAATAGTTTTTCTGTGGATTCTTTGGGGTTTTCTATGTATAAGATCATGTCGTCTGCAAACAACGCGAGTTTTACTTCTTCGTTACCTATTTGGATTCCTTTTATTTTTTTTTCCTGCCGAATTGCTCTGGCCAGCACGTCCAGTACTATGTTGAATAGGAGTGGTGAAAGTGGGCACCCTTGTCTTGTTCCTGTCCTCAGAGGGATGGCTTTCAGCTTTTGTCCATTGAGTATGCTGTTGGCTGTGGCTCTATCATATATGGCCTTTATTATGTTGAGGTACTTTCCTTCTATACCCATTTTACTGAGGGTTTTTATCATAAATGGGTGTTGGATCTTGTCGAATGCTTTCTCTGCGTCTATTGAGATGATCATGTGGTTTTTGTTTTTCATTTTGTTGATGTAGTGTATCACGTTGATTGACTTGCGGGTGTTGAACCATCCCTGTGTCCCTGGTATAAATCCCACTTGATCATGGTGTATAATCTTTTTGATGTATTGCTGTAATCGGTTTGCCAAAATTTTGTTGAGGATTTTTGCATCTATGTTCATCAGTGATATCGGCCTGTAGTTCTCCTTCTTTGTGTTGTCCTTGTCAGGTTGGGGGATCAGAGTGATGTTGGCTTCATAGAATGTGTTAGGGAGTTCTCCATCTTTCTCAATTTTCTGGAACAGTTTGAGGAGAATAGGTACAAAGAACTCACACTGCTTAACAACAAAAAAACAAACAACCCGATCAAAAAATGGGCAGAGGACATGAACAGACATTTCTCAAAAGAAGATATGAATATGGCCAATAGACACATGAAAAGATGTTCATCATCGCTAATCATCAGGGAAATGCAAATCAAAACTACACTAAGATATCACCTTACCCCCGTTAGATTGGCAAAAACATCCAAAACCAAGAACGACGAATGTTGGAGAGGTTGTGGAGAAAGAGGAACCCTCATACACTGTTGGTGGGAATGCAAACTGGTACAGCCACTATGGAAAACAGTATGGAGATTTCTCAAAAAGTTAAAAATAGAAATACCCTATGACCCAGCCATCCCATTACTGGGTATCTATCCTAAGAACCTGATATCAGATATCTCAAGAGTCCGTTGCACCCCTATGTTCATCGCAGCATTATTTACAATAGCCAAGACGTGGAACCAGCCTACATGCCCAGAAACTGATGATTGGATAAAGAAGATGTGGTATATATACACAATGGAATACTACTCAGCCATAAAAAAAGACGACATTGGCCCCTTCACAACAATGTGGATGGACCTCGAGGGCATTATGTTAAGCGAAATAAGTCAGTCAGAGAAAGACGAACTCTATATGACTCCACTCATAGGTGGAAATTAGTATATTGAGAAGGAGATCTGATCGGTGGTTACCAGGGAAAAGGGTGGGTGGGGGAAGGCACGGAGTGGGAAGTGGTGTTCCCACAACATGACTAACAAAAATGTACAACTGAAATTTCACAAGCTTGTAATCCATCATAACATTAATAAACAAAAAAAAAAAAAGATGCTTTGGGGCCCATCTGCCCCTATGGAAAGAACGCAGCACTTTGTGCCTTGCAGCTCTAGGGCAATGTAGCACACCCAGAGCAGAAGTTCTACTTCAGCCAGATCAGGCCCGCAAAGAAACTGCGTTTCACAGGCCTTTGTAAGAGATGTTCCCGGTACGCTGTTAGAGCACTGTGCAGAGCGAGTTGTTTCTTAGCTTCCCAAAGAGCTGGAAGCAAGATGCTTTGGGGCCCTTCTCACCCTTTGGCAAGAAGGCAGCACTTTGTGCCTTGCAGCTCTAAGGCAATGTAGCACACCCAGAGCAGAAGTTCTACTTCAGCCAGATCAGGCATGCAAAGAAACTGCGTTTCACAGGCCTTTGTAAGAGATGTTCCCGGTAGGCTGTTAGAGCACTGTGCAGTGCGAGTTGTTTCTCAGCTTCCAAAAGAGTTGGAAGCAAGATGCTTTGGGGCTCATCTGCCCCTTTGAAATGAAGGCAGCACTTTGTGCCTTGCAGCTCTAGGGCAATGTAGCACACCCAGAGCAGAAGTTGTACTTCAGCCAGATCAGGTCTGCAAAGAAACTGCGTTTCACAGGCCTTTGTAAGAGATGTTCCCGGTAGGCTGTTAGAGCACTGTGCAGAGCGAGTTGTTTCTTAGCTTCCCAACGAGCTGCAAGCAAGATGCTTTAGGGGCCATCTGCCCTTAAGGAAAGAAGGCAGCCCTTCTGCCTTGCAGCTCTAGGGCAATGTAGCACACCCAGAGCAGTTGTTCTACTTCTGCCAGGTCAGGCCTGCAAAGAAACTTCGTTTCACAGGCCTTTGTAAGAGATGTTCCCGGTAGGCTGTAAGAGCACTGTGCAGAGCGACTTGTTTCTTAGCTTCCGAGAGAGCTGGAAGCAAGATGCTTTGGGGGCCTTCTCACCCTTTGGAAAGAAGGCAGCACTTTGTGCCTTGCAGCTCTAGGGCAATGTAGCACACCCAGAGCAGAAGTTCTACTTCAGCTAGATCAGACCTGCAAAGCAACTGCGTTTCACAGGCCTTTGTAAGAGATGTTCCCTGTAGGCTGTTAGAGCACTGTGCAGAGCGAGTTGTTTCTTCGCTTCCCAAAGAGCTGGAAGCAAGATGCTTTAGGGCCCTTCTCACCCTTTGGAAAGAAGGCAGCACTTTGTGCCTTACAGCTCTATGGCAATGTAGCACACCCAGAGCAGATGTTCTACTTCTGCCAGATCAGGCCTGCAAAGAAACTGCGTTTCACAGGCCTTTGTAAGTGATGTTCCCGGTAGGCTGTTAGAGCACTGTGCAGATCGAGTTGTTTCTTAGCTTCCCAGAGAGCTGGAAGCAAGATGCTTTGGGGCCCGTTAATTTTATACCCTGCTACTTTGCTGTAGTTGTTGATTATTTCTAATAGTTTTTCTGTGGATTCTTTGGGGTTTTCTATGTATAAGATCATGTCGTCTGCAAACAACGCGAGTTTTACTTCTTCGTTACCTATTTGGATTCCTTTTATTTTTTTTTCCTGCCGAATTGCTCTGGCCAGCACCTCCAGTACTATGCTGAATAGGAGTGGTGAAAGTGGGCACCCTTGTCTTGTTCCTGTCCGCAGAGGGATGGCTTTCAGCTTTTGTCCATTGAGTATGATGTTGGCTGTGGGTCTATCATATATGGCCTTTATTATGTTGAGGTACTTTCCTTCTATACCCATTTTACTGAGGGTTTTTATCATAAATGGGTGTTGGATCTTGTCAAATGCTTTCTCTGCGTCTATTGAGATGATCATGTGGTTTTTGTTTTTCATTTTGTTGATGTAGTGTATCACGTTGATTGACTTGCGGGTGTTGAACCATCCCTGTGTCCCTGGTATAAATCCCACTTGATCATGGTGTATAATCTTTTTGATGTATTGCTGTAATCGGTTTGCCAAAATTTGGTTGAGGATTTTTGCATCTATGTTCATCAGTGATATCGGCCTGTAGTTCTCCTTCTTTGTGTTGTCCTTGTCAGGTTGGGGGATCAGAGTGATGTTGGCTTCATAGAATGTGTTAGGGAGTTCTCCATCTTTCTCAATTTTCTGGAACAGTTTGAGGAGAATAGGTACAAAGAACTCACACTGCTTAACAACAAAAAAACAAACAACCCGATCAAAAAATGGGCAGAGGACATGAACAGACATTTCTCAAAAGAAGATATGAATATGGCCAATAGACACATGAAAAGATGTTCATCATCGCTAATCATCAGGGAAATGCAAATCAAAACTACACTAAGATATCACCTTACCCCCGTTAGATTGGCAAAAACATCCAAAACCAAGAACGACAAATGTTGGAGAGGTTGTGGAGAAAGAGGAACCCTCATACACTGTTGGTGGGAATGCAAACTGGTACAGCCACTATGGAAAACAGTATGGAGATTTCTCAAAAAGTTAAAAATAGAAATACCCTATGACCCAGCCATCCCATTACTGGGTATCTATCCTAAGAACCTGATATCAGATATCTCAAGAGTCCGTTGCACCCCTATGTTCATCGTAGCATTATTTACCATAGCCAAGACGTGGAACCAGCCTACATGCCCAGAAACTGATGATTGGATAAAGAAGATGTGGTATATATACACAATGGAATACTACTCAGCCATAAAAAAAGACGACATTGGCCCCTTCACAACAATGTGGATGGACCTCGAGGGCATTATGTTAAGCGAAATAAGTCAGTCAGAGAAAGACGAACTCTATATGACTCCACTCATAGGTGGAATCTAGTATATTGAGAAGGAGATCTGATCGGTGGTTACCAGGGAAAAGGGGGGGTGGGGGGAGGGCACGGAGGGGGAAGTGGTGTTCCCACAACATGACTAACAAAAATGTACAACTGAAATTTCACAAGCTTGTAATCCATCATAACATTAATAAAAAAAAATATAAAAAGATGCTTTGGGGCCCATCTGCCCCTATGGAAAGAACGCAGCACTTTGTGCCTTGCAGCTCTAGGGCAATATAGCACACCCAGAGCAGAAGTTCTACTTCAGCCAGATCAGGCCCGCAAAGAAACTGCGTTTCACAGGCCTTTGTAAGAGATGTTCCCTGTAGGCTGTTAGAGCACTGTGCAGAGCGAGTTGTTTCTTAGCTTCCCAACGAGCTGGAAGCAAGATGCTTTGGGCCCCTTCTCACCCTTTGGAAAGAAGGCAGCACTTTGTGCCTTGCAGCTCTAGGGCAATGTAGCACACCCAGAGCCGAAGTTCTAGTTCAGCTAGATCAGACCTGCAAAGAAACTTCGTTTCACAGGCCTTTGTAAGAGATGTTCCCGGTAGGCTGTAAGAGCACTGTGCAGAGCGACTAGTTTCTTACCTTCCCAGAGAGCCGGAAGCAAGATGCTTTGGGGCACAGCTGCCCCTTTGGAAAGAACGCAGCACTTTGTGCCTTGCAGCTCTAGGGCAATGCAGCACACCCCGAGCAGAAGTTCTACTTTAGCCAGATCAGGCCTGCAAAGAAACTTCGTTTCACAGGCCTTTGTAAGAGATGTTCCCGGTAGGCTGTAAGAGCACTGTGCAGAGCGACTTGTTTCTTAGCTTCCCAGAGAGCTGGAAGCAAGATGCCTTGGGGGCCTTCTCACCCTTTGGAAAGAAGGCAGCACTTTGTGCCTTGCAGCTCTAGGGCAATGTAGCACACCCAGAGCAGAAGTTCTACTTCAGCTAGATCAGACCTGCAAAGCAACTGCGTTTCACAGGCCTTTGTGAGAGATGTTCCCTGTAGGCTGTTAGAGCATTGTGCAGAGCGACTTGTTTCTTAGCTTCCCAAAGAGCTGGAAGCAAGATGCTTTGGGGCCCTTCTCACCCTTTGGAAAGAAGGCAGCACTTTGTGCCTTGCAGCTCTAGGGCAATGTAGCACACCCAGAGCAGTTGTTCTACTTCTGCCAGGTCAGGACTGCAAAGAAACTTCGTTTCACAGACCTTTGTAAGAGATGTTCCCTGTAGGCTGTTAGAGAACTGTGCAGAGCTAGTTGATTCTTAGCTTCCCAAGGAGCTGGAAGCAAGATGCTTTGGGGCCCTTCTCACCCTTTGGAAAGAAGGCAGCACTTTGTGCCTTGCAGCTCTAGGGCAATGTAGCACACCCAGAGCAGAAGTTCTACTTCAGCTAGATCAGACCTGCAAAGAAACTTCGTTTCACAGGCCTTTGTAAGAGATGTTCCCGGTAGGCTGTTAGAGCACTGTGCAGAGCGAGTTGTTTCTTAGCTTCCCAGAGAGCTGGAAGCAAGATGCTTTGGGTCCGTTAATTTTATACCCTGCTACTTTGCTGTAGTTGTTGATTATTTCTAATAGTTTTTCTGTGGATTCTTTGGGGTTTTCTATGTATAAGATCATGTCGTCTGCAAACAACGCGAGTTTTACTTCTTCGTTACCTATTTGGATTCCTTTTATTTTTTTTTCCTGCCGAATTGCTCTGGCCAGCACGTCCAGTACTATGTTGAATAGGAGTGGTGAAAGTGGGCACCCTTGTCTTGTTCCTGTCCTCAGAGGGATGGCTTTCAGCTTTTGTCCATTGAGTATGCTGTTGGCTGTGGCTCTATCATATATGGCCTTTATTATGTTGAGGTACTTTCCTTCTATACCCATTTTACTGAGGGTTTTTATCATAAATGGGTGTTGGATCTTGTCGAATGCTTTCTCTGCGTCTATTGAGATGATCATGTGGTTTTTGTTTTTCATTTTGTTGATGTAGTGTATCACGTTGATTGACTTGCGGGTGTTGAACCATCCCTGTGTCCCTGGTATAAATCCCACTTGATCATGGTGTATAATCTTTTTGATGTATTGCTGTAATCGGTTTGCCAAAATTTTGTTGAGGATTTTTGCATCTATGTTCATCAGTGATATCGGCCTGTAGTTCTCCTTCTTTGTGTTGTCCTTGTCAGGTTGGGGGATCAGAGTGATGTTGGCTTCATAGAATGTGTTAGGGAGTTCTCCATCTTTCTCAATTTTCTGGAACAGTTTGAGGAGAATAGGTACAAAGAACTCACACTGCTTAACAACAAAAAAACAAACAACCCGATCAAAAAATGGGCAGAGGACATGAACAGACATTTCTCAAAAGAAGATATGAATATGGCCAATAGACACATGAAAAGATGTTCATCATCGCTAATCATCAGGGAAATGCAAATCAAAACTACACTAAGATATCACCTTACCCCCGTTAGATTGGCAAAAACATCCAAAACCAAGAACGACGAATGTTGGAGAGGTTGTGGAGAAAGAGGAACCCTCATACACTGTTGGTGGGAATGCAAACTGGTACAGCCACTATGGAAAACAGTATGGAGATTTCTCAAAAAGTTAAAAATAGAAATACCCTATGACCCAGCCATCCCATTACTGGGTATCTATCCTAAGAACCTGATATCAGATATCTCAAGAGTCCGTTGCACCCCTATGTTCATCGCAGCATTATTTACAATAGCCAAGACGTGGAACCAGCCTACATGCCCAGAAACTGATGATTGGATAAAGAAGATGTGGTATATATACACAATGGAATACTACTCAGCCATAAAAAAAGACGACATTGGCCCCTTCACAACAATGTGGATGGACCTCGAGGGCATTATGTTAAGCGAAATAAGTCAGTCAGAGAAAGACGAACTCTATATGACTCCACTCATAGGTGGAAATTAGTATATTGAGAAGGAGATCTGATCGGTGGTTACCAGGGAAAAGGGGGGGTGGGGGGAGGGCACGGAGTGGGAAGTGGTGTTCCCACAACATGACTAACAAAAATGTACAACTGAAATTTCACAAGCTTGTAATCCATCATAACATTAATAAACAAAAAAAAAAAAGATGCTTTGGGGCCCATCTGCCCCTATGGAAAGAACGCAGCACTTTGTGCCTTGCAGCTCTAGGGCAATGTAGCACACCCAGAGCAGAAGTTCTACTTCAGCCAGATCAGGCCCGCAAAGAAACTGCGTTTCACAGGCCTTTGTAAGAGATGTTCCCGGTACGCTGTTAGAGCACTGTGCAGAGCGAGTTGTTTCTTAGCTTCCCAAAGAGCTGGAAGCAAGATGCTTTGGGGCCCTTCTCACCCTTTGGCAAGAAGGCAGCACTTTGTGCCTTGCAGCTCTAAGGCAATGTAGCACACCCAGAGCAGAAGTTCTACTTCAGCCAGATCAGGCATGCAAAGAAACTGCGTTTCAGAGGCCTTTGTAAGAGATGTTCCCGGTAGGCTGTTAGAGCACTGTGCAGAGCGAGTTGTTTCTCAGCTTCCAAAAGAGTTGGAAGCAAGATGCTTTGGGGCTCATCTGCCCCTTTGAAATGAAGGCAGCACTTTGTGCCTTGCAGCTCTAGGGCAATGTAGCACACCCAGAGCAGAAGTTGTACTTCAGCCAGATCAGGTCTGCAAAGAAACTGCGTTTCACAGGCCTTTGTAAGAGATGTTCCCGGTAGGCTGTTAGAGCACTGTGCAGAGCGAGTTGTTTCTTAGCTTCCCAACGAGCTGCAAGCAAGATGCTTTAGGGGCCATCTGCCCTTAAGGAAAGAAGGCAGCCCTTCTGCCTTGCAGCTCTAGGGCAATGTAGCACACCCAGAGCAGTTGTTCTACTTCTGCCAGGTCAGGCCTGCAAAGAAACTTCGTTTCACAGGCCTTTGTAAGAGATGTTCCCGGTAGGCTGTAAGAGCACTGTGCAGAGCGACTTGTTTCTTAGCTTCCGAGAGAGCTGGAAGCAAGATGCTTTGGGGGCCTTCTCACCCTTTGGAAAGAAGGCAGCACTTTGTGCCTTGCAGCTCTAGGGCAATGTAGCACACCCAGAGCAGAAGTTCTACTTCAGCTAGATCAGACCTGCAAAGCAACTGCGTTTCACAGGCCTTTGTAAGAGATGTTCCCTGTAGGCTGTTAGAGCACTGTGCAGAGCGAGTTGTTTCTTCGCTTCCCAAAGAGCTGGAAGCAAGATGCTTTAGGGCCCTTCTCACCCTTTGGAAAGAAGGCAGCACTTTGTGCCTTACAGCTCTATGGCAATGTAGCACACCCAGAGCAGATGTTCTACTTCTGCCAGATCAGGCCTGCAAAGAAACTGCGTTTCACAGGCCTTTGTAAGAGATGTTCCCGGTAGGCTGTTAGAGCACTGTGCAGATCGAGTTGTTTCTTAGCTTCCCAGAGAGCTGGAAGCAAGATGCTTTGGGGCCCGTTAATTGTATCCCCTGCTACTTTGCTGTAGTTGTTGATTATTTCTAATAGTTTTTCTGTGGATTCTTTGGGGTTTTCTATGTATAAGATCATGTCGTCTGCAAACAACGCGAGTTTTACTTCTTCGTTACCTATTTGGATTCCTTTTATTTTTTTTTCCTGCCGAATTGCTCTGGCCAGCACCTCCAGTACTATGTTGAATAGGAGTGGTGAAAGTGGACACCCTTGTCTTGTTCCTGTCCTCAGAGGGATGGCTTTCAGCTTTTGTCCATTGAGTATGATGTTGGCTGTGGGTCTATCATATATGGCCTTTATTATGTTGAGGTACTTTCCTTCTATACCCATTTTACTGAGGGTTTTTATCATAAATGGGTGTTGGATCTTGTCGAATGCTTTCTCTGCGTCTATTGAGATGATCATGTGGTTTTTGTTTTTCATTTTGTTGATGTAGTGTATCACGTTGATTGACTTGCGGGTGTTGAACCATCCCTGTGTCCCTGGTATAAATCCCACTTGATCATGGTGTATAATCTTTTTGATGTATTGCTGTAATCGGTTTGCCAAAATTTTGTTGAGGATTTTTGCATCTATGTTCATCAGTGATATCGGCCTGTAGTTCTCCTTCTTTGTGTTGTCCTTGTCAGGTTGGGGGATCAGAGTGATGTTGGCTTCATAGAATGTGTTAGGGAGTTCTCCATCTTTCTCAATTTTCCGGAACAGTTTGAGGAGAATAGGTACAAATAACTCACACTGCTTAACAACAAAAAAACAAACAACCCGATCAAAAAATGGGCAGAGGACATGAACAGACATTTCTCAAAAGAAGATATGAATATGGCCAATAGACACATGAAAAGATGTTCATCATCGCTAATCATCAGGGAAATGCAAATCAAAACTACACTAAGATATCACCTTACCCCCGTTAGATTGGCAAAAACATCCAAAACCAAGAACGACGAATGTTGGAGAGGTTGTGGAGAAAGAGGAACCCTCATACACTGTTGGTGGGAATGCAAACTGGTACAGCCACTATGGAAAACAGTATGGAGATTTCTCAAAAAGTTAAAAATAGAAATACCCTATGACCCAGCCATCCCATTACTGGGTATCTATCCTAAGAACCTGATATCAGATATCTCAAGAGTCCGTTGCACCCCTATGTTCATCGCAGCATTATTTACAATAGCCAAGACGTGGAACCAGCCTACATGCCCAGAAACTGATGATTGGATAAAGAAGATGTGGTATATATACACAATGGAATACTACTCAGCCATAAAAAAAGACGACATTGGCCCCTTCACAACAATGTGGATGGACCTCGAGGGCATTATGTTAAGCGAAATAAGTCAGTCAGAGAAAGACGAACTCTATATGAATCCACTCATAGGTGGAAATTAGTATATTGAGAAGGAGATCTGATCAGTGGTTACCAGGGAAAAGGGGGGGTGGGGGGAGGGCACGGAGGGGGAAGTGTTGTTCCCACAACATGACTAACAAAAATGTACAACTGAAATTTCACAAGCTTGTAATCCATCATAACATTAATAAACAACAAAAAAAAAAAAAAAGATGCTTTGGGGCCCATCTACCCCTATTGAAAGAATGCAGCACTTTGTGCCTTGCAGCTCTAGCGCAATGTAGCACACCCAGAGCAGAAGTTCAACTTCAGCCAGATCAGGCCCGCAAAGAAACTGCGTTTCACAGGCCTTTGTAAGAGATGTTCCCGGTAGGCTGTAAGAGCACTGTGCAGAGCGACTAGTTTCTTAGCTTCCCAACGAGCTGCAAGCAAGATGCTTTAGGGGCCATCTGCCCTTAAGGAAAGAAGGCAGCCCTTCTGCCTTGCAGCTCTAGGGCAATGTAGCACACCCCGAGCAGTTGTTCTACTTCTGCCAGGTCAGGCCTGCAAAGAAACTTCGTTTCACAGGCCTTTGTAAGAGATGTTCCCTGTAGGCTGTAAGAGCACTGTGCAGAGCGACTTGTTTCTTAGCTTCCCATAGAGCTGGAAGCAAGATGCTTTGGGGGCCTTCTCACCCTTTGGAAAGAAGGCAGCACTTTGTGCCTTGCAGCTCTAGGGCAATGTAGCACACCCAGAGCAGAAGTTCTACTTCAGCTAGATCAGACCTGCAAAGCAACTGCGTTTCACAGGCCTTTGTAAGAGATGTTCCCTGTAGGCTGTTAGAGCACTGTGCAGAGCGAGTTGTTTCTTCGCTTCCCAAAGAGCTGGAAGCAAGATGCTTTGGGGCCCTTCTCACCCTTTGGAAAGAAGGCAGCACTTTGTGCCTTGCAGCTCTAGGGCAATGTAGCACACCCAGAGCCGAAGTTCTACTTCAGCTAGATCAGACCTGCAAAGAAACTTCGTTTCACAGGCCTTTGTAAGAGATGTTCCCGGTAGGCTGTAAGAGCACTGTGCAGAGCGACTAGTTTCTTACCTTCCCAGAGAGCCGGAAGCAAGATCCTTTGGGGCACAGCTGCCCCTATGGAAAGAACGCAGCACTTTGTGCCTTGCAGCTCTAGGGCAATGCAGCACACCCCGAGCAGAAGTTCTACTTCAGCCAGATCAGGCCTGCAAAGAAACTTCGTTTCACAGGCCTTTGTAAGAGATGTTCCCGGTAGGCTGTAAGAGCACTGTGCAGAGCGACTTGTTTCTTAGCTTCCCATAGAGCTGGAAGCAAGATGCTTTGGGGGCCTTCTCACCCTTTGGAAAGAAGGCAGCACTTTGTGCCTTGCAGCTCTAGGGCAATGTAGCACACCCAGAGCAGAAGTTCTACTTCAGCTAGATCAGACCTGCAAAGCAACTGCGTTTCACAGGCCTTTGTAAGAGATGTTCCCTGTAGGCTGTTAGAGCATTGTGCAGAGCGAGTTGTTTCTTAGCTTCCCAAAGAGCTGGAAGCAAGATGCTTTGGGGCCCTTCTCACCCTTTGGAAAGAAGGCAGCACTTTGTGCCTTGCAGCTCTAGGGCAATGTAGCACACCCAGAGCAGTTGTTCTACTACTGCCAGGTCAGGCCTGCAAAGAAACTTCGTTTCACAGACCTTTGTAAGAGATGTTCCCTGTAGGCTGTTAGAGAACTGTGCAGAGCTAGTTGTTTCTTAGCTTCCCAAGGAGCTGGAAGCAAGATGCTTTGGGGCCCTTCTCACCCTTTGGAAAGAAGGCAGCACTTTGTGCCTTGCAGCTCTAGGGCAATGTAGCACACCCAGAGCCGAAGTTCTACTTCAGCTAGATCAGACCTGCAAAGCAACTTCGTTTCACAGGCCTTTGTAAGAGATCTTCCCGGTAGGCTTTTAGAGCACTGTGCAGAGCTAGTTGTTTCTTAGCTTCCCAGAGAGCTGGAAGCAAGATGCTTTGGGTCCGTTAATTTTATACCCCGCTACTTTGCTGTAGTTGTTGATTATTTCTAATAGTTTTTCTGTGGATTCTTTGGGGTTTTCTATGTATAAGATCATGTCGTCTGCAAACAACGCGAGTTTTACTTCTTCGTTACCTATTTGGATTCCTTTTATTTTTTTTCCTGCCGAATTGCTCTGGCCAGCACCTCCAGTACTATGTTGAATAGGAGTGGTGAAAGTGGGCACCCTTGTCTTGTTCCTGTCCTCAGAGGGATGGCTTTCAGCTTTTGTCCATTGAGTATGATGTTGGCTGTGGGTCTATCATATATGGCCTTTATTATGTTGAGGTACTTTCCTTCTATACCCATTTTACTGAGGGTTTTTATCATAAATGGGTGTTGGATCTTGTCGAATGCTTTCTCTGCGTCTATTGAGATGATCATGTGGTTTTTGTTTTTCATTTTGTTGATGTAGTGTATCACGTTGATTGACTTGCGGGTGTTGAACCATCCCTGTGTCCCTGGTATAAATCCCACTTGATCATTGTGTATAATCTTTTTGATGTATTGCTGTAATCGGTTTGCCAAAATTTTGTTGAGGATTTTTGCATCTATGTTCATCAGTGATATCGGCCTGTAGTTCTCCTTCTTTGTGTTGTCCTTGTCAGGTTGGGGGATCAGAGTGATGTTGGCTTCATAGAATGTGTTAGGGAGTTCTCCATCTTTCTCAATTTTCTGGAACAGTTTGAGGAGAATAGGTACAAAGAACTCACACTGCTTAACAACAAAAAAACAAACAACCCGATCAAAAAATGGGCAGAGGACATGAACAGACATTTCTCAAAAGAAGATATGAATATGGCCAATAGACACATGAAAAGATGTTCATCATCGCTAATCATCAGGGAAATGCAAATCAAAACTACACTAAGATATCACCTTACCCCCGTTAGATTGGCAAAAACATCCAAAACCAAGAACGACGAATGTTGGAGAGGTTGTGGAGAAAGAGGAACCCTCATACACTGTTGGTGGGAATGCAAACTGGTACAGCCACTATGGAAAACAGTATGGAGACTTCTCAAAAAGTTAAAAATAGAAATACCCTATGACCCAGCCATCCCATTACTGGGTATCTATCCTAAGAACCTGATATCAGATATCTCAAGAGTCCGTTGCACCCCTATGTTCATCGCAGCATTATTTACAATAGCCAAGACGTGGAACCAGCCTACATGCCCAGAAACTGATGATTGGATAAAGAAGATGTGGTATATATACACAATGGAATACTACTCAGCCATAAAAAAAGACGACATTGGCCCCTTCACAACAATGTGGATGGACCTCGAGGGCATTATGTTAAGCGAAATAAGTCAGTCAGAGAAAGACGAACTCTATATGACTCCACTCATAGGTGGAAATTAGTATATTGAGAAGGAGATCTGATCGGTGGTTACCAGGGAAAAGGGGGGGTGGGGGGAGGGCACGGAGTGGGAAGTGGTGTTCCCACAACATGACTAACAAAAATGTACAACTGAAATTTCACAAGCTTGTAATCCATCATAACATTAATAAACAAAAAAAAAAAAGATGCTTTGGGGCCCATCTGCCCCTATGGAAAGAACGCAGCACTTTGTGCCTTGCAGCTCTAGGGCAATGTAGCACACCCAGAGCAGAAGTTCTACTTCAGCCAGATCAGGCCTGCAAAGAAACTGCGTTTCACAGGCCTTTGTAAGAGATGTTCCCGGTAGGCTGTTAGAGCACTGTGCAGAGCGAGTTGTTTCTTAGCTTCCCAAAGAGCTGGAAGCAAGATGCTTTGGGGCCCTTCTCACCCTTTGGAAAGAAGGCAGCACTTTGTGCCTTGCAGCTCTAGGGCAATGTAGCACACCCAGAGCCGAAGTTCTACTTCAGCTAGATCAGACCTGCAAAGAAACTTCGTTTCACAGGCCTTTGTAAGAGATGTTCCCGGTAGGCTGTAAGAGCACTGTGCAGAGCGACTAGTTTCTTACCTTCCCAGAGAGACGGAAGCAAGATGCTTTGGGGCACAGCTGCCCCTATGGAAAGAACGCAGCACTTTGTGCCTTGCAGCTCTAGGGCAATGCAGCACACCCCGAGCAGAAGTTCTACTTCAGCCAGATCAGGCCTGCAAAGAAACTTCGTTTCACAGGCCTTTGTAAGAGATGTTCCCGGTAGGCTGTAAGAGCACTGTGCAGAGCGACTTGTTTCTTAGCTTCCCATAGAGCTGGAAGCAAGATGCTTTGGGGGCCTTCTCACCCTTTGGAAAGAAGGCAGCACTTTGTGCCTTGCAGCTCTAGGGCAATGTAGCACACCCAGAGCAGAAGTTCTACTTCAGCTAGATCAGACCTGCAAAGCAACTGCGTTTCACAGGCCTTTGTAAGAGATGTTCCCTGTAGGCTGTTAGAGCATTGTGCAGAGCGAGTTGTTTCTTAGCTTCCCAAAGAGCTGGAAGCAAGATGCTTTGGGGCCCTTCTCACCCTTTGGAAAGAAGGCAGCACTTTGTGCCTTGCAGCACTAGGGCAATGTAGCACACCCAGAGCAGTTGTTCTACTTCTGCCAGGTCAGGCCTGCAAAGAAACTTCGTTTCACAGACCTTTGTAAGAGATGTTCCCTGTAGGCTGTTAGAGAACTGTGCAGAGCTAGTTGTTTCTTAGCTTCCCAAGGAGCTGGAAGCAAGATGCTTTGGGGCCCTTCTCACCCTTTGGAAAGAAGGCAGCACTTTGTGCCTTGCAGCTCTAGGGCAATGTAGCACACCCAGAGCCGAAGTTCTACTTCAGCTAGATCAGACCTGCAAAGCAACTACGTTTCACAGGCCTTTTTAAGAGATCTTCCCGGTAGGCTTTTAGAGCACTGTGCAGAGCGAGTTGTTTCTTAGCTTCCCAGAGAGCTGGAAGCAAGATGCTTTGGGTCCGTTAATTTTATACCCCGCTACTTTGCTGTAGTTGTTGATTATTTCTAATAGTTTTTCTTGGATTCTTTGGGGTTTTCTATGTATAAGATCATGTCGTCTGCAAACAACGCGAGTTTTACTTCTTCGTTACCTATTTGGATTCCTTTTATTTTTTTTTCCTGCCGAATTGCTCTGGCCAGCACCTCCAGTACTATGTTGAATAGGAGTGGTGAAAGTGGACACCCTTGTCTTGTTCCTGTCCTCAGAGGGATGGCTTTCAGCTTTTGTCCATTGAGTATGATGTTGGCTGTGGGTCTATCATATATGGCCTTTATTATGTTGAGGTACTTTCCTTCTATACCCATTTTACTGAGGGTTTTTATCATAAATGGGTGTTGGATCTTGTCGAATGCTTTCTCTGCGTCTATTGAGATGATCATGTGGTTTTTGTTTTTCATTTTGTTGATGTAGTGTATCACGTTGATTGACTTGCGGGTGTTGAACCATCCCTGTGTCCCTGGTATAAATCCCACTTGATCATGGTGTATAATCTTTTTGATGTATTGCTGTAATCGGTTTGCCAAAATTTTGTTGAGGATTTTTGCATCTATGTTCATCAGTGATATCGGCCTGTAGTTCTCCTTCTTTGTGTTGTCCTTGTCAGGTTGGGGGATCAGAGTGATGTTGGCTTCATAGAATGTGTTAGGGAGTTCTCCATCTTTCTCAATTTTCTGGAACAGTTTGAGGAGAATAGGTACAAAGAACTCACACTGCTTAACAACAAAAAAACAAACAACCCGATCAAAAAATGGGCAGAGGACATGAACAGACATTTCTCAAAAGAAGATATGAATTTGGCCAATAGACACATGAAAAGATGTTCATCATCGCTAATCATCAGGGAAATGCAAATCAAAACTACACTAAGATATCACCTTACCCCCGTTAGATTGGCAAAAACATCCAAAACCAAGAACGACGAATGTTGGAGAGGTTGTGGAGAAAGAGGAACCCTCATACACTGTTGGTGGGAATGCAAACTGGTACAGCCACTATGGAAAACAGTATGGAGATTTCTCAAAAAGTTAAAAATAGAAATACCCTATGACCCAGCCATCCCATTACTGGGTATCTATCCTAAGAACCTGATATCAGATATCTCAAGAGTCCGTTGCACCCCTATGTTCATCGCAGCATTATTTACAATAGCCAAGACGTGGAACCAGCCTACATGCCCAGAAACTGATGATTGGATAAAGAAGATGTGGTATATATACACAATGGAATACTACTCAGCCATAAAAAAAGACGACATTGGCCCCTTCACAACAATGTGGATGGACCTCGAGGGCATTATGTTAAGCGAAATAAGTCAGTCAGAGAAAGACAGACTCTATATGACTCCACTCATAGGTGGAAATTAGTATATTGAGAAGGAGATCTGATCGGTGGTTACCAGGGAAAAGGGGGGGTGGGGGGAGGGCACGGAGTGGGAAGTGGTGTTCCCACAACATGACTAACAAAAATGTACAACTGAAATTTCACAAGCTTGTAATCCATCATAACATTAATAAACAAAAAAAAAAAAGATGCTTTGGGGCCCATCTGCCCCTATGGAAAGAACGCAGCACTTTGTGCCTTGCAGCTCTAGGGCAATGTAGCACACCCATAGCAGAAGTTCTACTTCAGCCAGATCAGGCCTGCAAAGAAACTGCGTTTCACAGGCCTTTGTAAGAGATGTTCCCGGTAGGCTGTTAGAGCACTGTGCAGAGCGAGTTGTTTCTTAGCTTCCCAAAGAGCTGGAAGCAAGATGCTTTGGGGCCCTTCTCACCCTTTGGAAAGAAGGCAGCACTTTGTGCCTTGCAGCTCTAGGGCAATGTAGCACACCCAGAGCCGAAGTTCTACTTCAGCTAGATCAGACCTGCAAAGAAACTTCGTTTCACAGGCCTTTGTAAGAGATGTTCCCGGTAGGCTGTAAGAGCACTGTGCAGAGCGACTAGTTTCTTACCTTCCCAGAGAGACGGAAGCAAGATGCTTTGGGGCACAGCTGCCCCTATGGAAAGAACGCAGCACTTTGTGCCTTGCAGCTCTAGGGCAATGCAGCACACCCCGAGCAGAAGTTCTACTTCAGCCAGATCAGGCCTGCAAAGAAACTTCGTTTCACAGGCCTTTGTAAGAGATGTTCCCGGTAGGCTGTAAGAGCACTGTGCAGAGCGACTTGTTTCTTAGCTTCCCATAGAGCTGGAAGCAAGATGCTTTGGGGGCCTTCTCACCCTTTGGAAAGAAGGCAGCACTTTGTGCCTTGCAGCTCTAGGGCAATGTAGCACACCCAGAGCAGAAGTTCTACTTCAGCTAGATCAGACCTGAAAAGCAACTGCGTTTCACAGGCCTTTGTAAGAGATGTTCCCTGTAGGCTGTTAGAGCATTGTGCAGAGCGAGTTGTTTCTTAGCTTCCCAAAGAGCTGGAAGCAAGATGCTTTGGGGCCCTTCTCACCCTTTGGAAAGAAGGCAGCACTTTGTGCCTTGCAGCACTAGGGCAATGTAGCACACCCAGAGCAGTTGTTCTACTTCTGCCAGGTCAGGCCTGCAAAGAAACTTCGTTTCACAGACCTTTGTAAGAGATGTTCCCTGTAGGCTGTTAGAGAACTGTGCAGAGCTAGTTGTTTCTTAGCTTCCCAAGGAGCTGGAAGCAAGATGCTTTGGGGCCCTTCTCACCCTTTGGAAAGAAGGCAGCACTTTGTGCCTTGCAGCTCTAGGGCAATGTAGCACACCCAGAGCCGAAGTTCTACTTCAGCTAGATCAGACCTGCAAAGCAACTACGTTTCACAGGCCTTTGTAAGAGATCTTCCCGGTAGGCTTTTAGAGCACTGTGCAGAGCGAGTTGTTTCTTAGCTTCCCAGAGAGCTGGAAGCAAGATGCTTTGGGTCCGTTAATTTTATACCCCGCTACTTTGCTGTAGTTGTTGATTATTTCTAATAGTTTTTCTTGGATTCTTTGGGGTTTTCTATGTATAAGATCATGTCGTCTGCAAACAACGCGAGTTTTACTTCTTCGTTACCTATTTGGATTCCTTTTATTTTTTTTTCCTGCCGAATTGCTCTGGCCAGCACCTCCAGTACTATGTTGAATAGGAGTGGTGAAAGTGGACACCCTTGTCTTGTTCCTGTCCTCAGAGGGATGGCTTTCAGCTTTTGTCCATTGAGTATGATGTTGGCTGTGGGTCTATCATATATGGCCTTTATTATGTTGAGGTACTTTCCTTCTATACCCATTTTACTGAGGGTTTTTATCATAAATGGGTGTTGGATCTTGTCGAATGCTTTCTCTGCGTCTATTGAGATGATCATGTGGTTTTTGTTTTTCATTTTGTTGATGTAGTGTATCACGTTGATTGACTTGCGGGTGTTGAACCATCCCTGTGTCCCTGGTATAAATCCCACTTGATCATGGTGTATAATCTTTTTGATGTATTGCTGTAATCGGTTTGCCAAAATTTTGTTGAGGATTTTTGCATCTATGTTCATCAGTGATATCGGCCTGTAGTTCTCCTTCTTTGTGTTGTCCTTGTCAGGTTGGGGGATCAGAGTGATGTTGGCTTCATAGAATGTGTTAGGGAGTTCTCCATCTTTCTCAATTTTCTGGAACAGTTTGAGGAGAATAGGTACAAAGAACTCACACTGCTTAACAACAAAAAAACA
Organism: Equus asinus; assembly: GCF_041296235.1. Lineage (NCBI taxonomy): Eukaryota > Metazoa > Chordata > Mammalia > Perissodactyla > Equidae > Equus > Equus asinus. Next base: position 71,429,948 of record NC_091790.1, on the reverse strand, counting down.
AACAACCCGATCAAAAAATGGGCAGAGGACATGAACAGACTTTTCTCCAGGGAAGATATGAATATGGCCAATAGACACATGAAAAAATGTTCATCATCGCTAATCATCAGGGAAATGCAAATCAAAACTACCCTAAGATATCACCTTACCCCCGTTAGATTGGCAAAAACATCCAAAACCAAGAACGACGAATGTTGGAGAGGTTGTGGAGAAAGAGGAACCCTCATACACTGTTGGTGGGAATGCAAACTGGTACAGCCACTATGGAAAACAGTATGGAGACTTCTCAAAAAGTTAAAAATAGAAATACCCTATGACCCAGCCATCCCATTACTGGGTATCTATCCTAAGAACCTGATATCAGATATCTCAAGAGTCCGTTGCACCCCTATGTTCATCGCAGCATTATTTACAATAGCCAAGACGTGGAACCAGCCTACATGCCCAGAAACTGATGATTGGATAAAGAAGATGTGGTATATATACACAATGGAATACTACTCAGCCATAAAAAAAGACGACATTGGCCCCTTCACAACAATGTGGATGGACCTCGAGGGCATTATGTTAAGCGAAATAAGTCAGTCAGAGAAAGACGAACTCTATATGACTCCACTCATAGGTGGAAATTAGTATATTGAGAAGGAGATCTGATCGGTGGTTACCAGGGAAAAGGGGGGGTGGGGGGAGGGCACGGAGTGGGAAGTGGTGTTCCCACAACATGACTAACAAAAATGTACAACTGAAATTTCACAAGCTTGTAATCCATCATAACATTAATAAACAAAAAAAAAAAAAGATGCTTTGGGGCCCATCTGCCCCTATGGAAAGAACGCAGCACTTTGTGCCTTGCAGCTCTAGGGCAATGTAGCACACCCAGAGCAGAAGTTCTACTTCAGCCAGATCAGGCCCGCAAAGAAACTGCGTTTCACAGGCCTTTGTAAGAGATGTTCTCGGTAGGCTGTTAGAGCACTGTGCAGAGCGAGTTGTTTCTTAGCTTCCCAAAGAGCTGGAAGCAAGATGCTTTGGGGCCCTTCTCACCCTTTGGCAAGAAGGCAGCACTTTGTGCCTTGTAGCTCTAAGGCAATGTAGCACATCCAGAGCAGAAGTTCTACTTCAGCCAGATCAGGCATGCAAAGAAACTGCGTTTCACAGGCCTTTGTAAGAGATGTTCCCGGTAGGCTGTTAGAGCACTGTGCAGAGCGAGTTGTTTCTCAGCTTCCAAAAGAGTTGGAAGCAAGATGCTTTGGGGCTCATCTGCCCCTTTGAAATGAAGGCAGCACTTTGTGCCTTGCAGCACTAGGGCAATGTAGCACACCCAGAGCAGAAGTTGTACTTCAGCCAGATCAGGCCTGCAAAGAAACTGCATTTCACAGGCCTTTGTAAGAGATGTTCCCGGTAGGCTGTTAGAGCACTGTGCAGAGCGAGTTGTTTCTTAGCTTCCCAGAGAGCTGGAAGCAAGATGCTTTGGGGCCCGTTAATTGTATCCCCTGCTACTTTGCTGTAGTTGTTGATTATTTCTAATAGTTTTTCTGTGGATTCTTTGGGGTTTTCTATGTATAAGATCATGTCGTCTGCAAACAACGCGAGTTTTTCTTCTTCGTTAACTATTTGGATTCCTTTTATTTTTTTTTCCTGCCGAATTGCTCTGGCCAGCACTTCCAGTACTATGTTGAATAGGAGTGGTGAAAGTGGACACCCTTGTCTTGTTCCTGTCCTCAGAGGGATGGCTTTCAGCTTTTGTCCATTGAGTATGATGTTGGCTGTGGGTCTATCATATATGGCCTTTATTATGTTGAGGTACTTTCCTTCTATACCCATTTTACTGAGGGTTTTTATCATAAATGGGTGTTGGATCTTGTCGAATGCTTTCTCTGCGTCTATTGAGATGATCATGTGGTTTTTGTTTTTCATTTTGTTGATGTAGTGTATCACGTTGATTGACTTGCGGGTGTTGAACCATCCCTGTGTCCCTGGTATAAATCCCACTTGATCATGGTGTATAATCTTTTTGATGTATTGCTGTAATCGGTTTGCCAAAATTTTGTTGAGGATTTTTGCATCTATGTTCATCAGTGATATCGGCCTGTAGTTCTCCTTCTTTGTGTTGTCCTTGTCAGGTTGGGGGATCAGAGTGATGTTGGCTTCATAGAATGTGTTAGGGAGTTCTCCATCTTTCTCAATTTTCTGGAACAGTTTGAGGAGAATAGGTACAAAGAACTCACACTGCTTAACAACAAAAAAACAAACAACCCGATCCAAAAATGGGCAGAGGAGATGAACAGACATTTCTCAAAAGAAGATATGAATATGGCCAATAGACACATGAAAAGATGTTCATCATCGCTAATCATCAGGGAAATGCAAATCAAAACTACACTAAGATATCACCTTACCCCCGTTAGATTGGCAAAATCATCCAAAACCAAGAACGACGAATGTTGGAGAGGTTGTGGAGAAAGAGGAACCCTCATACACTGTTGGTGGGAATGCAAACTGGTACAGCCACTATGGAAAACAGTATGGAGATTTCTCAAAAAGTTAAAAATAGAAATACCCTATGACCCAGCCATCCCATTACTGGGTATCTATCCTAAGAACCTGATATCAGATATCTCAAGAGTCCGTTGCACCCCTATGTTCATCGCAGCATTATTTACAATAGCCAAGACGTGCAACCAGCCTACATGCCCAGAAACTGATGATTGGATAAAGAAGATGTGGTATATATACACAATGGAATACTACTCAGCCATAAAAAAAGACGACTTTGGCCCCTTCACAACAATGTGGATGGACCTCGAGGGCATTATGTTAAGCGAAATAAGTCAGTCAGAGAAAGACGAACTCTATATGACTCCACTCATAGGTGGAAATTAGTATATTGAGAAGGAGATCTGATCGGTGGTTACCAGGGAAAAGGGGGGGTGGGGGGAGGGCACGGAGTGGGAAGTGGTGTTCCCACAACATGACTAACAAAAATGTACAACTGAAATTTCACAAGCTTGTAATCCATCATAACATTAATAAACAAAAAAAAAAAAAGATGCTTTGGGGCCCATCTGCCCCTATGGAAAGAACGCAGCACTTTGTGCCTTGCAGCTGTAGGGCAATGTAGCACACCCAGAGCAGAAGTTCTACTTCAGCCAGATCAGGCCTGCAAAGAAACTGCGTTTCACAGGCCTTTGTAAGAGATGTTCCCGGTAGGCTGTAAGAGCACTGTGCAGAGCGACTTGTTTCTTAGCTTCCCATAGAGCTGGAAGCAAGATGCTTTGGGGGCCTTCTCACCCTTTGGAAAGAAGGCAGCACTTTGTGCCTTGCAGCTCTAGGGCAATGTAGCACACCCAGAGCAGAAGTTCTACTTCAGCTAGATCAGACCTGAAAAGCAACTGCGTTTCACAGGCCTTTGTAAGAGATGTTCCCTGTAGGCTGTTAGAGCATTGTGCAGAGCGAGTTGTTTCTTAGCTTCCCAAAGAGCTGGAAGCAAGATGCTTTGGGGCCCTTCTCACCCTTTGGAAAGAAGGCAGCACTTTGTGCCTTGCAGCACTAGGGCAATGTAGCACACCCAGAGCAGTTGTTCTACTTCTGCCAGGTCAGGCCTGCAAAGAAACTTCGTTTCACAGACCTTTGTAAGAGATGTTCCCTGTAGGCTGTTAGAGAACTGTGCAGAGCTAGTTGTTTCTTAGCTTCCCAAGGAGCTGGAAGCAAGATGCTTTGGGGCCCTTCTCACCCTTTGGAAAGAAGGCAGCACTTTGTGCCTTGCAGCTCTAGGGCAATGTAGCACACCCAGAGCCGAAGTTCTACTTCAGCTAGATCAGACCTGCAAAGCAACTACGTTTCACAGGCCTTTGTAAGAGATCTTCCCGGTAGGCTTTTAGAGCACTGTGCAGAGCGAGTTGTTTCTTAGCTTCCCAGAGAGCTGGAAGCAAGATGCTTTGGGTCCGTTAATTTTATACCCCGCTACTTTGCTGTAGTTGTTGATTATTTCTAATAGTTTTTCTTGGATTCTTTGGGGTTTTCTATGTATAAGATCATGTCGTCTGCAAACAACGCGAGTTTTACTTCTTCGTTACCTATTTGGATTCCTTTTATTTTTTTTTCCTGCCGAATTGCTCTGGCCAGCACCTCCAGTACTATGTTGAATAGGAGTGGTGAAAGTGGACACCCTTGTCTTGTTCCTGTCCTCAGAGGGATGGCTTTCAGCTTTTGTCCATTGAGTATGATGTTGGCTGTGGGTCTATCATATATGGCCTTTATTATGTTGAGGTACTTTCCTTCTATACCCATTTTACTGAGGGTTTTTATCATAAATGGGTGTTGGATCTTGTCGAATGCTTTCTCTGCGTCTATTGAGATGATCATGTGGTTTTTGTTTTTCATTTTGTTGATGTAGTGTATCACGTTGATTGACTTGCGGGTGTTGAACCATCCCTGTGTCCCTGGTATAAATCCCACTTGATCATGGTGTATAATCTTTTTGATGTATTGCTGTAATCGGTTTGCCAAAATTTTGTTGAGGATTTTTGCATCTATGTTCATCAGTGATATCGGCCTGTAGTTCTCCTTCTTTGTGTTGTCCTTGTCAGGTTGGGGGATCAGAGTGATGTTGGCTTCATAGAATGTGTTAGGGAGTTCTCCATCTTTCTCAATTTTCTGGAACAGTTTGAGGAGAATAGGTACAAAGAACTCACACTGCTTAACAACAAAAAAACAAACAACCCGATCAAAAAATGGGCAGAGGACATGAACAGACTTTTCTCCAGGGAAGATATGAATATGGCCAATAGACACATGAAAAAATGTTCATCATCGCTAATCATCAGGGAAATGCAAATCAAAACTACCCTAAGATATCACCTTACCCCCGTTAGATTGGCAAAAACATCCAAAACCAAGAACGACGAATGTTGGAGAGGTTGTGGAGAAAGAGGAACCCTCATACACTGTTGGTGGGAATGCAAACTGGTACAGCCACTATGGAAAACAGTATGGAGACTTCTCAAAAAGTTAAAAATAGAAATACCCTATGACCCAGCCATCCCATTACTGGGTATCTATCCTAAGAACCTGATATCAGATATCTCAAGAGTCCGTTGCACCCCTATGTTCATCGCAGCATTATTTACAATAGCCAAGACGTGGAACCAGCCTACATGCCCAGAAACTGATGATTGGATAAAGAAGATGTGGTATATATACACAATGGAATACTACTCAGCCATAAAAAAAGACGACATTGGCCCCTTCACAACAATGTGGATGGACCTCGAGGGCATTATGTTAAGCGAAATAAGTCAGTCAGAGAAAGACGAACTCTATATGACTCCACTCATAGGTGGAAATTAGTATATTGAGAAGGAGATCTGATCGGTGGTTACCAGGGAAAAGGGGGGGTGGGGGGAGGGCACGGAGTGGGAAGTGGTGTTCCCACAACATGACTAACAAAAATGTACAACTGAAATTTCACAAGCTTGTAATCCATCATAACATTAATAAACAAAAAAAAAAAAAGATGCTTTGGGGCCCATCTGCCCCTATGGAAAGAACGCAGCACTTTGTGCCTTGCAGCTCTAGGGCAATGTAGCACACCCAGAGCAGAAGTTCTACTTCAGCCAGATCAGGCCCGCAAAGAAACTGCGTTTCACAGGCCTTTGTAAGAGATGTTCTCGGTAGGCTGTTAGAGCACTGTGCAGAGCGAGTTGTTTCTTAGCTTCCCAAAGAGCTGGAAGCAAGATGCTTTGGGGCCCTTCTCACCCTTTGGCAAGAAGGCAGCACTTTGTGCCTTGTAGCTCTAAGGCAATGTAGCACATCCAGAGCAGAAGTTCTACTTCAGCCAGATCAGGCATGCAAAGAAACTGCGTTTCACAGGCCTTTGTAAGAGATGTTCCCGGTAGGCTGTTAGAGCACTGTGCAGAGCGAGTTGTTTCTCAGCTTCCAAAAGAGTTGGAAGCAAGATGCTTTGGGCCCCTTCTCACCCTTTGGAAAGAAGGCAGCACTTTGTGCCTTGCAGCTCTAGGGCAATGTAGCACACCCAGAGCCGAAGTTCTAGTTCAGCTAGATCAGACCTGCAAAGAAACTTCGTTTCACAGGCCTTTGTAAGAGATGTTCCCGGTAGGCTGTAAGAGCACTGTGCAGAGCGACTAGTTTCTTACCTTCCCAGAGAGCCGGAGGCAAGATGCTTTGGGGCACAGCTGCCCCTATGGAAAGAACGCAGCACTTTGTGCCTTGCAGCTCTAGGGCAATGCAGCACACCCCGAGCAGAAGTTCTACTTCAGCCAGATCAGGCCTGCAAAGAAACTGCGTTTCACAGGCCTTTGTAAGAGATGTTCCCGGTAGGCTGTTAGAGCACTGTGCAGAGCGAGTTGTTTCTTAGATTCCCAAAGAGCCGGAAGCAAGATGCTTTGGGGCCCTTCTCACCCTTTGGAAAGAAGGCAGCACTTTGTGCCTTGCAGCTCTAGGGCAATGTAGCACACCCAAAGCAGAAGTTCTACTTCTGCCACATCAGACCTGCAAAGAAACTGCGTTTCACAGGCCTTTGTAAGAGATGTTCCCTGTAGGCTGTTAGAGAACTGTGCAGAGCGAGTTGTTTCTTAGCTTCCCAAGGAGCTGGAAGCAAGATGTTTTAGGGGCCATCTGCCCTTAAGGAAAGAAGGCAGCACTTTGTGCCTTGCAGCTCTAGGGCAATGTAGCACACCCAGAGCAGTTGTTCTACTTCTGCCAGGTCAGGCCTGCAAAGAAACTTCGTTTCACAGGCCTTTGTAAGAGATGTTCCCGGTAGGCTGTTAGAGCACTATGCAGAGCGACTTGTTTCTTAGCTTCCCAAAGAGCTGGATGCAAGATGCTTTGGGGCCCTTCTCACCCTTTGGAAAGAAGGCAGCACTTTGTGCCTTGCAGCTCTAGGGCAATGTAGCACATCCAGAGCCGAAGTTCTACTTCAGCTAGATCAGACCTGCAAAGAAACTTCGTTTCACAGGACTTTGTAAGAGATGTTCCCGCTGGGCTGTAAGAGCACTGTGCAGAGCGACTAGTTTCATAGCTTCCCAGAGAGCTGGAAGCAAGATGCTTTGGGGCCCATCTGCCCCTATGGAAAGAACGCAGCACTTTGTGCCTTGCAGCTCTAGGGCAATGCAGCACACCCCGAGCAGAAGTTCTACTTCAGCCAGATCAGGCCTGCAAAGAAACTGCGTTTCACAGGCCTTTGTAAGAGATGTTCCCGGTAGGCTGTTAGAGCACTGTGCAGAGCGAGTTGTTTCTTAGCTTCCCAGAGAGCTGGAAGCAAGATGCTTTGGGGCCCGTTAATTTTATACCCTGCTACTTTGCTGTAGTTGTTGGTTATTTCTAATAGTTTTTCTGTGGATTCTTTGGGGTTTTCTATGTATAAGATCATGTCGTCTGCAAACAACGCGAGTTTTACTTCTTCGTTACCTATTTGGATTCCTTTTATTTTTTTTTCCTGCCGAATTGCTCTGGCCAGCACCTCCAGTACTATGTTGAATAGGAGTGGTGAAAGTGGGCACCCTTGTCTTGTTCCTGTCCTCAGAGGGATGGCTTTCAGCTTTTGTCCATTGAGTATGATGTTGGCTGTGGGTCTATCATATATGGCCTTTATTATGTTGAGGTACTTTCCTTCTATACCCATTTTACTGAGGGTTTTTATCATAAATGGGTGTTGGATCTTGTCGAATGCTTTCTCTGCGTCTATTGAGATGATCATGTGGTTTTTGTTTTTCATTTTGTTGATGTAGTGTATCACGTTGATTGACTTGCGGGTGTTGAACCATCCCTGTGTCCCTGGTATAAATCCCACTTGATCATGGTGTATAATCTTTTTGATGTATTGCTGTAATCGGTTTGCCAAAATTTTGTTGAGGATTTTTGCATCTATGTTCATCAGTGATATCGTCCTGTAGTTCTCCTTCTTTGTGTTGTCCTTGTCAGGTTTGGGGATCAGAGTGATGTTGGCTTCATAGAATGTGTTAGGGAGTTCTCCATCTTTCTCAATTTTCTGGAACAGTTTGAGGAGAATAGGTACAAAGAACTCACACTGCTTAACAACAAAAAAACAAACAACCCGATCAAAAAATGGGCAGAGGACATGAACAGACATTTCTCCAAAGAAGATATGAATATGGCCAATAGACACATGAAAAGATGTTCATCATCGCTAATCATCAGGGAAATGCAAATCAAAACTACACTAAGATATCACCTTACCCCCGTTAGATTGGCAAAAACATCCAAAACCAAGAACGACAAATGTTGGAGAGGTTGTGGAGAAAGAGGAACCCTCATACACTGTTGGTGGGAATGCAAACTGGTACAGCCACTATGGAAAACAGTATGGAGATTTCTCAAAAAGTTAAAAATAGAAATACCCTATGACCCAGCCATCCCATTACTGGGTATCTATCCTAAGAACCTGATATCAGATATCTCAAGAGTCCGTTGCACCCCTATGTTCATCGCAGCATTATTTACAATAGCCAAGACGTGGAACCAGCCTACATGCCCAGAAACTGATGATTGGATAAAGAAGATGTGGTATATATACACAATGGAATACTACTCAGCCATAAAAAAAGACGACATTGGCCCCTTCACAACAATGTGGATGGACCTCGAGGGCATTATGTTAAGCGAAATAAGTCAGTCAGAGAAAGACGAACTCTATGTGACTCCACTCATAGGTGGAAATTAGTATATTGAGAAGGAGATCTGATCAGTGGTTACCAGGGAAAAGGGGGGGTGGGGGGAGGGCACGGAGGGGGAAGTGTTGTTCCCACACCATGACTAACAAAAATGTACAACTGAAATTTCACAAGCTTGTAATCCATCATAACATTAATAAACAAAAAAAAAAAAAAAAAGATGCTTTGGGGCCCATCTACCCCTATTGAAAGAATGCAGCACTTTGTGCCTTGCAGCTCTAGCGCAATGTAGCACACCCAGAGCAGAAGTTCAACTTCAGCCAGATCAGGCCCGCAAAGAAACTGCGTTTCACAGGCCTTTGTAAGAGATGTTCCCGGTAGGCTGTTAGAGCACTGTGCAGAGCGAGTTGTTTCTTAGCTTCCCAACGAGCTGCAAGCAAGATGCTTTAGGGGCCATCTGCCCTTAAGGAAAGAAGGCAGCCTTTCTGCCTTGCAGCTCTAGGGCAATGTAGCACACCCCGAGCAGTTGTTCTACTTCTGCCAGGTCAGGCCTGCAAAGAAACTTCGTTTCACAGGCCTTTGTAAGAGATGTTCCCTGTAGGCTGTAAGAGCACTGTGCAGAGCGACTTGTTTCTTAGCTTCCCATAGAGCTGGAAGCAAGATGCTTTGGGGGCCTTCTCACCCTTTGGAAAGAAGGCAGCACTTTGTGCCTTGCAGCTCTAGGGCAATGTAGCACACCCAGAGCAGAAGTTCTACTTCAGCTAGATCAGACCTGCAAAGCAACTGCGTTTCACAGGCCTTTGTAAGAGATGTTCCCTGTAGGCTGTTAGAGCACTGTGCAGAGCGAGTTGTTTCTTCGCTTCCCAAAGAGCTGGAAGCAAGATGCTTTGGGGCCCTTCTCACCCTTTGGAAAGAAGGCAGCACTTTGTGCCTTGCAGCTCTAGGGCAATGTAGCACACCCAGAGCCGAAGTTCTACTTCAGCTAGATCAGACCTGCAAAGAAACTTCGTTTCACAGGCCTTTGTAAGAGATGTTCCCGGTAGGCTGTAAGAGCACTGTGCAGAGCGACTAGTTTCTTACCTTCCCAGAGAGCCGGAAGCAAGATCCTTTGGGGCACAGCTGCCCCTATGGAAAGAACGCAGCACTTTGTGCCTTGCAGCTCTAGGGCAATGCAGCACACCCCGAGCAGAAGTTCTACTTCAGCCAGATCAGGCCTGCAAAGAAACTTCGTTTCACAGGCCTTTGTAAGAGATGTTCCCGGTAGGCTGTAAGAGCACTGTGCAGAGCGACTTGTTTCTTAGCTTCCCATAGAGCTGGAAGCAAGATGCTTTGGGGGCCTTCTCACCCTTTGGAAAGAAGGCAGCACTTTGTGCCTTGCAGCTCTAGGGCAATGTAGCACACCCAGAGCAGAAGTTCTACTTCAGCTAGATCAGACCTGCAAAGCAACTGCGTTTCACAGGCCTTTGTAAGAGATGTTCCCTGTAGGCTGTTAGAGCATTGTGCAGAGCGAGTTGTTTCTTAGCTTCCCAAAGAGCTGGAAGCAAGATGCTTTGGGGCCCTTCTCACCCTTTGGAAAGAAGGCAGCACTTTGTGCCTTGCAGCTCTAGGGCAATGTAGCACACCCAGAGCAGTTGTTCTACTACTGCCAGGTCAGGCCTGCAAAGAAACTTCGTTTCACAGACCTTTGTAAGAGATGTTCCCTGTAGGCTGTTAGAGAACTGTGCAGAGCTAGTTGTTTCTTAGCTTCCCAAGGAGCTGGAAGCAAGATGCTTTGGGGCCCTTCTCACCCTTTGGAAAGAAGGCAGCACTTTGTGCCTTGCAGCTCTAGGGCAATGTAGCACACCCAGAGCCGAAGTTCTACTTCAGCTAGATCAGACCTGCAAAGCAACTTCGTTTCACAGGCCTTTGTAAGAGATCTTCCCGGTAGGCTTTTAGAGCACTGTGCAGAGCTAGTTGTTTCTTAGCTTCCCAGAGAGCTGGAAGCAAGATGCTTTGGGTCCGTTAATTTTATACCCCGCTACTTTGCTGTAGTTGTTGATTATTTCTAATAGTTTTTCTGTGGATTCTTTGGGGTTTTCTATGTATAAGATCATGTCGTCTGCAAACAACGCGAGTTTTACTTCTTCGTTACCTATTTGGATTCCTTTTATTTTTTTTCCTGCCGAATTGCTCTGGCCAGCACCTCCAGTACTATGTTGAATAGGAGTGGTGAAAGTGGGCACCCTTGTCTTGTTCCTGTCCTCAGAGGGATGGCTTTCAGCTTTTGTCCATTGAGTATGATGTTGGCTGTGGGTCTATCATATATGGCCTTTATTATGTTGAGGTACTTTCCTTCTATACCCATTTTACTGAGGGTTTTTATCATAAATGGGTGTTGGATCTTGTCGAATGCTTTCTCTGCGTCTATTGAGATGATCATGTGGTTTTTGTTTTTCATTTTGTTGATGTAGTGTATCACGTTGATTGACTTGCGGGTGTTGAACCATCCCTGTGTCCCTGGTATAAATCCCACTTGATCATTGTGTATAATCTTTTTGATGTATTGCTGTAATCGGTTTGCCAAAATTTTGTTGAGGATTTTTGCATCTATGTTCATCAGTGATATCGGCCTGTAGTTCTCCTTCTTTGTGTTGTCCTTGTCAGGTTGGGGGATCAGAGTGATGTTGGCTTCATAGAATGTGTTAGGGAGTTCTCCATCTTTCTCAATTTTCTGGAACAGTTTGAGGAGAATAGGTACAAAGAACTCACACTGCTTAACAACAAAAAAACAAACAACCCGATCAAAAAATGGGCAGAGGACATGAACAGACATTTCTCAAAAGAAGATATGAATATGGCCAATAGACACATGAAAAGATGTTCATCATCGCTAATCATCAGGGAAATGCAAATCAAAACTACACTAAGATATCACCTTACCCCCGTTAGATTGGCAAAAACATCCAAAACCAAGAACGACGAATGTTGGAGAGGTTGTGGAGAAAGAGGAACCCTCATACACTGTTGGTGGGAATGCAAACTGGTACAGCCACTATGGAAAACAGTATGGAGACTTCTCAAAAAGTTAAAAATAGAAATACCCTATGACCCAGCCATCCCATTACTGGGTATCTATCCTAAGAACCTGATATCAGATATCTCAAGAGTCCGTTGCACCCCTATGTTCATCGCAGCATTATTTACAATAGCCAAGACGTGGAACCAGCCTACATGCCCAGAAACTGATGATTGGATAAAGAAGATGTGGTATATATACACAATGGAATACTACTCAGCCATAAAAAAAGACGACATTGGCCCCTTCACAACAATGTGGATGGACCTCGAGGGCATTATGTTAAGCGAAATAAGTCAGTCAGAGAAAGACGAACTCTATATGACTCCACTCATAGGTGGAAATTAGTATATTGAGAAGGAGATCTGATCGGTGGTTACCAGGGAAAAGGGGGGGTGGGGGGAGGGCACGGAGTGGGAAGTGGTGTTCCCACAACATGACTAACAAAAATGTACAACTGAAATTTCACAAGCTTGTAATCCATCATAACATTAATAAACAAAAAAAAAAAAGATGCTTTGGGGCCCATCTGCCCCTATGGAAAGAACGCAGCACTTTGTGCCTTGCAGCTCTAGGGCAATGTAGCACACCCAGAGCAGAAGTTCTACTTCAGCCAGATCAGGCCTGCAAAGAAACTGCGTTTCACAGGCCTTTGTAAGAGATGTTCCCGGTAGGCTGTTAGAGCACTGTGCAGAGCGAGTTGTTTCTTAGCTTCCCAAAGAGCTGGAAGCAAGATGCTTTGGGGCCCTTCTCACCCTTTGGAAAGAAGGCAGCACTTTGTGCCTTGCAGCTCTAGGGCAATGTAGCACACCCAGAGCCGAAGTTCTAGTTCAGCTAGATCAGACCTGCAAAGAAACTTCGTTTCACAGGCCTTTGTAAGAGATGTTCCCGGTAGGCTGTAAGAGCACTGTGCAGAGCGACTAGTTTCTTACCTTCCCAGAGAGACGGAAGCAAGATGCTTTGGGGCACAGCTGCCCCTATGGAAAGAACGCAGCACTTTGTGCCTTGCAGCTCTAGGGCAATGCAGCACACCCCGAGCAGAAGTTCTACTTCAGCCAGATCAGGCCTGCAAAGAAACTTCGTTTCACAGGCCTTTGTAAGAGATGTTCCCGGTAGGCTGTAAGAGCACTGTGCAGAGCGACTTGTTTCTTAGCTTCCCATAGAGCTGGAAGCAAGATGCTTTGGGGGCCTTCTCACCCTTTGGAAAGAAGGCAGCACTTTGTGCCTTGCAGCTCTAGGGCAATGTAGCACACCCAGAGCAGAAGTTCTACTTCAGCTAGATCAGACCTGCAAAGCAACTGCGTTTCACAGGCCTTTGTAAGAGATGTTCCCTGTAGGCTGTTAGAGCATTGTGCAGAGCGAGTTGTTTCTTAGCTTCCCAAAGAGCTGGAAGCAAGATGCTTTGGGGCCCTTCTCACCCTTTGGAAAGAAGGCAGCACTTTGTGCCTTGCAGCACTAGGGCAATGTAGCACACCCAGAGCAGTTGTTCTACTTCTGCCAGGTCAGGCCTGCAAAGAAACTTCGTTTCACAGACCTTTGTAAGAGATGTTCCCTGTAGGCTGTTAGAGAACTGTGCAGAGCTAGTTGTTTCTTAGCTTCCCAAGGAGCTGGAAGCAAGATGCTTTGGGGCCCTTCTCACCCTTTGGAAAGAAGGCAGCACTTTGTGCCTTGCAGCTCTAGGGCAATGTAGCACACCCAGAGCCGAAGTTCTACTTCAGCTAGATCAGACCTGCAAAGCAACTACGTTTCACAGGCCTTTTTAAGAGATCTTCCCGGTAGGCTTTTAGAGCACTGTGCAGAGCGAGTTGTTTCTTAGCTTCCCAGAGAGCTGGAAGCAAGATGCTTTGGGGCCCGTTAATTGTATCCCCTGCTACTTTGCTGTAGTTGTTGATTATTTCTAATAGTTTTTCTGTGGATTCTTTGGGGTTTTCTATGTATAAGATCATGTCGTCTGCAAACAACGCGAGTTTTTCTTCTTCGTTAACTATTTGGATTCCTTTTATTTTTTTTTCCTGCCGAATTGCTCTGGCCAGCACTTCCAGTACTATGTTGAATAGGAGTGGTGAAAGTGGACACCCTTGTCTTGTTCCTGTCCTCAGAGGGATGGCTTTCAGCTTTTGTCCATTGAGTATGATGTTGGCTGTGGGTCTATCATATATGGCCTTTATTATGTTGAGGTACTTTCCTTCTATACCCATTTTACTGAGGGTTTTTATCATAAATGGGTGTTGGATCTTGTCGAATGCTTTCTCTGCGTCTATTGAGATGATCATGTGGTTTTTGTTTTTCATTTTGTTGATGTAGTGTATCACGTTGATTGACTTGCGGGTGTTGAACCATCCCTGTGTCCCTGGTATAAATCCCACTTGATCATGGTGTATAATCTTTTTGATGTATTGCTGTAATCGGTTTGCCAAAATTTTGTTGAGGATTTTTGCATCTATGTTCATCAGTGATATCGGCCTGTAGTTCTCCTTCTTTGTGTTGTCCTTGTCAGGTTGGGGGATCACAGTGATGTTGGCTTCATAGAATGTGTTAGGGAGTTCTCCATCTTTCTCAATTTTCTGGAACAGTTTGAGGAGAATAGGTACAAAGAACTCACACTGCTTAACAACAAAAAAACAAACAACCCGATCCAAAAATGGGCAGAGGACATGAACAGACATTTCTCAAAAGAAGATATGAATATGGCCAATAGACACATGAAAAGATGTTCATCATCGCTAATCATCAGGGAAATGCAAATCAAAACTACACTAAGATATCACCTTACCCCCGTTAGATTGGCAAAATCATCCAAAACCAAGAACGACGAATGTTGGAGAGGTTGTGGAGAAAGAGGAACCCTCATACACTGTTGGTGGGAATGCAAACTGGTACAGCCACTATGGAAAACAGTATGGAGATTTCTCAAAAAGTTAAAAATAGAAATACCCTATGACCCAGCCATCCCATTACTGGGTATCTATCCTAAGAACCTGATATCAGATATCTCAAGAGTCCGTTGCACCCCTATGTTCATCGCAGCATTATTTACAATAGCCAAGACGTGCAACCAGCCTACATGCCCAGAAACTGATGATTGGATAAAGAAGATGTGGTATATATACACAATGGAATACTACTCAGCCATAAAAAAAGACGACTTTGGCCCCTTCACAACAATGTGGATGGACCTCGAGGGCATTATGTTAAGCGAAATAAGTCAGTCAGAGAAAGACGAACTCTATATGACTCCACTCATAGGTGGAATCTAGTATATTGAGAAGGAGATCTGATCGGTGGTTACCAGGGAAAAGGGGGGGTGGGGGGAGGGCACGGAGTGGGAAGTGGTGTTCCCACAACATGACTAACAAAAATGTACAACTGAAATTTCACAAGCTTGTAATCCATCATAACATTAATAAAAAAAAATATAAAAAGATGCTTTGGGGCCCATCTGCCCCTATGGAAAGAACGCAGCACTTTGTGCCTTGCAGCTCTAGGGCAATATAGCACACCCATAGCAGAAGTTCTACTTCAGCCAGATCAGGCCCGCAAAGAAACTGCGTTTCACAGGCCTTTGTAAGAGATGTTCCCTGTAGGCTGTTAGAGCACTGTGCAGAGCGAGTTGTTTCTTAGCTTCCCAACGAGCTGGAAGCAAGATGCTTTGGGGCCCTTCTCACCCTTTGGAAAGAAGGCAGCACTTTGTGCCTTGCAGCTCTAGGGCAATGTAGCACACCCAGAGCCGAAGTTCTAGTTCAGCTAGATCAGACCTGCAAAGAAACTTCGTTTCACAGGCCTTTGTAAGAGATGTTCCCGGTAGGCTGTAAGAGCACTGTGCAGAGCGACTAGTTTCTTACCTTCCCAGAGAGCCGGAAGCAAGATGCTTTGGGGCACAGCTGCCCCTATGGAAAGAACGCAGCACTTTGTGCCTTGCAGCTCTAGGGCAATGTAGCACACCCAGAGCAGAAGTTCTACTTCAGCCAGATCAGGCCCGCAAAGAAATTGCGTTTCACAGGCCTTTGTAAGAGATGTTCCCGGTAGGCTGTTAGAGCACTGTGCAGAGCGAGTTGTTTCTTAGCTTCCCAAAGAGCTGGAAGCAAGATGCTTTGGGGCCCTTCTCACCCTTTGGCAAGAAGGCAGCACTTTGTGCCTTGCAGCTCTAAGGCAATGTAGCACACCCAGAGCAGAAGTTCTACTTCAGCCAGATCAGGACTGCAAAGAAACTGCCTTTCACAGGCCTTTGTAAGAGATGTTCCCGGTAGGCTGTTAGAGCACTGTGCAGAGCGAGTTGTTTCTCAGCTTCCAAAAGAGTTGGAAGCAAGATGCTTTGGGGCTCATCTGCCCCTTTGAAATGAAGGCAGCACTTTGTGCCTTGCAGCTCTAGGGCAATGTAGCACACCCAGAGCAGAAGTTGTACTTCAGCCAGATCAGGCCTGCAAACAAACTGCATTTCACAGGCCTTTGTAAGAGACGTTCCCGGTAGGCTGTTAGAGCACTGTGCAGAGCGAGTTGTTTCTTAGCTTCCCAGAGAGCTGGAAGCAAGATGCTTTGGGGCCCGTTAATTGTATCCCCTGCTACTTTGCTGTAGTTGTTGATTATTTCTAATAGTTTTTCTGTGGATTCTTTGGGGTTTTCTATGTATAAGATCATGTCGTCTGCAAACAACGCGAGTTTTACTTCTTCGTTACCTATTTGGATTCCTTTTATTTTTTTTTCTGCTGAATTGCTCTGGCCAGCACCTCCAGTACTATGTTGAATAGGAGTGGTGAAAGTGGACACCCTTGTCTTGTTCCTGTCCTCAGAGGGATGGCTTTCAGCTTTTGTCCATTGAGTATGATGTTGGCTGTGGGTCTATCATATATGGCCTTTATTATGTTGAGGTACTTTCCTTCTATACCCATTTTACTGAGGGTTTTTATCATAAATGGGTGTTGGATCTTGTCGAATGCTTTCTCTGCGTCTATTGAGATGATCATGTGGTTTTTGTTTTTCATTTTGTTGATGTAGTGTATCACGTTGATTGACTTGCGGGTGTTGAACCATCCCTGTGTCCCTGGTATAAATCCCACTTGATCATGGTGTATAATCTTTTTGATGTATTGCTGTAATCGGTTTGCCAAAATTTTGTTGAGGATTTTTGCATCTATGTTCATCAGTGATATCGGCCTGTAGTTCTCCTTCTTTGTGTTGTCCTTGTCAGGTTGGGGGATCAGAGTGATGTTGGCTTCATAGAATGTGTTAGGGAGTTCTCCATCTTTCTCAATTTTCTGGAACAGTTTGAGGAGAATAGGTACAAAGAACTCACACTGCTTAACAACAAAAAAACAAACAACCCGATCCAAAAATGGGCAGAGGACATGAACAGACATTTCTCAAAAGAAGATATGAATATGGCCAATAGACACATGAAAAGATGTTCATCATCGCTAATCATCAGGGAAATGCAAATCAAAACTACCCTAAGATATCACCTTACCCCCGTTAGATTGGCAAAAACATCCAAAACCAAGAACGACGAATGTTGGAGAGGTTGTGGAGAAAGAGGAACCCTCATACACTGTTGGTGGGAATGCAAACTGGTACAGCCACTATGGAAAACAGTATGGAGACTTCTCAAAAAGTTAAAAATAGAAATACCCTATGACCCAGCCATCCCATTACTGGGTATCTATCCTAAGAACCTGATATCAGATATCTCAAGAGTCCGTTGCACCCCTATGTTCATCGCAGCATTATTTACAATAGCCAAGACGTGGATCCAGCCTACATGCCCAGAAACTGATGAGTGGATAAAGAAGATGTGGTATATATACACAATGGAATACTACTCAGCCATAAAAAAAGACGACATTGGCCCCTTCACAACAATGTGGATGGACCTCGAGGGCATTATGTTAAGCGAAATAAGTCAGTCAGAGAAAGACGAACTCTATATGACTCCACTCATAGGTGGAAATTAGTATATTGAGAAGGAGATCTGATCGGTGGTTACCAGGGAAAAGGGGGGGTGGGGGGAGGGCACGGAGTGGGAAGTGGTGTTCCCACAACATGACTAACAAAAATGTACAACTGAAATTTCACAAGCTTGTAATCCATCATAACATTAATAAACAAAAAAAAAAAAAGATGCTTTGGGGCCCATCTGCCCCTATGGAAAGAACGCAGCACTTTGTGCCTTGCAGCTCTAGGGCAATGTAGCACACCCAGAGCAGAAGTTCTACTTCAGCCAGATCAGGCCTGCAAAGAAACTGCGTTTCACAGGCCTTTGTAAGAGATGTTCCCGGTAGGCTGTTAGAGCACTGTGCAGAGCGAGTTGTTTCTTAGCTTCCCAAAGAGCTGGAAGCAAGATGCTTTGGGGCCCTTCTCACCCTTTGGAAAGAAGGCAGCACTTTGTGCCTTGCAGCTCTAGGGCAATGTAGCACACCCAGAGCCGAAGTTCTACTTCAGCTAGATCAGACCTGCAAAGAAACTTCGTTTCACAGGCCTTTGTAAGAGATGTTCCCGGTAGGCTGTAAGAGCACTGTGCAGAGCGACTAGTTTCTTACCTTCCCAGAGAGACGGAAGCAAGATGCTTTGGGGCACAGCTGCCCCTATGGAAAGAACGCAGCACTTTGTGCCTTGCAGCTCTAGGGCAATGCAGCACACCCCGAGCAGAAGTTCTACTTCAGCCAGATCAGGCCTGCAAAGAAACTTCGTTTCACAGGCCTTTGTAAGAGATGTTCCCGGTAGGCTGTAAGAGCACTGTGCAGAGCGACTTGTTTCTTAGCTTCCCATAGAGCTGGAAGCAAGATGCTTTGGGGGCCTTCTCACCCTTTGGAAAGAAGGCAGCACTTTGTGCCTTGCAGCTCTAGGGCAATGTAGCACACCCAGAGCAGAAGTTCTACTTCAGCCAGATCAGGCCCGCAAAGAAACTTCGTTTCACAGGCCTTTGTAAGAGATGTTCTCGGTAGGCTGTTAGAGCACTGTGCAGAGCGAGTTGTTTCTTAGCTTCCCAAAGAGCTGGAAGCAAGATGCTTTGGGGCCCTTCTCACCCTTTGGCAAGAAGGCAGCACTTTGTGCCTTGCAGCTCTAAGGCAATGTAGCACATCCAGAGCAGAAGTTCTACTTCAGCCAGATCAGGCATGCAAAGAAACTGCGTTTCACAGGCCTTTGTAAGAGATGTTCCCGGTAGGCTGTTAGAGCACTGTGCAGAGCGAGTTGTTTCTCAGCTTCCAAAAGAGTTGGAAGCAAGATGCTTTGGGGCTCATCTGCCCCTTTGAAATGAAGGCAGCACTTTGTGCCTTGCAGCTCTAGGGCAATGTAGCACACCCAGAGCAGAAGTTGTACTTCAGCCAGATCAGGCCTGCAAAGAAACTGCATTTCACAGGCCTTTGTAAGAGATGTTCCCGGTAGGCTGTTAGAGCACTGTGCAGAGCGAGTTGTTTCTTAGCTTCCCAGAGAGCTGGAAGCAAGATGCTTTGGGGCCCGTTAATTGTATCCCCTGCTACTTTGCTGTAGTTGTTGATTATTTCTAATAGTTTTTCTGTGGATTCTTTGGGGTTTTCTATGTATAAGATCATGTCGTCTGCAAACAACGCGAGTTTTTCTTCTTCGTTAACTATTTGGATTCCTTTTATTTTTTTTTCCTGCCGAATTGCTCTGGCCAGCACTTCCAGTACTATGTTGAATAGGAGTGGTGAAAGTGGACACCCTTGTCTTGTTCCTGTCCTCAGAGGGATGGCTTTCAGCTTTTGTCCATTGAGTATGATGTTGGCTGTGGGTCTATCATATATGGCCTTTATTATGTTGAGGTACTTTCCTTCTATACCCATTTTACTGAGGGTTTTTATCATAAATGGGTGTTGGATCTTGTCGAATGCTTTCTCTGCGTCTATTGAGATGATCATGTGGTTTTTGTTTTTCATTTTGTTGATGTAGTGTATCACGTTGATTGACTTGCGGGTGTTGAACCATCCCTGTGTCCCTGGTATAAATCCCACTTGATCATGGTGTATAATCTTTTTGATGTATTGCTGTAATCGGTTTGCCAAAATTTTGTTGAGGATTTTTGCATCTATGTTCATCAGTGATATCGGCCTGTAGTTCTCCTTCTTTGTGTTGTCCTTGTCAGGTTGGGGGATCAGAGTGATGTTGGCTTCATAGAATGTGTTAGGGAGTTCTCCATCTTTCTCAATTTTCTGGAACAGTTTGAGGAGAATAGGTACAAAGAACTCACACTGCTTAACAACAAAAAAACAAACAACCCGATCAAAAAATGGGCAGAGGACATGAACAGACATTTCTCAAAAGAAGATATGAATATGGCCAATAGACACATGAAAAGATGTTCATCATCGCTAATCATCAGGGAAATGCAAATCAAAACTACACTAAGATATCACCTTACCCCCGTTAGATTGGCAAAATCATCCAAAACCAAGAACGACGAATGTTGGAGAGGTTGTGGAGAAAGAGGAACCCTCATACACTGTTGGTGGGAATGCAAACTGGTACAGCCACTATGGAAAACAGTATGGAGATTTCTCAAAAAGTTAAAAATAGAAATACCCTATGACCCAGCCATCCCATTACTGGGTATCTATCCTAAGAACCTGATATCAGATATCTCAAGAGTCCGTTGCACCCCTATGTTCATCGCAGCATTATTTACAATAGCCAAGACGTGCAACCAGCCTACATGCCCAGAAACTGATGATTGGATAAAGAAGATGTGGTATATATACACAATGGAATACTACTCAGCCATAAAAAAAGACGACTTTGGCCCCTTCACAACAATGTGGATGGACCTCGAGGGCATTATGTTAAGCGAAATAAGTCAGTCAGAGAAAGACGAACTCTATATGACTCCACTCATAGGTGGAATCTAGTATATTGAGAAGGAGATCTGATCGGTGGTTACCAGGGAAAAGGGGGGGTGGGGGGAGGGCACGGAGTGGGAAGTGGTGTTCCCACAACATGACTAACAAAAATGTACAACTGAAATTTCACAAGCTTGTAATCCATCATAACATTAATAAAAAAAAATATAAAAAGATGCTTTGGGGCCCATCTGCCCCTATGGAAAGAACGCAGCACTTTGTGCCTTGCAGCTCTAGGGCAATATAGCACACCCATAGCAGAAGTTCTACTTCAGCCAGATCAGGCCCGCAAAGAAACTGCGTTTCACAGGCCTTTGTAAGAGATGTTCCCTGTAGGCTGTTAGAGCACTGTGCAGAGCGAGTTGTTTCTTAGCTTCCCAACGAGCTGGAAGCAAGATGCTTTGGGGCCCTTCTCACCCTTTGGAAAGAAGGCAGCACTTTGTGCCTTGCAGCTCTAGGGCAATGTAGCACACCCAGAGCCGAAGTTCTAGTTCAGCTAGATCAGACCTGCAAAGAAACTTCGTTTCACAGGCCTTTGTAAGAGATGTTCCCGGTAGGCTGTAAGAGCACTGTGCAGAGCGACTAGTTTCTTACCTTCCCAGAGAGCCGGAAGCAAGATGCTTTGGGGCACAGCTGCCCCTATGGAAAGAACGCAGCACTTTGTGCCTTGCAGCTCTAGGGCAATGTAGCACACCCAGAGCAGAAGTTCTACTTCAGGCAGATCAGGCCCGCAAAGAAACTGCGTTTCACAGGCCTTTGTAAGAGATGTTCCCGGTAGGCTGTTAGAGCACTGTGCAGAGCGAGTTGTTTCTTAGCTTCCCAAAGAGCTGGAAGCAAGATGCTTTGGGGCCCTTCTCACCCTTTGGCAAGAAGGCAGCACTTTGTGCCTTGCAGCTCTAAGGCAATGTAGCACACCCAGAGCAGAAGTTCTACTTCAGCCAAATCAGGACTGCAAAGAAACTGCGTTTCACAGGCCTTTGTAAGAGATGTTCCCGGTAGGCTGTTAGAGCACTGTGCAGAGCGAGTTGTTTCTCAGCTTCCAAAAGAGTTGGAAGCAAGATGCTTTGGGGCTCATCTGCCCCTTTGAAATGAAGGCAGCACTTTGTGCCTTGCAGCTCTAGGGCAATGTAGCACACCCAGAGCAGAAGTTGTACTTCAGCCAGATCAGGCCTGCAAAGAAACTGCATTTCACAGGCCTTTGTAAGAGACGTTCCCGGTAGGCTGTTAGAGCACTGTGCAGAGCGAGTTGTTTCTTAGCTTCCCAGAGAGCTGGAAGCAAGATGCTTTGGGGCCCGTTAATTGTATCCCCTGCTACTTTGCTGTAGTTGTTGATTATTTCTAATAGTTTTTCTGTGGATTCTTTGGGGTTTTCTATGTATAAGATCATGTCGTCTGCAAACAACGCGAGTTTTACTTCTTCGTTACCTATTTGGATTCCTTTTATTTTTTTTTCCTGCCGAATTGCTCTGGCCAGCACCTCCAGTACTATGTTGAATAGGAGTGGTGAAAGTGGACACCCTTGTCTTGTTCCTGTCCTCAGAGGGATGGCTTTCAGCTTTTGTCCATTGAGTATGATGTTGGCTGTGGGTCTATCATATATGGCCTTTATTATGTTGAGGTACTTTCCTTCTATACCCATTTTACTGAGGGTTTTTATCATAAATGGGTGTTGGATCTTGTCGAATGCTTTCTCTGCGTCTATTGAGATGATCATGTGGTTTTTGTTTTTCATTTTGTTGATGTAGTGTATCACGTTGATTGACTTGCGGGTGTTGAACCATCCCTGTGTCCCTGGTATAAATCCCACTTGATCATGGTGTATAATCTTTTTGATGTATTGCTGTAATCGGTTTGCCAAAATTTTGTTGAGGATTTTTGCATCTATGTTCATCAGTGATATCGGCCTGTAGTTCTCCTTCTTTGTGTTGTCCTTGTCAGGTTGGGGGATCAGAGTGATGTTGGCTTCATAGAATGTGTTAGGGAGTTCTCCATCTTTCTCAATTTTCTGGAACAGTTTGAGGAGAATAGGTACAAAGAACTCACACTGCTTAACAACAAAAAAACAAACAACCCGATCAAAAAATGGGCAGAGGACATGAACAGACTTTTCTCAAAAGAAGATATGAATATGGCCAATAGACACATGAAAAGATGTTCATCATCGCTAATCATCAGGGAAATGCAAATCAAAACTACACTAAGATATAACCTTACCCCCGTTAGATTGGCAAAATCATCCAAAACCAAGAACGACGAATGTTGGAGAGGTTGTGGAGAAAGAGGAACCCTCATACACTGTTGGTGGGAATGCAAACTGGTACAGCCACTATGGAAAACAGTATGGAGATTTCTCAAAAAGCTAAAAATAGAAATACCCTATGACCCAGCCATCCCATTACTGGGTATCTATCCTAAGAACCTGATATCAGATATCTCAAGAGTCCGTTGCACCCCTATGTTCATCGCAGCATTATTTACAATAGCCAAGACGTGCAACCAGCCTACATGCCCAGAAACTGATGATTGGATAAAGAAGATGTGGTATATATACACAATGGAATACTACTCAGCCATAAAAAAAGACGACTTTGGCCCCTTCACAACAATGTGGATGGACCTCGAGGGCATTATGTTAAGCGAAATAAGTCAGTCAGAGAAAGACGAACTCTATATGACTCCACTCATAGGTGGAATCTAGTATATTGAGAAGGAGATCTGATCGGTGGTTACCAGGGAAAAGGGGGGGTGGGGGGAGGGCACGGAGTGGGAAGTGGTGTTCCCACAACATGACTAACAAAAATGTACAACTGAAATTTCACAAGCTTGTAATCCATCATAACATTAATAAAAAAAAATATAAAAAGATGCTTTGGGGCCCATCTGCCCCTATGGAAAGAATGCAGCACTTTGTGCCTTGCAGCTCTAGGGCAATATAGCACACCCATAGCAGAAGTTCTACTTCAGCCAGATCAGGCCCGCAAAGAAACTGCGTTTCACAGGCCTTTGTAAGAGATGTTCCCTGTAGGCTGTTAGAGCACTGTGCAGAGCGAGTTGTTTCTTAGCTTCCCAACGAGCTGGAAGCAAGATGCTTTGGGGCCCTTCTCACCCTTTGGAAAGAAGGCAGCACTTTGTGCCTTGCAGCTCTAGGGCAATGTAGCACACCCAGAGCCGAAGTTCTAGTTCAGCTAGATCAGACCTGCAAAGAAACTTCGTTTCACAGGCCTTTGTAAGAGATGTTCCCGGTAGGCTGTAAGAGCACTGTGCAGAGCGACTAGTTTCTTACCTTCCCAGAGAGCCGGAAGCAAGATGCTTTGGGGCACAGCTGCCCCTATGGAAAGAACGCAGCACTTTGTGCCTTGCAGCTCTAGGGCAATGTAGCACACCCAGAGCAGAAGTTCTACTTCAGCCAGATCAGGCCCGCAAAGAAACTGCGTTTCACAGGCCTTTGTAAGAGATGTTCCCGGTAGGCTGTTAGAGCACTGTGCAGAGCGAGTTGTTTCTTAGCTTCCCAAAGAGCTGGAAGCAAGATGCTTTGGGGCCCTTCTCACCCTTTGGCAAGAAGGCAGCACTTTGTGCCTTGCAGCTCTAAGGCAATGTAGCACACCCAGAGCAGAAGTTCTACTTCAGCCAAATCAGGACTGCAAAGAAACTGCGTTTCACAGGCCTTTGTAAGAGATGTTCGCGTTAGGCTGTTAGAGCATTGTGCAGCGCGAGTTGTTTCTCAGCTTCCAAAAGAGTTGGAAGCAAGATGCTTTGGGGCTCATCTGCCCCTTTGAAATGAAGGCAGCACTTTGTGCCTTGCAGCTCTAGGGCAATGTAGCACACCCAGAGCAGAAGTTCTACTTCAGCCAGATCAGGCCTGCAAAGAAACTGCGTTTCACAGGCCTTTGTAAGAGATGTTCCCGGTAGGCTGTTAGAGCACTGTGCAGAGCGAGTTGTTTCTTAGCTTCCCAGAGAGCTGGAAGCAAGATGCTTTGGGGCCCGTTAATTGTATACCCTGCTACTTTGCTGTAGTTGTTGATTATTTCTAATAGTTTTTCTGTGGATTCTTTGGGGTTTTGTATGTATAAGATCATGTCGTCTGCAAACAACGCGAGTTTTACTTCTTCGTTACCTATTTGGATTCCTTTTATTTTTTTTTCCTGCCGAATTGCTCTGGCCAGCACCTCCAGTACTATGTTGAATAGGAGTGATGAAAGTGGGCACCCTTGTCTTGTTCCTGTCCTCAGAGGGATGGCTTTCAGCTTTTGTCCATTGAGTATGATGTTGGCTGTGGGTTTATCATATATGGCCTTTATTATGTTGAGATCCTTTCCTTCTATACCCATTTTACTGAGGGTTTTTATCATAAATGGGTGTTGGATCTTGTCGAATGCTTTCTCTGCGTCTATTGAGATGATCATGTGGTTTTTGTTTTTCATTTTGTTGATGTAGTGTATCACGTTGATTGACTTGCGGGTGTTGAACCATCCCTGTGCCCCTGGTATAAATCCCACTTTATCATGGTGTATAATCTTTTTGATGTATTGCTGTAATCGGTTTGCCAAAATTTTGTTGAGGATTTTTGCATCTATGTTCATCAGTGATATCGGCCTGTAGTTCTCCTTCTTTGTGTTGTCCTTGTCAGGTTGGGGGATCAGAGTGATGTTGGCTTCATAGAATGTGTTAGGGAGTTCTCCATCTTTTTCAATTTTCTGGAACAGTTTGAGGAGAATAGGTACAAAGAACTCACACTGCTTAACAACAAAAAAACAAACAACCCGATCAAAAAATGGGCAGAGGACATGAACAGACATTTCTCAAAAGAAGATATGAATATGGCCAATAGACACATGAAAAGATGTTCATCATCGCTAATCATCAGGGAAATGCAAATCAAAACTACACTAAGATATCACCTTACCCCCGTTAGATTGGCAAAAACATCCAAAACCAAGAACGACAAATGTTGGAGAGGTTATGGAGAAAGAGGAACCCTCATACACTGTTGGTGGGAATGCAAACTGGTACAGCCACTATGGAAAACAGTATGGAGATTTCTCAAAAAGTTAAAAATAGAAATACCCTATGACCCAGCCATCCCATTACTGGGTATCTATCCTAAGAACCTGATATCAGATATCTCAAGAGTCCGTTGCACCCCTATGTTCATCGCAGCATTATTTACAATAGCCAAGACGTGGAACCAGCCTACATGCCCAGAAACTGATGATTGGATAAAGAAGATGTGGTATATATACACAATGGAATACTACTCAGCCATAAAACAAGAGGACATTGGCCCCTTCACAACAATGTGGATGGACCTCGAGGGCATTATGTTAAGCGAAATAAGTCAGTCAGAGAAAGACGAACTCTATATGACTCCACTCATAGGTGGAAATTAGTATATTGAGAAGGAGATCTGATCGGTGGTTACCAGGGAAAAGGGGGGGTGGGGGGAGGGCACGGAGGGGGAAGTGTTGTTCCCACAACATGACTAACAAAAATGTACAACTGAAATTTCACAAGCTTGTAATCCATCATAACATTAATAAACAACAACAACAAAATAAGATGCTTTGGGGCCCATCTGCCCCTATGGAAAGAATGCAGCACTTTGTGCCTTGCAGCTCTAGCGCAATGTAGCACACCCAGAGCAGAAGTTCTACTTCAGCCAGATCAGGCCTGCAAAGAAACTGCGTTTCACAGGCCTTTGTAAGAGATGTTCCCGGTAGGCTGTTAGAGCACTGTGCAGAGCGAGTTGTTTCTTAGCTTCCCAACGAGCTGCAAGCAAGATGCTTTAGGGGCCATCTGCCCTTAAGGAAAGAAGGCAGCCCTTCTGCCTTGCAGCTCTAGGGCAATGTAGCACACCCAGAGCAGTTGTTCTACTTCTGCCAGGTCAGGCCTGCAAAGAAACTGCGTTTCACAGGCCTTTGTAAGAGATGTTCCCGGTAGGCTGTTAGAGCACTGTGCAGAGAGAGTTGTTTCTTAGCTTCCCAAACAGCCGGAAGCAAGATGCTTTGGGGCCCTTCTCACCCTTTGGAAAGAAGTCAGCACTTTGTGCCTTGCAGCTATAGGGCAATGTAGCACACCCAGGGCAGAAGTTCTACCTCAGCCAGATCAGGCCTGCAAAGAAACTGCGTTTCACAGGCCTTTGTAAGAGATGTTCCCAGTAGGCTGTTAGAGCACTGTGCACAGCGAGTTGTTTCTTAGCTTCCCAAATAGCTGGAAGCAAGATGCTTTGGGGCCCTTCTCACCCTTTGGAAAGAAGGCAGCACTTTGTGAATTGTAGCTCTAGGGCAATGTAGCACACGCAGAGCAGAAGTTCTACTTCACCCAGACCAGGCCTGCAAAGAAACTGCGTTTCACAGGCCTTTGTAAGAGATGTTCGCGGTAGGCTGTTAGAGCACTGTGCAGAGCGAGTTGTTTCTTAGCTTCCCAAAGAGCTGGAAGCAAGATGCTTTGGGGCCCTTCTCACCCTTTGGCAAGAAGGCAGCACTTTGTGCCTTGCAGCTCTAGGGCAATGTAGCACACCCAGAGCAGAAGTTCTACTTCAGCCAGATCAGGCCTGCAAAGAAACTGCGTTTCACAGGCCTTTGTAAGAAATGATCGCGGTAGGCTGTTAGAGCACTGTGCAGAGCGAGTTGTTTCTCAGCTTCCAAAAGAGTTGGAAGCAAGATGCTTTGGGGCTCATCTGCCCCTTCGAAAAGAAGGCAGCACTTTGTGCCTTGCAGCTCTAGGGCAATGTAGCACACCCAGAGCAGAAGTTCTACTTCAGCCAGATCAGGCCCGCAAAGAAACTGCATTTCACAGGCCTTTGTAAGAGATGTTCCCGGTAGGCTGTTAGAGCACTGTGCAGAGCGAGTTGTTTCTTAGCTTCCCAAACAGCTGGAAGCAAGATGCTTTGGTGCCCTACTCACCCTTTGGAAAGAAGGCAGCACTTTGTGCCTTGCAGCTCTAGGGCAATGTAGCACACCCAGAGCAGAAGTTGTACTTCAGCCAGATCAGGCCCGCAAAGAAACTGCGTTTCACAGGCCTTTGTAAGAGATGTTCCCGGTAGGCTGTTAGAGCACTGTGCAGAGCGAGTTGTTTCTTAGCTTCCCAAAGAGCTGGAAGCAAGATGATTTAGGGGCCATCCGCCCTTAAGGAAAGAAGGCAGCACTTTGTGCCTTGCATCTCTAGGGCAATGTAGCACACCCAGAGCAGTTGTTCTACTTCTGCCAGGTCAGGCCTACAAAGAAACTGCGTTTCACAGGCCTTTCTAAGAGATGTTCCCGGTAGGCAGTAAGAGCACTGTGCAGAGCGACTAGTTTCTTAGCTTCCCAGAGACCCGGAAGCAAGATGCTTTGGGGCCCATGTGCCCCTATGGAAAGAACGCAGCACTTTGTGCCTTGCAGCTCTAGGGCAATGCAGCACACCCAGAGCAGAAGTTCTACTTCAGCCAGATCAGGCCTGCAAAGAAACTGCGTTTCACAGGCCTTTGTAAGAAATGTTCCCGGTAGGCTGTTAGAGCACTGTGCAGAGCGAGTTGTTTCTTAGCTTCCCAGAGAGCTGGAAGCAACATGCTTTGGGGCCCGTTAATTTTATACCCTGCTACTTTGCTGTAGTTTTGATTATTTCTAATAGTTTTTCTGTGGATTCTTTGGGGTTTTCTATGTATAAGATCATGTCGTCTGCAAACAACGCGAGTTTTACTTCTTCGTTACCTATTTGGATTCCTTTTATTTTTTTTTCCTGCCGAATTGCTCTGGCCAGCACCTCCAGTACTATGTTGAATAGGAGTGGTGAAAGTGGGCACCCTTGTCTTGTTCCTGTCCTCAGAGGGATGGCTTTCAGCTTTTGTCCATTGAGTATGATGTTGGCTGTGGGTCTATCATATATGGCCTTTATTATGTTGAGGTACTTTCCTTCTACACCCATTTTCCCGAGGGTTTTTATCATAAATGGGTGTTGGATCTTGTCGAATGCTTTCTCTGCGTGTATTGAGATGATCATGTGGTTTTTGTTTTTCATTTTGTTGATGTAGTGTATCACGTTGATTGACTTGCGGGTGTTGAACCATCCCTGTGTCCCTGGTATAAATCCCACTTGATCATGGTGTATAATCTTTTTGATGTATTGCTGTAATCGGTTTGCCAAAATTTGGTTGAGGATTTTTGCATCTATGTTCATCAGTGATATCGGCCTGTAGTTCTCCTTCTTTGTGTTGTCCTTGTCAGGTTGGGGGATCAGAGTGATGTTGGCTTCATAGAATGTGTTAGGGGGTTCTCCACCTTTCTCAATTTTCTGGACCAGTTTGAGGAGAATAGGTACAAAGAACTCACACTGCTTAACAACAAAAAAACAAACAACCCGATCAAAAAATGGGCAGAGGACATGAACAGACATTTCTCCAAAGAAGATATGAATATGGCCAATAGACACATGAAAAGATGTTCATCATCGCTAATCATCAGGGAAATGCAAATCAAAACTACACTAAGATATCACCTTAACCCCGTTAGATTGGCAAAAACATCCAAAACCAAGAACGACAAATGTTGGAGAGGTTGTGGAGAAAGAGGAACCCTCATACACTGTTGGTGGGAATGCAAACTGGTACAGCCACTATGGAAAACAGTATGGAGATTTCTCAAAAAGTTAAAAATAGAAATACCCTATGACCCAGCCATCCCATTCCTGGGTATCTATCCTAAGAACCTGATATCAGATATCTCAAGAGTCCGTTGCACCCCTATGTTCATCGCAGCATTATTTAAAATAGCCAAGACGTGGAACCAGCCTACATGCCCAGAAACTGATGATTGGATAAAGAAGATGTGGTATATATACACAATGGAATACTACTCAGCCATAAAAAAAGACGACATTGGCCCATTCACAACAATGTGGATGGACCTCGAGGGCATTATGTTAAGCGAAATAAGTCAGTCAGAGAAAGACGAACTCTATATGACTCCACTCATAGGTGGAAATTAGTATATTGAGAAGGAGATCTGATCGGTGGTTACCAGGGAAAAGGGGGTGTGGGGGGATGGCACGGAGGGGGAAGTGGTGTTCCCACAACATGACTAACAAAAATGTACAACTGAAATTTCACAAGCTTGTAATCCATCATAACATTAATAAACAAACAAAAAAAAAAGATGCTTTGGGGCCCATCTGCCCCTATGGAAAGAACGCAGCACTTTGTGCCTTGCAGCTCTAGGGCAATGTAGCACACCCAGAGCAGAAGTTCTACTTCAGCCAGATCAGGCCCGCAAAGAAACTGCGTTTCACAGGCCTTTGTAAGAGATGTTCCCGGTAGGCTGTTAGAGCACTGTGCAGAGCGAGTTGTTTCTTAGCTTCCCAAAGAGCTGGAAGCAAGATGCTTTGGGGCCCTTCTCACCCTTTGGCAAGAAGGCAGCACTTTGTGCGTTGCAGCTTAAGGCAATGTAGCACACCCAGAGCAGAAGTTCTACTTCAGCCAGATCAGGCATGCAAAGAAACTGCGTTTCACAGGCCTTTGTAAGAGATGTTCCCTGTAGGCTGTTAGAGCACTGTGCAGAGCAAGTTGTTTCTCAGCTTCCAAAAGAGTTGGAAGCAAGATGCTTTGGGGCTCATCTACCTCTTTGAAAGGAAGGCAGCATTTTGTTTCTTGCAGCTCTAGGGCAATGTAGCACACCCAGGGCAGAAGTTCTACTTCAGCCAGATCAGGCCCGCAAAGAAACTGCATTTCACAGGCCTTTGTAAGAGATGTTCCCCGTAGGCTGTTAGAGCACTGTGCAGAGCGAGTTGTTTCTTAGCTTCCCAAACAGCTGGAAGCAAGATGCTTTGGGGCCCTACTCACCCTTTGGAAAGAAGGCAGCACTTTGTGCCTTGCAGCTCTAGGGCAATGTAGCACACCGAGAGCAGATGTTCTACTTCTGCCAGGTCAGGCCTGCAAAGAAACTGCGTTTCACAGGCCTTTGTAAGAGTTGTTCCCGGTAGGCTGTTAGAGCACTTTGCAGAGCGAGTTGTTTCTTAGCTTGCCAAACAGCTGGAAGCAAGATCTTTGGGGCCCTTCTCACCCTTTGGAAAGAACTCAGCACTTTGTGCCTTGCAGCTCTAGGGCAATGTAGCACACCCAGAGCAGAAGTTCTACTTCAGCCAGATCAGGCCTGCAAAGAAACTGCGTTTCACAGGCCTTTGTAAGAGATGTTCCCGGTAGGCTGTAAGAGCACTGTGCAGAGCGACTAGTTTCTTAGCTTTCCAGAGAGCTGGAAGCAAGATGCTTTGGGGCCCATCTGCCCCTTTGAAATGAAGGCAGCACTTTGTGCCTTGCAGCTCTAGGGCAATGCAGCATACCCCGAGCAGAAGTTCTACTTCAGCCAGATCAGGCCTGCAAAGAAACTGCGTTTCACAGGCCTTTGTAAGAGATGTTCCCTGTAGGCTGTTAGAGCACTGTGCAGAGCGAGTTGTTTCTTAGCTTCCCAGAGAGCTGGAAGCAAGATGCTTTGGGGCCCGTTAATTTTATACCCTGCTACTTTGCTGTAGTTGTTGATTATTTCTAATAGTTTTTCTGTGGATTCTTTGGGGTTTTCTATGTATAAGATCATGTCGTCTGCAAACAACGCGAGTTTTACTTCTTCGTTACCTATTTGGATTCCTTTTATTTTTTTTTCCTGCCGAACTGCTCTGGCCAGCACCTCCAGTACTATGTTGAATAGGAGTGGTGAAAGTGGGCACCCTTGTCTTGTTCCTGTCCTCAGAGGGATGGCTTTCAGCTTTTGTCCATTGAGTATGATGTTGGCTGTGGGTCTATCATATATGGCCTTTATTATGTTGAGGTACTTTCCTTCTATACCCATTTTACAGAGGGTTGTTATCATAAATGGGTGTTGGATCTTTTCGAATGCTTTCTCTGCGTGTATTGAGATGATCATGTGGTTTTTGTTTTTCATTTTGTTGATGTAGTGTATCACGTTGATTGACTTGCGGGTGTTGAACCATCCCTGTGTCCCTGGTATAAATCCCACTTGATCATGGTGTATAATCTTTTTGATGTATTGCTGTAATCGGTTTGCCAAAATTTTGTTGAGGATTTTTGCATCTATGTTCATCAGTGATATCGGCCTGTAGTTCTCCTTCTTTGTGTTGTCCTTGTCAGGTTTGGGGATCACAGTGATGTTGGCTTCATAGAATGTGTTAGGGAGTTCTCCATCTTTCTCAATTTTCTGGAACAGTTTGAGGAGAATAGGTACAAGGAACTCACACTGCTTAACAACAAAAAAACAAACAACCCGATCAAAAAATGGGCAGAGGACATGAACAGACATTTCTCAAAAGAAGATATGAATATGGCCAATAGACACATGAAAAGATGTTCATCATCGCTAATCATCAGGGAAATGCAAATCAAAACTACACTAAGATATCACCTTACCCCCGTTAGATTGGCAAAAACATCCAAAACCAAGAACGACAAATGTTGGAGAGGTTGTGGAGAAAGAGGAACCCTCATACACTGTTGGTGGGAATGCAAACTGGTACAGCCACTATGGAAAACAGTATGGAGAATTCTCAAAAAGTTAAAAATAGAAATACCCTATGACCCAGCCATCCCATTCCTGGGTATCTATCCTAAGAACCTGATATCAGATATCTCAAGAGTCCGTTGCACCCCTATGTTCATCGCAGCCTTATTTACAATAGCCAAGACGTGGAACCAGCCTACATGCCCAGAAACTGATGATTGGATAAAGAAGATGTGGTATATATACACAATGGAATACTACTCAGCCATAAAAAAAGACGAAATTGGCCCATTCACAACAATGTGGATGGACCTCGAGGGCATTATGTTAAGCGAAATAAGTCAGTCAGAGAAAGACGAACTCTATATGACTCCACTCATAGGTGGAAATTAGTATATTGAGAAGGAGATCTGATCGGTGGTTACCAGGGAAAAGGGGGGGTGGGGGGAGGGCACGGAGTGGGAAGTGGTGTTCCCACAACATGACTAACAAAAATGTACAATTGAAATTTCACAAGCTTGTAATCCATCATAACATTAATAAACAAAAAAAAAAAAAGATGCTTTGGGGCCCATCTGCCCCTATGGAGAGAACGCAGCACTTTGTGCCTTGCAGCTCTAGGGCAATGTAACACACCCAGAGCAGAAGTTCTACTTCAGCCAGATCAGGCCCGCAAAGAAACTGCGTTTCACAGGCCTTTGTAAGAGATGTTCCCGGTAGGCTGTTAGAGCACTGTGCAGAGCGAGTTGTTTCTTAGCTTCCCAAAGAGCTGGAAGCAAGATGCTTTGGGGCCCTTCTCACCCTTTGGCAAGAAGGCAGCACTTTGTGCGTTGCAGCTCTAAGGCAATGTAGCACACCCAGAGCAGAAGTTCTACTTCAGCCAGATCAGGCATGCAAAGTAACTGCGTTTCACAGGCCTTTGTAAGAGATGTTCCCTGTAGGCTGTTAGAGCACTGTGCAGAGCAAGTTGTTTCTCAGCTTCCAAAAGAGTTGGAAGCAAGATGCTTTGGGGCTCATCTACCTCTTTGAAAGGAAGGCAGCATTTTGTTTCTTGCAGCTCTAGGGCAATGTAGCACACCCAGAGCAGAAGTTCTACTTCAGCCAGATCAGGCCCGCAAAGAAACTGCATTTCACAGGCCTTTGTAAGAGATGTTCCCCGTAGGCTGTTAGAGCACTGTGCAGAGCGAGTTGTTTCTTAGCTTCCCAAACAGCTGGAAGCAAGATGCTTTGGGGCCCTACTCACCCTTTGGAAAGAAGGCAGCACTTTGTGCCTTGCAGCTCTAGGGCAATGTAGCACACCGAGAGCAGATGTTCTACTTCTGCCAGGTCAGGCCTGCAAAGAAACTGCGTTTCACAGGCCTTTGTAAGAGATGTTCCCGGTAGGCTGTTAGAGCACTCTGCAGAGCGAGTTGTTTCTCAGCTTCCCAAACAGCCGGAAGCAAGATGCTTTGGGGGCCATCTGCCCTTAAGGAAAGAAGGCAGCACTTTGTGCCTTGCAGCTCTAGGGCAATGCAGCACACCCAGAGCAGAAGTTCTACTTCAGCCAGATCAGGCCTGCAAAGAAACTGCGTTTCACAGGCCTTTGTAAGGGATGTTCCCGGTAGGCTGTTAGAGCACTGTGCAGAGCGAGTTGTTTCTTAGCTTCCCAGAGAGCTGGAAGCAAGATGCTTTGGGGCCCGTTAATTTTATACCCTGCTACTTTGCTGTAGTTGTTGATTATTTCTAATAGTTTTTCTGTGGATTCTTTGGGGTTTTCTATGTATAAGATCATGTCGTCTGCAAACAACGCGAGTTTTACTTCTTCGTTACCTATTTGGATTCCTTCTATTTTTTTTTCCTGCCGAATTGCTCTGGCCAGCACCTCCAGTACTATGTTGAATAGGAGTGGTGAAAGTGGGCCCCCTTGTCTTGTTCCTGTCCTCAGAGGGATGGCTTTCAGATTTTGTCCATTGAGTATGATGTTGGCTGTGGGTCTATCATATATGGCTTTTATTATGTTGAGGTACTTTCCTTCTATACCCATTTTACTGAGGGTTTTTATCATAAATGGGTGTTGGATCTTGTCGAATGCTTTCTCTGCGTCTATTGAGATGATCCTGTCGTTTTTGTTTTTCATTTTGTTGATGTAGTGTATCACGTTGATTGACTTGCGGGTGTTGAACCATCCCTGTGTCCCTGGTATAAATCCCACTTGATCATGGTGTATAATCTTTTTGACGTATT
The DNA here is from genome assembly GCF_041296235.1 of Equus asinus. Classification (NCBI taxonomy): domain Eukaryota; kingdom Metazoa; phylum Chordata; class Mammalia; order Perissodactyla; family Equidae; genus Equus; species Equus asinus. Next base: position 71,395,699 of record NC_091790.1, on the reverse strand, counting down.
GCTGTAATCGGTTTGCCAAAATTTTGTTGAGGATTTTTGCATCTATGTTCATCAGTGATATCGGCCTGTAGTTCTCCTTCTTTGTGTTGTCCTTGTCAGGTTTGGGGATCAGAGTGATGTTGGCTTCATAGAATGTGTTAGGGAGTTCTCCATCTTTCTCAATTTTCTGGAACAGTTTGAGGAGAATAGGTACAAAGAACTCACACTGCTTAACAACAAAAAAACAAACAACCCGATCCAAAAATGGGCAGAGGACATGAACAGACATTTCTCAAAAGAAGATATGAATATGGCCAATAGACACATGAAAAGATGTTCATCATCGCTAATCATCAGGGAAATGCAAATCAAAACTACACTAAGATATCACCTTACCCCCGTTAGATTGGCAAAAACATCCAAAACCAAGAACGACAAATGTTGGAGAGGTTGTGGAGAAAGAGGAACCCTCATACACTGTTGGTGGGAATGCAAACTGGTACAGCCACTATGGAAAACAGTATGGAGATTTCTCAAAAAGTTAAAAATAGAAATACCCTATGACCCAGCCATCCCATTACTGGGTATCTATCCTAAGAACCTGATATCAGATATATCAAGAGTCCGTTGCACCCCTATGTTCATCGCAGCATTATTTACAATAGCCAAGACGTGGAACCAGCCTACATGCCCAGAAACTGATGATTGGATAAAGAAGATGTGGTATATATACACAATGGAATACTACTCAGCCATAAAAAAAGACGAAATTGGCCCCTTCACAACAATGTGGATGGACCTCGAGGGCATTATGTTAAGCGAAATAAGTCAGTCAGAGACAGACGAACTCTATATGACTCCACTCATAGGTGGAAATTAGTATATTGAGAAGGAGATCTGATCGGTGGTTACCAGGGAAACGGGGGGGTGGGGGTAGGGCACGGAGGGGGAAGTGTTGTTCCCACAACATGACTAACAAAAATGTACAACTGAAATTTCACAAGCTTGTAATCCATCATAACATTAATAAACAAAAAAAAAAAAAAAAGATGCTTTGGGGCCCATCTGCCCCTATGGAAAGAATGCAGCACTTTGTGCCTTGCAGCTCTAGCGCAATGTAGCACACCCAGAGCAGAAGTTCTACTTCAGCCAGATCAGGCCCGCAAAGAAACTGCGTTTCACAGGCCTTTGTAAGAGATGTTCCCGGTAGGCTGTTAGAGCACTGTGCAGAGCAAGTTGTTTCTTAGCTTCCCAACGAGCTGCAAGCAAGATGCTTTAGGGGCAATCTGCCCTTAATTAAAGAAGGCAGCCCTTCTGCCTTGCAGCTCTAGGGCAATGTAGCACACCCAGAGCAGTTTTTCTACTTCTGCCAAGTCAGGCCTGCAAAGAAACTTCGTTTCACAGGCCTTTGTAAGAGATGTTCCCGGTAGGCTGTAAGAGCACTGTGCAGAGCGACTTGTTTCTTAGCTTCCCAGAGAGCTGGAAGCAAGATGCTTTGGGGCCCTTCTCACCCTTTGGAAAGAAGGCAGCACTTTGTGCCTTACAGCTCTAGGGCAATGTAGCACACCCAGAGCAGAAGTTCTTCTTCAGCCAGATCAGGCCTGCAAAGAAACTGCGTTTCACAGGCCTTTGTAAGAGATGTTCCCTGTAGGCTGTTAGAGCACTGTGCAGAGCGAGTTCTTTCTTAGCTTCCCAAGGACCTGGAAGCAAGATGCTTTGGGGGCCATCTGCCGTTAAGTAAAGAAGGCAGCACTTTGTGCTTTTCAGCTCTAGGGCAATGCAGCACACCCCGAGCAGAAGTTCTACTTCAGCCAGATCAGGCCTGCAAAGAAACTGCGTTTCACAGGCCTTTGTAAGAGATGTTCCCGGTAGGCTGTTAGAGCACTGTGCAGAGCGAGTTGTTTCTTAGCTTCCCAGAGAGCTGGAAGCAAGATGCTTTGGGGCCCGTTAATTTTATACCCTGCTACTTTGCTGTAGTTGTTGATTATTTCTAATAGTTTTTCTGTGGATTCTTTGGGGTTTTCTATGTATAAGATCATGTCGTCTGCAAACAACGCGAGTTTTACTTCTTCGTTACCTATTTGGATTCCTTTTATTTTTTTTTCCTGCCGAATTGCTCTGGCCAGCACCTCCAGTACTATGTTGAATAGGAGTGGTGAAAGTGGGCACCCTTGTCTTGTTCCTGTCCTCAGAGGGATGGCTTTCAGCTTTTGTCCATTGAGTATGATGTTGGCTGTGGGTCTATCATATATGGCCTTTATTATGTTGAGGTACATTCCTTCTATAACCATTTTACTGAGAGTTTTTATCATAAATGGGTGTTGGATCTTGTCGAATGCTTTCTCTGTGTCTATTGATATGATCATGTGGTTTTTGTTTTTCATTTTGTTGATGTAGTGTATCACGTTGATTGACTTGCGGGTGTTGAACCATCCCTGTGTCCCTGGTATAAATCCCACTTGATCATGGTGTATAATCTTTTTGATGTATTGCTGTAATCGGTTTGCCAAAATTTGGTTGAGGATTTTTGCATCTATGTTCATCAGTGATATCGGCCTGTAGTTCTCCTTCTTTGTGTTGTCCTTGTCAGGTTGGGGGATCAGAGTGATGTTGGCTTCATAGAATGTGTTAGGGAGTTCTCCATCTTTCTCAATTTTCTGGAACAGTTTGAGGAGAATAGGTACAAAGAACTCACACTGCTTAACAACAAAAAAACAAACAACCCGATCCAAAAATGGGCAGAGGAGATGAACAGACATTTCTCAAAAGAAGATATGAATATGGCCAATAGACACATGAAAAGATGTTCATCATCGCTAATCATCAGGGAAATGCAAATCAAAACTACACTAAGATATCACCTTACCCCCGTTAGATTGGCAAAAACATCCAAAACCAAGAACGACAAATGTTGGAGAGGTTGTGGAGAAAGAGGAACCCTCATACACTGTTGGTGGGAATGCAAACTGGTACAGCCACTATGGAAAACAGTATGGAGATTTCTCAAAAAGTTAAAAATAGAAATACCCTATGACCCAGCCATCCCATTACTGGGTATCTATCCTAAGAACCTGATATCAGATATCTCAAGAGTCCATTGCACCCCTATGTTCATCGCAGCATTATTTACAATAGCCAAGACGTGGAACCAGCCTACATGCCCAGAAACTGATGATTGGATAAAGAAGATGTGGTATATATACACAATGGAATACTACTCAGCCATAAAAAAGACGACATTGGCCCCTTCACAACAATGTGGATGGACCTCGAGGGCATTATGTTAAGCGAAATAAGTCAGTCAGAGAAAGACGAACTCTATATGACTCCACTCATAGGTGGAAATTAGTATATTGAGAAGGAGATCTGACCAGTGGTTACCAGGGAAAAGGGGGGGTGGGGGGAGGGCACGGAGGGGGAAGTGGTGTTCCCACAACATGACTAACAAAAATGTACAACTGAAATTTCACAAGCTTGCAATCCATCATAACATTAATAAACAAAAAAAAAAAAAAGATGCTTTGGGGCCCATCTGCCCCTATGGAAAGAACGCAGCACTTTGTGCCTTGCGGCTCTAGGGCAATGTAGCACACCCAGAGCAGAAGTTCTACTTCAGCCAGATCAGGCCCACAAAGAAACTGCGTTTCACAGGCCTTTGTAAGAGATGTCCCGGTAGGGTGTTAGAGTACTGTGCAGAGCGAGTTGTTTCTTAGCTTCCCAAAGAGCTGGAAGCAAGATGCTTTGGGGCCCTTCTCACCCTTTGGCAAGAAGGCAGCACTTTGTGCATTGCAGCTCAAAGGCAATGTAGCACACCCAGAGCAGAAGTTCTACTTCAGCCTCATCAGGCATGCAAAGAAACTGCATTTCACAGGCCTTTGTAAGAGATGTTCCCTGTAGGCTGTTAGAGCACTGTGCAGAGCAAGTTGTTTCTCAGCTTCCAAAAGAGTTGGAAGCAAGATGCTTTGGGGCTCATCTACCTCTTTGAAAGGAAGGCAGCATTTTGTTTCTTGCAGCTCCAGGGCAATGTAGCACACCCAGAGCAGAAGTTCTACTTCAGCCAGATCAGGCCCGCAAAGAAACTGCATTTCACAAGCCTTTGTAAGAGATGTTCCCGGTAGGCTGTTAGAGCACTGTGCAGAGCGACTTGTTTCTTAGCTTCCCAAAGACCTGGAAGCAAGATGCTTTGGGGGCCATCTGCCGTTAAGTAAAGAAGGCAGCACTTTGTGCTTTTCAGCTCTAGGGCAATGCAGCACACCCCGAGCAGAAGTTCTACTTCAGCCAGATCAGGCCTGCAAAGAAACTGCGTTTCACAGGCCTTTGTAAGAGATGTTCCCGGTAGGCTGTTAGAGCACTGTGCAGAGCGAGTTGTTTCTTAGCTTCCCAGAGAGCTGGAAGCAAGATGCTTTGGGGCCCGTTAATTGTATCCCCTGCTACTTTGCTGTAGTTGTTGATTATTTCTAATAGTTTTTCTGTGGATTCTTTGGGGTTTTCTATGTATAAGATCATGTCGTCTGCAAACAACGCGAGTTTTACTTCTTCGTTACCTATTTGGATTCCTTTTATTTTTTTTTCCTGCCGAATTGCTCTGGCCAGCACCTCCAGTACTATGTTGAATAGGAGTGGTGAAAGTGGGCACCCTTGTCTTGTTCCTGTCCTCAGAGGGATGGCTTTCAGCTTTTGTCCATTGAGTATGATGTTGGCTGTGGGTCTATCATATATGGCCTTTATTATGTTGAGGTACTTTCCTTCTATACCCATTTTACTGAGAGTTTTTATCATAAATGGGTGTTGGATCTTGTCGAATGCTTTCTCTGCGTCTATTGAGATGATCATGTGGTTTTTGTTTTTCATTTTGTTGATGTAGTGTATCACGTTGATTGACTTGCGGGTGTTGAACCATCCCTGTGTCCCTGGTATAAATCCCACTTGATCATGGTGTATAATCTTTTTGATGTATTGCTGTAATCGGTTTGCCAAAATTTTGTTGAGGATTTTTGCATCTATGTTCATCAGTGATATCGGCCTGTAGTTCTCCTTCTTTGTGTTGTCCTTGTCAGGTTGGGGGATCAGAGTGATGTTGGCTTCATAGAATGTGTTAGGGAGTTCTCCATCTTTCTCAATTTTCTGGAACAGTTTGAGGAGAATAGGTACAAAGAACTCACACTGCTTAACAACAAAAAAACAAACAACCCGATCCAAAAATGGGCAGAGGAGATGAACAGACATTTCTCAAAAGAAGATATGAATATGGCCAATAGACACATGAAAAGATGTTCATCATCGCTAATCATCAGGGAAATGCAAATCAAAACTACACTAAGATATCACCTTACCCCCGTTAGATTGGCAAAAACATCCAAAACCAAGAACGACAAATGTGGGATAGGTTGTGGAGAAAGAGGAACCCTCATACACTGTTGGTGGGAATGCAAACTGGTACAGCCACTATGGAAAACAGTATGGAGATTTCTCAAAAAGTTAAAAATAGAAATACCCTATGACCCAGCCATCCCATTACTGGGTATCTATCCTAAGAACCTGATATCAGATATCTCAAGAGTCCATTGCACCCCTATGTTCATCGCAGCATTATTTACAATAGCCAAGACGTGGAACCAGCCTACATGCCCAGAAACTGATGATTGGTAAAGAAGATGTGGTATATATACACAATGGAATACTACTCAGCCATAAAAAAGACGACATTGGCCCCTTCACAACAATGTGGATGGACCTCGAGGGCATTATGTTAAGCGAAATAAGTCAGTCAGAGAAAGACGAACTCTATATGACTCCACTCATAGGTGGAAATTAGTATATTGAGAAGGAGATCTGATCGGTGGTTACCAGGGAAAAGGGGGGTTGGGGGGAGGGCACGGAGGGGGAAGTGGTGTTCCCACAACATGACTAACAAAAATGTACAACTGAAATTTCACAAGCTTGCAATCCATCATAACATTAATAAACAAAAAAAAAAAAAAGATGCTTTGGGGCCCATCTGCCCCTATGGAAAGAACGCAGCACTTTGTGCCTTGCGGCTCTAGGGCAATGTAGCACACCCAGAGCAGAAGTTCTACTTCAGCCAGATCAGGCCCACAAAGAAACTGCGTTTCACAGGCCTTTGTAAGAGATGTCCCGGTAGGGTGTTAGAGTACTGTGCAGAGCGAGTTGTTTCTTAGCTTCCCAAAGAGCTGGAAGCAAGATGCTTTGGGGCCCTTCTCACCCTTTGGCAAGAAGGCAGCACTTTGTGCATTGCAGCTCAAAGGCAATGTAGCACACCCAGAGCAGAAGTTCTACTTCAGCCTCATCAGGCATGCAAAGAAACTGCGTTTCACAGGCCTTTGTAAGAGATGTTCCCTGTAGGCTGTTAGAGCACTGTGCAGAGCAAGTTGTTTCTCAGCTTCCAAAAGAGTTGGAAGCAAGATGCTTTGGGGCTCATCTACCTCTTTGAAAGGAAGGCAGCATTTTGTTTCTTGCAGCTCTAGGGCAATGTAGCACACCCAGAGCAGAAGTTCTACTTCAGCCAGATCAGGCCCGCAAAGAAACTGCATTTCACAAGCCTTTGTAAGAGATGTTCCCGGTAGGCTTTTAGAGCACTGTGCAGAGCGACTTGTTTCTTAGCTTCCCAAAGACCTGGAAGCAAGATGCTTTGGGGGCCATCTGCCGTTAAGTAAAGAAGGCAGCACTTTGTGCTTTTCAGCTCTAGGGCAATGCAGCACACCCCGAGCAGAAGTTCTACTTCAGCCAGATCAGGCCTGCAAAGAAACTGCGTTTCACAGGCCTTTGTAAGAGATGTTCCCGGTAGGCTGTTAGAGCACTGTGCAGAGCGATTTGTTTCTTAGCTTCCCAGAGAGCTGGAAGCAAGATGCTTTGGGGCCCGCTAATTGTATCCCCTGCTACTTTGCTGTAGTTGTTGATTATTTCTAATAGTTTTTCTGTGGATTCTTTGGGGTTTTCTATGTATAAGATCATGTCGTCTGCAAACAACGCGAGTTTTACTTCTTCGTTACCTATTTGGATTCCTTTTATTTTTTTTTCCTGCCGAATTGCTCTGGCCAGCACCTCCAGTACTATGTTGAATAGGAGTGGTGAAAGTGGGCACCCTTGTCTTGTTCCTGTCCTCAGAGGGATGGCTTTCAGCTTTTGTCCATTGAGTATGATGTTGGCTGTGGGTCTATCATATATGGCCTTTATTATGTTGAGGTACTTTCCTTCTATACCCATTTTACTGAGAGTTTTTATCATAAATGGGTGTTGGATCTTGTCGAATGCTTTCTCTGCGTCTATTGAGATGATCATGTGGTTTTTGTTTTTCATTTTGTTGATGTAGTGTATCACGTTGATTGACTTGCGGGTGTTGAACCATCCCTGTGTCCCTGGTATAAATCCCACTTGATCATGGTGTATAATCTTTTTGATGTATTGCTGTAATCGGTTTGCCAAAATTTTGTTGAGGATTTTTGCATCTATGTTCATCAGTGATATCGGCCTGTAGTTCTCCTTCATTGTGTTGTCCTTTTCAGGTTTGGGGATCAGAATGATGTTGGCTTCATAGAATGTGTTAGGGAGTTCTCCATCTTTCTCAATTTTCTGGAACAGTTTGAGGAGAATAGGTACAAAGAACTCACACTGCTTAACAACAAAAAAACAAACAACCCGATCAAAAAATGGGCAGAGGACATGAACAGACATTTCTCAAAAGAAGATATGAATATGGCCAATAGACACATGAAAAGATGTTCATCATCGCTAATCATCAGGGAAATGCAAATCAAAACTACACTAAGATATCACCTTACCCCCGTTAGATTGGCAAAAACATCCAAAACCAAGAACGACAAATGTTGAAGAGGTTGTGGAGAAAGAGGAACCCTCATACACTGTTGCTGGGAATGCAAACTGGTACAGCCACTATGGAAAACAGTATGGAGATTTCTCAAAAAGTTAAAAATAGAAATACCCTATGACCCAGCCATCCCATTACTGGGTATCTATCCTAAGAACCTGATATCAGATATCTCAAGAGTCCGTTGCACCCCTAAGTTCATCGCAGCATTATTTACAATAGCCAAGACGTGGAACCAGCCTACATGCCCAGAAACTGATGATTGGATAAAGAAGATGTGGTATATATACACAATGGAATACTACTCAGCCATAAAAAAAGACGACATTGGCCCCTTCACAACAATGTGGATGGACCTCGAGGGCATTATGTTAAGCGAAATAAGTCAGTCAGAGAAAGACGAAGTCTATATGACTCCACTCATAGGTGGAAATTAGTATATTGAGAAGGAGATCTGATCGGTGGTTACCAGGGAAAAGGGGGGGTGGGGGGAGGGGACGGAGTGGGAAGTGGTGTTCCCACAACATGACTAACAAAAATGTACAACTGAAATTTCACAAGCTTGTAATCCATCATAACATTAATAAACAAACAAAAAAAAAAGATGCTTTGGGGCCCATCTGCCCCTATGGAAAGAACGCAGCACTTTGTGCCTTGCAGCTCTAGGGCAATGTAGCACACCCAGAGCAGAAGTTCTACTTCAGCCAGATCAGGCCCGCAAAGAAACTGCGTTTCAGAGGCCTTTGTAAGAGATGTTCCCGGTAGGCTGTTAGAGCACTGTGCAGAGCGAGTTGTTTCTTAGCTTCCCAAAGAGCTGGAAGCAAGATGCTTTGGGGCCCTTCTCACCCTTTGGAAAGAAGGCAGCACTTTGTGCCTTACAGCTCTAGGGCAATGTAGCACACCCAGAGCAGAAGTTCTTCTTCAGCCAGATCAGGCCTGCAAAGAAACTGCGTTTCACAGGCCTTTGTAAGAGATGTTCCCTGTAGGCTGTTAGAGCACTGTGCAGAGCGAGTTCTTTCTTAGCTTCCCAAAGACCTGGAAGCAAGATGCTTTGGGGGCCATCTGCCGTTAAGTAAAGAAGGCAGCACTTTGTGCTTTTCAGCTCTAGGGCAATGCAGCACACCCCGAGCAGAAGTTCTACTTCAGCCAGATCAGGCCTGCAAAGAAACTGCGTTTCACAGGCCTTTGTAAGAGATGTTCCCGGTAGGCTGTTAGAGCACTGTGCAGAGCGAGTTGTTTCTTAGCTTCCCAGAGAGCTGGAAGCAAGATGCTTTGGGGCCCGTTAATTTTATACCCTGCTACTTTGCTGTAGTTGTTGATTATTTCTAATAGTTTTTCTGTGGATTCTTTGGGGTTTTCTATGTATAAGATCATGTCGTCTGCAAACAACGCGAGTTTTACTTCTTCGTTACCTATTTGGATTCCTTTTATTTTTTTTTCCTGCCGAATTGCTCTGGCCAGCACCTCCAGTACTATGTTGAATAGGAGTGGTGAAAGTGGGCACCCTTGTCTTGTTCCTGTCCTCAGAGGGATGGCTTTCAGCTTTTGTCCATTGAGTATGATGTTGGCTGTGGGTCTATCATATATGGCCTTTATTATGTTGAGGTACATTCCTTCTATAACCATTTTACTGAGAGTTTTTATCATAAATGGGTGTTGGATCTTGTCGAATGCTTTCTCTGTGTCTATTGAGATGATCATGTGGTTTTTGTTTTTCATTTTGTTGATGTAGTGTATCACGTTGATTGACTTGCGGGTGTTGAACCATCCCTGTGTCCCTGGTATAAATCCCACTTGATCATGGTGTATAATCTTTTTGATGTATTGCTGTAATCGGTTTGCCAAAATTTGGTTGAGGATTTTTGCATCTATGTTCATCAGTGATATCGGCCTGTAGTTCTCATTCTTTGTGTTGTCCTTGTCAGGTTGGGGGATCAGAGTGATGTTGGCTTCATAGAATGTGTTAGGGAGTTCTCCATCTTTCTCAATTTTCTGGAACAGTTTGAGGAGAATAGGTACAAAGAACTCACACTGCTTAACAACAAAAAAACAAACAACCCGATCCAAAAATGGGCAGAGGAGATGAACAGACATTTCTCAAAAGAAGATATGAATATGGCCAATAGACACATGAAAAGATGTTCATCATCGCTAATCATCAGGGAAATGCAAATCAAAACTACACTAAGATATCACCTTACCCCCGTTAGATTGGCAAAAACATCCAAAACCAAGAACGACAAATGTTGAAGAGGTTGTGGAGAAAGAGGAACCCTCATACACTGTTGCTGGGAATGCAAACTGGTACAGCCACTATGGAAAACAGTATGGAGATTTCTCAAAAAGTTAAAAATAGAAATACCCTATGACCCAGCCATCCCATTACTGGGTATCTATCCTAAGAACCTGATATCAGATATCTCAAGAGTCCGTTGCACCCCTAAGTTCATCGCAGCATTATTTACAATAGCCAAGACGTGGAACCAGCCTACATGCCCAGAAACTGATGATTGGATAAAGAAGATGTGGTATATATACACAATGGAATACTACTCAGCCATAAAAAAAGACGACATTGGCCCCTTCACAACAATGTGGATGGACCTCGAGGGCATTATGTTAAGCGAAATAAGTCAGTCAGAGAAAGACGAAGTCTATATGACTCCACTCATAGGTGGAAATTAGTATATTGAGAAGGAGATCTGATCGGTGGTTACCAGGGAAAAGGGGGGGTGGGGGGAGGGGACGGAGTGGGAAGTGGTGTTCCCACAACATGACTAACAAAAATGTACAACTGAAATTTCACAAGCTTGTAATCCATCATAACATTAATAAACAAACAAAAAAAAAAGATGCTTTGGGGCCCATCTGCCCCTATGGAAAGAACGCAGCACTTTGTGCCTTGCAGCTCTAGGGCAATGTAGCACACCCAGAGCAGAAGTTCTACTTCAGCCAGATCAGGCCCGCAAAGAAACTGCGTTTCAGAGGCCTTTGTAAGAGATGTTCCCGGTAGGCTGTTAGAGCACTGTGCAGAGCGAGTTGTTTCTTAGCTTCCCAAAGAGCTGGAAGCAAGATGCTTTGGGGCCCTTCTCACCCTTTGGAAAGAAGGCAGCACTTTGTGCCTTACAGCTCTAGGGCAATGTAGCACACCCAGAGCAGAAGTTCTTCTTCAGCCAGATCAGGCCTGCAAAGAAACTGCGTTTCACAGGCCTTTGTAAGAGATGTTCCCTGTAGGCTGTTAGAGCACTGTGCAGAGCGAGTTCTTTCTTAGCTTCCCAAAGACCTGGAAGCAAGATGCTTTGGGGGCCATCTGCCGTTAAGTAAAGAAGGCAGCACTTTGTGCTTTTCAGCTCTAGGGCAATGCAGCACACCCCGAGCAGAAGTTCTACTTCAGCCAGATCAGGCCTGCAAAGAAACTGCGTTTCACAGGCCTTTGTAAGAGATGTTCCCGGTAGGCTGTTAGAGCACTGTGCAGAGCGAGTTGTTTCTTAGCTTCCCAGAGAGCTGGAAGCAAGATGCTTTGGGGCCCGTTAATTTTATACCCTGCTACTTTGCTGTAGTTGTTGATTATTTCTAATAGTTTTTCTGTGGATTCTTTGGGGTTTTCTATGTATAAGATCATGTCGTCTGCAAACAACGCGAGTTTTACTTCTTCGTTACCTATTTGGATTCCTTTTATTTTTTTTTCCTGCCGAATTGCTCTGGCCAGCACCTCCAGTACTATGTTGAATAGGAGTGGTGAAAGTGGGCACCCTTGTCTTGTTCCTGTCCTCAGAGGGATGGCTTTCAGCTTTTGTCCATTGAGTATGATGTTGGCTGTGGGTCTATCATATATGGCCTTTATTATGTTGAGGTACATTCCTTCTATAACCATTTTACTGAGAGTTTTTATCATAAATGGGTGTTGGATCTTGTCGAATGCTTTCTCTGTGTCTATTGAGATGATCATGTGGTTTTTGTTTTTCATTTTGTTGATGTAGTGTATCACGTTGATTGACTTGCGGGTGTTGAACCATCCCTGTGTCCCTGGTATAAATCCCACTTGATCATGGTGTATAATCTTTTTGATGTATTGCTGTAATCGGTTTGCCAAAATTTGGTTGAGGATTTTTGCATCTATGTTCATCAGTGATATCGGCCTGTAGTTCTCATTCTTTGTGTTGTCCTTGTCAGGTTGGGGGATCAGAGTGATGTTGGCTTCATAGAATGTGTTAGGGAGTTCTCCATCTTTCTCAATTTTCTGGAACAGTTTGAGGAGAATAGGTACAAAGAACTCACACTGCTTAACAACAAAAAAACAAACAACCCGATCCAAAAATGGGCAGAGGAGATGAACAGACATTTCTCAAAAGAAGATATGAATATGGCCAATAGACACATGAAAAGATGTTCATCATCGCTAATCATCAGGGAAATGCAAATCAAAACTACACTAAGATATCACCTTACCCCCGTTAGATTGGCAAAAACATCCAAAACCAAGAACGACAAATGTTGGAGAGGTTGTGGAGAAAGAGGAACCCTCATACACTGTTGGTGGGAATGCAAACTGGTACAGCCACTATGGAAAACAGTATGGAGATTTCTCAAAAAGTTAAAAATAGAAATACCCTATGACCCAGCCATCCCATTACTGGGTATCTATCCTAAGAACCTGATATCAGATATCTCAAGAGTCCATTGCACCCCTATGTTCATCGCAGCATTATTTACAATAGCCAAGACGTGGAACCAGCCTACATGCCCAGAAACTGATGATTGGATAAAGAAGATGTGGTATATATACACAATGGAATACTACTCAGCCATAAAAAAGACGACATTGGCCCCTTCACAACAATGTGGATGGACCTCGAGGGCATTATGTTAAGCGAAATAAGTCAGTCAGAGAAAGACGAACTCTATATGACTCCACTCATAGGTGGAAATTAGTATATTGAGAAGGAGATCTGATCAGTGGTTACCAGGGAAAAGGGGGGGTGGGGGGAGGGCACGGAGGGGGAAGTGGTGTTCCCACAACATGACTAACAAAAATGTACAACTGAAATTTCACAAGCTTGCAATCCATCATAACATTAATAAACAAAAAAAAAAAAAGATGCTTTGGGGCCCATCTGCCCCTATGGAAAGAACGCAGCACTTTGTGCCTTGCGGCTCTAGGGCAATGTAGCACACCCAGAGCAGAAGTTCTACTTCAGCCAGATCAGGCCCGCAAAGAAACTGCGTTTCACAGGCCTTTGTAAGAGATGTTCCCGGTAGGCTGTTAGAGTACTGTGCAGAGCGAGTTGTTTCTTAGCTTCCCAAAGAGCTGGAAGCAAGATGCTTTGGGGCCCTTCTCACCCTTTGGCAAGAAGGCAGCACTTTGTGCATTGCAGCTCAAAGGCAATGTAGCACACCCAGAGCAGAAGTTCTACTTCAGCCTCATCAGGCATGCAAAGAAACTGCATTTCACAGGCCTTTGTAAGAGATGTTCCCTGTAGGCTGTTAGAGCACTGTGCAGAGCAAGTTGTTTCTCAGCTTCCAAAAGAGTTGGAAGCAAGATGCTTTGGGGCTCATCTACCTCTTTGAAAGGAAGGCAGCATTTTGTTTCTTGCAGCTCTAGGGCAATGTAGCACACCCAGAGCAGAAGTTCTACTTCAGCCAGATCAGGCCCGCAAAGAAACTGCATTTCACAAGCCTTTGTAAGAGATGTTCCCGGTAGGCTGTTAGAGCACTGTGCAGAGCGACTTGTTTCTTAGCTTCCCAAAGACCTGGAAGCAAGATGCTTTGGGGGCCATCTGCCGTTAAGTAAAGAAGGCAGCACTTTGTGCTTTTCAGCTCTAGGGCAATGCAGCACACCCCGAGCAGAAGTTCTACTTCAGCCAGATCAGGCCTGCAAAGAAACTGCGTTTCACAGGCCTTTGTAAGAGATGTTCCCGGTAGGCTGTTAGAGCACTGTGCAGAGCGAGTTGTTTCTTAGCTTCCCAGAGAGCTGGAAGCAAGATGCTTTGGGGCCCGTTAATTGTATCCCCTGCTACTTTGCTGTAGTTGTTGATTATTTCTAATAGTTTTTCTGTGGATTCTTTGGGGTTTTCTATGTATAAGATCATGTCGTCTGCAAACAACGCGAGTTTTACTTCTTCGTTACCTATTTGGATTCCTTTTATTTTTTTTTCCTGCCGAATTGCTCTGGCCAGCACCTCCAGTACTATGTTGAATAGGAGTGGTGAAAGTGGGCACCCTTGTCTTGTTCCTGTCCTCAGAGGGATGGCTTTCAGCTTTTGTCCATTGAGTATGATGTTGGCTGTGGGTCTATCATATATGGCCTTTATTATGTTGAGGTACTTTCCTTCTATACCCATTTTACTGAGAGTTTTTATCATAAATGGGTGTTGGATCTTGTCGAATGCTTTCTCTGAGTCTATTGAGATGATCATGTGGTTTTTGTTTTTCATTTTGTTGATGTAGTGTATCACGTTGATTGACTTGCGGGTGTTGAACCATCCCTGTGTCCCTGGTATAAATCCCACTTGATCATGGTGTATAATCTTTTTGATGTATTGCTGTAATCGGTTTGCCAAAATTTTGTTGAGGATTTTTGCATCTATGTTCATCAGTGATATCGGCCTGTAGTTCTCCTTCTTTGTGTTGTCCTTGTCAGGTTGGGGGATCAGAGTGATGTTGGCTTCATAGAATGTGTTAGGGAGTTCTCCATCTTTCTCAATTTTCTGGAACAGTTTGAGGAGAATAGGTACAAAGAACTCACACTGCTTAACAACAAAAAAACAAACAACCCGATCAAAAAATGGGCAGAGGACATGAACAGACATTTCTCAAAAGAAGATATGAATATGGCCAATAGACACATGAAAAGATGTTCATCATCGCTAATCATCAGGGAAATGCAAATCAAAACTACACTAAGATATCACCTTACCCACGTTAGATTGGCAAAAACATCCAAAACCAAGAACGACAAATGTTGGAGAGGTTGTGGAGAAAGAGGAACCCTCATACACTGTTGGTGGGAATGCAAACTGGTACAGCCACTATGGAAAACAGTATGGAGATTTCTCAAAAAGTTAAAAATAGAAATACCCTATGACCCAGCCATCCCATTACTGGGTATCTATCCTAAGAACCTGATATCAGATATCTCAAGAGTCCGTTGCACCCCTAAGTTCATCGCAGCATTATTTACAATAGCCAAGACGTGGAACCAGCCTACATGCCCAGAAACTGATGATTGGATAAAGAAGATGTGGTATATATACACAATGGAATACTACTCAGCCATAAAAAAAGACGACATTGGCCCCTTCACAACAATGTGGATGGACCTCGAGGGCATTATGTTAAGCGAAATAAGTCAGTCAGAGAAAGACGAAGTCTATATGACTCCACTCATAGGTGGAAATTAGTATATTGAGAAGGAGATCTGATCGGTGGTTACCAGGGAAAAGGGGGGGTGGGGGGAGGGGACGGAGTGGGAAGTGGTGTTCCCACAACATGACTAACAAAAATGTACAACTGAAATTTCACAAGCTTGTAATCCATCATAACATTAATAAACAAACAAAAAAAAAAGATGCTTTGGGGCCCATCTGCCCCTATGGAAAGAACGCAGCACTTTGTGCCTTGCAGCTCTAGGGCAATGTAGCACACCCAGAGCAGAAGTTCTACTTCAGCCAGATCAGGCCCGCAAAGAAACTGCGTTTCAGAGGCCTTTGTAAGAGATGTTCCCGGTAGGCTGTTAGAGCACTGTGCAGAGCGAGTTGTTTCTTAGCTTCCCAAAGAGCTGGAAGCAAGATGCTTTGGGGCCCTTCTCACCCTTTGGAAAGAAGGCAGCACTTTGTGCCTTACAGCTCTAGGGCAATGTAGCACACCCAGAGCAGAAGTTCTTCTTCAGCCAGATCAGGCCTGCAAAGAAACTGCGTTTCACAGGCCTTTGTAAGAGATGTTCCCTGTAGGCTGTTAGAGCACTGTGCAGAGCGAGTTCTTTCTTAGCTTCCCAAAGACCTGGAAGCAAGATGCTTTGGGGGCCATCTGCCGTTAAGTAAAGAAGGCAGCACTTTGTGCTTTTCAGCTCTAGGGCAATGCAGCACACCCCGAGCAGAAGTTCTACTTCAGCCAGATCAGGCCTGCAAAGAAACTGCGTTTCACAGGCCTTTGTAAGAGATGTTCCTGGTAGGCTGTTAGAGCACTGTGCAGAGCGAGTTGTTTCTTAGCTTCCCAGAGAGCTGGAAGCAAGATGCTTTGGGGCCCGTTAATTTTATACCCTGCTACTTTGCTGTAGTTGTTGGTTATTTCTAATAGTTTTTCTGTGGATTCTTTGGGGTTTTCTATGTATAAGATCATGTCGTCTGCAAACAACGCGAGTTTTACTTCTTCGTTACCTATTTGGATTCCTTTTATTTTTTTTCCTGCCGAATTGCTTTGGCCAGCACCTCCAGTACTATGTTGAATAGGAGTGGTGAAAGTGGGCACCCTTGTCTTGTTCCTGTCCTCAGAGGGATGGCTTTCAGCTTTTGTCCATTGAGTATGATGTTGGCTGTGGGTCTATCATATATGGCCTTTATTATGTTGAGGTACTTTCCTTCTATACCCATTTTACTGAGAGTTTTTATCATAAATGGGTGTTGGATCTTGTCGAATGCTTTCTCTGCGTCTATTGAGATGATCATGTGGTTTTTGTTTTTCATTTTGTTGATGTAGTGTATCACGTTGATTGACTTGCGGGTGTTGAACCATCCCTGTGTCCCTGGTATATATCCCACTTGATCATGGTGTATAATCTTTTTGATGTATTGCTGTAATCGGTTTGCCAAAATTATGTTGAGGATTTTTGCATCTATGTTCATCAGTGATATCGGCCTGTAGTTCTCCTTCTTTGTGTTGTCCTTGTCAGGTTGGGGGATCAGAGTGATGTTGGCTTCATAGAATGTGTTAGGGAGTTCTCCATCTTTCTCAATTTTCTGGAACAGTTTGAGGAGAATAGGTACAAAGAACTCACACTGCTTAACAACAAAAAAACAAACAACCCGATCCAAAAATGGGCAGAGGACATGAACAGACATTTCTCAAAAGAAGATATGAATATGGCCAATAGACACATGAAAAGATGTTCATCATCGCTAATCATCAGGGAAATGCAAATCAAAACTACACTAAGATATCACCTTACCCCCGTTAGATTGGCAAAAACATCCAAAACCAAGAACGACAAATGTTGGAGAGGTTGTGGAGAAAGAGGAACCCTCATACACTGTTGGTGGGAATGCAAACTGGTACAGCCACTATGGAAAACAGTATGGAGATTTCTCAAAAAGTTAAAAATAGAAATACCCTATGACCCAGCCATCCCATTACTGGGTATCTATCCTAAGAACCTGATATCAGATATCTCAAGAGTCCATTGCACCCCTATGTTCATCGCAGCATTATTTACAATAGCCAAGACGTGGAACCAGCCTACATGCCCAGAAACTGATGATTGATAAAGAAGATGTGGTATATATACACAATGGAACACTACTCAGCCATAAAAAAAGACGACATTGGCCCCTTCACAACAATGTGGATGGACCTCGAGGGCATTATGTTAAGCGAAATAAGTCAGTCAGAGAAAGACGAACTCTATATGACTCCACTCATAGGTGGAAATTAGTATATTGAGAAGGAGATCTGATCGGTGGTTACCAGGGAAAAGGGGGGGTGGGGGGAGGGGACGGAGTGGGAAGTGGTGTTCCCACAACATGACTAACAAAAATGTACAACTGAAATTTCACAAGCTTGTAATCCATCATAACATTAATAAACAAACAAACAAAAAAGATGCTTTGGGGCCCATCTGCCCCTATGGAAAGAACGCAGCACTTTGTGCCTTGCAGCTCTAGGGCAATGTAGCACACCCAGAGCAGAAGTTCTACTTCAGCCAGATCAGGCCCGCAAAGAAACTGCGTTTCAGAGGCCTTTGTAAGAGATGTTCCCGGTAGGCTGTTAGAGCACTGTGCAGAGCGAGTTGTTTCTTAGCTTCCCAAAGAGCTGGAAGCAAGATGCTTTGGGGCCCTTCTCACCCTTTGGAAAGAAGGCAGCACTTTGTGCCTTACAGCTCTAGGGCAATGTAGCACACCCAGAGCAGAAGTTCTTCTTCAGCCAGATCAGGCCTGCAAAGAAACTGCGTTTCACAGGCCTTTGTAAGAGATGTTCCCTGTAGGCTGTTAGAGCACTGTGCAGAGCGAGTTCTTTCTTAGCTTCCCAAAGACCTGGAAGCAAGATGCTTTGGGGGCCATCTGCCGTTAAGTAAAGAAGGCAGCACTTTGTGCTTTTCAGCTCTAGGGCAATGCAGCACACCCCGAGCAGAAGTTCTACTTCAGCCAGATCAGGCCTGCAAAGAAACTGCGTTTCACAGGCCTTTGTAAGAGATGTTCCCGGAAGGCTGTTAGAGCACTGTGCAGAGCGAGTTGTTTCTTAGCTTCCCAGAGAGCTGGAAGCAAGATGCTTTGGGGCCCGTTAATTTTATACCCTGCTACTTTGCTGTAGTTGTTGGTTATTTCTAATAGTTTTTCTGTGGATTCTTTGGGGTTTTCTATGTATAAGATCATGTCGTCTGCAAACAACGCGAGTTTTACTTCTTCGTTACCTATTTGGATTCCTTTTATTTTTTTTTCCTGCCGAATTGCTCTGGCCAGCACCTCCAGTACTATGTTGAATAGGAGTGGTGAAAGTGGGCACCCTTGTCTTGTTCCTGTCCTCAGAGGGATGGCTTTCAGCTTTTGTCCATTGAGTATGATGTTGGCTGTGGGTCTATCATATATGGCCTTTATTATGTTGAGGTACTTTCCTTCTATACCCATTTTACTGACAGTTTTTATCATAAATGGGTGTTGGATCTTGTCGAATGCTTTCTCTGCGTCTATTGAGATGATCCTGTGGTTTTTGTTTTTCATTTTGTTGATGTAGTGTATCACGTTGATTGACTTGCGGGTGTTGAACCATCCCTGTGTCCCTTGTATAAATCCCACTTGATCATGGTGTATAATCTTTTTGATGTATTGCTGTAATCGGTTTGCCAAAATTTTGTTGAGGATTTTTGCATCTATGTTCATCAGTGATATCGGCCTGTAGTTCTCCTTCTTTGTGTTGTCCTTGTCAGGTTGGGGGATCAGAGTGATGTTGGCTTCATAGAATGTGTTAGGGAGTTCTCCATCTTTCTCAATTTTCTGGAACAGTTTGAGGAGAATAGGTACAAAGAACTCACACTGCTTAACAACAAAAAAACAAACAACCCGATCCAAAAATGGGCAGAGGACATGAACAGACATTTCTCAAAAGAAGATATGAATATGGCCAATAGACACATGAAAAGATGTTCATCATCGCTAATCATCAGGGAAATGCAAATCAAAACTACACTAAGATATCACCTTACCCCCGTTAGATTGGCAAAAACATCCAAAACCAAGAACGACAAATGTTGGAGAGGTTGTGGAGAAAGAGGAACCCTCATACACTGTTGGTGGGAATGCAAACTGGTACAGCCACTATGGAAAACAGTATGGAGATTTCTCAAAAAGTTAAAAATAGAAATACCCTATGACCCAGCCATCCCATTACTGGGTATCTATCCTAAGAACCTGATATCAGATATCTCAAGAGTCCATTGCACCCCTATGTTCATCGCAGCATTATTTACAATAGCCAAGACGTGGAACCAGCCTACATGCCCAGAAACTGATGATTGGATAAAGAAGATGTGGTATATATACACAATGGAATACTACTCAGCCATAAAAAAGACGACATTGGCCCCTTCACAACAATGTGGATGGACCTCGAGGGCATTATGTTAAGCGAAATAAGTCAGTCAGAGAAAGACGAACTCTATATGACTCCACTCATAGGTGGAAATTAGTATATTGAGAAGGAGATCTGATCAGTGGTTACCAGGGAAAAGGGGGGGTGGGGGGAGGGCACGGAGGGGGAAGTGGTGTTCCCACAACATGACTAACAAAAATGTACAACTGAAATTTCACAAGCGTGCAATCCATCATAACATTAATAAACAACAACAAAAAAAAAGATGCTTTGGGGCCCATCTGCCCCTATGGGAAGAACGCAGCACTTTGTGCCTTGCAGCTCTAGGGCAATGTAGCACACCCAGAGCAGAAGTTCTACTTCAGCCAGATCAGGCCCGCAAAGAAACTGCGTTTCACAGGCCTTTTGTAAGAGATGTTCCCGGTAGGCTGTTAGAGCACTGTGCAGAGCGAGTTGTTTCTTAGCTTCCCAAAGAGCTGGAAGCAAGATGCTTTGGGGCCCTTCTCACCCTTTGGCAAGAAGGCAGCACTTTGTGCATTGCAGCTCAAAGGCAATGTAGCACACCCAGAGCAGAAGTTCTACTTCAGCCTCATCAGGCATGCAAAGAAACTGTGTTTCACAGGCCTTTGTAAGAGATGTTCCCTGTAGGCTGTTAGAGCACTGTGCAGAGCAAGTTGTTTCTCAGCTTCCAAAAGAGTTGGAAGCAAGATGCTTTAGGGGCCATCTGCCCTTAAGGAAAGAAGGCAGCACTTTGTGCCTTGCAGCTCTAGGGCAATGTAGCACACCCAGAGCAGTTTTTCTACTTCTGCCAGGTCAGGCCTGCAAAGAAACTTCGTTTCACAGGCCTTTGTAAGAGATGTTCCTGGTAGGCTGTTAGAGCACTGTGCAGAGGGACTTGTTTCTTAGCTTCCCAAAGAGCTGGATGCAAGATGCTTTGGGGCCCTTCTCACCCTTTGGAAAGAAGGCAGCACTTTGTGCCTTGCAGCTCTAGGGCAATGTAGCACACCCAGAGCCGAAGTTCTACTTCAGCTAGATCAGACCTGCAAAGAAACTTCGTTTCACAGGCCTTTGTAAGAGATGTTCCCGGTAGGCTGTAAGAGCACTGTGCAGAGCGACTAGTTTCTTAGCTTCCCAGAGAGCTGGAAGCAAGATGCTTTGGGGCCCATCTGCCCCTATGGAAAGAACGCAGCACTTTGTGCCTTGCAGCTCTAGGGCAATGCAGCACACCCCGAGCAGAAGTTCTACTTCAGCCAGATCAGGCCTGCAAAGAAACTGCGTTTCACAGGCCTTTGTAAGAGATGTTCCCGGTAGGCTGTTAGAGCACTGTGCAGAGCGAGTTGTTTCTTAGCTTCCCAGAGAGCTGGAAGCAAGATGCTTTGGGGCCCGTTAATTTTATACCCTGCTACTTTGCTGTAGTTGTTGGTTATTTCTAATAGTTTTTCTGTGGATTCTTTGGGGTTTTCTATGTATAAGATCATGTCGTCTGCAAACAACGCGAGTTTTACTTCTTCGTTACCTATTTGGATTCCTTTTATTTTTTTTTCCTGCCGAATTGCTCTGGCCAGCACCTCCAGTACTATGTTGAATAGGAGTGGTGAAAGTGGGCACCCTTGTCTTGTTCCTGTCCTCAGAGGGATGGCTTTCAGCTTTTGTCCATTGAGTATGATGTTGGCTGTGGGTCTATCATATATGGCCTTTATTATGTTGAGGTACTTTCCTTCTATACCCATTTTACTGAGGGTTTTTATCATAAATGGGTGTTGGATCTTGTCGAATGCCTTCTCTGCGTCTATTGAGATGATCCTGTGGTTTTTGTTTTTCATTTTGTTGATGTAGTGTATCACGTTGATTGACTTGCGGGTGTTGAACCATCCCTGTGTCCCTGGTATAAATCCCACTTGATCATGGTGTATAATCTTTTTGATGTATTGCTGTAATCGGTTTGCCAAAATTTTGTTGAGGATTTTTGCATCTATGTTCATCAGTGATATCGTCCTGTAGTTCTCCTTCTTTGTGTTGTCCTTGTCAGGTTGGGGGATCAGAGTGATGTTGGCTTCATAGAATGTGTTAGGGAGTTCTCCATCTTTCTCAATTTTCTGGAACAGTTTGAGGAGAATAGGTACAAAGAACTCACACTGCTTAACAACAAAAAAACAAACAACCCGATCCAAAAATGGGCAGAGGACATGAACAGACATTTCTCCAAAGAAGATATGAATATGGCCAATAGACACATGAAAAGATGTTCATCATCGCTAATCATCAGGGAAATGCAAATCAAAACTACACTAAGATATCACCTTACCCCCGTTAGATTGGCAAAAACATCCAAAACCAAGAACGACAAATGTTGGAGAGGTTGTGGAGAAAGAGGAACCCTCATACACTGTTGGTGGGAATGCAAACTGGTACAGCCACTATGGAAAACAGTATGGAGATTTCTCAAAAAGTTAAAAATAGAAATACCCTATGACCCAGCCATCCCATTACTGGGTATCTATCCTAAGAACCTGATATCAGATATCTCAAGAGTCCGTTGCACCCCTATGTTCATCGCAGCATTATTTACAATAGCCAAGACGTGGAACCAGCCTACATGCCCAGAAACTGATGATTGGATAAAGAAGATGTGGTATATATACACAATGGAATACTACTCAGCCATAAAAAAAGACGACATTGGCCCCTTCACAACAATGTGGATGGACCTCGAGGGCATTATGTTAAGCGAAATAAGTCAGTCAGAGAAAGACGAACTCTATATGACTCCACTCATAGGTGGAAATTAGTATATTGAGAAGGAGATCTGATCAGTGGTTACCAGGGAAAAGGGGGGGTGGGGGGAGGGCACGGAGGGGGAAGTGGTGTTCCCACAACATGACTAACAAAAATGTACAACTGAAATTTCACAAGCGTGCAATCCATCATAACATTAATAAACAACAACAAAAAAAAAGATGCTTTGGGGCCCATCTGCCCCTATGGGAAGAACGCAGCACTTTGTTCCTTGCAGCTCTAGGGCAATGTAGCACACCCAGAGCAGAAGTTCTACTTCAGCCAGATCAGGCCCGCAAAGAAACTGCGTTTCACAGGCCTTTGTAAGAGATGTTCCCGGTAGGCTGTTAGAGCACTGTGCAGAGCGAGTTGTTTCTTAGCTTCCCAAAGAGCTGGAAGCAAGATGCTTTGGGGCCCTTCTCACCCTTTGGCAAGAAGGCAGCACTTTGTGCATTGCAGCTCAAAGGCAATGTAGCACACCCAGAGCAGAAGTTCTACTTCAGCCTCATCAGGCATGCAAAGAAACTGCGTTTCACAGGCCTTTGTAAGAGATGTTCCCTGTAGGCTGTTAGAGCACTGTGCAGAGCAAGTTGTTTCTCAGCTTCCAAAAGAGTTGGAAGCAAGATGCTTTAGGGGCCATCTGCCCTTAAGGAAAGAAGGCAGCACTTTGTGCCTTGCAGCTCTAGGGCAATGTAGCACACCCAGAGCAGTTTTTCTACTTCTGCCAGGTCAGGCCTGCAAAGAAACTTCGTTTCACAGGCCTTTGTAAGAGATGTTCCTGGTAGGCTGTTAGAGCACTGTGCAGAGCGACTTGTTTCTTAGCTTCCCAAAGAGCTGGATGCAAGATGCTTTGGGGCCCTTCTCACCCTTTGGAAAGAAGGCAGCACTTTGTGCCTTGCAGCTCTAGGGCAATGTAGCACACCCAGAGCCGAAGTTCTACTTCAGCTAGATCAGACCTGCAAAGAAACTTCGTTTCACAGGCCTTTGTAAGAGATGTTCCCGGTAGGCTATAAGAGCACTGTGCAGAGCGACTAGTTTCTTAGCTTCCCAGAGAGCTGGAAGCAAGATGCTTTGGGGCCCATCTGCCCCTATGGAAAGAACGCAGCACTTTGTGCCTTGCAGCTCTAGGGCAATGCAGCACACCCCGAGCAGAAGTTCTACTTCAGCCAGATCAGGCCTGCAAAGAAACTGCGTTTCACAGGCCTTTGTAAGAGATGTTCCCGGTAGGCTGTTAGAGCACTGTGCAGAGCGAGTTGTTTCTTAGCTTCCCAGAGAGCTGGAAGCAAGATGCTTTGGGGCCCGTTAATTTTATACCCTGCTACTTTGCTGTAGTTGTTGGTTATTTCTAATAGTTTTTCTGTGGATTCTTTGGGGTTTTCTATGTATAAGATCATGTCGTCTGCAAACAACGCGAGTTTTACTTCTTCGTTACCTATTTGGATTCCTTTTATTTTTTTTTCCTGCCGAATTGCTCTGGCCAGCACCTCCAGTACTATGTTGAATAGGAGTGGTGAAAGTGGGCACCCTTGTCTTGTTCCTGTCCTCAGAGGGATGGCTTTCAGCTTTTGTCCATTGAGTATGATGTTGGCTGTGGGTCTATCATATATGGCCTTTATTATGTTGAGGTACTTTCCTTCTACACCCATTTTCCCGAGGGTTTTTATCATAAATGGGTGTTGGATCTTGTCGAATGCTTTCTCTGCGTCTATTGAGATGATCCTGTGGTTTTTGTTTTTCATTTTGTTGATGTAGTGTATCACGTTGATTGACTTGCGGGTGTTGAACCATCCCTGTGTCCCTGGTATAAATCCCACTTGATCATGGTGTATAATCTTTTTGATGTATTGCTGTAATCGGTTTGCCAAAATTTTGTTGAGGATTTTTGCATCTATGTTCATCAGTGATATCGTCCTGTAGTTCTCCTTCTTTGTGTTGTCCTTGTCAGGTTTGGGGATCAGAGTGATGTTGGCTTCATAGAATGTGTTAGGGAGTTCTCCATCTTTCTCAATTTTCTGGAACAGTTTGAGGAGAATAGGTACAAAGAACTCACACTGCTTAACAACAAAAAAACAAACAACCCGATCAAAAAATGGGCAGAGGACATGAACAGACATTTCTCAAAAGAAGATATGAATATGGCCAATAGACACATGAAAAGATGTTCATCATCGCTAATCATCAGGGAAATGCAAATCAAAACTACACTAAGATATCACCTTACCCCCGTTAGATTGGCAAAAACATCCAAAACCAAGAACGACAAATGTTGGAGAGGTTGTGGAGAAAGAGGAACCCTCATACACTGTTGGTGGGAATGCAAACTGGTACAGCCACTATGGAAAACAGTATGGAGATTTCTCAAAAAGTTAAAAATAGAAATACCCTATGACCCAGCCATCCCATTACTGGGTATCTATCCTAAGAACCTGATATCAGATATCTCAAGAGTCCGTTGCACCCCTATGTTCATCGCAGCATTATTTACAATAGCCAAGACGTGGAACCAGCCTACATGCCCAGAAACTGATGATTGGATAAAGAAGATGTGGTATATATACACAATGGAATACTACTCAGCCATAAAAAAAGACGACATTGGCCCCTTCACAACAATGTGGATGGACCTCGAGGGCATTATGTTAAGCGAAATAAGTCAGTCAGAGAAAGACGAACTCTATATGACTCCACTCATAGGTGGAAATTAGTATATTGAGAAGGAGATCTGATCGGTGGTTACCAGGGAAAAGGGGGGGTGGGGGGAGGGCACGGAGGGGGAAGTGGTGTTCCCACAACATGACTAACAAAAATGTACAACCGAAATTTCACAATCTTGTAATCCATCATAACATTAATAAACAAACAAAAAAAAAAAAGATGCTTTGCGGCCCATCTGCCCCTATGGAAAGAACGCAGCACTTTGTGCCTTGCAGCTCTAGGGCAATGTAGCACACCCAGAGCAGAAGTTCTACTTCAGCCAGATCAGGCCCGCAAAGAAACTGCGTTTCACAGGCCTTTGTAAGAGATGTTCCCGGTAGGCTGTTAGAGCACTGTGCAGAGCGAGTTGTTTCTTAGATTCCCAAACAGCCGGAAGCAAGATTCTTTGGGGCCCTTCTCACCCTTTGGAAAGAAGGCAGCACTTTGTGCCTTGCAGCTCTAGGGCAATGTAGCACACCCAAAGCAGAAGTTCTACTTCAGCCACATCAGACCTGCAAAGAAACTGCGTTTCACAGGCCTTTGTAAGAGATGTTCCCTGTAGGCTGTTAGAGAACTGTGCAGAGCGAGTTGTTTCTTAGCTTCCCAAGGAGCTGGAAGCAAGATGCTTTAGGGGCCATCTGCCCTTAAGGAAAGAAGGCAGCACTTTGTGCCTTGCAGCTCTAGGGCAATGTAGCACACCCAGAGCAGTTGTTCTACTTCTGCCAGGTCAGGCCTGCAAAGAAACTTCGTTTCACAGGCCTTTGTAAGAGATGTTCCCGGTAGGCTGTTAGAGCACTGTGCAGAGCGACTTGTTTCTTAGCTTCCCAAAGAGCTGGATGCAAGATGCTTTGGGGCCCTTCTCACCCTTTGGCAAGAAGGCAGCACTTTGTGCATTGCAGCTCAAAGGCAATGTAGCACACCCAGAGCAGAAGTTCTACTTCAGCCTCATCAGGCATGCAAAGAAACTGCGTTTCACAGGCCTTTGTAAGAGATGTTCCCTGTAGGCTGTTAGAGCACTGTGCAGAGCAAGTTGTTTCTCAGCTTCCAAAAGAGTTGGAAGCAAGATGCTTTAGGGGCCATCTGCCCTTAAGGAAAGAAGGCAGCACTTTGTGCCTTGCAGCTCTAGGGCAATGTAGCACACCCAGAGCAGTTTTTCTACTTCTGCCAGGTCAGGCCTGCAAAGAAACTTCGTTTCACAGGCCTTTGTAAGAGATGTTCCTGGTAGGCTGTTAGAGCACTGTGCAGAGCGACTTGTTTCTTAGCTTCCCAAAGAGCTGGATGCAAGATGCTTTGGGGCCCTTCTCACCCTTTGGAAAGAAGGCAGCACTTTGTGCCTTGCAGCTCTAGGGCAATGTAGCACACCCAGAGCCGAAGTTCTACTTCAGCTAGATCAGACCTGCAAAGAAACTTCGTTTCACAGGCCTTTGTAAGAGATGTTCCCGGTAGGCTATAAGAGCACTGTGCAGAGCGACTAGTTTCTTAGCTTCCCAGAGAGCTGGAAGCAAGATGCTTTGGGGCCCATCTGCCCCTATGGAAAGAACGCAGCACTTTGTGCCTTGCAGCTCTAGGGCAATGCAGCACACCCCGAGCAGAAGTTCTACTTCAGCCAGATCAGGCCTGCAAAGAAACTGCGTTTCACAGGCCTTTGTAAGAGATGTTCCCGGTAGGCTGTTAGAGCACTGTGCAGAGCGAGTTGTTTCTTAGCTTCCCAGAGAGCTGGAAGCAAGATGCTTTGGGGCCCGTTAATTTTATACCCTGCTACTTTGCTGTAGTTGTTGGTTATTTCTAATAGTTTTTCTGTGGATTCTTTGGGGTTTTCTATGTATAAGATCATGTCGTCTGCAAACAACGCGAGTTTTACTTCTTCGTTACCTATTTGGATTCCTTTTATTTTTTTTTCCTGCCGAATTGCTCTGGCCAGCACCTCCAGTACTATGTTGAATAGGAGTGGTGAAAGTGGGCACCCTTGTCTTGTTCCTGTCCTCAGAGGGATGGCTTTCAGCTTTTGTCCATTGAGTATGATGTTGGCTGTGGGTCTATCATATATGGCCTTTATTATGTTGAGGTACTTTCCTTCTATACCCATTTTACTGAGGGTTTTTATCATAAATGGGTGTTGGATCTTGTCGAATGCTTTCTCTGCGTCTATTGAGATGATCCTGTGGTTTTTGTTTTTCATTTTGTTGATGTAGTGTATCACGTTGATTGACTTGCGGGTGTTGAACCATCCCTGTGTCCCTGGTATAAATCCCACTTGATCATGGTGTATAATCTTTTTGATGTATTGCTGTAATCGGTTTGCCAAAATTTTGTTGAGGATTTTTGCATCTATGTTCATCAGTGATATCGTCCTGTAGTTCTCCTTCTTTGTGTTGTCCTTGTCAGGTTTGGGGATCAGAGTGATGTTGGCTTCATAGAATGTGTTAGGGAGTTCTCCATCTTTCTCAATTTTCTGGAACAGTTTGAGGAGAATAGGTACAAAGAACTCACACTGCTTAACAACAAAAAAACAAACAACCCGATCAAAAAATGGGCAGAGGACATGAACAGACATTTCTCAAAAGAAGATATGAATATGGCCAATAGACACATGAAAAGATGTTCATCATCGCTAATCATCAGGGAAATGCAAATCAAAACTACACTAAGATATCACCTTACCCCCGTTAGATTGGCAAAAACATCCAAAACCAAGAACGACAAATGTTGGAGAGGTTGTGGAGAAAGAGGAACCCTCATACACTGTTGGTGGGAATGCAAACTGGTACAGCCACTATGGAAAACAGTATGGAGATTTCTCAAAAAGTTAAAAATAGAAATACCCTATGACCCAGCCATCCCATTACTGGGTATCTATCCTAAGAACCTGATATCAGATATCTCAAGAGTCCGTTGCACCCCTATGTTCATCGCAGCATTATTTACAATAGCCAAGACGTGGAACCAGCCTACATGCCCAGAAACTGATGATTGGATAAAGAAGATGTGGTATATATACACAATGGAATACTACTCAGCCATAAAAAAAGACGACATTGGCCCCTTCACAACAATGTGGATGGACCTCGAGGGCATTATGTTAAGCGAAATAAGTCAGTCAGAGAAAGACGAACTCTATATGACTCCACTCATAGGTGGAAATTAGTATATTGAGAAGGAGATCTGATCGGTGGTTACCAGGGAAAAGGGGGGGTGGGGGGAGGGCACGGAGGGGGAAGTGGTGTTCCCACAACATGACTAACAAAAATGTACAACCGAAATTTCACAATCTTGTAATCCATCATAACATTAATAAACAAACAAAAAAAAAAAAGATGCTTTGCGGCCCATCTGCCCCTATGGAAAGAACGCAGCACTTTGTGCCTTGCAGCTCTAGGGCAATGTAGCACACCCAGAGCAGAAGTTCTACTTCAGCCAGATCAGGCCCGCAAAGAAACTGCGTTTCACAGGCCTTTGTAAGAGATGTTCCCGGTAGGCTGTTAGAGCACTGTGCAGAGCGAGTTGTTTCTTAGATTCCCAAACAGCCGGAAGCAAGATTCTTTGGGGCCCTTCTCACCCTTTGGAAAGAAGGCAGCACTTTGTGCCTTGCAGCTCTAGGGCAATGTAGCACACCCAAAGCAGAAGTTCTACTTCAGCCACATCAGACCTGCAAAGAAACTGCGTTTCACAGGCCTTTGTAAGAGATGTTCCCTGTAGGCTGTTAGAGAACTGTGCAGAGCGAGTTGTTTCTTAGCTTCCCAAGGAGCTGGAAGCAAGATGCTTTAGGGGCCATCTGCCCTTAAGGAAAGAAGGCAGCACTTTGTGCCTTGCAGCTCTAGGGCAATGTAGCACACCCAGAGCAGTTGTTCTACTTCTGCCAGGTCAGGCCTGCAAAGAAACTTCGTTTCACAGGCCTTTGTAAGAGATGTTCCCGGTAGGCTGTTAGAGCACTGTGCAGAGCGACTTGTTTCTTAGCTTCCCAAAGAGCTGGATGCAAGATGCTTTGGGGCCCTTCTCACCCTTTGGAAAGAAGGCAGCACTTTGTGCCTTGCAGCTCTAGGGCAATGTAGCACACCCAGAGCCGAAGTTCTACTTCAGCTAGATCAGACCTGCAAAGAAACTTCGTTTCACAGGCCTTTGTAAGAGATGTTCCCGGTAGGCTGTAAGAGCACTGTGCAGAGCGACTAGTTTCTTAGCTTCCCAGAGAGCTGGAAGCAAGATGCTTTGGGGCCCATCTGCCCCTATGGAAAGAACGCAGCACTTTGTGCCTTGCAGCTCTAGGGCAATGCAGCACACCCCGAGCAGAATTTCTACTTCAGCCAGATCAGGCCTGCAAAGAAACTGCGTTTCACAGGCCTTTGTAAGAGATGTTCCCGGTAGGCTGTTAGAGCACTGTGCAGAGCGAGTTGTTTCTTAGCTTCCCAGAGAGCTGGAAGCAAGATGCTTTGGGGCCCGTTAATTTTATACCCTGCTACTTTGCTGTAGTTGTTGGTTATTTCTAATAGTTTTTCTGTGGATTCTTTGGGGTTTTCTATGTATAAGATCATGTCGTCTGCAAACAACGCGAGTTTTACTTCTTCGTTACCTATTTGGATTCCTTTTATTTTTTTTTCCTGCCGAATTGCTCTGGCCAGCACCTCCAGTACTATGTTGAATAGGAGTGGTGAAAGTGGGCACCCTTGTCTTGTTCCTGTCCTCAGAGGGATGGCTTTCAGCTTTTGTCCATTGAGTATGATGTTGGCTGTGGGTCTATCATATATGGCCTTTATTATGTTGAGGTACTTTCCTTCTATACCCATTTTACTGAGGGTTTTTATCATAAATGGGTGTTGGATCTTGTCGAATGCTTTCTCTGCGTCTATTGAGATGATCATGTGGTTTTTGTTTTTCATTTTGTTGATGTAGTGTATCACGTTGATTGACTTGCGGGTGTTGAATCATCCCTGTGTCCCTGGTATAAATCCCACTTGATCATGGTGTATAATCTTTTTGATGTATTGCTGTAATCGGTTTGCCAAAATTTGGTTGAGGATTTTTGCATCTATGTTCATCAGTGATATCGGCCTGTAGTTCTCCTTCTTTGTGTTGTCCTTGTCAGGTTGGGGGATCAGAGTGATGTTGGCTTCATAGAATGTGTTAGGGAGTTCTCCATCTTTCTCAATTTTCTGGAACAGTTTGAGGAGAATAGGTACAAAGAACTCACACTGCTTAACAACAAAAAAACAAACAACCCGATCCAAAAATGGGCAGAGGACATGAACAGACATTTCTCAAAAGAAGATAGGAATATGGCCACTAGACACATGAAAAGATGTTCATCATCGCTAATCATCAGGGAAATGCAAATCAAAACTACACTAAGATATCACCTTACCCACGTTAGATTGGCAAAAACATCCAAAACCAAGAACGACAAATGTTGGAGAGGTTGTGGAGAAAGAGGAACCCTCATACACTGTTGGTGGGAATGCAAACTGGTACAGCCACTATGGAAAACA
The DNA here is from genome assembly GCF_041296235.1 of Equus asinus. Lineage (NCBI taxonomy): Eukaryota > Metazoa > Chordata > Mammalia > Perissodactyla > Equidae > Equus > Equus asinus. Next base: position 71,365,132 of record NC_091790.1, on the reverse strand, counting down.
GTATGGAGATTTCTCAAAAAGTTAAAAATAGAAATACCCTATGACCCAGCCATCCCATTACTGGGTATGTATCCTAAGAACCTGATATCAGATATCTCAAGAGTCCGTTGCACCCCTATGTTCATCGCAGCATTATTTACAATAGCCAAGACGTGGAACCAGCCTACATGCCCAGAAACTGATGATTGGATAAAGAAGATGTGGTATATATACACAATGGAATACTACTCAGCCATAAAAAAAGACGACATTGGCCCCTTCACAACAATGTGGATGGACCTCGAGGGCATTATGTTAAGCGAAATAAGTCAGTCAGAGAAAGACGAACTCTACATGACTCCACTCATAGGTGGAAATTAGTATATTGAGAAGGAGATCTGATCGGTGGTTACCAGGGAAAAGGGGGGGTGGGGGGAGGGCACGGAGGGGGAAGTGGTGTTCCCACAACATGACTAACAAAAATGTACAACCGAAATTTCACAATCTTGTAATCCATCATAACATTAATAAACAAACAAAAAAAAAAAAGATGCTTTGCGGCCCATCTGCCCCTATGGAAAGAACGCAGCACTTTGTGCCTTGCAGCTCTAGGGCAATGTAGCACACCCAGAGCAGAAGTTCTACTTCAGCCAGATCAGGCCCGCAAAGAAACTGCGTTTCACAGGCCTTTGTAAGAGATGTTCCCGGTAGGCTGTTAGAGCACTGTGCAGAGCGAGTTGTTTCTTAGATTCCCAAACAGACGGAAGCAAGATGCTTTGGGGCCCTTCTCACCCTTTGGAAAGAAGGCAGCACTTTGTGCCTTGCAGCTCTAGGGCAATGTAGCACACCCAAAGCAGAAGTTCTACTTCAGCCACATCAGACCTGCAAAGAAACTGCGTTTCACAGGCCTTTGTAAGAGATGTTCCCTGTAGGCTGTTAGAGAACTGTGCAGAGCGAGTTGTTTCTTAGCTTCCCAAGGAGCTGGAAGCAAGATGCTTTAGGGGCCATCTGCCCTTAAGGAAAGAAGGCAGCACTTTGTGCCTTGCAGCTCTAGGGCAATGTAGCACACCCAGAGCCGAAGTTCTACTTCAGCTAGATCAGACCTGCAAAGAAACTTCGTTTCACAGGCCTTTGTAAGAGATGTTCCCGGTAGGCTGTAAGAGCACTGTGCAGAGCGACTAGTTTCTTAGCTTCCCAGAGAGCTGGAAGCAAGATGCTTTGGGGCCCATCTGCCCCTATGGAAAGAACGCAGCACTTTGTGCCTTGCAGCTCTAGGGCAATGCAGCACACCCCGAGCAGAAGTTCTACTTCAGCCAGATCAGGCCTGCAAAGAAACTGCGTTTCACAGGCCTTTGTAAGAGATGTTCCCGGTAGGCTGTTAGAGCACTGTGCAGAGCGAGTTGTTTCTTAGCTTCCCAGAGAGCTGGAAGCAAGATGCTTTGGGGCCCGTTAATTTTATACCCTGCTACTTTGCTGTAGTTGTTGGTTATTTCTAATAGTTTTTCTGTGGATTCTTTGGGGTTTTCTATGTATAAGATCATGTCGTCTGCAAACAACGCGAGTTTTACTTCTTCGTTACCTATTTGGATTCCTTTTATTTTTTTTTCCTGCCGAATTGCTCTGGCCAGCACCTCCAGTACTATGTTGAATAGGAGTGGTGAAAGTGGGCACCCTTGTCTTGTTCCTGTCCTCAGAGGGATGGCTTTCAGCTTTTGTCCATTGAGTATGATGTTGGCTGTGGGTCTATCATATATGGCCTTTATTATGTTGAGGTACTTTCCTTCTATACCCATTTTACTGAGGGTTTTTATCATAAATGGGTGTTGGATCTTGTCGAATGCTTTCTCTGCGTCTATTGAGATGATCATGTGGTTTTTGTTTTTCATTTTGTTGATGTAGTGTATCACGTTGATTGACTTGCGGGTGTTGAATCATCCCTGTGTCCCTGGTATAAATCCCACTTGATCATGGTGTATAATCTTTTTGATGTATTGCTGTAATCGGTTTGCCAAAATTTGGTTGAGGATTTTTGCATCTATGTTCATCAGTGATATCGGCCTGTAGTTCTCCTTCTTTGTGTTGTCCTTGTCAGGTTGGGGGATCAGAGTGATGTTGGCTTCATAGAATGTGTTAGGGAGTTCTCCATCTTTCTCAATTTTCTGGAACAGTTTGAGGAGAATAGGTACAAAGAACTCACACTGCTTAACAACAAAAAAACAAACAACCCGATCCAAAAATGGGCAGAGGACATGAACAGACATTTCTCAAAAGAAGATAGGAATATGGCCAATAGACACATGAAAAGATGTTCATCATCGCTAATCATCAGGGAAATGCAAATCAAAACTACACTAAGATATCACCTTACCCACGTTAGATTGGCAAAAACATCCAAAACCAAGAACGACAAATGTTGGAGAGGTTGTGGAGAAAGAGGAACCCTCATACACTGTTGGTGGGAATGCAAACTGGTACAGCCACTATGGAAAACAGTATGGAGATTTCTCAAAAAGTTAAAAATAGAAATACCCTATGACCCAGCCATCCCATTACTGGGTATGTATCCTAAGAACCTGATATCAGATATCTCAAGAGTCCGTTGCACCCCTATGTTCATCGCAGCATTATTTACAATAGCCAAGACGTGGAACCAGCCTACATGCCCAGAAACTGATGATTGGATAAAGAAGATGTGGTATATATACACAATGGAATACTACTCAGCCATAAAAAAAGACGACATTGGCCCCTTCACAACAATGTGGATGGACCTCGAGGGCATTATGTTAAGCGAAATAAGTCAGTCAGAGAAAGACGAACTCTACATGACTCCACTCATAGGTGGAAATTAGTATATTGAGAAGGAGATCTGATCGGTGGTTACCAGGGAAAAGGGGGGGTTGGGGGAGGGCACGGAGGGGGAAGTGGTGTTCCCACAACATGACTAACAAAAATGTACAACCGAAATTTCACAATCTTGTAATCCATCATAACATTAATAAACAAACAAAAAAAAAAAAGATGCTTTGCGGCCCATCTGCCCCTATGGAAAGAACGCAGCACTTTGTGCCTTGCAGCTCTAGGGCAATGTAGCACACCCAGAGCAGAAGTTCTACTTCAGCCAGATCAGGCCCGCAAAGAAACTGCGTTTCACAGGCCTTTGTAAGAGATGTTCCCGGTAGGCTGTTAGAGCACTGTGCAGAGCGAGTTGTTTCTTAGATTCCCAAAGAGCCGGAAGCAAGATGCTTTGGGGCCCTTCTCACCCTTTGGAAAGAAGGCAGCACTTTGTGCCTTGCAGCTCTAGGGCAATGTAGCACACCCAAAGCAGAAGTTCTACTTCAGCCACATCAGACCTGCAAAGAAACTGCGTTTCACAGGCCTTTGTAAGAGATGTTCCCTGTAGGCTGTTAGAGAACTGTGCAGAGCGAGTTGTTTCTTAGCTTCCCAAGGAGCTGGAAGCAAGATGTTTTAGGGGCCATCTGCCCTTAAGGAAAGAAGGCAGCACTTTGTGCCTTGCAGCTCTAGGGCAATGTAGCACACCCAGAGCAGTCGTTCTACTTCTGCCAGGTCAGGCCTGCAAAGAAACTTCGTTTCACAGGACTTTGTAAGAGATGTTCCCGCTGGGCTGTAAGAGCACTGTGCAGAGCGACTAGTTTCTTAGCTTCCCAGAGAGCTGGAAGCAAGATGCTTTGGGGCCCATCTGCCCCTATGGAAAGAACGCAGCACTTTGTGCCTTGAAGCTCTAGGGCAATGCAGCACACCCCGAGCAGAAGTTCTACTTCAGCCAGATCAGGCCTGCAAAGAAACTGCGTTTCACAGGCCTTTGTAAGAGATGTTCCCGGTAGGCTGTTAGAGCACTGTGCAGAGCGAGTTGTTTCTTAGCTTCCCAAGGAGCTGGAAGCAAGATGCTTTAGGGGCCATCTGCCCTTAAGGAAAGAAGGCAGCACTTTGTGCCTTGCAGCTCTAGGGCAATGTAGCACACCCAGAGCAGTTGTTCTACTTCTGCCAGGTCAGGCCTGCAAAGAAACTTCGTTTCACAGGCCTTTGTAAGAGATGTTCCCGGTAGGCTGTTAGAGCACTGTGCAGAGCGACTTGTTTCTTAGCTTCCCAAAGAGCTGGATGCAAGATGCTTTGGGGCCCTTCTCACCCTTTGGAAAGAAGGCAGCACTTTGTGCCTTGCAGCTCTAGGGCAATGTAGCACACCCAGAGCCGAAGTTCTACTTCAGCTAGATCAGACCTGCAAAGAAACTTCGTTTCACAGGCCTTTGTAAGAGATGTTCCCGGTAGGCTGTAAGAGCACTGTGCAGAGCGACTAGTTTCTTAGCTTCCCAGAGAGCTGGAAGCAAGATGCTTTGGGGCCCATCTGCCCCTATGGAAAGAACGCAGCACTTTGTGCCTTGCAGCTCTAGGGCAATGCAGCACACCCCGAGCAGAATTTCTACTTCAGCCAGATCAGGCCTGCAAAGAAACTGCGTTTCACAGGCCTTTGTAAGAGATGTTCCCGGTAGGCTGTTAGAGCACTGTGCAGAGCGAGTTGTTTCTTAGCTTCCCAGAGAGCTGGAAGCAAGATGCTTTGGGGCCCGTTAATTTTATACCCTGCTACTTTGCTGTAGTTGTTGGTTATTTCTAATAGTTTTTCTGTGGATTCTTTGGGGTTTTCTATGTATAAGATCATGTCGTCTGCAAACAACGCGAGTTTTACTTCTTCGTTACCTATTTGGATTCCTTTTATTTTTTTTTCCTGCCGAATTGCTCTGGCCAGCACCTCCAGTACTATGTTGAATAGGAGTGGTGAAAGTGGGCACCCTTGTCTTGTTCCTGTCCTCAGAGGGATGGCTTTCAGCTTTTGTCCATTGAGTATGATGTTGGCTGTGGGTCTATCATATATGGCCTTTATTATGTTGAGGTACTTTCCTTCTATACCCATTTTACTGAGGGTTTTTATCATAAATGGGTGTTGGATCTTGTCGAATGCTTTCTCTGCGTCTATTGAGATGATCATGTGGTTTTTGTTTTTCATTTTGTTGATGTAGTGTATCACGTTGATTGACTTGCGGGTGTTGAATCATCCCTGTGTCCCTGGTATAAATCCCACTTGATCATGGTGTATAATCTTTTTGATGTATTGCTGTAATCGGTTTGCCAAAATTTGGTTGAGGATTTTTGCATCTATGTTCATCAGTGATATCGGCCTGTAGTTCTCCTTCTTTGTGTTGTCCTTGTCAGGTTGGGGGATCAGAGTGATGTTGGCTTCATAGAATGTGTTAGGGAGTTCTCCATCTTTCTCAATTTTCTGGAACAGTTTGAGGAGAATAGGTACAAAGAACTCACACTGCTTAACAACAAAAAAACAAACAACCCGATCCAAAAATGGGCAGAGGACATGAACAGACATTTCTCAAAAGAAGATAGGAATATGGCCACTAGACACATGAAAAGATGTTCATCATCGCTAATCATCAGGGAAATGCAAATCAAAACTACACTAAGATATCACCTTACCCACGTTAGATTGGCAAAAACATCCAAAACCAAGAACGACAAATGTTGGAGAGGTTGTGGAGAAAGAGGAACCCTCATACACTGTTGGTGGGAATGCAAACTGGTACAGCCACTATGGAAAACAGTATGGAGATTTCTCAAAAAGTTAAAAATAGAAATACCCTATGACCCAGCCATCCCATTACTGGGTATCTATCCTAAGAACCTGATATCAGATATCTCAAGAGTCCGTTGCACCCCTATGTTCATCGCAGCATTATTTACAATAGCCAAGACGTGGAACCAGCCTACATGCCCAGAAACTGATGATTGGATAAAGAAGATGTGGTATATATACACAATGGAATACTACTCAGCCATAAAAAAAGACGACATTGGCCCCTTCACAACAATGTGGATGGACCTCGAGGGCATTATGTTAAGCGAAATAAGTCAGTCAGAGAAAGACGAACTCTACATGACTCCACTCATAGGTGGAAATTAGTATATTGAGAAGGAGATCTGATCGGTGGTTACCAGGGAAAAGGGGGGGTGGGGGGAGGGCACGGAGGGGGAAGTGGTGTTCCCACAACATGACTAACAAAAATGTACAACCGAAATTTCACAATCTTGTAATCCATCATAACATTAATAAACAAACAAAAAAAAAAAAGATGCTTTGCGGCCCATCTGCCCCTATGGAAAGAACGCAGCACTTTGTGCCTTGCAGCTCTAGGGCAATGTAGCACACCCAGAGCAGAAGTTCTACTTCAGCCAGATCAGGCCCGCAAAGAAACTGCGTTTCACAGGCCTTTGTAAGAGATGTTCCCGGTAGGCTGTTAGAGCACTGTGCAGAGCGAGTTGTTTCTTAGATTCCCAAACAGACGGAAGCAAGATGCTTTGGGGCCCTTCTCACCCTTTGGAAAGAAGGCAGCACTTTGTGCCTTGCAGCTCTAGGGCAATGTAGCACACCCAAAGCAGAAGTTCTACTTCAGCCACATCAGACCTGCAAAGAAACTGCGTTTCACAGGCCTTTGTAAGAGATGTTCCCTGTAGGCTGTTAGAGAACTGTGCAGAGCGAGTTGTTTCTTAGCTTCCCAAGGAGCTGGAAGCAAGATGCTTTAGGGGCCATCTGCCCTTAAGGAAAGAAGGCAGCACTTTGTGCCTTGCAGCTCTAGGGCAATGTAGCACACCCAGAGCCGAAGTTCTACTTCAGCTAGATCAGACCTGCAAAGAAACTTCGTTTCACAGGCCTTTGTAAGAGATGTTCCCGGTAGGCTGTAAGAGCACTGTGCAGAGCGACTAGTTTCTTAGCTTCCCAGAGAGCTGGAAGCAAGATGCTTTGGGGCCCATCTGCCCCTATGGAAAGAACGCAGCACTTTGTGCCTTGCAGCTCTAGGGCAATGCAGCACACCCCGAGCAGAAGTTCTACTTCAGCCAGATCAGGCCTGCAAAGAAACTGCGTTTCACAGGCCTTTGTAAGAGATGTTCCCGGTAGGCTGTTAGAGCACTGTGCAGAGCGAGTTGTTTCTTAGCTTCCCAGAGAGCTGGAAGCAAGATGCTTTGGGGCCCGTTAATTTTATACCCTGCTACTTTGCTGTAGTTGTTGGTTATTTCTAATAGTTTTTCTGTGGATTCTTTGGGGTTTTCTATGTATAAGATCATGTCGTCTGCAAACAACGCGAGTTTTACTTCTTCGTTACCTATTTGGATTCCTTTTATTTTTTTTTCCTGCCGAATTGCTCTGGCCAGCACCTCCAGTACTATGTTGAATAGGAGTGGTGAAAGTGGGCACCCTTGTCTTGTTCCTGTCCTCAGAGGGATGGCTTTCAGCTTTTGTCCATTGAGTATGATGTTGGCTGTGGGTCTATCATATATGGCCTTTATTATGTTGAGGTACTTTCCTTCTATACCCATTTTACTGAGGGTTTTTATCATAAATGGGTGTTGGATCTTGTCGAATGCTTTCTCTGCGTCTATTGAGATGATCATGTGGTTTTTGTTTTTCATTTTGTTGATGTAGTGTATCACGTTGATTGACTTGCGGGTGTTGAATCATCCCTGTGTCCCTGGTATAAATCCCACTTGATCATGGTGTATAATCTTTTTGATGTATTGCTGTAATCGGTTTGCCAAAATTTGGTTGAGGATTTTTGCATCTATGTTCATCAGTGATATCGGCCTGTAGTTCTCCTTCTTTGTGTTGTCCTTGTCAGGTTGGGGGATCAGAGTGATGTTGGCTTCATAGAATGTGTTAGGGAGTTCTCCATCTTTCTCAATTTTCTGGAACAGTTTGAGGAGAATAGGTACAAAGAACTCACACTGCTTAACAACAAAAAAACAAACAACCCGATCCAAAAATGGGCAGAGGACATGAACAGACATTTCTCAAAAGAAGATAGGAATATGGCCAATAGACACATGAAAAGATGTTCATCATCGCTAATCATCAGGGAAATGCAAATCAAAACTACACTAAGATATCACCTTACCCACGTTAGATTGGCAAAAACATCCAAAACCAAGAACGACAAATGTTGGAGAGGTTGTGGAGAAAGAGGAACCCTCATACACTGTTGGTGGGAATGCAAACTGGTACAGCCACTATGGAAAACAGTATGGAGATTTCTCAAAAAGTTAAAAATAGAAATACCCTATGACCCAGCCATCCCATTACTGGGTATGTATCCTAAGAACCTGATATCAGATATCTCAAGAGTCCGTTGCACCCCTATGTTCATCGCAGCATTATTTACAATAGCCAAGACGTGGAACCAGCCTACATGCCCAGAAACTGATGATTGGATAAAGAAGATGTGGTATATATACACAATGGAATACTACTCAGCCATAAAAAAAGACGACATTGGCCCCTTCACAACAATGTGGATGGACCTCGAGGGCATTATGTTAAGCGAAATAAGTCAGTCAGAGAAAGACGAACTCTACATGACTCCACTCATAGGTGGAAATTAGTATATTGAGAAGGAGATCTGATCGGTGGTTACCAGGGAAAAGGGGGGGTTGGGGGAGGGCACGGAGGGGGAAGTGGTGTTCCCACAACATGACTAACAAAAATGTACAACCGAAATTTCACAATCTTGTAATCCATCATAACATTAATAAACAAACAAAAAAAAAAAAGATGCTTTGCGGCCCATCTGCCCCTATGGAAAGAACGCAGCACTTTGTGCCTTGCAGCTCTAGGGCAATGTAGCACACCCAGAGCAGAAGTTCTACTTCAGCCAGATCAGGCCCGCAAAGAAACTGCGTTTCACAGGCCTTTGTAAGAGATGTTCCCGGTAGGCTGTTAGAGCACTGTGCAGAGCGAGTTGTTTCTTAGATTCCCAAAGAGCCGGAAGCAAGATGCTTTGGGGCCCTTCTCACCCTTTGGAAAGAAGGCAGCACTTTGTGCCTTGCAGCTCTAGGGCAATGTAGCACACCCAAAGCAGAAGTTCTACTTCAGCCACATCAGACCTGCAAAGAAACTGCGTTTCACAGGCCTTTGTAAGAGATGTTCCCTGTAGGCTGTTAGAGAACTGTGCAGAGCGAGTTGTTTCTTAGCTTCCCAAGGAGCTGGAAGCAAGATGTTTTAGGGGCCATCTGCCCTTAAGGAAAGAAGGCAGCACTTTGTGCCTTGCAGCTCTAGGGCAATGTAGCACACCCAGAGCAGTCGTTCTACTTCTGCCAGGTCAGGCCTGCAAAGAAACTTCGTTTCACAGGACTTTGTAAGAGATGTTCCCGCTGGGCTGTAAGAGCACTGTGCAGAGCGACTAGTTTCTTAGCTTCCCAGAGAGCTGGAAGCAAGATGCTTTGGGGCCCATCTGCCCCTATGGAAAGAACGCAGCACTTTGTGCCTTGCAGCTCTAGGGCAATGCAGCACACCCCGAGCAGAAGTTCTACTTCAGCCAGATCAGGCCTGCAAAGAAACTGCGTTTCACAGGCCTTTGTAAGAGATGTTCCCGGTAGGCTGTTAGAGCACTGTGCAGAGCGAGTTGTTTCTTAGCTTCCCAGAGAGCTGGAAGCAAGATGCTTTGGGGCCCGTTAATTTTATACCCTGCTACTTTGCTGTAGTTGTTGATTATTTCTAATAGTTTTTCTGTGGATTCTTTGGGGTTTTCTATGTATAAGATCATGTCGTCTGCAAACAACGCGAGTTTTACTTCTTCGTTACCTATTTGGATTTCTTTTATTTTTTTTTCCTGCCGAATTGCTCTGGCCAGCACCTCCAGTACTATGTTGAATAGGAGTGGTGAAGGTGGGCACCCTTGTCTTGTTCCTGTCCTCAGAGGGATGGCTTTCAGCTTTTGTCCATTGAGTATGATGTTGGCTGTGGGTCTATCATATATGGCCTTTATTATGTTGAGGTACTTTCCTTCTATACCCATTTTACTGAGGGTTTTTATCATAAATGGGTGTTGGATCTTGTCGAATGCTTTCTCTGCGTCTATTGAGATGATCATGTGGTTTTTGTTTTTCATTTTGTTGATGTAGTGTATCACGTTGATTGACTTGCGGGTGTTGAATCATCCCTGTGTCCCTGGTATAAATCCCACTTGATCATGGTGTATAATCTTTTTGATGTATTGCTGTAATCGGTTTGCCAAAATTTTGTTGAGGATTTTTGCATCTATGTTCATCAGTGATATCGGCCTGTAGTTCTCCTTCTTTGTGTTGTCCTTGTCAGGTTGGGGGATCAGAGTGATGTTGGCTTCATAGAATGTGTTAGGGAGTTCTCCATCTTTCTCAATTTTCTGGAACAGTTTGAGGAGAATAGGTACAAAGAACTCACACTGCTTAACAACAAAAAAACAAACAACCCGATCCAAAAATGGGCAGAGGACATGAACAGACATTTCTCAAAAGAAGATAGGAATATGGCCACTAGACACATGAAAAGATGTTCATCATCGCTAATCATCAGGGAAATGCAAATCAAAACTACACTAAGATATCACCTTACCCACGTTAGATTGGCAAAAACATCCAAAACCAAGAACGACAAATGTTGGAGAGGTTGTGGAGAAAGAGGAACCCTCATACACTGTTGGTGGGAATGCAAACTGGTACAGCCACTATGGAAAACAGTATGGAGATTTCTCAAAAAGTTAAAAATAGAAATACCCTATGACCCAGCCATCCCATTACTGGGTATCTATCCTAAGAACCTGATATCAGATATCTCAAGAGTCCGTTGCACCCCTATGTTCATCGCAGCATTATTTACAATAGCCAAGACGTGGAACCAGCCTACATGCCCAGAAACTGATGATTGGATAAAGAAGATGTGGTATATATACACAATGGAATACTACTCAGCCATAAAAAAAGACGACATTGGCCCCTTCACAACAATGTGGATGGACCTCGAGGGCATTATGTTAAGCGAAATAAGTCAGTCAGAGAAAGACGAACTCTATATGACTCCACTCATAGGTGGAAATTAGTATATTGAGAAGGAGATCTGATCGGTGGTTACCAGGGAAAAGGGGGGGTTGGGGGAGGGCACGGAGGGGGAAGTGGTGTTCCCACAACATGACTAACAAAAATGTACAACCGAAATTTCACAATCTTGTAATCCATCATAACATTAATAAACAAACAAAAAAAAAAGATGCTTTGCGGCCCATCTGCCCCTATGGAAAGAACGCAGCACTTTGTGCCTTGCAGCTCTAGGGCAATGTAGCACACCCAGAGCAGAAGTTCTACTTCAGCCAGATCAGGCCCGCAAAGAAACTGCGTTTCACAGGCCTTTGTAAGAGATGTTCCCGGTAGGCTGTTAGAGCACTGTGCAGAGCGAGTTGTTTCTTAGATTCCCAAAGAGCCGGAAGCAAGATGCTTTGGGGCCCTTCTCACCCTTTGGAAAGAAGGCAGCACTTTGTGCCTTGCAGCTCTAGGGCAATGTAGCACACCCAAAGCAGAAGTTCTACTTCAGCCACATCAGACCTGCAAAGAAACTGCGTTTCACAGGCCTTTGTAAGAGATGTTCCCTGTAGGCTGTTAGAGAACTGTGCAGAGCGAGTTGTTTCTTAGCTTCCCAAGGAGCTGGAAGCAAGATGTTTTAGGGGCCATCTGCCCTTAAGGAAAGAAGGCAGCACTTTGTGCCTTGCAGCTCTAGGGCAATGTAGCACACCCAGAGCAGTCGTTCTACTTCTGCCAGGTCAGGCCTGCAAAGAAACTTCGTTTCACAGGACTTTGTAAGAGATGTTCCCGCTGGGCTGTAAGAGCACTGTGCAGAGCGACTAGTTTCTTAGCTTCCCAGAGAGCCGGAAGCAAGATGCTTTGGGGCCCATCTGCCCCTATGGAAAGAACGCAGCACTTTGTGCCTTGCAGCTCTAGGGCAATGCAGCACACCCCGAGCAGAAGTTCTACTTCAGCCAGATCAGGCCTGCAAAGAAACTGCGTTTCACAGGCCTTTGTAAGAGATGTTCCCGGTAGGCTGTTAGAGCACTGTGCAGAGCGAGTTGTTTCTTAGCTTCCCAGAGAGCTGGAAGCAAGATGCTTTGGGGCCCGTTAATTTTATACCCTGCTACTTTGCTGTAGTTGTTGATTATTTCTAATAGTTTTTCTGTGGATTCTTTGGGGTTTTCTATGTATAAGATCATGTCGTCTGCAAACAACGCGAGTTTTACTTCTTCGTTACCTATTTGGATTTCTTTTATTTTTTTTTCCTGCCGAATTGCTCTGGCCAGCACCTCCAGTACTATGTTGAATAGGAGTGGTGAAGGTGGGCACCCTTGTCTTGTTCCTGTCCTCAGAGGGATGGCTTTCAGCTTTTGTCCATTGAGTATGATGTTGGCTGTGGGTCTATCATATATGGCCTTTATTATGTTGAGGTACTTTCCTTCTATACCCATTTTACTGAGGGTTTTTATCATAAATGGGTGTTGGATCTTGTCGAATGCTTTCTCTGCGTCTATTGAGATGATCATGTGGTTTTTGTTTTTCATTTTGTTGATGTAGTGTATCACGTTGATTGACTTGCGGGTGTTGAATCATCCCTGTGTCCCTGGTATAAATCCCACTTGATCATGGTGTATAATCTTTTTGATGTATTGCTGTAATCGGTTTGCCAAAATTTTGTTGAGGATTTTTGCATCTATGTTCATCAGTGATATCGGCCTGTAGTTCTCCTTCTTTGTGTTGTCCTTGTCAGGTTGGGGGATCAGAGTGATGTTGGCTTCATAGAATGTGTTAGGGAGTTCTCCATCTTTCTCAATTTTCTGGAACAGTTTGAGGAGAATAGGTACAAAGAACTCACACTGCTTAACAACAAAAAAACAAACAACCCGATCCAAAAATGGGCAGAGGACATGAACAGACATTTCTCAAAAGAAGATAGGAATATGGCCACTAGACACATGAAAAGATGTTCATCATCGCTAATCATCAGGGAAATGCAAATCAAAACTACACTAAGATATCACCTTACCCACGTTAGATTGGCAAAAACATCCAAAACCAAGAACGACAAATGTTGGAGAGGTTGTGGAGAAAGAGGAACCCTCATACACTGTTGGTGGGAATGCAAACTGGTACAGCCACTATGGAAAACAGTATGGAGATTTCTCAAAAAGTTAAAAATAGAAATACCCTATGACCCAGCCATCCCATTACTGGGTATCTATCCTAAGAACCTGATATCAGATATCTCAAGAGTCCGTTGCACCCCTATGTTCATCGCAGCATTATTTACAATAGCCAAGACGTGGAACCAGCCTACATGCCCAGAAACTGATGATTGGATAAAGAAGATGTGGTATATATACACAATGGAATACTACTCAGCCATAAAAAAAGACGACATTGGCCCCTTCACAACAATGTGGATGGACCTCGAGGGCATTATGTTAAGCGAAATAAGTCAGTCAGAGAAAGACGAACTCTATATGACTCCACTCATAGGTGGAAATTAGTATATTGAGAAGGAGATCTGATCGGTGGTTACCAGGGAAAAGGGGGGGTTGGGGGAGGGCACGGAGGGGGAAGTGGTGTTCCCACAACATGACTAACAAAAATGTACAACCGAAATTTCACAATCTTGTAATCCATCATAACATTAATAAACAAACAAAAAAAAAAGATGCTTTGCGGCCCATCTGCCCCTATGGAAAGAACGCAGCACTTTGTGCCTTGCAGCTCTAGGGCAATGTAGCACACCCAGAGCAGAAGTTCTACTTCAGCCAGATCAGGCCCGCAAAGAAACTGCGTTTCACAGGCCTTTGTAAGAGATGTTCCCGGTAGGCTGTTAGAGCACTGTGCAGAGCGAGTTGTTTCTTAGATTCCCAAAGAGCCGGAAGCAAGATGCTTTGGGGCCCTTCTCACCCTTTGGAAAGAAGGCAGCACTTTGTGCCTTGCAGCTCTAGGGCAATGTAGCACACCCAAAGCAGAAGTTCTACTTCAGCCACATCAGACCTGCAAAGAAACTGCGTTTCACAGGCCTTTGTAAGAGATGTTCCCTGTAGGCTGTTAGAGAACTGTGCAGAGCGAGTTGTTTCTTAGCTTCCCAAGGAGCTGGAAGCAAGATGTTTTAGGGGCCATCTGCCCTTAAGGAAAGAAGGCAGCACTTTGTGCCTTGCAGCTCTAGGGCAATGTAGCACACCCAGAGCAGTCGTTCTACTTCTGCCAGGTCAGGCCTGCAAAGAAACTTCGTTTCACAGGACTTTGTAAGAGATGTTCCCGCTGGGCTGTAAGAGCACTGTGCAGAGCGACTAGTTTCTTAGCTTCCCAGAGAGCCGGAAGCAAGATGCTTTGGGGCCCATCTGCCCCTATGGAAAGAACGCAGCACTTTGTGCCTTGCAGCTCTAGGGCAATGCAGCACACCCCGAGCAGAAGTTCTACTTCAGCCAGATCAGGCCTGCAAAGAAACTGCGTTTCACAGGCCTTTGTAAGAGATGTTCCCGGTAGGCTGTTAGAGCACTGTGCAGAGCGAGTTGTTTCTTAGCTTCCCAGAGAGCTGGAAGCAAGATGCTTTGGGGCCCGTTAATTTTATACCCTGCTACTTTGCTGTAGTTGTTGATTATTTCTAATAGTTTTTCTGTGGATTCTTTGGGGTTTTCTATGTATAAGATCATGTCGTCTGCAAACAACGCGAGTTTTACTTCTTCGTTACCTATTTGGATTTCTTTTATTTTTTTTTCCTGCCGAATTGCTCTGGCCAGCACCTCCAGTACTATGTTGAATAGGAGTGGTGAAGGTGGGCACCCTTGTCTTGTTCCTGTCCTCAGAGGGATGGCTTTCAGCTTTTGTCCATTGAGTATGATGTTGGCTGTGGGTCTATCATATATGGCCTTTATTATGTTGAGGTACTTTCCTTCTATACCCATTTTACTGAGGGTTTTTATCATAAATGGGTGTTGGATCTTGTCGAATGCTTTCTCTGCGTCTATTGAGATGATCATGTGGTTTTTGTTTTTCATTTTGTTGATGTAGTGTATCACGTTGATTGACTTGCGGGTGTTGAATCATCCCTGTGTCCCTGGTATAAATCCCACTTGATCATGGTGTATAATCTTTTTGATGTATTGCTGTAATCGGTTTGCCAAAATTTTGTTGAGGATTTTTGCATCTATGTTCATCAGTGATATCGGCCTGTAGTTCTCCTTCTTTGTGTTGTCCTTGTCAGGTTGGGGGATCAGAGTGATGTTGGCTTCATAGAATGTGTTAGGGAGTTCTCCATCTTTCTCAATTTTCTGGAACAGTTTGAGGAGAATAGGTACAAAGAACTCACACTGCTTAACAACAAAAAAACAAACAACCCGATCCAAAAATGGGCAGAGGACATGAACAGACATTTCTCAAAAGAAGATAGGAATATGGCCACTAGACACATGAAAAGATGTTCATCATCGCTAATCATCAGGGAAATGCAAATCAAAACTACACTAAGATATCACCTTACCCACGTTAGATTGGCAAAAACATCCAAAACCAAGAACGACAAATGTTGGAGAGGTTGTGGAGAAAGAGGAACCCTCATACACTGTTGGTGGGAATGCAAACTGGTACAGCCACTATGGAAAACAGTATGGAGATTTCTCAAAAAGTTAAAAATAGAAATACCCTATGACCCAGCCATCCCATTACTGGGTATCTATCCTAAGAACCTGATATCAGATATCTCAAGAGTCCGTTGCACCCCTATGTTCATCGCAGCATTATTTACAATAGCCAAGACGTGGAACCAGCCTACATGCCCAGAAACTGATGATTGGATAAAGAAGATGTGGTATATATACACAATGGAATACTACTCAGCCATAAAAAAAGACGACATTGGCCCCTTCACAACAATGTGGATGGACCTCGAGGGCATTATGTTAAGCGAAATAAGTCAGTCAGAGAAAGACGAACTCTATATGACTCCACTCATAGGTGGAAATTAGTATATTGAGAAGGAGATCTGATCGGTGGTTACCAGGGAAAAGGGGGGGTTGGGGGAGGGCACGGAGGGGGAAGTGGTGTTCCCACAACATGACTAACAAAAATGTACAACCGAAATTTCACAATCTTGTAATCCATCATAACATTAATAAACAAACAAAAAAAAAAGATGCTTTGCGGCCCATCTGCCCCTATGGAAAGAACGCAGCACTTTGTGCCTTGCAGCTCTAGGGCAATGTAGCACACCCAGAGCAGAAGTTCTACTTCAGCCAGATCAGGCCCGCAAAGAAACTGCGTTTCACAGGCCTTTGTAAGAGATGTTCCCGGTAGGCTGTTAGAGCACTGTGCAGAGCGAGTTGTTTCTTAGATTCCCAAAGAGCCGGAAGCAAGATGCTTTGGGGCCCTTCTCACCCTTTGGAAAGAAGGCAGCACTTTGTGCCTTGCAGCTCTAGGGCAATGTAGCACACCCAAAGCAGAAGTTCTACTTCAGCCACATCAGACCTGCAAAGAAACTGCGTTTCACAGGCCTTTGTAAGAGATGTTCCCTGTAGGCTGTTAGAGAACTGTGCAGAGCGAGTTGTTTCTTAGCTTCCCAAGGAGCTGGAAGCAAGATGTTTTAGGGGCCATCTGCCCTTAAGGAAAGAAGGCAGCACTTTGTGCCTTGCAGCTCTAGGGCAATGTAGCACACCCAGAGCAGTCGTTCTACTTCTGCCAGGTCAGGCCTGCAAAGAAACTTCGTTTCACAGGACTTTGTAAGAGATGTTCCCGCTGGGCTGTAAGAGCACTGTGCAGAGCGACTAGTTTCTTAGCTTCCCAGAGAGCCGGAAGCAAGATGCTTTGGGGCCCATCTGCCCCTATGGAAAGAACGCAGCACTTTGTGCCTTGCAGCTCTAGGGCAATGCAGCACACCCCGAGCAGAAGTTCTACTTCAGCCAGATCAGGCCTGCAAAGAAACTGCGTTTCACAGGCCTTTGTAAGAGATGTTCCCGGTAGGCTGTTAGAGCACTGTGCAGAGCGAGTTGTTTCTTAGCTTCCCAGAGAGCTGGAAGCAAGATGCTTTGGGGCCCGTTAATTTTATACCCTGCTACTTTGCTGTAGTTGTTGATTATTTCTAATAGTTTTTCTGTGGATTCTTTGGGGTTTTCTATGTATAAGATCATGTCGTCTGCAAACAACGCGAGTTTTACTTCTTCGTTACCTATTTGGATTTCTTTTATTTTTTTTTCCTGCCGAATTGCTCTGGCCAGCACCTCCAGTACTATGTTGAATAGGAGTGGTGAAGGTGGGCACCCTTGTCTTGTTCCTGTCCTCAGAGGGATGGCTTTCAGCTTTTGTCCATTGAGTATGATGTTGGCTGTGGGTCTATCATATATGGCCTTTATTATGTTGAGGTACTTTCCTTCTATACCCATTTTACTGAGGGTTTTTATCATAAATGGGTGTTGGATCTTGTCGAATGCTTTCTCTGCGTCTATTGAGATGATCATGTGGTTTTTGTTTTTCATTTTGTTGATGTAGTGTATCACGTTGATTGACTTGCGGGTGTTGAATCATCCCTGTGTCCCTGGTATAAATCCCACTTGATCATGGTGTATAATCTTTTTGATGTATTGCTGTAATCGGTTTGCCAAAATTTTGTTGAGGATTTTTGCATCTATGTTCATCAGTGATATCGGCCTGTAGTTCTCCTTCTTTGTGTTGTCCTTGTCAGGTTGGGGGATCAGAGTGATGTTGGCTTCATAGAATGTGTTAGGGAGTTCTCCATCTTTCTCAATTTTCTGGAACAGTTTGAGGAGAATAGGTACAAAGAACTCACACTGCTTAACAACAAAAAAACAAACAACCCGATCCAAAAATGGGCAGAGGACATGAACAGACATTTCTCAAAAGAAGATAGGAATATGGCCACTAGACACATGAAAAGATGTTCATCATCGCTAATCATCAGGGAAATGCAAATCAAAACTACACTAAGATATCACCTTACCCACGTTAGATTGGCAAAAACATCCAAAACCAAGAACGACAAATGTTGGAGAGGTTGTGGAGAAAGAGGAACCCTCATACACTGTTGGTGGGAATGCAAACTGGTACAGCCACTATGGAAAACAGTATGGAGATTTCTCAAAAAGTTAAAAATAGAAATACCCTATGACCCAGCCATCCCATTACTGGGTATCTATCCTAAGAACCTGATATCAGATATCTCAAGAGTCCGTTGCACCCCTATGTTCATCGCAGCATTATTTACAATAGCCAAGACGTGGAACCAGCCTACATGCCCAGAAACTGATGATTGGATAAAGAAGATGTGGTATATATACACAATGGAATACTACTCAGCCATAAAAAAAGACGACATTGGCCCCTTCACAACAATGTGGATGGACCTCGAGGGCATTATGTTAAGCGAAATAAGTCAGTCAGAGAAAGACGAACTCTATATGACTCCACTCATAGGTGGAAATTAGTATATTGAGAAGGAGATCTGATCGGTGGTTACCAGGGAAAAGGGGGGGTTGGGGGAGGGCACGGAGGGGGAAGTGGTGTTCCCACAACATGACTAACAAAAATGTACAACCGAAATTTCACAATCTTGTAATCCATCATAACATTAATAAACAAACAAAAAAAAAAGATGCTTTGCGGCCCATCTGCCCCTATGGAAAGAACGCAGCACTTTGTGCCTTGCAGCTCTAGGGCAATGTAGCACACCCAGAGCAGAAGTTCTACTTCAGCCAGATCAGGCCCGCAAAGAAACTGCGTTTCACAGGCCTTTGTAAGAGATGTTCCCGGTAGGCTGTTAGAGCACTGTGCAGAGCGAGTTGTTTCTTAGATTCCCAAAGAGCCGGAAGCAAGATGCTTTGGGGCCCTTCTCACCCTTTGGAAAGAAGGCAGCACTTTGTGCCTTGCAGCTCTAGGGCAATGTAGCACACCCAAAGCAGAAGTTCTACTTCAGCCACATCAGACCTGCAAAGAAACTGCGTTTCACAGGCCTTTGTAAGAGATGTTCCCTGTAGGCTGTTAGAGAACTGTGCAGAGCGAGTTGTTTCTTAGCTTCCCAAGGAGCTGGAAGCAAGATGTTTTAGGGGCCATCTGCCCTTAAGGAAAGAAGGCAGCACTTTGTGCCTTGCAGCTCTAGGGCAATGTAGCACACCCAGAGCAGTCGTTCTACTTCTGCCAGGTCAGGCCTGCAAAGAAACTTCGTTTCACAGGACTTTGTAAGAGATGTTCCCGCTGGGCTGTAAGAGCACTGTGCAGAGCGACTAGTTTCTTAGCTTCCCAGAGAGCCGGAAGCAAGATGCTTTGGGGCCCATCTGCCCCTATGGAAAGAACGCAGCACTTTGTGCCTTGCAGCTCTAGGGCAATGCAGCACACCCCGAGCAGAAGTTCTACTTCAGCCAGATCAGGCCTGCAAAGAAACTGCGTTTCACAGGCCTTTGTAAGAGATGTTCCCGGTAGGCTGTTAGAGCACTGTGCAGAGCGAGTTGTTTCTTAGCTTCCCAGAGAGCTGGAAGCAAGATGCTTTGGGGCCCGTTAATTTTATACCCTGCTACTTTGCTGTAGTTGTTGATTATTTCTAATAGTTTTTCTGTGGATTCTTTGGGGTTTTCTATGTATAAGATCATGTCGTCTGCAAACAACGCGAGTTTTACTTCTTCGTTACCTATTTGGATTTCTTTTATTTTTTTTTCCTGCCGAATTGCTCTGGCCAGCACCTCCAGTACTATGTTGAATAGGAGTGGTGAAGGTGGGCACCCTTGTCTTGTTCCTGTCCTCAGAGGGATGGCTTTCAGCTTTTGTCCATTGAGTATGATGTTGGCTGTGGGTCTATCATATATGGCCTTTATTATGTTGAGGTACTTTCCTTCTATACCCATTTTACTGAGGGTTTTTATCATAAATGGGTGTTGGATCTTGTCGAATGCTTTCTCTGCGTCTATTGAGATGATCATGTGGTTTTTGTTTTTCATTTTGTTGATGTAGTGTATCACGTTGATTGACTTGCGGGTGTTGAATCATCCCTGTGTCCCTGGTATAAATCCCACTTGATCATGGTGTATAATCTTTTTGATGTATTGCTGTAATCGGTTTGCCAAAATTTTGTTGAGGATTTTTGCATCTATGTTCATCAGTGATATCGGCCTGTAGTTCTCCTTCTTTGTGTTGTCCTTGTCAGGTTGGGGGATCAGAGTGATGTTGGCTTCATAGAATGTGTTAGGGAGTTCTCCATCTTTCTCAATTTTCTGGAACAGTTTGAGGAGAATAGGTACAAAGAACTCACACTGCTTAACAACAAAAAAACAAACAACCCGATCCAAAAATGGGCAGAGGACATGAACAGACATTTCTCAAAAGAAGATATGAATATGGCCACTAGACACATGAAAAGATGTTCATCATCGCTAATCATCAGGGAAATGCAAATCAAAACTACACTAAGATATCACCTTACCCACGTTAGATTGGCAAAAACATCCAAAACCAAGAACGACAAATGTTGGAGAGGTTGTGGAGAAAGAGGAACCCTCATACACTGTTGGTGGGAATGCAAACTGGTACAGCCACTATGGAAAACAGTATGGAGATTTCTCAAAAAGTTAAAAATAGAAATACCCTATGACCCAGCCATCCCATTACTGGGTATCTATCCTAAGAACCTGATATCAGATATCTCAAGAGTCCGTTGCACCCCTATGTTCATCGCAGCATTATTTACAATAGCCAAGACGTGGAACCAGCCTACATGCCCAGAAACTGATGATTGGATAAAGAAGATGTGGTATATATACACAATGGAATACTACTCAGCCATAAAAAAAGACGACATTGGCCCCTTCACAACAATGTGGATGGACCTCGAGGGCATTATGTTAAGCGAAATAAGTCAGTCAGAGAAAGACGAACTCTATATGACTCCACTCATAGGTGGAAATTAGTATATTGAGAAGGAGATCTGATCGGTGGTTACCAGGGAAAAGGGGGGGTTGGGGGAGGGCACGGAGGGGGAAGTGGTGTTCCCACAACATGACTAACAAAAATGTACAACCGAAATTTCACAATCTTGTAATCCATCATAACATTAATAAACAAACAAAAAAAAAAGATGCTTTGCGGCCCATCTGCCCCTATGGAAAGAACGCAGCACTTTGTGCCTTGCAGCTCTAGGGCAATGTAGCACACCCAGAGCAGAAGTTCTACTTCAGCCAGATCAGGCCCGCAAAGAAACTGCGTTTCACAGGCCTTTGTAAGAGATGTTCCCGGTAGGCTGTTAGAGCACTGTGCAGAGCGAGTTGTTTCTTAGATTCCCAAAGAGCCGGAAGCAAGATGCTTTGGGGCCCTTCTCACCCTTTGGAAAGAAGGCAGCACTTTGTGCCTTGCAGCTCTAGGGCAATGTAGCACACCCAAAGCAGAAGTTCTACTTCAGCCACATCAGACCTGCAAAGAAACTGCGTTTCACAGGCCTTTGTAAGAGATGTTCCCTGTAGGCTGTTAGAGAACTGTGCAGAGCGAGTTGTTTCTTAGCTTCCCAAGGAGCTGGAAGCAAGATGTTTTAGGGGCCATCTGCCCTTAAGGAAAGAAGGCAGCACTTTGTGCCTTGCAGCTCTAGGGCAATGTAGCACACCCAGAGCAGTCGTTCTACTTCTGCCAGGTCAGGCCTGCAAAGAAACTTCGTTTCACAGGACTTTGTAAGAGATGTTCCCGCTGGGCTGTAAGAGCACTGTGCAGAGCGACTAGTTTCTTAGCTTCCCAGAGAGCCGGAAGCAAGATGCTTTGGGGCCCATCTGCCCCTATGGAAAGAACGCAGCACTTTGTGCCTTGCAGCTCTAGGGCAATGCAGCACACCCCGAGCAGAAGTTCTACTTCAGCCAGATCAGGCCTGCAAAGAAACTGCGTTTCACAGGCCTTTGTAAGAGATGTTCCCGGTAGGCTGTTAGAGCACTGTGCAGAGCGAGTTGTTTCTTAGCTTCCCAGAGAGCTGGAAGCAAGATGCTTTGGGGCCCGTTAATTTTATACCCTGCTACTTTGCTGTAGTTGTTGATTATTTCTAATAGTTTTTCTGTGGATTCTTTGGGGTTTTCTATGTATAAGATCATGTCGTCTGCAAACAACGCGAGTTTTACTTCTTCGTTACCTATTTGGATTTCTTTTATTTTTTTTTCCTGCCGAATTGCTCTGGCCAGCACCTCCAGTACTATGTTGAATAGGAGTGGTGAAGGTGGGCACCCTTGTCTTGTTCCTGTCCTCAGAGGGATGGCTTTCAGCTTTTGTCCATTGAGTATGATGTTGGCTGTGGGTCTATCATATATGGCCTTTATTATGTTGAGGTACTTTCCTTCTATACCCATTTTACTGAGGGTTTTTATCATAAATGGGTGTTGGATCTTGTCGAATGCTTTCTCTGCGTCTATTGAGATGATCATGTGGTTTTTGTTTTTCATTTTGTTGATGTAGTGTATCACGTTGATTGACTTGCGGGTGTTGAATCATCCCTGTGTCCCTGGTATAAATCCCACTTGATCATGGTGTATAATCTTTTTGATGTATTGCTGTAATCGGTTTGCCAAAATTTTGTTGAGGATTTTTGCATCTATGTTCATCAGTGATATCGGCCTGTAGTTCTCCTTCTTTGTGTTGTCCTTGTCAGGTTGGGGGATCAGAGTGATGTTGGCTTCATAGAATGTGTTAGGGAGTTCTCCATCTTTCTCAATTTTCTGGAACAGTTTGAGGAGAATAGGTACAAAGAACTCACACTGCTTAACAACAAAAAAACAAACAACCCGATCAAAAAATGGGCAGAGGACATGAACAGACATTTCTCAAAAGAAGATAGGAATATGGCCACTAGACACATGAAAAGATGTTCATCATCGCTAATCATCAGGGAAATGCAAATCAAAACTACACTAAGATATCACCTTACCCACGTTAGATTGGCAAAAACATCCAAAACCAAGAACGACAAATGTTGGAGAGGTTGTGGAGAAAGAGGAACCCTCATACACTGTTGGTGGGAATGCAAACTGGTACAGCCAGTATGGAAAACAGTATGGAGATTTCTCAAAAAGTTAAAAATAGAAATACCCTATGACCCAGCCATCCCATTACTGGGTATCTATCCTAAGAACCTGATATCAGA
The DNA here is from genome assembly GCF_041296235.1 of Equus asinus. Taxonomy (NCBI): domain Eukaryota; kingdom Metazoa; phylum Chordata; class Mammalia; order Perissodactyla; family Equidae; genus Equus; species Equus asinus. The sequence continues at coordinate 71,342,148 of NC_091790.1, read as the reverse complement.
TATCTCAAGAGTCCGTTGCACCCCTATGTTCATCGCAGCATTATTTACAATAGCCAAGACGTGGAACCAGCCTACATGCCCAGAAACTGATGATTGGATAAAGAAGATGTGGTATATATACACAATGGAATACTACTCAGCCATAAAAAAAGACGACATTGGCCCCTTCACAACAATGTGGATGGACCTCGAGGGCATTATGTTAAGCGAAATAAGTCAGTCAGAGAAAGACGAACTCTATATGACTCCACTCATAGGTGGAAATTAGTATATTGAGAAGGAGATCTGATCGGTGGTTACCAGGGAAAAGGGGGGGTTGGGGGAGGGCACGGAGGGGGAAGTGGTGTTCCCACAACATGACTAACAAAAATGTACAACCGAAATTTCACAATCTTGTAATCCATCATAACATTAATAAACAAACAAAAAAAAAAAGATGCTTTGCGGCCCATCTGCCCCTATGGAAAGAACGCAGCACTTTGTGCCTTGCAGCTCTAGGGCAATGTAGCACACCCAGAGCAGAAGTTCTACTTCAGCCAGATCAGGCCCGCAAAGAAACTGCGTTTCACAGGCCTTTGTAAGAGATGTTCCCGGTAGGCTGTTAGAGCACTGTGCAGAGCGAGTTGTTTCTTAGATTCCCAAAGAGCCGGAAGCAAGATGCTTTGGGGCCCTTCTCACCCTTTGGAAAGAAGGCAGCACTTTGTGCCTTGCAGCTCTAGGGCAATGTAGCACACCCAAAGCAGAAGTTCTACTTCAGCCACATCAGACCTGCAAAGAAACTGCGTTTCACAGGCCTTTGTAAGAGATGTTCCCTGTAGGCTGTTAGAGAACTGTGCAGAGCGAGTTGTTTCTTAGCTTCCCAAGGAGCTGGAAGCAAGATGTTTTAGGGGCCATCTGCCCTTAAGGAAAGAAGGCAGCACTTTGTGCCTTGCAGCTCTAGGGCAATGTAGCACACCCAGAGCAGTTGTTCTACTTCTGCCAGGTCAGGCCTGCAAAGAAACTTCGTTTCACAGGCCTTTGTAAGAGATGTTCCCGGTAGGCTGTTAGAGCACTATGCAGAGCGACTTGTTTCTTAGCTTCCCCAACAGCTGGATGCAAGATGCTTTGGGGCCCTTCTCACCCTTTGGAAAGAAGGCAGCACTTTGTGCCTTGCAGCTCTAGGGCAATGTAGCACACCCAGAGCCGAAGTTCTACTTCAGCTAGATCAGACCTGCAAAGAAACTTCGTTTCACAGGACTTTGTAAGAGATGTTCCCGCTGGGCTGTAAGAGCACTGTGCAGAGCGACTAGTTTCTTAGCTTCCCAGAGAGCTGGAAGCAAGATGCTTTGGGGCCCATCTGCCCCTATGGAAAGAACGCAGCACTTTGTGCCTTGCAGCTCTAGGGCAATGCAGCACACCCCGAGCAGAAGTTCTACTTCAGCCAGATCAGGCCTGCAAAGAAACTGCGTTTCACAGGCCTTTGTAAGAGATGTTCCCGGTAGGCTGTTAGAGCACTGTGCAGAGCGAGTTGTTTCTTAGCTTCCCAGAGAGCTGGAAGCAAGATGCTTTGGGGCCCGTTAATTTTATACCCTGCTACTTTGCTGTAGTTGTTGGTTATTTCTAATAGTTTTTCTGTGGATTCTTTGGGGTTTTCTATGTATAAGATCATGTCGTCTGCAAACAACGCGAGTTTTACTTCTTCGTTACCTATTTGGATTCCTTTTATTTTTTTTTCCTGCCGAATTGCTCTGGCCAGCACCTCCAGTACTATGTTGAATAGGAGTGGTGAAAGTGGGCACCCTTGTCTTGTTCCTGTCCTCAGAGGGATGGCTTTCAGCTTTTGTCCATTGAGTATGATGTTGGCTGTGGGTCTATCATATATGGCCTTTATTATGTTGAGGTACTTTCCTTCTATACCCATTTTACTGAGGGTTTTTATCATAAATGGGTGTTGGATCTTGTCGAATGCTTTCTCTGCGTCTATTGAGATGATCATGTGGTTTTTGTTTTTCATTTTGTTGATGTAGTGTATCACGTTGATTGACTTGCGGGTGTTGAACCATCCCTGTGTCCCTGGTATAAATCCCACTTGATCATGGTGTATAATCTTTTTGATGTATTGCTGTAATCGGTTTGCCAAAATTTTGTTGAGGATTTTTGCATCTATGTTCATCAGTGATATCGGCCTGTAGTTCTCCTTCTTTGTGTTGTCCTTGTCAGGTTGGGGGATCAGAGTGATGTTGGCTTCATAGAATGTGTTAGGGAGTTCTCCATCTTTCTCAATTTTCTGGAACAGTTTGAGGAGAATAGGTACAAAGAACTCACACTGCTTAACAACAAAAAAACAAACAACCCGATCCAAAAATGGGCAGAGGACATGAACAGACATTTCTCAAAAGAAGATATGAATATGGCCAATAGACACATGAAAAGATGTTCATCATCGCTAATCATCAGGGAAATGCAAATCAAAACTACACTAAGATATCACCTTACCCACGTTAGATTGGCAAAAACATCCAAAACCAGGAACGACAAATGTTGGAGAGGTTGTGGAGAAAGAGGAACCCTCATACACTGTTGGTGGGAATGCAAACTGGTACAGCCACTATGGAAAACAGTATGGAGATTTCTCAAAAAGTTAAAAATAGAAATACCCTATGACCCAGCCATCCCATTACTGGGTATCTATCCTAAGAACCTGATATCAGATATCTCAAGAGTCCGTTGCACCCCTATGTTCATCGCAGCATTATTTACAATAGCCAAGACGTGGAACCAGCCTACATGCCCAGAAACTGATGATTGGATAAAGAAGATGTGGTATATATACACAATGGAATACTACTCAGCCATAAAAAAAGACGACATTGGCCCCTTCACAACAATGTGGATGGACCTCGAGGGCATTATGTTAAGCGAAATAAGTCAGTCAGAGAAAGACGAACTCTATATGACTCCACTCATAGGTGGAAATTAGTATATTGAGAAGGAGATCTGATCGGTGGTTACCAGGGAAAAGGGGGGGTGGGGGGAGGGCACGGAGGGGGAAGTGGTGTTCCCACAACATGACTAACAAAAATGTACAACCGAAATTTCACAATCTTGTAATCCATCATAACATTAATAAACAACAACAACAAAAAAACAGATGCTTTGGGGCCCATCTGCCCCTATGGAAAGAACGCAGCACTTTGTGCCTTGCAGCTCTAGGGCAATGTAGCACACCCAGAGCAGAAGTTCTACTTCAGCCAGATCAGGCCCGCAAAGAAACTGCGTTTCACAGGCCTTTGTAAGAGATGTTCCCGGTAGTCTGTTAGATCACTGTGCAGAGCGAGTTGTTTCTTAGATTCCCAAACAGCCGGAAGCAAGATGCTTTGTGGCCCTTCTCACCCTTTGGAAAGAAGGCAGCACTTTGTGCCTTGCAGCTCTAGGGCAATGTAGCACACCCAAAGCAGAAGTTCTACTTCAGCCACATCAGACCTGCAAAGAACCTGCGTTTCACAGGCCTTTGTAAGAGATGTTCCCTGTAGGCTGTTAGAGAACTGTGCAGAGCGAGTTGTTTTTTAGCTTCCCAAGGAGCTGGAAGCAAGATGCTTTAGGGGCCATCTGCCCTAAAGGAAAGAAGGCAGCACTTTGTGCCTTGCAGCTCTAGGGCAATGTAGCACACCCAGAGCAGTTGTTCTACTTCTGCCAGGTCAGGCCTGCAAAGAAACTTCGTTTCACAGGCCTTTCTAAGAGATGTTCCCGGTAGGCTGTTAGAGCACTGTGCAGAGCGACCTGTTTCTTAGCTTCCCAAAGAGCTGGAAGCAAGATGCTTTGGGGCCCTTCTCACCCTTTGGAAAGAAGGCAGCACTTTGTGCCTTGCAGCTCTAGGGCAATGTAGCACACCCAGAGCCGAAGTTCTACTTCAGCTAGATCAGACCTGCAAAGAAACTGCGTTTCACAGGCCTTTGTAAGAGATGTTCCCGGTAGGCTGTAAGAGCACTGTGCAGAGCGACTAGTTTCTTAGCTTCCCAGAGAGCTGGAAGCAAGATGATTTGGGGCCCTTCTCACCCTTTGGAAAGAAGGCAGCACTTTGTGCCTTGCAGCTCTAGGGCAATGTAGCACACCCAGAGCCGAAGTTCTACTTCAGCTAGATCAGACCTGCAAAGAAACTTCGTTTCACAGGCCTTTGTAAGAGATGCTCCCGGTAGGCTGTAAGAGCACTGTGCAGAGCGACTAGTTTCTTAGCTTCCCAGAGATCTGGAAGCAAGATGCTTTGGGGCCCATCTGCCCCTATGGAAAGAACGCAGCACTTTGTGCCTTGCAGCTCTAGGGCAATGCAGCACACCCCGAGCAGAAGTTCTACTTCAGCCAGATCAGGCCTGCAAAGAAACTGCGTTTCACAGGCCTTTGTAAGAGATGTTCCCGGTAGGCTGTTAGAGCACTGTGCAGAGCGAGTTGTTTCTTAGCTTCCCAGAGAGCTGGAAGCAAGATGCTTTGGGGCCCGTTAATTTTATACCCTGCTACTTTGCTGTAGTTGTTGATTATTTCTAATAGTTTTTCTGTGGATTCTTTGGGGTTTTCTATGTATAAGATCATGTCGTCTGCAAACAACGCGAGTTTTACTTCTTCGTTACCTATTTGGATTTCTTTTATTTTTTTTTCCTGCCGAATTGCTCTGGCCAGCACCTCCAGTACTATGTTGAATAGGAGTGGTGAAAGTGGGCACCCTTGTCTTGTTCCTGTCCTCAGAGGGATGGCTTTCAGCTTTTGTCCATTGAGTATGATGTTGGCTGTGGGTCTATCATATATGGCCTTTATTATGTTGAGGTGCTTTCCTTCTATACCCATTTTACTGAGGGTTTTTATCATAAATGGGTGTTGGATCTTGTCGAATGCTTTCTCTGCATCTATTGAGATGATCATGTGGTTTTTGTTTTTCATTTTGTTGATGTAGTGTATCACGTTGATTGACTTGCGGGTGTTGAACCATCCCTGTGTCCCTGGTATAAATCCCACTTGATCATGGTGTATAATCTTTTTGATGTATTGCTGTAATCGGTTTGCCAAAATTTTGTTGAGGATTTTTGCATCTATGTTCATCAGTGATATCGGCCTGTAGTTCTCCTTCTTTGTGTTGTCCTTGTCAGGTTGGGGGATCAGAGTGATGTTGGCTTCATAGAATGTGTTAGGGAGTTCTCCATCTTTCTCAATTTTCTGGAACAGTTTGAGGAGAATAGGTACAAAGAACTCACACTGCTTAACAACAAAAAAACAAACAACCCGATCCAAAAATGGGCAGAGGACATGAACAGACATTTCTCAAAAGAAGATATGAATATGGCCACTAGACACATGAAAAGATGTTCATCATCGCTAATCATCAGGGAAATGCAAATCAAAACTACACTAAGATATCACCTTACCCACGTTAGATTGGCAAAAACATCCAAAACCAGGAACGACAAATGTTGGAGAGGTTGTGGAGAAAGAGGAACCCTCATACACTGTTGGTGGGAATGCAAACTGGTACAGCCACTATGGAAAACAGTATGGAGATTTCTCAAAAAGTTAAAAATAGAAATACCCTATGACCCAGCCATCCCATTACTGGGTATCTATCCTAAGAACCTGATATCAGATATCTCAAGAGTCCTTTGCACGCCTATGTTCATCGCAGCATTATTTACAATAGCCAAGACGTGGAACCAGCCTACATGCCCAGAAACTGATGATTGGATAAAGAAGATGTGGTATATATACACAATGGAATACTACTCAGCCATAAAAAAAGACGACATTGGCCCCTTCACAACAATGTGGATGGACCTCGAGGGCATTATGTTAAGTGAAATAAGTCAGTCAGAGAAAGACGAACTCTATATGACTCCACTCATAGGTGGAAATTAGTATATTGAGAAGGAGATCTGATCGGTGGTTACCAGGGAAAAGGGGGGGTGGGGGGAGGGCACGGAGGGGGAAGTGGTGTTCCCACAACATGACTAACAAAAATGTACAACCGAAATTTCACAATCTTGTAATCCATCATAACATTAATAAACAAACAAAAAAAAAAAAAGATGCTTTGGGGCCCATCTGCCCCTATGGAAAGAACGCAGCACTTTGTGCCTTGCAGCTCTAGGGCAATGTAGCACACCCAGAGCAGAAGTTCTACTTCAGCCAGATCAGGCCCGCAAAGAAACTGCGTTTCACAGGCCTTTGTAAGAGATGTTCCCGGTAGGCTGTTAGAGCACTGTGCAGAGCGAGTTGTTTCTTAGCTTCCCAACGAGCTGGAAGCAAGATCCTTTAGGGGCCATCTGCCCTTAAAGAAAGAAGGCAGCACTTGGTGCCTTGCAGCTCTAGGGCAATGTAGCACACCCAGAGCAGAAGTTCTACTTCAGCCAGATCAGGCCTGCAAAGAAACTGCGTTTCACAGGCCTTTGTAAGAGATGTTCCCGGTAGGCTGTTAGAGCACTGTGCAGAGCGAGTTGTTTCTTAGCTTCCCAAAGAGCTGGAAGCAAGATGCTTTGGGGCCCTTCTCACCCTTTGGAAAGAAGGCAGCACTTTGTGCCTTACAGCTCTAGGGCAATGTAGCACACCCAGAGCAGAAGTTCTTCTTCAGCCAGATCAGGCCTGCAAAGAAACTGCGTTTCACAGGCCTTTGTAAGAGATGTTACCTGTAGGCTGTAAGAGCACTGTGCAGAGCGACTAGTTTCTTAGCTTCCCAGAGAGCTGGAAGCAAGATGCTTTGGGGCCCATCTGCCCCTATGGAAAGAACGCAGCACTTTGTGCCTTGCATCTCTAGGGAAATGTAGCACACCCAGAGCAGATGTTCTACTTCTGCCAGGTCAGGCCTGCAAAGAAACTTCGTTTCACAGGCCCTTGTAAGAGATGTTCCCGGTAGGCTGTAAGAGCACTGTGCAGAGCGACTTATTTCTTAGCTTCCCAGAGAGCTGGAAGCAAGATGCTTTGGGGCCCTTCTCACCCTTTGGAAAGAAGGCAGCACTTTGTGCCTTGCAGCTCTAGGGCAATGTAGCACACCCAGAGCAGAAGTTCTACTTCAGCCAGATCAGGCCCGCAAAGAAACTGCGTTTCACAGGCCTTTGTAAGACATGTTCCCTGTAGGCTGTTAGAGCACTGTGCAGAGCGAGTTCTTTGTTAGCTACCCAAAGAGCTGGAAGCAAGATGCTTTGGGGGCCATCTGCCCTTAAGGAAAGAAGGCAGCACTTTGTGCCTTGCAGCTCTAGGGCAATGTAGCACACCCAGAGCAGATGTTCTACTTCTGCCAGGTCAGGCCTGCAAAGAAACTGCGTTTCACAGGCCTTTGTAAGAGATGTTCCCGGTAGGCTGTTAGAGCACTGTGCAGAGCGAGTTGTTTCTTAGCTTCCCAAACAGCCGGGAGCAAGATGCTTTGGGGCCCTTCTCACCCTTTGGAAACAAGTCAGCACTTTGTGCCTTGCAGCTCTAGGACAATGTAGCACACCCAGAGCAGAAGTTCTACTTCAGCCGTATCAGGCCTGCAAAGAAACTGCGTTTCACAGGCCTTTGTAAGAGATGTTCCCGGTAGGCTGTAAGAGCACTGTGCAGAGGGACTTGTTTCTTAGCTTCCCAAAGAGCTGGAAGCAAAATGCTTTGAGACTCATCTGCCCCTTTGGAAAGAAGGCAGCACTTTGTGTCTTGCAGGTCAAGGGCAATGTAGCACACCCAGAGCAGATGTTCTACTTCTTCCAGGTCAGTCCTCAAAGAAACTGCGTTTCACAGGCCTTTGTAAGAGATGTTCCCGGTAGGCTGTTAGAGCACTGTGCAGAGCGAGTTGTTTCTTAGCTTCCCAAAGAGCTGGAAGCAAGATGCTTTGGGGCCCTTCTCACCCTTTGGAAAGAAGGCAGCACTTTGTGCCTTGCAGCTCTAGGGCAATGTAGCACACCCAGAGCAGATGTTCTACTTCAGCCAGGTCAGGCCTGCAAAGAAACTGCGTTTCACAGGCCTTTGTAAGAGATGTTCCCTGTAGGCTGTTAGAGCACTGTGCAGAGCGAGTTGTTTCTTAGATTCCCAACGAGCTGGAAGCAAGATGCTTTAGGGGCCATCTGCACTTAAGGAAAGAAGGCAGCACTTTGTGCGTTGCAGCTCTAGGGCAATGTAGCACACCCAGAGCAGATGTTCTACTTCTGCCAGGTCAGGCCTGCAAAGAAACTACGTTTCACAGGCCTTTGTAAGAGATGTTCCCGGTAGGCTGTAAGAGCACTGTGCAGAGCGACTTGTTTCTTAGCTTCCCAGAGAGCTGGAAGCAAGATGCTTTGGGGCCCTTCTCACCCTTTGGAAAGAAGGCAGCACTTTGTGCCTTGCAGCTCTAGGGCAATGTAGCACACCCAGAGCAGAAGTTCTACTTCAGCTAGATGTGGCCTGCAAAGAAACTGCGTTTCACAGGCCTTTGTAAGAGATGTTCCCGGTAGGCTGTTAGAGCACTGTGCAGAGCGAGTTGTTTCTTAGCTTCCCAAAGAGCTGGAAGCAAGATGCTTTAGGGGCCATCTGCCCTTAAGGAAAGAAGGCAGCACTTTGTGCCTTGCATCTCTAGGGAAATGTAGCACACCCAGAGCAGATGTTCTACTTCTGCCAGGTCAGGCCTGCAAAGAAACTTCGTTTCACAGGCCCTTGTAAGAGATGTTCCCGGTAGGCTGTAAGAGCACTGTGCAGAGCGACTTATTTCTTAGCTTCCCAGAGAGCTGGAAGCAAGATGCTTTGGGGCCCTTCTCACCCTTTGGAAAGAAGGCAGCACTTTGTGCCTTGCAGCTCTAGGGCAATGTAGCACACCCAGAGCAGAAGTTCTACTTCAGCTAGATCAGACCTGCAAAGAAACTGCGTTTCACAGGCCTTTGTAAGAGATGTTCCCTGTAGGCTGTTAGAGCACTGTGCAGAGCGAGTTGTTTCTTAGCTTCCCAAAGAGCTGGAAGCAAGATGCTTTGGGGGCCATCTGCTCTTAAGGAAAGAAGGCAGCACTTTGTGCCTTGCAGCTCTAGGGCAATGTAGCACACCCAGAGCAGATGTTCTACTTCTGCCAGGTCAGGCCTGCAAAGAAACTGCGTTTCACAGGCCTTTGTAAGAGATGTTGCCGGTAGGCTGTAAGAGCACTGTGCAGAGCGACTTATTTCTTAGCTTCCCAGAGAGCTGGAAGCAAGATGCTTTGGGGCCCTTCTCACCCTTTGGCAAGAAGGCAGCACTTTGTGCCTTGCAGCTCTAGGGCAATGTAGCACACCCAGAGCAGAAGTTGTACTTCAGCCAGATCAGGCCCGCAAAGAAACTGCGTTTCACAGGCCTTTGTAAGAGATGTTCCCTGTAGGCTGTTAGAGCACTGTGCAGAGCGAGTTCTTTGTTAGCTTCCCAAAGACCTGGAAGCAAGATGCTTTGGGGGCCATCTGCCCTTAAGGAAAGAAGGCAGCACTTTGTGCCTTGCAGCTCTAGGGCAATGTAGCATACCCAGAGCAGATTTTCTACTTCTGCCAGGTCAGGCCAGCAAAGAAACTGCGTTTCACAGGCCTTTGTAAGAGATGTTCCCGGTAGGCTGTTAGAGCACTGTGCAGAGCGAGTTGTTTCTTAGCTTCCCAAACAGCCGGGAGCAAGATGCTTTGGGGCCCTTCTCACCCTTTGGAAACAAGTCAGTACTTTGTGCCTTGCAGCTCTAGGACAATGTAGCACACCCAGAGCGGAAGTTCTACTTCAGCCGTATCAGGCCTGCAAAGAAACTGCGTTTCACAGGCCTTTGTAAGAGATGTTCCCGGTAGGCTGTAAGAGCACTGTGCAGAGGGACTTGTTTCTTAGCTTCCCAAAGAGCTGGAAGCAAAATGCTTTGAGACTCATCTGCCCCTTTGGAAAGAAGGCAGCACTTTGTGTCTTGCAGGTCAAGGGCAATGTAGCACACCCAGAGCAGATGTTCTACTTCTTCCAGGTCAGTCCTCAAAGAAACTGCGTTTCACAGGCCTTTGTAAGAGATGTTCCCGGTAGGCTGTTAGAGCACTGTGCAGAGCGAGTTGTTTCTTAGCTTCCCAAAGAGCTGGAAGCAAGATGCTTTGGGGCCCTTCTCACCCTTTGGAAAGAAGGCAGCACTTTGTGCCTTGCAGCTCTAGGGCAATGTAGCACACCCAGAGCAGATGTTCTACTTCAGCCAGGTCAGGCCTGCAAAGAAACTGCGTTTCACAGGCCTTTGTAAGAGATGTTCCCTGTAGGCTGTTAGAGCACTGTGCAGAGCGAGTTGTTTCTTAGATTCCCAACGAGCTGGAAGCAAGATGCTTTAGGGGCCATCTGCCCTTAAGGAAAGAAGGCAGCACTTTGTGCCTTGCAGCTCTAGGGCAATGTAGCACACCCAGAGCAGATGTTCTACTTCTGCCAGGTCAGGCCTGCAAAGAAACTGCGTTTCACAGGCCTTTGTAAGAGATGTTCCCGGTAGGCTGTAAGAGCACCGTGCAGAGCGACTTGTTTCTTAGCTTCCCAGAGAGCTGGAAGCTAGATGCTTTGGGGCCCTTCTCACCCTTTGGAAAGAAGGCAGCACTTTGTGCCTTGCAGCTCTAGGGCAATGTAGCACACCCAGAGCAGAAGTTCTACTTCAGCTAGATGTGGCCTGCAAAGAAACTGCGTTTCACAGGCCTTTGTAAGAGATGTTCCCGGTAGGCTGTTAGAGCACTGTGCAGAGCGAGTTGTTTCTTAGCTTCCCAAAGAGCTGGAAGCAAGATGCTTTAGGGGCCATCTGCCCTTAAGGAAAGAAGGCAGCACTTTGTGCCTTGCATCTCTAGGGAAATGTAGCACACCCAGAGCAGATGTTCTACTTCTGCCAGGTCAGGCCTGCAAAGAAACTTCGTTTCACAGGCCCTTGTAAGAGATGTTCCCGGTAGGCTGTAAGAGCACTGTGCAGAGCGACTTATTTCTTAGCTTCCCAGAGAGCTGGAAGCAAGATGCTTTGGGGCCCTTCTCACCCTTTGGAAAGAAGGCAGCACTTTGTGCCTTGCAGCTCTAGGGCAATGTAGCACACCCAGAGCAGAAGTTCTACTTCAGCTAGATCAGACCTGCAAAGAAACTGCGTTTCACAGGCCTTTGTAAGAGATGTTCCCTGTAGGCTGTTAGAGCACTGTGCAGAGCGAGTTGTTTCTTAGCTTCCCAAAGAGCTGGAAGCAAGATGCTTTGGGGGCCATCTGCCCTTAAGGAAAGAAGGCAGCACTTTGTGCCTTGCAGCTCTAGGGCAATGTAGCACACCCAGAGCAGATGTTCTACTTCTGCCAGGTCAGGCCTGCAAAGAAACTTCGTTTCACAGGCCTTTGTAAGAGATGTTGCCGGTAGGCTGTAAGAGCACTGTGCAGAGCGACTTATTTCTTAGCTTCCCAGAGAGCTGGAAGCAAGATGCTTTGGGGCCCTTCTCACCCTTTGGCAAGAAGGCAGCACTTTGTGCCTTGCAGCTCTAGGGCAATGTAGCACACCCAGAGCAGAAGTTGTACTTCAGCCAGATCAGGCCCGCAAAGAAACTGCGTTTCACAGGCCTTTGTAAGAGATGTTCCCTGTAGGCTGTTAGAGCACTGTGCAGAGCGAGTTCTTTGTTAGCTTCCCAAAGACCTGGAAGCAAGATGCTTTGGGGGCCATCTGCCCTTAAGGAAAGAAGGCAGCACTTTGTGCTTTGCAGCTCTAGGGCAATGTAGCATACCCAGAGCAGATGTTCTACTTCTGCCAGGTCAGGCCTGCAAAGAAACTGCGTTTCACAGGCCTTTGTAAGAGATGTTCCCGGTAGGCTGTTAGAGCACTGTGCAGAGCGAGTTGTTATTTAGCTTCCCAAACAGCCGGGAGCAAGATGCTTTGGGGCCCTTCTCACCCTTTGGAAACAAGTCAGCACTTTGTGCCTTGCAGCTCTAGGACAATGTAGCACACCCAGAGCGGAAGTTCTACTTCAGCCGTATCAGGCCTGCAAAGAAACTGCGTTTCACAGGCCTTTGTAAGAGATGTTCCCGGTAGGCTGTAAGAGCACTGTGCAGAGGGACTTGTTTCTTAGCTTCCCAAAGAGCTGGAAGCAAAATGCTTTGAGACTCATCTGCCCCTTTGGAAAGAAGACAGCACTTTGTGTCTTGCAGGTCTAGGGCAATGTAGCACACCCAGAGCAGATGTTCTACTTCTTCCAGGTCAGTCCTCAAAGAAACTTCGTTTCACAGTCCTTTGTAAGAGATGTTCCCGGTAGGCTGTTAGAGCACTGTGCAGAGCGAGTTGTTTCTTAGATTCCCAACGAGCTGGAAGCAAGATGCTTTAGGGGCCATCTGCCCTTAAGGAAAGAAGGCAGCACTTTGTGCCTTGCAGCTCTAGGGCAATGTAGCACACCCAGAGCAGTTGTTCTACTTCTGCCAGGTCAGGCCTGCAAAGAAACTTCGTTTCACAGGCCTTTGTAAGAGATGTTGCCGGTAGGCTGTAAGAGCACTGTGCAGAGCGACTTATTTCTTAGCTTCCCAGAGAGCTGGAAGCAAGATGCTTTGGGGCCCTTCTCACCCTTTGGAAAGAAGGCAGCACTTTGTGCCTTGCAGCTCTAGGGCAATGTAGCACACCCAGAGCAGAAGTTCTACTTCAGCTAGATCAGACCTGCAAAGAAACTGCGTTTCACAGGCCTTTGTAAGAGATGTTCCCTGTAGGCTGTTAGAGCACTGTGCAGAGCGAGTTTTTTCTTAGCTTCCCAAAGAGCTGGAAGCAAGATGCTTTGGGGGCCATCTGCCCTTAAGGAAAGAAGGCAGCACTTTGTGCCTTGCATCTCTAGGGCAATGTAGCACACCCAGAGCAGATGTTCTACTTCTGCCAGGTCAGGCCTGCAAAGAAACTGCGTTTCACAGGCCTTTGTAAGAGAGGTTCCCGGTAGGCTGTAAGAGCACTGTGCAGAGCGACTTGTTTCTTAGCTTCCCAGAGAGCTGGAAGCAAGATGCTTTGGGGCCCTTCTCACCCTTTGGAAAGAAGGCAGCACTTTGTGCCTTGCAGCTCTAGGGCAATGTAGCACACCCAGAGCAGAAGTTCTACTTCAGCTAGATCAGACCTGCAAAGAAACTGCGTTTCACAGGCGTTTGTAAGAGATGTTCCCGGTAGGCTGTTAGAGCACTGTGCAGAGCGAGTTGTTTCTTAGATTCCCAACGAGCTGGAAGCAAGATGCTTTAGGGGCCATCTGCCCTTAAGGAAAGAAGGCAGCACTTTGTGCCTTGCAGCTCTAGGGCAATGTAGCACACCCAGAGCAGATGTTCTACTTCTGCCAGGTCAGGCCTGCAAAGAAACTTCGTTTCACAGGCCTTTGTAAGAGATGTTGCCGGTAGGCTGTAAGAGCACTGTGCAGAGCGACTTATTTCTTAGCTTCCCAGAGAGCTGGAAGCAAGATGCTTTGGGGCCCTTCTCACCCTTTGGAAAGAAGGCAGCACTTTGTGCCTTGCAGCTCTAGGGCAATGTAGCACACCCAGAGCGGAAGTTCTACTTCAGCCGTATCAGGCCTGCAAAGAAACTGCGTTTCACAGGCCTTTGTAAGAGATGTTCCCGGTAGGCTGTAAGAGCACTGTGCAGAGGGACTTGTTTCTTAGCTTCCCAAAGAGCTGGAAGCAAAATGCTTTGAGACTCATCTGCCCCTTTGGAAAGAAGGCAGCACTTTGTGTCTTGCAGGTCAAGGGCAATGTAGCACACCCAGAGCAGATGTTCTACTTCTTCCAGGTCAGTCCTCAAAGAAACTGCGTTTCACAGGCCTTTGTAAGAGATGTTCCCGGTAGGCTGTTAGAGCACTGTGCAGAGCGAGTTGTTTCTTAGCTTCCCAAAGAGCTGGAAGCAAGATGCTTTGGGGCCCTTCTCACCCTTTGGAAAGAAGGCAGCACTTTGTGCCTTGCAGCTCTAGGGCAATGTAGCACACCCAGAGCAGATGTTCTACTTCAGCCAGGTCAGGCCTGCAAAGAAACTGCGTTTCACAGGCCTTTGTAAGAGATGTTCCCTGTAGGCTGTTAGAGCACTGTGCAGAGCGAGTTGTTTCTTAGATTCCCAACGAGCTGGAAGCAAGATGCTTTAGGGGCCATCTGCCCTTAAGGAAAGAAGGCAGCACTTTGTGCCTTGCAGCTCTAGGGCAATGTAGCACACCCAGAGCAGATGTTCTACTTCTGCCAGGTCAGGCCTGCAAAGAAACTGCGTTTCACAGGCCTTTGTAAGAGATGTTCCCGGTAGGCTGTAAGAGCACCGTGCAGAGCGACTTGTTTCTTAGCTTCCCAGAGAGCTGGAAGCTAGATGCTTTGGGGCCCTTCTCACCCTTTGGAAAGAAGGCAGCACTTTGTGCCTTGCAGCTCTAGGGCAATGTAGCACATCCAGAGCAGAAGTTCTACTTCAGCTAGATGTGGCCTGCAAAGAAACTGCGTTTCACAGGCCTTTGTAAGAGATGTTCCCGGTAGGCTGTTAGAGCACTGTGCAGAGCGAGTTGTTTCTTAGCTTCCCAAAGAGCTGGAAGCAAGATGCTTTAGGGGCCATCTGCCCTTAAGGAAAGAAGGCAGCACTTTGTGCCTTGCATCTCTAGGGAAATGTAGCACACCCAGAGCAGATGTTCTACTTCTGCCAGGTCAGGCCTGCAAAGAAACTTCGTTTCACAGGCCCTTGTAAGAGATGTTCCCGGTAGGCTGTAAGAGCACTGTGCAGAGCGACTTATTTCTTAGCTTCCCAGAGAGCTGGAAGCAAGATGCTTTGGGGCCCTTCTCACCCTTTGGAAAGAAGGCAGCACTTTGTGCCTTGCAGCTCTAGGGCAATGTAGCACACCCAGAGCAGAAGTTCTACTTCAGCTAGATCAGACCTGCAAAGAAACTGCGTTTCACAGGCCTTTGTAAGAGATGTTCCCTGTAGGCTGTTAGAGCACTGTGCAGAGCGAGTTGTTATTTAGCTTCCCAAACAGCCGGGAGCAAGATGCTTTGGGGCCCTTCTCACCCTTTGGAAACAAGTCAGCACTTTGTGCCTTGCAGCTCTAGGACAATGTAGCACACCCAGAGCGGAAGTTCTACTTCAGCCGTATCAGGCCTGCAAAGAAACTGCGTTTCACAGGCCTTTGTAAGAGATGTTCCCGGTAGGCTGTAAGAGCACTGTGCAGAGGGACTTGTTTCTTAGCTTCCCAAAGAGCTGGAAGCAAAATGCTTTGAGACTCATCTGCCCCTTTGGAAAGAAGACAGCACTTTGTGTCTTGCAGGTCTAGGGCAATGTAGCACACCCAGAGCAGATGTTCTACTTCTTCCAGGTCAGTCCTCAAAGAAACTTCGTTTCACAGTCCTTTGTAAGAGATGTTCCCGGTAGGCTGTTAGAGCACTGTGCAGAGCGAGTTGTTTCTTAGATTCCCAACGAGCTGGAAGCAAGATGCTTTAGGGGCCATCTGCCCTTAAGGAAAGAAGGCAGCACTTTGTGCCTTGCAGCTCTAGGGCAATGTAGCACACCCAGAGCAGTTGTTCTACTTCTGCCAGGTCAGGCCTGCAAAGAAACTTCGTTTCACAGGCCTTTGTAAGAGATGTTGCCGGTAGGCTGTAAGAGCACTGTGCAGAGCGACTTATTTCTTAGCTTCCCAGAGAGCTGGAAGCAAGATGCTTTGGGGCCCTTCTCACCCTTTGGAAAGAAGGCAGCACTTTGTGCCTTGCAGCTCTAGGGCAATGTAGCACACCCAGAGCAGAAGTTCTACTTCAGCTAGATCAGACCTGCAAAGAAACTGCGTTTCACAGGCCTTTGTAAGAGATGTTCCCTGTAGGCTGTTAGAGCACTGTGCAGAGCGAGTTTTTTCTTAGCTTCCCAAAGAGCTGGAAGCAAGATGCTTTGGGGGCCATCTGCCCTTAAGGAAAGAAGGCAGCACTTTGTGCCTTGCATCTCTAGGGCAATGTAGCACACCCAGAGCAGATGTTCTACTTCTGCCAGGTCAGGCCTGCAAAGAAACTGCGTTTCACAGGCCTTTGTAAGAGAGGTTCCCGGTAGGCTGTAAGAGCACTGTGCAGAGCGACTTGTTTCTTAGCTTCCCAGAGAGCTGGAAGCAAGATGCTTTGGGGCCCTTCTCACCCTTTGGAAAGAAGGCAGCACTTTGTGCCTTGCAGCTCTAGGGCAATGTAGCACACCCAGAGCAGAAGTTCTACTTCAGCTAGATCAGACCTGCAAAGAAACTGCGTTTCACAGGCGTTTGTAAGAGATGTTCCCGGTAGGCTGTTAGAGCACTGTGCAGAGCGAGTTGTTTCTTAGATTCCCAACGAGCTGGAAGCAAGATGCTTTAGGGGCCATCTGCCCTTAAGGAAAGAAGGCAGCACTTTGTGCCTTGCAGCTCTAGGGCAATGTAGCACACCCAGAGCAGATGTTCTACTTCTGCCAGGTCAGGCCTGCAAAGAAACTTCGTTTCACAGGCCTTTGTAAGAGATGTTGCCGGTAGGCTGTAAGAGCACTGTGCAGAGCGACTTATTTCTTAGCTTCCCAGAGAGCTGGAAGCAAGATGCTTTGGGGCCCTTCTCACCCTTTGGAAAGAAGGCAGCACTTTGTGCCTTGCAGCTCTAGGGCAATGTAGCACACCCAGAGCGGAAGTTCTACTTCAGCCGTATCAGGCCTGCAAAGAAACTGCGTTTCACAGGCCTTTGTAAGAGATGTTCCCGGTAGGCTGTAAGAGCACTGTGCAGAGGGACTTGTTTCTTAGCTTCCCAAAGAGCTGGAAGCAAAATGCTTTGAGACTCATCTGCCCCTTTGGAAAGAAGGCAGCACTTTGTGTCTTGCAGGTCAAGGGCAATGTAGCACACCCAGAGCAGATGTTCTACTTCTTCCAGGTCAGTCCTCAAAGAAACTGCGTTTCACAGGCCTTTGTAAGAGATGTTCCCGGTAGGCTGTTAGAGCACTGTGCAGAGCGAGTTGTTTCTTAGCTTCCCAAAGAGCTGGAAGCAAGATGCTTTGGGGCCCTTCTCACCCTTTGGAAAGAAGGCAGCACTTTGTGCCTTGCAGCTCTAGGGCAATGTAGCACACGAGAGCAGATGTTCTACTTCAGCCAGTTCAGGCCTGCAAAGAAACTGCGTTTCACAGGCCTTTGTAAGAGATGTTCCCTGTAGGCTGTTAGAGCACTGTGCAGAGCGAGTTGTTTCTTAGATTCCCAACGAGCTGGAAGCAAGATGCTTTAGGGGCCATCTGCCCTTAAGGAAAGAAGGCAGCACTTTGTGCCTTGCAGCTCTAGGGCAATGTAGCACACCCAGAGCAGATGTTCTACTTCTGCCAGGTCAGGCCTGCAAAGAAACTGCGTTTCACAGGCCTTTGTAAGAGATGTTCCCGGTAGGCTGTAAGAGCACCGTGCAGAGCGACTTGTTTCTTAGCTTCCCAGAGAGCTGGAAGCAAGATGCTTTGGGGCCCTTCTCACCCTTTGGAAAGAAGGCAGCACTTTGTGCCTTGCAGCTCTAGGGCAATGTAGCACACCCAGAGCAGAAGTTCTACTTCAGCTAGATGTGGCCCGCAAAGAAACTGCGTTTCACAGGCCTTTGTAAGAGATGTTCCCGGTAGGCTGTAAGAGCACTGTGCAGAGGGACTTGTTTCTTAGCTTCCCAAAGAGCTGGAAGCAAAATGCTTTGAGACTCATCTGCCCCTTTGGAAAGAAGGCAGCACTTTGTGTCTTGCAGGTCTAGGGCAATGTAGCACACCCAGAGCAGATGTTCTACTTCTTCCAGGTCAGTCCTCAAAGAAACTTCGTTTCACAGTCCTTTGTAAGAGATGTTCCCGGTAGGCTGTTAGAGCACTGTGCAGAGCGAGTTGTTTCTTAGATTCCCAACGAGCTGGAAGCAAGATGCTTTAGGGGCCATCTGCCCTTAAGGAAAGAAGGCAGCACTTTGTGCCTTGCAGCTCTAGGGCAATGTAGCACACCCAGAGCAGATGTTCTACTTCTGCCAGGTCAGGCCTGCAAAGAAACTTCGTTTCACAGGCCTTTGTAAGAGATGTTGCCGGTAGGCTGTAAGAGCACTGTGCAGAGCGACTTATTTCTTAGCTTCCCAGAGAGCTGGAAGCAAGATGCTTTGGGGCCCTTCTCACCCTTTGGAAAGAAGGCAGCACTTTGTGCCTTGCAGCTCTAGGGCAATGTAGCACACCCAGAGCAGAAGTTCTACTTCAGCTAGATCAGACCTGCAAAGAAACTGCGTTTCACAGGCCTTTGTAAGAGATGTTCCCTGTAGGCTGTTAGAGCACTGTGCAGAGCGAGTTGTTTCTTAGCTTCCCAAAGAGCTGGAAGCAAGATGCTTTGGGGCCCTTCTCACCCTTTGGAAACAAGTCAGCACTTTGTGCCTTGCAGCTCTAGGACAATGTAGCACACCCAGAGCGGAAGTTCTACTTCAGCCGTATCAGGCCTGCAAAGAAACTGCGTTTCACAGGCCTTTGTAAGAGATGTTCCCGGTAGGCTGTAAGAGCACTGTGCAGAGGGACTTGTTTCTTAGCTTCCCAAAGAACTGGAAGCAAAATGCTTTGAGACTCATCTGCCCCTTTGGAAAGAAGGCAGCAGTTTGTGTCTTGCAGGTCTAGGGCAATGTAGCACACCCAGAGCAGATGTTCTACTTCTTCCAGGTCAGTCCTCAAAGAAACTTCGTTTCACAGTCCTTTGTAAGAGATGTTCCCGGTAGGCTGTTAGAGCACTGTGCAGAGCGAGTTGTTTCTTAGCTTCCCAAAGAGCTGGAAGCAAGATGCTTTGGGGCCCTTCTCACCCTTTGGAAAGAAGGCAGCACTTTGTGCCTTGCAGCTCTAGGGCAATGTAGCACACCCAGAGCAGAAGTTCTACTTCAGCAAGATCAGGCCTGCAAAGAAACTGCGTTTCACAGGCCTTTGTAAGAGATGTTCCCTGTAGGCTGTTAGAGCACTGTGCAGAGCGAGTTGTTTCTTAGATTCCCAACGAGCTGGAAGCAAGATGCTTCAGGGGCCATCTGCCCTTAAGGAAAGAAGGCAGCACTTTGTGCCTTGCAGCTCTAGGGCAATGTAGCACACCCAGAGCAGATGTTCTACTTCTGCCAGGTCAGGCCTGCAAAGAAACTTCGTTTCACAGGCCTTTGTGAGAGATGTTGCCGGTAGGCTGTAAGAGCACTGTGCAGAGCGACTTATTTCTTAGCTTCCCAGAGAGCTGGAAGCAAGATGCTTTGGGGCCCTTCTCACCCTTTGGAAAGAAGGCAGCACTTTGTGCCTTGCAGCTCTAGGGCAATGTAGCACACCCAGAGCAGAAGTTCTACTTCAGCCAGATCAGGCCCGCAAAGAAACTGCGTTTCACAGGCCTTTGTAAGAGATGTTCCCGGTAGGCTGTTAGAGCACTGTGCAGAGCGAGTTGTTTCTTAGCTTCCCAAACAGCCGGGAGCAAGATGCTTTGGGGCCCTTCTCACCCTTTGGAAACAAGTCAGCACTTTGTGCCTTGCAGCTCTAGGACAATGTAGCACACCCAGAGCGGCAGTTCTACTTCAGCCGTATCAGGCCTGCAAAGAAACTGCGTTTCACAGGCCTTTGTAAGAGATGTTGCCGGTAGGCTGTAAGAGCACTGTGCAGAGGGACTTGTTTCTTAGCTTCCCAAAGAGCTGGAAGCAAAATGCTTTGAGACTCATCTGCCCCTTTGGAAAGAAGGCAGCACTTTGTGTCTTGCAGGTCTAGGGCAATGTAGCACACCCAGAGCAGATGTTCTACTTCTTCCAGGTCAGTCCTCAAAGAAACTTCGTTTCACAGTCCTTTGTAAGAGATGTTCCCGGTAGGCTGTTAGAGCACTGTGCAGAGCGAGTTGTTTCTTAGCTTCCCAAAGAGCTGGAAGCAAGATGCTTTGGGGCCCTTCTCACCCTTTGGAAAGAAGGCAGCACTTTGTGCCTTGCAGCTCTAGGGCAATGTAGCACACGAGAGCAGATGTTCTACTTCAGCCAGTTCAGGCCTGCAAAGAAACTGCGTTTCACAGGCCTTTGTAAGAGATGTTCCCTGTAGGCTGTTAGAGCACTGTGCAGAGCGAGTTGTTTCTTAGATTCCCAACGAGCTGGAAGCAAGATGCTTTAGGGGCCATCTGCCCTTAAGGAAAGAAGGCAGCACTTTGTGCCTTGCAGCTCTAGGGCAATGTAGCACACCCAGAGCAGATGTTCTACTTCTGCCAGGTCAGGCCTGCAAAGAAACTTCGTTTCACAGGCCCTTGTAAGAGATGTTCCCGGTAGGCTGTAAGAGCACCGTGCAGAGCGACTTGTTTCTTAGCTTCCCAGAGAGCTGGAAGCAAGATGCTTTGGGGCCCTTCTCACCCTTTGGAAAGAAGGCAGCACTTTGTGCCTTGCAGCTCTAGGGCAATGTAGCACACCCAGAGCAGAAGTTCTACTTCAGCTAGATGTGGCCCGCAAAGAAACTGCGTTTCACAGGCCTTTGTAAGAGATGTTCCCGGTAGGCTGTAAGAGCACTGTGCAGAGGGACTTGTTTCTTAGCTTCCCAAAGAGCTGGAAGCAAAATGCTTTGAGACTCATCTGCCCCTTTGGAAAGAAGGCAGCACTTTGTGTCTTGCAGGTCTAGGGCAATGTAGCACACCCAGAGCAGATGTTCTACTTCTTCCAGGTCAGTCCTCAAAGAAACTTCGTTTCACAGTCCTTTGTAAGAGATGTTCCCGGTAGGCTGTTAGAGCACTGTGCAGAGCGAGTTGTTTCTTAGATTCCCAACGAGCTGGAAGCAAGATGCTTTAGGGGCCATCTGCCCTTAAGGAAAGAAGGCAGCACTTTGTGCCTTGCAGCTCTAGGGCAATGTAGCACACCCAGAGCAGATGTTCTACTTCTGCCAGGTCAGGCCTGCAAAGAAACTTCGTTTCACAGGCCTTTGTAAGAGATGTTGCCGGTAGGCTGTAAGAGCACTGTGCAGAGCGACTTATTTCTTAGCTTCCCAGAGAGCTGGAAGCAAGATGCTTTGGGGCCCTTCTCACCCTTTGGAAAGAAGGCAGCACTTTGTGCCTTGCAGCTCTAGGGCAATGTAGCACACCCAGAGCAGAAGTTCTACTTCAGCTAGATCAGACCTGCAAAGAAACTGCGTTTCACAGGCCTTTGTAAGAGATGTTCCCTGTAGGCTGTTAGAGCACTGTGCAGAGCGAGTTGTTTCTTAGCTTCCCAAAGAGCTGGAAGCAAGATGCTTTGGGGCCCTTCTCACCCTTTGGAAACAAGTCAGCACTTTGTGCCTTGCAGCTCTAGGACAATGTAGCACACCCAGAGCGGAAGTTCTACTTCAGCCGTATCAGGCCTGCAAAGAAACTGCGTTTCACAGGCCTTTGTAAGAGATGTTCCCGGTAGGCTGTAAGAGCACTGTGCAGAGGGACTTGTTTCTTAGCTTCCCAAAGAACTGGAAGCAAAATGCTTTGAGACTCATCTGCCCCTTTGGAAAGAAGGCAGCACTTTGTGTCTTGCAGGTCTAGGGCAATGTAGCACACCCAGAGCAGATGTTCTACTTCTTCCAGGTCAGTCCTCAAAGAAACTTCGTTTCACAGTCCTTTGTAAGAGATGTTCCCGGTAGGCTGTTAGAGCACTGTGCAGAGCGAGTTGTTTCTTAGCTTCCCAAAGAGCTGGAAGCAAGATGCTTTGGGGCCATTCTCACCCTTTGGAAAGAAGGCAGCACTTTGTGCCTTGCAGCTCTAGGGCAATGTAGCACACCCAGAGCAGAAGTTCTACTTCAGCAAGATCAGGCCTGCAAAGAAACTGCGTTTCACAGGCCTTTGTAAGAGATGTTCCCTGTAGGCTGTTAGAGCACTGTGCAGAGCGAGTTGTTTCTTAGATTCCCAACGAGCTGGAAGCAAGATGCTTCAGGGGCCATCTGCCCTTAAGGAAAGAAGGCAGCACTTTGTGCCTTGCAGCTCTAGGGCAATGTAGCACACCCAGAGCAGATGTTCTACTTCTGCCAGGTCAGGCCTGCAAAGAAACTTCGTTTCACAGGCCTTTGTGAGAGATGTTGCCGGTAGGCTGTAAGAGCACTGTGCAGAGCGACTTATTTCTTAGCTTCCCAGAGAGCTGGAAGCAAGATGCTTTGGGGCCCTTCTCACCCTTTGGAAAGAAGGCAGCACTTTGTGCCTTGCAGCTCTAGGGCAATGTAGCACACCCAGAGCAGAAGTTCTACTTCAGCCAGATCAGGCCCGCAAAGAAACTGCGTTTCACAGGCCTTTGTAAGAGATGTTCCCGGTAGGCTGTTAGAGCACTGTGCAGAGCGAGTTCTTTCTTAGATTCCCAAAGAGCTGGAAGCAAGATGCTTTGGGGCCCTTCTCACCCTTTGGAAAGAAGGCAGCACTTTGTGCCTTGCAGCTCTAGGGCAATGTAGCACACCCAGAGCAGAAGTTATACTTCAGCTAGATCAGACCTGCAAAGAAACTGCGTTTCACAGGCCTTTGTAAGAGATGTTCCCGGTAGGCTGTTAGAGCACTGTGCAGAGCGAGTTGTTTCTTAGCTTACCAAACAGCCGGGAGCAAGATGCTTTGGGGCCCTCCTCACCCTTTGGAAACAAGTCAGCACTTTGTGCCTTGCAGCTCTAGGACAATGTAGCACACCCAGAGCAGAAGTTCTACTTCAGCCGTATCAGGCCTGCAAAGAAACTGCGTTTCACAGGCCTTTGTAAGAGATGTTCCCGGTAGGCTGTAAGAGCACTGTGCAGAGGGACTTGTTTCTTAGCTTCCCAAAGAGCTGGAAGCAAAATGCTTTGAGACTCATCTGCCCCTTTGGAAAGAAGGCAGCAGTTTGTGTCTTGCAGGTCTAGGGCAATGTAGCACACCCAGAGCAGATGTTCTACTTCTTCCAGGTCAGTCCTCAAAGAAACTTCGTTTCACAGTCCTTTGTTAGAGATGTTCCCGGTAGGCTGTTAGAGCACTGTGCAGAGCGAGTTGTTTCTTAGCTTCCCAAAGAGCTGGAAGCAAGATGCTTTGGGGCTCTTCTCACCCTTTGGAAAGAAGGCAGCACTTTGTGCCTTGCAGCTCTAGGGCAATGTAGCACACCCAGAGCAGAAGTTCTACTTCAGCCAGATCAGGCCTGCAAAGAAACTGCGTTTCACAGGCCTTTGTAAGAGATGTTCCCGGTAGGCTGTTAGAGCACTGTGCAGAGCGAGTTCTTTCTTAGCTTCCCAAACAGCTGGAAGCAAGATGCTTTGGGGCCCTTCTCACCCTTTGGCAAGAAGGCAGCACTTTGTGCCTTGCAGCTCTAGGGCAATGTAGCACACCCAGAGCAGAAGTTGTACTTCAGCCAGATCAGGCCCGCAAAGAAACTGCGTTTCACAGGCCTTTGTAAGAGATGTTCCCTGTAGGCTGTTAGAGCACTGTGCAGAGCGAGTTCTTTGTTAGCTTCCCAAAGACCTGGAAGCAAGATGCTTTGGGGGCCATCTGCCCTTAAGGAAAGAAGGCAGCACTTTGTGCCTTGCAGCTCTAGGGCAATGTAGCACACCCAGAGCAGATGTTCTACTTCTGCCAGGTCAGGCCTGCAAAGAAACTGCGTTTCACAGGCCTTTGTAAGAGATGTTCCCGGTAGGCTGTTAGAGCACTGTGCAGAGCGAGTTGTTTCTTAGCTTCCCAAACAGCCGGGAGCAAGATGCTTTGGGGCCCTTCTCACCCTTTGGAAACAAGTCAGCACTTTGTGCCTTGCAGCTCTAGGACAATGTAGCACACCCAGAGCGGAAGTTCTACTTCAGCCGTATCAGGCCTGCAAAGAAACTGCGTTTCACAGGCCTTTGTAAGAGATGTTCCCGGTAGGCTGTAAGAGCACTGTGCAGAGGGACTTGTTTCTTAGCTTCCCAAAGAGCTGGAAGCAAAATGCTTTGAGACTCATCTGCCCCTTTGGAAAGAAGGCAGCACTTTGTGTCTTGCAGGTCTAGGGCAATGAAGCACACCCAGAGCAGATGTTCTACTTCTTCCAGGTCAGTCCTCAAAGAAACTTCGTTTCACAGTCCTTTGTAAGAGATGTTCCCGGTAGGCTGTTAGAGCACTGTGCAGAGCGAGTTGTTTCTTAGCTTCCCAAAGAGCTGGAAGCAAGATGCTTTGGGGCCCTTCTCACCCTTTGGAAAGAAGGCAGCACTTTGTGCCTTGCAGCTCTAGGGCAATGTAGCACACCCAGAGCAGAAGTTCTACTTCAGCCAGATCAGGCCTGCAAAGAAACTGCGTTTCACAGGCCTTTGTAAGAGATGTTCCCTGTAGGCTGTTAGAGCACTGTGCAGAGCGAGTTGTTTCTTAGATTCCCAACGAGCTGGAAGCAAGATGCTTTAGGGGCCATCTGCCCTTAA
Source organism: Equus asinus (assembly GCF_041296235.1). Taxonomy (NCBI): domain Eukaryota; kingdom Metazoa; phylum Chordata; class Mammalia; order Perissodactyla; family Equidae; genus Equus; species Equus asinus. The sequence continues at coordinate 71,317,971 of NC_091790.1, read as the reverse complement.
GGAAAGAAGGCAGCACTTTGTGCCTTGCAGCTCTAGGGCAATGTAGCACACCCAGAGCAGATGTTCTACTTCTGCCAGGTCAGGCCTGCAAAGAAACTTCGTTTCACAGGCCTTTGTGAGAGATGTTGCCGGTAGGCTGTAAGAGCACTGTGCAGAGCGACTTATTTCTTAGCTTCCCAGAGAGCTGGAAGCAAGATGCTTTGGGGCCCTTCTCACCCTTTGGAAAGAAGGCAGCACTTTGTGCCTTGCAGCTCTAGGGCAATGTAGCACACCCAGAGCAGAAGTTCTACTTCAGCCAGATCAGGCCCGCAAAGAAACTGCGTTTCACAGGCCTTTGTAAGAGATGTTCCCGGTAGGCTGTTAGAGCACTGTGCAGAGCGAGTTCTTTCTTAGATTCCCAAAGAGCTGGAAGCAAGATGCTTTGGGGCCCTTCTCACCCTTTGGAAAGAAGGCAGCACTTTGTGCCTTGCAGCTCTAGGGCAATGTAGCACACCCAGAGCAGAAGTTATACTTCAGCTAGATCAGACCTGCAAAGAAACTGCGTTTCACAGGCCCTTGTAAGAGATGTTCCCTGTAGGCTGTTAGAGCACTGTGCAGAGCGAGTTGTTTCTTAGCTTCCCAAAGAGCTGGAAGCAAGGTGCTTTAGGGGCCATCTGCCCTTAAGGAAAGAAGGCAGCACTTTGTGCCTTGCATCTCTAGGGCAATGTAGCACACCCAGAGCAGATGTTCATCTTCTGCCAGGTCAGGCCTGCAAAGAAACTTCGTTTCACAGGCCTTTGTAAGAGATGTTGCCGGTAGGCTGTAAGAGCACTATGCAGAGCGACTTATTTCTTAGCTTCCCAGAGACCTGGAAGCAAGATGCTTTGGGGCCCTTCTCACCCTTTGGAAAGAAGGCAGCACTTTGTGCCTTGCAGGTCTAGGGCAATGTAGCACACCCAGAGCAGAAGTTCTACTTCAGCCCGATCAGGCCCGCAAAGAAACTGCGTTTCACAGGCCTTTGTAAGAGATGTTCCCGGTAGGCTGTTAGAGCACTGTGCAGAGCGAGTTCTTTCTTAGCTTCCCAAAGAGCTGGAAGCAAGATGCTTTGGGGCCCTTCTCACCCTTTGGCAAGAAGGCAGCACTTTGTGCCTTGCAGCTCTAGGGCAATGTAGCACACCCAGAGCAGAAGTTGTACTTCAGCCAGATCAGGCCCGCAAAGAAACTGCGTTTCACAGGCCTTTGTAAGAGATGTTCCCTGTAGGCTGTTAGAGCACTGTGCAGAGCGAGTTCTTTGTTAGCTTCCCAAAGACCTGGAAGCAAGATGCTTTGGGGGCCATCTGCCCTTAAGGAAAGAAGGCAGCACTTTGTGCCTTGCATCTCTAGGGCAATGTAGCACACCCAGAGCAGATGTTCTACTTCTGCCAGGTCAGGCCTGCAAAGAAACTGCGTTTCACAGGCCTTTGTAAGAGATGTTCCCGGTAGGCTGTTAGAGCACTGTGCAGAGCGAGTTGTTTCTTAGCTTCCCAAACAGCCGGGAGCAAGATGCTTTGGGGCCCTTCTCACCCTTTGGAAACAAGTCAGCACTTTGTGCCTTGCAGCTCTAGGACAATGTAGCACACCCAGAGCGGAAGTTCTACTTCAGCCGTATCAGGCCTGCAAAGAAACTGCGTTTCACAGGCCTTTGTAAGAGATGTTCCCGGTAGGCTGTTAGAGCACTGTGCAGAGCGAGTTGTTTCTTAGCTTCCCAAAGAGCTGGAAGCAAAATGCTTTGAGACTCATCTGCCCCTTTGTAAAGAAGGCAGCACTTTGTGTCTTGCAGGTCTAGGGCAATGTAGCACACCCAGAGCAGATGTTCTACTTCTTCCAGGTCAGTCCTCAAAGAAACTTCGTTTCACAGCCCTTTGTAAGAGATGTTCCCGGTAGGCTGTTAGAGCACTGTGCAGAGCGAGTTGTTTCTTAGCTTCCCAAAGAGCTGGAAGCAAGATGCTTTGGGGCCCTTCTCACCCTTTGGAAAGAAGGCAGCACTTTGTGCCTTGCAGCTCTAGGGCAATGTAGCACACCCAGAGCAGAAGTTCTACTTCAGCCAGATCAGGCCTGCAAAGAAACTGCGTTTCACAGGCCTTTGTAAGAGATGTTCCCGGTAGGCTGTTAGAGCACTGTGCAGAGCGAGTTGTTTCTTAGCTTCCCAAAGAGCTGGAAGCAAGGTGCTTTAGGGGCCATCTGCCCTTAAGGAAAGAAGGCAGCACTTTGTGCCTTGCAGCTCTAGGGAAATGTAGCACACCCAGAGCAGATGTTCTACTTCTGCCAGGTCAGGCCTGCAAAGAAACTTCGTTTCACAGGCCCTTGTAAGAGATGTTCCCGGTAGGCTGTTAGAGCACTGTGCAGAGCGACTTGTTTCTTAGCTTCCCAAAGAGCTGGAAGCAAGATGCTTTGGGGCCCTTCTCACACTTTGGAAAGAAGGCAGCACTTTGGGCCTTGCAGCTCTAGGGCAATGTAGCACACCCAGAGCAGAAGTTCTACTTCAGCTAGATCAGACCTGCAAAGAAACTGCGTTTCACAGGCGTTTGTAAGAGATGTTCCCGGTAGGCTGTTAGAGCACTGTGCAGAGCGTGTTGTTTCTTAGATTCCCAACGAGCTGGAAGCAAGATGCTTTAGGGGCCATCTGCCCTTAAGGAAAGAAGGCAGCACTTTGTGCCTTGCAGCTCTAGGGCAATGTAGCACACCCAGAGCAGATGTTCTACTTCTGCCAGGTCAGGCCTGCAAAGAAACTTCGTTTCACAGGCCTTTGTGAGAGATGTTGCCGGTAGGCTGTAAGAGCACTGTGCAGAGCGACTTATTTCTTAGCTTCCCAAACAGCCGGGAGCAAGATGCTTTGGGGCCCTTCTCACCCTTTGGAAACAAGTCAGCACTTTGTGCCTTGCAGCTCTAGGACAATGTAGCACACCCAGAGCGGAAGTTCTACTTCAGCCGTATCAGGCCTGCAAAGAAACTGCGTTTCACAGGCCTTTGTAAGAGATGTTGCCGGTAGGCTGTAAGAGCACTGTGCAGAGGGACTTGTTTCTTAGCTTCCCAAAGAGCTGGAAGCAAAATGCTTTGAGACTCATCTGCCCCTTTGGAAAGAAGGCAGCACTTTGTGTCTTGCAGGTCTAGGGCAATGTAGCACACCCAGAGCAGATGTTCTACTTCTTCCAGGTCAGTCCTCAAAGAAACTTCGTTTCACAGTCCTTTGTAAGAGATGTTCCCGGTAGGCTGTTAGAGCACTGTGCAGAGCGAGTTGTTTCTTAGCTTCCCAAAGAGCTGGAAGCAAGATGCTTTGGGGCCCTTCTCACCCTTTGGAAAGAAGGCAGCACTTTGTGCCTTGCAGCTCTAGGGCAATGTAGCACACCCAGAGCAGAAGTTCTACTTCAGCCAGATCAGGCCTGCAAAGAAACTGCGTTTCACAAGAATTTGTAAGAGATGTTCCCTGTAGGCTGTTAGAGCACTGTGCAGAGCGAGTTGTTTCTTAGATTCCCAACGAGCTGGAAGCAAGATGCTTTAGGGGCCATCTGCCCTTAAGGAAAGAAGGCAGCACTTTGTGCCTTGCAGCTCTAGGGCAATGTAGCACACCCAGAGCAGTTGTTCTACTTCTGCCAGGTCAGGCCTGCAAAGAAACTGCGTTTCACAGGCCTTTGTAAGAGATGTTCCCGGTAGGCTGTTAGAGCACTGTGCAGAGCGAGTTGTTTCTTAGCTTACCAAATAGCCGGGAGCAAGATGCTTTGGGGCCCTTCTCACCCTTTGGAAACAAGTCAGCACTTTGTGCCTTGCAGCTCTAGGACAATGTAGCACACCCAGAGCGGAAGTTCTACTTCAGCCGTATCAGGCCTGCAAAGAAACTGCGTTTCACAGGCCTTTGTAAGAGATGTTCCCGGTAGGCTGTAAGAGCACTGTGCAGAGCGACTTATTTCTTAGCTTCCCAGAGAGCTGGAAGCAAGATGCTTTGGGGCCCTTCTCACCCTTTGGAAAGAAGGCAGCACTTTGTGTCTTGCAGGTCTAGGGCAATGTAGCACACCCAGAGCAGATGTTCTACTTCTTCCAGGTCAGTCCTCAAAGAAACTTCGTTTCACAGTCCTTTGTAAGAGATGTTCCCAGTAGGCTGTTAGAGCACTGTGCAGAGCGAGTTGTTTCTTAGCTTCCCAAAGAGCTGGAAGCAAGATGCTTTGGGGCCCTTCTCACCCTTTGGAAAGAAGGCAGCACTTTGTGCCTTGCAGCTCTAGGGCAATGTAGCACACCCAGAGCAGAAGTTCTACTTCAGCCAGATCAGGCCTGCAAAGAAACTGCGTTTCACAGGCCTTTGTAAGAGATGTTCCCTGTAGGCTGTTAGAGCACTGTGCAGAGCGAGTTGTTTCTTAAATTTCCAACGAGCTGGAAGCAAGATGCTTTAGGGGCCATCTGCCCTTAAGGAAAGAAGGCAGCACTTTGTGCCTTGCAGCTCTAGGGCAATGTAGCAAACCCAGAGCAGATGTTCTACTTCTGCCAGGTCAGGCCTGCAAAGAAACTTCGTTTCACAGGCCTTTGTGAGAGATGTTGCCGGTAGGCTGTAAGAGCACTGTGCAGAGCGACTTATTTCTTAGCTTCCCAGAGAGCTGGAAGCAAGATGCTTTGGGGCCCTTCGCACCCTTTGGAAAGAAGGCAGCACTTTGTGCCTTGCAGCTCTAGGGCAATGTAGCACACCCAGAGCAGAAGTTCTACTTCAGCCAGATCAGGCCCGCAAAGAAACTGCGTTTCACAGGCCTTTGTAAGAGATGTTCCCGGTAGGATGTTAGAGCACTGTGCAGAGCGAGTTCTTTCTTAGCTTCCCAAAGAGCTGGAAGCAAGATGCTTTGGGGCCCTTCTCACCCTTTGGAAAGAAGGCAGCACTTTGTGCCTTGCAGCTCTAGGGCAATGTAGCACACCCAGAGCAGAAGTTATACTTCAGCTAGATCAGACCTGCAAAGAAACTGCGTTTCACAGGCCTTTGTAAGAGATGTTCCCTGTAGGCTGTTAGAGCACTGTGCAGAGCGAGTTGTTTCTTAGATTCCCAAAGAGCTGGAAGCAAGGTGCTTTAGGGGCCATCTGCCCTTAAGGAAAGAAGGCAGCACTTTGTGCCTTGCATCTCTAGGGCAATGTAGCACACCCAGAGCAGATGTTCATCTTCTGCCAGGTCAGGCCTGCAAAGAAACTTCGTTTCACAGGCCTTTGTAAGAGATGTTGCCGGTAGGCTGTAAGAGCACTATGCAGAGCGACTTATTTCTTAGCTTCCCAGAGAGCTGGAAGCAAGATGCTTTGGGGCCCTTCTCACCCTTTGGAAAGAAGGCAGCACTTTGTGCCTTGCAGCTCTAGGGCAATGTAGCACACCCAGAGCAGAAGTTGTACTTCAGCCAGATCAGGCCCGCAAAGAAACTGCGTTTCACAGGCCTTTGTAAGAGATGTTCCCTGTAGGCTGTTAGAGCACTGTGCAGAGCGAGTTCTTTGTTAGCTTCCCAAAGACCTGGAGGCAAGATGCTTTGGGGGCCATCTGCCCTTAAGGAAAGAAGGCAGCACTTTGTGCCTTGCAGCTCTAGGGCAATGTAGCACACCCAGAGCAGATGTTCTACTTCTGCCAGGTCAGGCCTGCAAAGAAACTGCGTTTCACAGGCCTTTGTAAGAGATGTTCCCGGTAGGCTGTTAGAGCACTGTGCAGAGCGAGTTGTTTCTTAGCTTCCCAAACAGCCGGGAGCAAGATGCTTTGGGGCCCTTCTCACCCTTTGGAAACAAGTCAGCACTTTGTGCCTTGCAGCTCTAGGACAATGTAGCACAAACATAGCGGCAGTTCTACTTCAGCCGTATCAGGCCTGCAAAGACACTGCGTTTCACAGGCCCTTGTAAGAGATGTCCCCGGTAGGCTGTAAGAGCACTGTGCAGAGGGACTTGTTTCTTAGCTTCCCAAAGAGCTGGAAGCAAAATGCTTTGAGACTCATCTGCCCCTTTGGAAAGAAGGCAGCACTTTGTGTCTTGCAGGTCTAGGGCAATGTAGCACACCCAGAGCAGATGTTCTACTTCTTCCAGGTCAGTCCTCAAAGAAACTTCGTTTCACAGGCCTTTGTAAGAGATGTTCCCGGTAGGCTGTTAGAGCACTGTGCAGAGCGAGTTGTTTCTTAGCTTCCCAAAGAGCTGGAAGCAAGATGCTTTGGGGCCCTTCTCACCCTTTGGAAAGAAGGCAGCACTTTGTGCCTTGCAGCTCTAGGGCAATGTAGCACACCCAGAGCAGAAGTTCTACTTCAGCCAGATCAGGCCCGCAAAGAAACTGCGTTTCACAGGCCATTGTAAGAGATGTTCCCGGTAGGCTGTTAGAGCACTGTGCAGAGCGAGTTCTTTCTTAGCTTCCCAAAGAGCTGGAAGCAAGATGCTTTGGGGCCCTTCTCACCCATTGGAAAGAAGGCAGCACTTTGTGCCTTGCAGCTCTAGGGCAATGTAGCACACCCAGAGCAGAAGTTATACTTCAGCTAGATCAGACCTGCAAAGAAACTGCGTTTCACAGGCCTTTGTAAGAGATGTTCCCTGTAGGCTGTTAGAGCACTGTGCAGAGTGAGTTGTTTCTTAGCTTCCCAAAGAGCTGGAAGCAAGGTGCTTTAGGGGCCATCTGCCCTTATGGAAAGAAGGCAGCACTTTGTGCCTTGCATCTCTAGGGCAATGTAGCACACCCAGAGCAGATGTTCATCTTCTGCCAGGTCAGGCCTGCAAAGAAACTTCGTTTCACAGGCCTTTGTAAGAGATGTTGCCGGTAGGCTGTAAGAGCACTATGCAGAGCGACTTATTTCTTAGCTTCCCAGAGAGCTGGAAGCAAGATGCTTTGGGGCCCTTCTCACCCTTTGGAAAGAAGGCAGCACTTTGTGCCTTGCAGCTCTAGGGCAATGTAGCACACCCAGAGCAGAAGTTCTACTTCAGCCAGATCAGGCCCGCAAAGAAACTGCGTTTCACAGGCCTTTGTAAGAGATGTTCCCTGTAGGCTGTTAGAGCACTGTGCAGAGCGAGTTCTTTGTTAGCTTCCCAAAGACCTGGAGGCAAGATGCTTTGGGGGCCATCTGCCCTTAAGGAAAGAAGGCAGCACTTTGTGCCTTGCAGCTCTAGGGCAATGTAGCACACCCAGAGCAGATGTTCTACTTCTGCCAGGTCAGGCCTGCAAAGAAACTGCTTTTCACAGGCCTTTGTAAGAGATGTTCCCGGTAGGCTGTTAGAGCACTGTGCAGAGCGAGTTGTTTCTTAGCTTCCCAAACAGCCGGGAGCAAGATGCTTTGGGGCCCTTCTCACCCTTTGGAAACAAGTCAGCACTTTGTGCCTTGCAGCTCTAGGACAATGTAGCACACCCATAGCGGCAGTTCTACTTCAGCCGTATCAGGCCTGCAAAGAAACTGCGTTTCACAGGCCTTTGTAAGAGATGTCCCCGGTAGGCTGTAAGAGCACTGTGCAGAGGGACTTGTTTCTTAGCTTCCCAAAGAGCTGGAAGCAAAATGCTTTGAGACTCATCTGCCCCTTTGGAAAGAAGGCAGCACTTTGTGTCTTGCAGGTCTAGGGCAATGTAGCACACCCAGAGCAGATGTTCTACTTCTTCCAGGTCAGTCCTCAAAGAAACTTCGTTTCACAGTCCTTTGTAAGAGATGTTCCCGGTAGGCTGTTAGAGCACTGTGCAGAGCGAGTTGTTTCTTAGCTTCCCAAAGAGCTGGAAGCAAGATGCTTTGGGGCCCTTCTCACCCTTTGGAAAGAAGGCAGCACTTTGTGCCTTGCAGCTCTAGGGCAATGTAGCACACCCAGAGCAGATGTTCTACTTCTGCCAGGTCAGGCCTGCAAAGAAACTTCGTTTCACAGGCCTTTGTGAGAGATGTTGCCGGTAGGCTGTAAGAGCACTGTGCAGAGCGACTTATTTCTTAGCTTCCCAGAGAGCTGGAAGCAAGATGCTTTGGGGCCCTTCTCACCCTTTGGAAAGAAGGCAGCACTTTGTGCCTTGCAGCTCTATGGCAATGTAGCACACCCAGAGCAGAAGTTCTACTTCACCCAGATCAGGCCCGCAAAGAAACTGCGTTTCACAGGCCTTTGTAAGAGATGTTCCCTGTAGGCTGTTAGAGCACTGTGCAGAGCGAGTTCTTTGTTAGCTTCCCAAAGACCTGGAAGCAAGATGCTTTGGGGGCCATCTGCCCTTAAGGAAAGAAGGCAGCACTTTGTGCCTTGCAGCTCTAGGGCAATGTAGCACACCCAGAGCAGATGTTCTACTTCTGCCAGGTCAGGCCTGCAAAGAAACTGCGTTTCACAGGCCTTTGTAAGAGATGTTCCCGGTAGGCTGTTAGAGCACTGTGCAGAGCGAGTTGTTTCTTAGCTTCCCAAACAGCCGGGAGCAAGATGCTTTGGGGCCCTTCTCACCCTTTGGAAACAAGTCAGCACTTTGTGCCTTGCAGCTCTAGGACAATGTAGCACACCCACAGCGGAAGTTCTACTTCAGCCGTATCAGGCCTGCAAAGAAACTGCGTTTCACAGGCCTTTGTAAGAGATGTTCCCGGTAGGCTGTAAGAGCACTGTGCAGAGGGACTTGTTTCTTACCTTCCCAAAGAGCTGGAAGCAAAATGCTTTGAGACTCATCTGCCCCTTTGGAAAGAAGGCAGCACTTTGTGCCTTGCAGCTCTAGGGCAATGTAGCACACCCAGAGCAGATGTTCTACTTCTGCCAGGTCAGGCCTGCAAAGAAACTTCGTTTCACAGGCCTTTGTGAGAGATGTTGCCGGTAGGCTGTAAGAGCACTGTGCAGAGCGACTTATTTCTTAGCTTCCCAGAGAGCTGGAAGCAAGATGCTTTGGGGCCCTTCTCACCCTTTGGAAAGAAGGCAGCACTTTGTGCCTTGCAGCTCTAGGGCAATGTAGCACACCCAAAGCAGAAGTTCTACTTCAGCCAGATCAGGCCCGCAAAGAAACTGCGTTTCACAGGCCTTTGTAAGAGATGTTCCCGGTAGGCTGTTAGAGCACTGTGCAGAGCGAGTTGTTTCTTAGCTTCCCAAAGAGCTGGAAGCAAGGTGCTTTAGGGGCCATCTGCCCTTAAGGAAAGAAGGCAGCACTTTGTGCCTTGCATCTCTAGGGCAATGTAGCACACCCAGAGCAGATGTTCATCTTCTGCCAGGTCAGGCCTGCAAAGAAACTTCGTTTCACAGGCCTTTGTAAGAGATGTTGCCGGTAGGCTGTAAGAGCACTATGCAGAGCGACTTATTTCTTAGCTTCCCAGAGAGCTGGAAGCAAGATGCTTTGGGGCCCTTCTCACCCTTTGGAAAGAAGGCAGCACTTTGTGCCTTGCAGCTCTAGGGCAATGTAGCACACCCAGAGCAGAAGATGTACTTCAGCCAGATCAGGCCCGCAAAGAAACTGCGTTTCACAGGCCTTTGTAAGAGATGTTCCCTGTAGGCTGTTAGAGCACTGTGCAGAGCGAGTTCTTTGTTAGCTTCCCAAAGACCTGGAGGCAAGATGCTTTGGGGGCCATCTGCCCTTAAGGAAAGAAGGCAGCACTTTGTGCCTTGCAGCTCTAGGGCAATGTAGCACACCCAGAGCAGATGTTCTACTTCTGCCAGGTCAGGCCTGCAAAGAAACTGCGTTTCACAGGCCTTTGTAAGGGATGTTCCCGGTAGGCTGTTAGAGCACTGTGCAGAGCGAGTTGTTTCTTAGCTTCCCAAACTGCCGGGAGCAAGATGCTTTGGGGCCCTTCTCACCCTTTGGAAACAAGTCAGCACTTTGTGCCTTGCAGCTCTAGGACAATGTAGCACACCCATAGCGGCAGTTCTACTTCAGCCGTATCAGGCCTGCAAAGAAACTGCGTTTCACAGGCCTTTGTAAGAGATGTCCCCGGTAGGCTGTAAGAGCACTGTGCAGAGGGACTTGTTTCTTAGCTTCCCAAAGAGCTGGAAGCAAAATGCTTTGAGACTCATCTGCCCCTTTGGAAAGAAGGCAGCACTTTGTGTCTTGCAGGTCTAGGGCAATGTAGCACACCCAGAGCAGATGTTCTACTTCTTCCAGGTCAGTCCTCAAAGAAACTTCGTTTCACAGTCCTTTGTAAGAGATGTTCCCGGTAGGCTGTTAGAGCACTGTGCAGAGCGAGTTGTTTCTTAGCTTCCCAAAGAGCTGGAAGCAAGATGCTTTGGGGCCCTTCTCACCCTTTGGAAAGAAGGCAGCACTTTGTGCCTTGCAGCTCTAGGGCAATGTAGCACACCCAGAGCAGAAGTTCTACTTCAGCCAGATCAGGCCTGCAAAGAAACTGCGTTTCACAAGCCTTTGTAAGAGATGTTCCCTGTAGGCTGTTAGAGCACTGTGCAGAGCGAGTTGTTTCTTAGATTCCCAACGAGCTGGAAGCAAGATGCTTTAGGGGCCATCTGCACTTAAGGAAAGAAGGCAGCACTTTGTGCCTTGCAGCTCTAGGGCAATGTAGCACACCCAGAGCAGATGTTCTACTTCTGCCAGGTCAGGCCTGCAAAGAAACTTCGTTTCACAGGCCTTTGTGAGAGATGTTGCCGGTAGGCTGTAAGAGCACTGTGCAGAGCGACTTATTTCTTAGCTTCCCAGAGAGCTGGAAGCAAGATGCTTTGGGGCCCTTCTCACCCTTTGGAAAGAAGGCAGCACTTTGTGCCTTGCAGCTCTATGGCAATGTAGCACACCCAGAGCAGAAGTTCTACTTCACCCAGATCAGGCCCGCAAAGAAACTGCGTTTCACAGGCCTTTGTAAGAGATGTTCCCGGTAGGCTGTTAGAGCACTGTGCAGAGCGAGTTCTTTCTTAGCTTCCCAAAGAGCTGGAAGCAAGATGCTTTGGGGCCCTTCTCACCCTTTGGAAAGAAGGCAGCACTTTGTGCCTTGCAGCTCTAGGGCAATGTAGCACACCCAGAGCAGAAGTTCTACTTCAGCTAGATCAGACCTGCAAAGAAACTGCGTTTCACAGGCCTTTGTAAGAGATGTTCCCTGTAGGCTGTTAGAGCACTGTGCAGAGCGAGTTGTTTCTTAGCTTCCCAAAGAGTTGGAAGCAAGGTGCTTTAGTGGCCATCTGCCCTTAAGGAAAGAAGGCAGCACTTTGTGCCTTGCATCTCTAGGGCAATGTAGCACACCAAGTGCAGATGTTCTACTTCTGCCAGGTCAGGCCTGCAAAGAAACTTCGTTTCACAGGCCTTTGTAGGAGATGTTGCCGGTAGGCTGTAAGAGCACTATGCAGAACGACTTATTTCTTAGCTTCCCAGAGAGCTGGAAGCAAGATGCTTTGGGGCCCTTCTCACCCTTTGGAAAGAAGGCAGCACTTTGTGCCTTGCAGCTCTAGAGCAATGTAGCACACCCAGAGCAGAAGGTCTACTTCAGCCAGAACAGGCCCGCAAAGAAACTGCGTTTCACAGGCCTTTGTAAGAGATGTTGCCGGTAGGCTGTAAGAGCACTGTGCAGAGCGACTTATTTCTTAGCTTCCCAGAGAGCTGGAAGCAAGATGCTTTGGGGCCCTTCTCACCCTTTGGAAAGAAGGCAGCACTTTGTGCCTTGCAGCTCTAGGGCAATGTAGCACACCCAGAGCAGAAGTTCTACTTCAGCCAGATCAGGCCCGCAAAGAAACTGCGTTTCACAGGCCTTTGTAAGAGATGTTCCCTGTAGGCTGTTAGAGCACTGTGCAGAGCGAGTTCTTTGTTAGCTTCCCAAAGACCTGGAAGCAAGATGCTTTGGGGGCCATCTGCCCTTAAGGAAAGAAGGCAGCACTTTGTGCCTTGCAGCTCTAGGGCAATGTAGCACACCCAGAGCAGATGTTCTACTTCTGCCAGGTCAGGCCTGCAAAGAAACTGCGTTTCACAGGCCTTTGTAAGAGATGTTCCCGGTAGGCTGTTAGAGCACTGTGCAGAGCGAGTTGTTTCTTAGATTCCCAAACAGCCGGGAGCAAGATGCTTTGGGGCCCTTCTCACCCTTTGGAAACAAGTCAGCACTTTGTCTTTGCAGCTCTAGGACAATGTAGCACACCCAGAGCGGAAGTTCTACTTCAGCCGTATCAGGCCTGCAAAGAAACTGCGTTTCACAGGCCTTTGTAAGAGATGTTCCCGGTAGGCTGTAAGAGCACTGTGCAGAGGGACTTGTTTCTTAGCTTCCCAAAGAGCTGGAAGCAAAATGCTTTGAGACTCATCTGCCCCTTTGGAAAGAAGGCAGCACTTTGTGTCTTGCATGTCTAGGGCAATGTAGCACACCCAGAGCAGATGTTCTACTTCTTCCAGGTCAGTCCTCAAAGAAACTTCGTTTCACAGTCCTTTGTAAGAGATGTTCCCGGTAGGCTGTTAGAGCACTGTGCAGAGCGAGTCCTTTCTTAGCTTCCCAAAGAGCTGGAAGCAAGATGCTTTGGGGCCCTTCTCACCCTTTGGAAAGAAGGCAGCACTTTGTGCCTTGCATCTCTAGGGCAATGTAGCACACCCAGAGCAGAAGTTATACTTCAGCTAGATCAGACCTGCAAAGAAACTGCGTTTCACAGGCCTTTGTAAGAGATGTTCCCTGTAGGCTGTTAGAGCACTGTGCAGAGCGAGTTGTTTCTTAGCTTCCCAAAGAGCTGGAAGCAAGGTGCTTTAGGGGCCATCTGCCCTTAAGGAAAGAAGGCAGCACTTTGTGCCTTGCATCTCTAGGGCAATGTAGCACACCCAGAGCAGATGTTCATCTTCTGCCAGGTCAGGCCTGCAAAGAAACTTCGTTTCACAGGCCTTTGTAAGAGATGTTGCCGGTAGGCTGTAAGAGCACTATGCAGAGCGACTTATTTCTTAGCTTCCCTGAGAGCTGGAAGCAAGATGCTTTGGGGCCCTTCTCACGCTTTGGAAAGAAGGCAGCACTTTGTGCCTTGCAGCTCTAGGACAATGTAGCACACCCATAGCGGCAGTTCTACTTCAGCCGTATCAGGCCTGCAAAGAAACTGCGTTTCACAGGCCTTTGTAAGAGATGTCCCCGGTAGGCTGTAAGAGCACTGTGCAGAGGGACTTGTTTCTTAGCTTCCCAAAGAGCTGGAAGCAAAATGCTTTGAGACTCATCTGCCCCTTTGGAAAGAAGGCGGCACTTTGTGTCTTGCAGGTCTAGGGCAATGTAGCACACCCAGAGCAGATGTTCTACTTCTTCCAGGTCAGTCCTCAAAGAAACTTCGTTTCACAGTCCTTTGTAAGAGATGTTCCCGGTAGGCTGTTAGAGCACTGTGCAGAGCGAGTTGTTTCTTAGCTTCCCAAAGAGCTGGAAGCAAGATGCTTTGGGGCCCTTCTCACCCTTTGGAAAGAAGGAAGCACTTTGTGCCTTGCAGCTCTAGGGCAATGTAGCACACCCAGAGCAGAAGTTCTACTTCAGCCAGATCAGGCCTGCAAAGAAACTGCGTTTCACAAGCCTTTGTAAGAGATGTTCCCTGTAGGCTGTTAGAGCACTGTGCAGAGCGAGTTGTTTCTTAGATTCCCAAAGAGCTGGAAGCAAGATGCTTTAGGGGCCATCTGCCCTTAAGGAAAGAAGGCAGCACTTTGTGCCTTGCAGCTCTAGGGCAATGTAGCACACCCAGAGCAGATGTTCTACTTCTGCCAGGTCAGGCCTGCAAAGAAACTTCGTTTCACAGGCCTTTGTGAGAGATGTTGCCGGTAGGCTGTAAGAGCACTGTGCAGAGCGACTTATTTCTTAGCTTCCCAGAGAGCTGGAAGCAAGATGCTTTGGGGCCCTTCTCACCCTTTGGAAAGAAGGCAGCACTTTGTGCCTTGCAGCTCTATGGCAATGTAGCACACCGAGAGCAGAAGTTCTACTTCACCCAATTCAGGCCCGCAAAGAAACTGCGTTTCACAGGCCTTTGTAAGAGATGTTCCCGGTAGGCTGTTAGAGCACTGTGCAGAGCGAGTTCTTTCTTAGCTTCCCAAAGAGCTGGAAGCAAGATGCTTTGGGGCCCTTCTCACCCTTTGGAAAGAAGGCAGCACTTTGTGCCTTGCAGCTCTAGGGCAATGTAGCACACCCAGAGCAGAAGTTCTACTTCAGCTAGATCAGACCTGCAAAGAAACTGCGTTTCACAGGCCTTTGTAAGAGATGTTCCCTGTAGGCTGTTAGAGCACTGTGCAGAGCGAGTTGTTTCTTAGCTTCCCAAAGAGTTGGAAGCAAGGTGCTTTAGGGGCCATCTGCCCTTAAGGAAAGAAGGCAGCACTTTGTGCCTTGCATCTCTAGGGCAATGTAGCACACCAAGTGCAGATGTTCTACTTCTGCCAGGTCAGGCCTGCAAAGAAACTTCGTTTCACAGGCCTTTGTAAGAGATGTTGCCGGTAGGCTGTAAGAGCACTATGCAGAGGGACTTATTTCTTAGCTTCCCAGAGAGCTGGAAGCAAGATGCTTTGGGGCCCTTCTCACCCTTTGGAAAGAAGGCAGCACTTTGTGCCTTGCAGCTCTAGAGCAATGTAGCACACCCAGAGCAGAAGGTCTACTTCAGCCAGAACAGGCCCGCAAAGAAACTGCGTTTCACAGGCCTTTGTAAGAGATGTTCCCTGTAGGCTGTTAGAGCACTGTGCAGAGCGAGTTCTTTGTTAGCTTCCCAAAGACCTGGAAGCAAGATGCTGTGGGGGCCATCTGCCCTTAAGGAAAGAAGGCAGCACTTTGTGCCTTGCAGCTCTAGGGCAATGTAGCACACCCAGAGCAGATGTTCTACTTCTGCCAGGTCAGGCCTGCAAAGAAACTTCGTTTCACAGACCTTTGCAAGAGATGTTCCCGGTAGGCTGTTAGAGCACTGTGCAGAGCGAGTTGTTTCTTAGCTTCCCAAACAGCCGGAAGCAAGATGCTTTGGGGCCCTTCTCACCCTTGGGAAACAAGTCAGCACTTTGTGCCTTGCAGCTCTAGGGCAATGTAGCACACCCAGAGCGGAAGTTGTACTTCAGCCAGATCAGGCCTGCAAAGCAACTGCATTTCACAGGCCTTTGTAAGAGATGTTCCCGGTAGGCTGTAAGAGCACTGTGCAGAGGGACTTGTTTCTTAGCTTCCCAAAGAGCTGGAAGCAAAATGCTTTGAGACTCATCTGCCCCTTTGGAAAGAAGGCAGCTCTTTGTGTCTTGCAGCTCTAGGGCAATGTAGCACACCCAGAGCAGATGTTCTACTTCTGCCAGGTCAGGCCTGCAAAGAAACTTCGTTTCACAGGCCTTTGTAAGAGATGTTGCCGGTAGGCTGTAAGAGCACTGTGCAGAGCGACTTATTTCTTAGCTTCCCAGAGAGCTGGAAGCAAGATGCTTTGGGGCCCTTCTCACCCTTTGGAAAGAAGGCAGCACTTTGTGCCTTGCAGCTCTAGGGCAATGTAGCACACCCAGAGCAGAAGTTCTACTTCAGCCAGATCAGGCCCGCAAAGAAACTGCGTTTCACAGGCCTTTGTAAGAGATGTTCCCTGTAGGCTGTTAGAGCACTGTGCAGAGCGAGTTCTTTGTTAGCTTCCCAAAGACCTGGAAGCAAGATGCTTTGGGGGCCATCTGCCCTTAAGGAAAGAAGGCAGCACTTTGTGCCTTGCAGCTCTAGGGCAATGTAGCACACCCAGAGCAGATGTTCTACTTCTGCCAGGTCAGGCCTGCAAAGAAACTGCGTTTCACAGGCCTTTGTAAGAGATGTTCCCGGTAGGCTCTTAGAGCACTGTGCAGAGCGAGTTGTTTCTTAGCTTCCCAAACAGCCGGGAGCAAGATGCTTTGGGGCCCTTCTCACCCTTTGGAAACAAGTCAGCACTTTGTCTCTTGCAGCTCTAGGACAATGTAGCACACCCAGAGCGGAAGTTCTACTTCAGCCGTATCAGGCCTGCAAAGAAACTGCGTTTCACAGGCCTTTGTAAGAGATGTTCCCGGTAGGCTGTAAGAGCACTGTGCAGAGGGACTTGTTTCTTAGCTTCCCAAAGAGCTGGAAGCAAAATGCTTTGAGACTCATCTGCCCCTTTGGAAAGAAGGCAGCACTTTGTGTCTTGCAGGTCTAGGGCAATGTAGCACACCCAGAGCAGATGTTCTACTTCTTCCAGGTCAGTCCTCAAAGAAACTTCGTTTCACAGTCCTTTGTAAGAGATGTTCCCGGTAGGCTGTTAGAGCACTGTGCAGAGCGAGTCGTTTCTTAGCTTCCCAAAGAGCTGGAAGCAAGATGCTTTGGGGCCCTTCTCACCCTTTGGAAAGAAGGCAGCACTTTGTGCCTTGCAGCTCTAGGGCAATGTAGCACACCCAGAGCAGAAGTTATACTTCAGCTAGATCAGACCTGCAAAGAAACTGTGTTTCACAGGCCTTTGTAAGAGATGTTCCCTGTAGGCTGTTAGAGCACTGTGCAGAGCGAGTTGTTTCTTAGCTTCCCAAAGAGCTGGAAGCAAGGTGCTTTAGGGGCCATCTGCCCTTAAGGAAAGAAGGCAGCACTTTGTGCCTTGCATCTCTAGGGCAATGTAGCACACCCAGAGCAGATGTTCATCTTCTGCCAGGTCAGGCCTGCAAAGAAACTTCGTTTCACAGGCCTTTGTAAGAGATGTTGCCGGTAGGCTGTAAGAGCACTATGCAGAGCGACTTATTTCTTAGCTTCCCAGAGAGCTGGAAGCAAGATGCTTTGGGGCCCTTCTCACCCTTTGGAAAGAAGGCAGCACTTTGTGCCTTGCAGCTCTAGGGCAATGTAGCACACCCAGAGCAGAAGTTCTACTTCAGCTAGATCAGACCTGCAAAGAAACTGCGTTTCACAGGCCTTTGTAAGAGATGTTCCCTGTAGGCTGTTAGAGCACTGTGCAGAGCGAGTTCTTTGTTAGCTTCCCAAAGACCTGGAAGCAAGATGCTTTGGGGGCCATCTGCCCTTAAGGAAAGAAGGCAGCACTTTTCCTTGCAGCTCTAGGGCAATGTAGCACACCCAGAGCAGATGTTCTACTTCTGCCAGGTCAGGCCTGCAAAGAAACTGCGTTTCACAGGCCTTTGTAAGAGATGTTCCCGGTAGGCTGTTAGAGCACTGTGCAGAGCGAGTTGTTTCTTAGCTTCCCAAACAGCCGGGAGCAAGATGCTTTGGGGCCCTTCTCACCCTTTGGAAACAAGTCAGCACTTTGTGCCTTGCAGCTCTAGGACAATGTAGCACACCCACAGCGGAAGTTCTACTTCAGCCGTATCAGGCCTGCAAAGAAACTGCGTTTCACAGGCCTTTGTAAGAGATGTTCCCGGTAGGCTGTAAGAGCACTGTGCAGAGGGACTTGTTTCTTACCTTCCCAAAGAGCTGGAAGCAAAATGCTTTGAGACTCATCTGCCCCTTTGGAAAGAAGGCAGCACTTTGTGCCTTGCAGCTCTAGGGCAATGTAGCACACCCAGAGCAGATGTTCTACTTCTGCCAGGTCAGGCCTGCAAAGAAACTTCGTTTCACAGGCCTTTGTGAGAGATGTTGCCGGTAGGCTGTAAGACAACTGTGCAGAGCGACTTATTTCTTAGCTTCCCAGAGAGCTGGAAGCAAGATGCTTTGGGGCCCTTCTCACCCTTTGGAAAGAAGGCAGCACTTTGTGCCTTGCAGCTCTAGGGCAATGTAGCACACCCAAAGCAGAAGTTCTACTTCAGCCAGATCAGGCCCGCAAAGAAACTGCGTTTCACAGGCCTTTGTAAGAGATGTTCCCGGTAGGCTGTTAGAGCACTGTGCAGAGCGAGTCCTTTCTTAGCTTCCCAAAGAGCTGGAAGCAAGATGCTTTGGGGCCTTTCTCACCCTTTGGAAAGAAGGCAGCACTTTGTGCCTTGCAGCTCTAGGGCAATGTAGCACACCCAGAGCAGAAGTTCTACTTCAGCTAGATCAGACCTGCAAAGAAACTGCGTTTCACAGGCCTTTGTAAGAGATGTTCCCTGTAGGCTGTTAGAGCACTGTGCAGAGCGACTTGTTTCTTAGCTTCCCAAAGAGCTGGAAGCAAGGTGCTTTAGGGGCCATCTGCCCTTAAGGAAAGAAGGCAGCACTTTGTGCCTTGCATCTCTAGGGCAATGTAGCACACCCAGAGCAGATGTTCTACTTCTGCCAGGTCAGGCCTGCAAAGAAACTTCGTTTCACAGGCCTTTGTAAGAGATGTTGCCGGTAGGCTGTAAGAGCACTATGCAGAGCGACTTATTTCTTAGCTTCCCAGAGAGCTGGAAGCAAGATGCTTTGGGGCCCTTCTCACCCTTTGGAAAGAAGGCAGCACTTTGTGCCTTGCAGCTCTAGGGCAATGTAGCACACCCAGAGCAGAAGTTCTACTTCAGCCAGATCAGGCCCGCAAAGAAACTGCGTTTCACAGGCCTTTGTAAGAGATGTTCCCTGTAGGCTGTTAGAGAACTGTGCAGAGCGAGTTCTTTGTTAGCTTCCCAAAGACCTGGAAGCAAGATGCTGTGGGGGCCATCTGCCCTTAAGGAAAGAAGGCAGCACTTTGTGCCTTGCAGCTCTAGGGCAATGTAGAACACCCAGAGTAGATGTTCTACTTCTGCCAGGTCAGGCCTGCAAAGAAACTTCGTTTCACAGGCCTTTGTAAGAGATGTTCCCGGTAGGCTGTTAGAGCACTGTGCAGAGCGAGTTGTTTCTTAGCTTCCCAAACAACCGGAAGCAAGATGCTTTGGGGCCCTTCTCACCCTTTGGAAACAAGTCAGCACTTTGTGCCTTGCAGCTCTAGGGCAATGTAGCACACCCAGAGCGGAAGTTGTACTTCTGCCAGATCAGGCCTGCAAAGCAACTGCGTTTCACAGGCCTTTGTAAGAGATGTTCCCGGTAGGCTGTAAGAGCACTGTGCAGAGGGACTTGTTTCTTAGCTTCCCAAAGAGCTGGAAGCAAAATGCTTTGAGACTCATCTGCCCCTTTGGAAAGAAGGCAGCTCTTTGTGTCTTGCAGCTCTAGGGCAATGTAGCACACCCAGAGCAGATGTTCTACTTCTGCCAGGTCAGGCCTGCAAAGAAACTGCGTTTCACAGGCCTTTGTAAGAGATGTTCGCGGTAGGCTGTAAGAGCACTGTGCAGAGCGACTTGTTTCTTAGCTTCCCATAGAGCTGGAAGCAAGATGCTTTGGGGCCCTTGTCACCCTTTGGAAATTAGGCAGCACTTTGTGCCTTGCAGCTCTAGGGCAATGTAGCACACCCAGAGCAGAAGTTCTACTTCAGCCAGATCAGGCCCGCAAAGAAACTGCGTTTCACAGGCCTTTGTAAAAGATGTTCCCGGTAGGCTGTTAGAGCACTGTGCAGAGCGAGTTGTTTCTTAGATTCCCAACGAGCTGGAAGCAAGATGCTTTAGGGGCCATCTGCCCTTAAGGAAAGAAGGCAGCACTTTGTGCCTTGCAGCTCTAGGGCAATGTAGCACACCCAGAGCAGATGTTCTACTTCTGCCAGGTCAGGCCTGCAAAGAAACTTCGTTTCACAGGCCTTTGTAAGAGATGTTGCCGGTAGGCTGTAAGAGCACTGTGCAGAGCGACTTATTTCTTAGCTTCCCAGAGAGCTCGAAGCAAGATGCTTTGGGGCCCTTCTCACCCTTTGGAAAGAAGGCAGCACTTTGTGCCTTGCAGCTCTAGGGCAATGTAGCACACCCAGAGCAGAAGTTCTACTTCAGCCAGATCAGGCCCGCAAAGAAACTGCGTTTCACAGGCCTTTGTAAGAGATGTTCCCTGTAGGCTGTTAGAGCACTGTGCACAGCGAGTTCTTTGTTAGCTTCCCTAAGAGCTGGAAGCAAGATGCTTTGGGGGCCATCTGCCCTTAAGGAAAGAAGGCAGCACTTTGTGCCTTGCAGCTCTAGGGGAATGTAGCACACCCAGAGCAGATGTTCTACTTCTGCCAGGTCAGGCCTGCAAAGAAACTGCGTTTCACAGGCCTTTGTAAGAGATGTTCCCAGTAGGCTGTAAGAGCACTGTGCAGAGCGACTTATTTCTTAGCTTCCCAGAGAGCTGGAAGCAAGATGCTTTGGGGCCCTTCTCACCCTTTGGAAAGAAGGCAGCACTTTGTGCCTTGCAGCTCTAGGGCAATGTACCACACCCAGAGCGGAAGTTCTACTTCAGCCGTATCAGGCCTGCAAAGAAACTGCGTTTCACAGGCCTTTGTAAGAGATGTTCCCGGTAGGCTGTAAGAGCACTGTGCAGAGGGACTTGTTTCTTAGCTTCCCAAAGAGCTGGAAGCAAAATGCTTTGAGACTCATCTTCCCCTTTGGAAAGAAGGCAGCACTTTGTGTCTTGCAGGTCTAGGGCAATGTAGCACACCCAGAGCAGATGTTCTACTTCTTCCAGGTCAGTCCTGCAAAGAAACTTCGTTTCACAGTCCTTTGTAAGAGATGTTCCCGGTAGGCTGTTAGAGCACTGTGCAGAGCGACTTTCTTAGCTTCCCAAAGAGCTGGAAGCAAGATGCTTTGGGGCCCTTCTCACCCGTTGGAAAGAAGGCAGCACTTTGAGCCTTGCAGCTCTAGGGCAATGTAGCACACCCAGAGCAGAAGTTCTACTTCAGCTAGATCTGGCCTGCAAAGAAACTGCGTTTCACAGGCCTTTGTAAGAGATGTTCCCGGTAGGCTGTTAGAGCACTGTGCAGAGTGAGTTGTTGCTCAGCTTCCCAAACAGCCGGAAGCAAGATGCTTTGGGGCCCTTCTCACCCTTTGGAAAGAAGGCAGCACTTTGTGCCTTGCAGCTCTAGGGCAATGTAGCACACCCACAGCAGAAGTTCTACTTCAGCCAGATCAGGCCCGCAAAGAAACTGCGTTTCACAGGCCTTTGTAAGAGATGTTCCCGGTAGGCTGTTAGAGCACTGTGCAGAGCGAGTTGTTTCTTAGATTCCCAACGAGCTGGAAGCAAGATGCTTTAGGGGCCATCTGCCCTTAAGGAAAGAAGGCAGCACTTTGTGCCTTGCAGCTCTAGGGCAATGTAGCACACCCAGAGCAGATGTTCTACTTCTGCCAGGCCATGCCTGCAAAGAAACTTCGTTTCACAGGCCTTTGTAAGAGATGTTGCCGGTAGGCTGTAAGAGCACTGTGCAGAGCGACTTATTTCTTAGCTTCCCAGAGAGCTGGAAGCAAGATGCTTTGTGGCCCTTCTCACCCTTTGGAAAGAAGGCAGCACTTTGTGCCTTGCAGCTCTAGGGCAATGTAGCACACCCAGAGCAGAAGTTCTACTTCAGCTAGATCAGACCTGCAAAGAAACTGCGTTTCACAGGCCTTTGTAAGAGATGTTCCCTGTAGGCTGTTAGAGCACTGTGCAGAGCGAGTTGTTTCTTAGCTTCCCAAAGAGCTGGAAGCAAGGTGCTTTAGGGGCCATCTGCCCTTAAGGAAAGAAGGCAGCACTTTGTGCCTTGCATCTCTAGGGCAATGTAGCACACCCAGAGAACCTGTTCTACTTCTGCCAGGTCAGGCCTGCAAAGAAACTTCGTTTCACAGGAATTTGTAAGAGATGTTGCCGGTAGGCTGTAAGAGCACTATGCAGAGCGACTTATTTCTTAGCTTCCCAGAGAGCTGGAAGCAAGATGCTTTGGGGCCCTTCTCACCCTTTGGAAGAAGGCAGCACTTTGTGCCTTGCAGCTCTAGGGCAATGTAGCACACCCAGAGCAGAAGTTCTACTTCAGCCAGATCAGGCCCGCAAAGAAACTGCGTTTCACAGGCCTTTGTAAGAGATGTTCCCTGTAGGCTGTTAGAGCACTGAGCAGAGCGAGTTCTTTGTTAGCTTCCCAAAGACCTGGAAGCAAGATGCTGTGGGGGCCATCTGCCCTTAAGGAAAGAAGGCAGCACTTTGTGCCTTGCAGCTCTAGGGCAATGTAGCACACCCAGAGCAGATGTTCTACTTCTGCCAGGTCAGGCCTGCAAAGAAACTTCGTTTCACAGGCCTTTGTAAGAGATGTTCCCGGGAGGCTGTTAGAGCACTGTGCAGAGCGAGTTGTTTCTTAGCTTCCCAAACAGCCGGAAGCAAGATGCTTTGGGGCCCTTCTCACCCTTGGGAAACAAGTCAGCACTTTGTGCCTTGCAGCTCTAGGGCAATGTAGCACACCCAGAGCGGAAGTTGTACTTCAGCCAGATCAGGCCTGCAAAGCAACTGCGTTTCACAGGCCTTTGTAAGAGATGTTCCCGGTAGGCTGTAAGAGCACTGTGCAGAGGGACTTGTTTCTTAGCTTCCCAAAGAGCTGGAAGCAAAATGCTTTGAGACTCATCTGCCCCTTTGGAAAGAAGGCAGCTCTTTGTGTCTTGCAGCTCTAGGGTAATGTAGCACACCCAGAGCAGATGTTCTACTTCTGCCAGGTCAGGCCTGCAAAGAAACTGCGTTTCACAGGCCTTTGTAAGAGATGTTCCCGGTAGGCTGTAAGAGCACTGTGCAGAGCGACTTGTTTCTTAGCTTCCCATAGAGCTGGAAGCAAGATGCTTTGGGGCCCTTCTCACCCTTTGGAAAGAAGGCAGCACTTTGTGCCTTGCAGCTCTAGGGCAATGTAGCACACCCAGAGCAGAAGTTCTACTTCAGCCAGATCAGGCCCGCAAAGAAACTTCGTTTCACAGTCCTTTGTAAGAGATGTTCCCGGTAGGCTGTTAGAGCACTGTGCAGAGTGAGTTGTTTCTCAGCTTCCCAAACAGCCGGAAGCAAGATGCTTTGGGGCCCTTCTCACCCTTTGGAAACAAGGCAGCACTTTGTGCCTTGCAGCTCTAGGGCAATGTAGCACACCCACAGCAGAAGTTCTACTTCAGCCAGATCAGGCCCGCAAAGAAACTGCGTTTCACAGGCCTTTGTAAGAGATGTTCCCGGTAGGCTGTTAGAGCACTGTGCAGAGCGAGTTGTTTCTTAGATTCCCAACGAGCTGGAAGCAAGATGCTTTAGGGGCCATCTGCCCTTAAGGAAAGAAGGCAGCACTTTGTGCCTTGCAGCTCTAGGGCAATGTAGCACACCCAGAGCAGATGTTCTACTTCTACCAGGCCATGCCTGCAAAGAAACTTCGTTTCACAGGCCTTTGTAAGAGATGTTGCCGGTAGGCTGTAAGAGCACTGTGCAGAGCGACTTATTTCTTAGCTTCCCAGAGAGCTGGAAGCAAGATGCTTTGTGGCCCTTCTCACCCTTTGGAAAGAAGGCAGCACTTTGTGCCTTGCAGCTCTAGGGCAATGTAGCACACCCAGAGCAGAAGTTCTACTTCAGCTAGATCAGACCTGCAAAGAAACTGCGTTTCACAGGCCTTTGTAAGAGATGTTCCCTGTAGGCTGTTAGAGCACTGTGCAGAGCGAGTTGTTTCTTAGCTTCCCAAAGAGCTGGAAGCAAGGTGCTTTAGGGGCCATCTGCCCTTAAGGAAAGAAGGCAGCACTTTGTGCCTTGCATCTCTAGGGCAATGTAGCACACCCAGAGAACCTGTTCTACTTCTGCCAGGTCAGGCCTGCAAAGAAACTTCGTTTCACAGGAATTTGTAAGAGATGTTGCCGGTAGGCTGTAAGAGCACTATGCAGAGCGACTTATTTCTTAGCTTCCCAGAGAGCTGGAAGCAAGATGCTTTGGGGCCCTTCTCACCCTTTGGAAAGAAGGCAGCACTTTGTGCCTTGCAGCTCTAGGGCAATGTAGCACACCCAGAGCGGAAGTTCTACTTCAGCCGTATCAGGCCTGCAAAGAAACTGCGTTTCACAGGCCTTTGTAAGAGATGTTCCCGGTAGGCTGTAAGAGCACTGTGCAGAGGGACTTGTTTCTTAGCTTCCCAAAGAGCTGGAAGCAAAATGCTTTGAGACTCATCTTCCCCTTTGGAAAGAAGGCAGCACTTTGTGTCTTGCAGGTCTAGGGCAATGTAGTACACCCAGAGCAGATGTTCTACTTCTTCCAGGTCAGTCCTGCAAAGAAACTTCGTTTCACAGTCCTTTGTAAGAGATGTTCCCGGTAGGCTGTTAGAGCACTGTGCAGAGCGACTTGTTTCTTAGCTTCCCAAAGAGCTGAAAGCAAGATGCTTTGGGGCCCTTCTCACCCTTTGGAAAGAAGGCAGCACTTTGAGCCTTGCAGCTCTAGGGCAATGTAGCACACCCAGAGCAGAAGTTCTACTTCAGCTAGATCTGGCCTGCAAAGAAACTGCGTTTCACAGGCCTTTGTAAGAGATGTTCCCGGTAGGCTGTTAGAGCACTGTGCAGAGTGAGTTGTTTCTCAGCTTCCCAAACAGCCGGAAGCAAGATGCTTTGGGGCCCTTCTCACCCTTTGGAAAGAAGGCAGCACTTTGTGCCTTGCAGCTCTAGGGCAATGTAGCACACCCACAGCAGAAGTTCTACTTCAGCCAGATCAGGCCCGCAAAGAAACTGCGTTTCACAGGCCTTTGTAAGAGATGTTCCCTGTAGGCTGTTAGAGCACTGAGCAGAGCGAGTTCTTTGTTAGCTTCCCAAAGACCTGGAAGCAAGATGCTGTGGGGGCCATCTGCCCTTAAGGAAAGAAGGCAGCACTTTGTGCCTTGCAGCTCTAGGGCAATGTAGCACACCCAGAGCAGATGTTCTACTTCTGCCAGGTCAGGCCTGCAAAGAAACTGCGTTTCACAGGCCTTTGTAAGAGATGTTCCCGGTAGGCTGTAAGAGCACTGTGCAGAGCGACTTGTTTCTTAGCTTCCCATAGAGCTGGAAGCAAGATGCTTTGGGGCCCTTGTCACCCTTTGGAAAGTAGGCAGCACTTTGTGCCTTGCAGCTCTAGGGCAATGTAGCACACCAAGAGCAGAAGTTCTACTTCAGCCAGATCAGGCCCGCAAAGAAACTGCGTTTCACAGGCCTTTGTAAAAGATGTTCCCGGTAGGCTGTTAGAGCACTGTGCAGAGCGAGTTGTTTCTTAGATTCCCAACGAGCTGGAAGCAAGATGCTTTAGGGGCCATCTGCCCTTAAGGAAAGAAGGCAGCACTTTGTGCCTTGCAGCTCTAGGGCAATGTAGCACACCCAGAGCAGATGTTCTACTTCTGCCAGGTCAGGCCTGCAAAGAAACTTCGTTTCACAGGCCTTTGTAAGAGATGTTCCCGGTAGGCTGTAAGAGCACTGTGCAGAGCGACTTATTTCTTAGCTTCCCAGAGAGCTGGAAGCAAGATGCTTTGGGGCCCTTCTCACCCTTTGGAAAGAAGGCAGCACTTTGTGCCTTGCAGCTCTAGGGCAATGTAGCACACCCAGAGCAGAAGTTCTACTTCAGCCAGATCAGGCCTGCAAAGAAACTGCGTTTCACAGGCCTTTGTAAGAGATGTTCCCTGTAGGCTGTTAGAGCACTGTGCAGAGCGAGTTGTTTCTTAGATTCCCAACGAGCTGGAAGCAAGATGCTTTAGGGGCCATCTGCCCTTAAGGAAAGAAGGCAGCACTTTGTGCCTTGCAGCTCTAGGGCAATGTAGCACACCCAGAGCAGATGTTCTACTTCTGCCAGGTCAGGCCTGCAAAGAAACTTCGTTTCACAGGCCTTTGTGAGAGATGTTGCCGGTAGGGTGTAAGAGCACTGTGCTGAGCGACTTATTTCTTAGCTTCCCAGAGAGCTGGAAGCAAGATGCTTTGGGGCCCTTCTCACCCTTTGGAAAGAAGGCAGCACTTTGTGCCTTGCAGCTCTAGGGCAATGTAGCACACCCAAAGCAGAAGTTCTACTTCAGCCAGATCAGGCCCGCAAAGAAACTGCGTTTCACAGGCCTTTGTAAGAGATGTTCCCAGTAGGCTGTTAGAGCACTGTGCAGAGCGAGTTCTTTCTTAGCTTCCCAAAGAGCTGGAAGCAAGATGCTTTGGGGCCCTTCTCACCCTTTGGAAAGAAGGCAGCACTTTGTGCCTTGCAGCTCTAGGGCAATGTAGCACACCCAGAGCAGAAGTTCTACTTCAGCCAGATCAGGCCCGCAAAGAAACTGCGTTTCACAGGCCTTTGTAAGAGATGTTCCCTGTAGGCTGTTAGAGAACTGTGCAGAGCGAGTTCTTTGTTAGCTTCCCAAAGACCTGGAAGCAAGATGCTGTGGGGGCCATCTGCCCTTAAGGAAAGAAGGCAGCACTTTGTGCCTTGCAGCTCTAGGGCAATGTAGCACACCCAGAGCAGATGTTCTACTTCTGCCAGGTCAGGCCTGCAAAGAAACTTCGTTTCACAGGCCTTTGTAAGAGATGTTCCCGGTAGGCTGTTAGAGCACTGTGCAGAGCGAGTTGTTTCTTAGCTTCCCAAACAACCGGAAGCAAGATGCTTTGGGGCCCTTCTCACCCTTGGGAAACAAGTCAGCACTTTGTGCCTTGCAGCTCTAGGGCAATGTAGCACACCCAGAGCGGAAGTTGTACTTCTGCCAGATTAGGCCTGCAAAGCAACTGCGTTTCACAGGCCTTTGTAAGAGATGTTCCCGGTAGGCTGTAAGAGCACTGTGCAGAGGGACTTGTTTCTTAGCTTCCCAAAGAGCTGGAAGCAAAATGCTTTGAGACTCATCTGCCCCTTTGGAAAGAAGGCAGCTCTTTGTGTCTTGCAGCTCTAGGGCAATGTAGCACACCCAGAGCAGATGTTCTACTTCTGCCAGGTCAGGCCTGCAAAGAAACTGCGTTTCACAGGCCTTTGTAAGAGATGTTCCCGGTAGGCTGTAAGAGCACTGTGCAGAGCGACTTGTTTCTTAGCTTCCCATAGAGCTGGAAGCAAGATGCTTTGGGGCCCATGTCACCCTTTGGAAAGTAGGCAGCACTTTGTGCCTTGCAGCTCTAGGGCAATGTAGCACACCCAGAGCAGAAGTTCTACTTCAGCCA
The DNA here is from genome assembly GCF_041296235.1 of Equus asinus. Classification (NCBI taxonomy): domain Eukaryota; kingdom Metazoa; phylum Chordata; class Mammalia; order Perissodactyla; family Equidae; genus Equus; species Equus asinus. The sequence goes on along the minus strand of NC_091790.1, from coordinate 71,291,390 downwards.
GATCAGGCCCGCAAAGAAACTGCGTTTCACAGGCCTTTGTAAAAGATGTTCCCGGTAGGCTGTTAGAGCACTCTGCAGAGCGAGTTGTTTCTTAGATTCCCAACGAGCTGGAAGCAAGATGCTTTAGGGGCCATCTGCCCTTAAGGAAAGAAGGCAGCACTTTGTGCCTTGCAGCTCTAGGGCAATGTAGCACACCCAGAGCAGATGTTCTACTTCTGCCAGGTCAGGCCTGCAAAGAAACTTCGTTTCACAGGCCTTTGTAAGAGATGTTCCCGGTAGGCTGTAAGAGCACTGTGCAGAGCGACTTATTTCTTAGCTTCCCAGAGAGCTGGAAGCAAGATGCTTTGGGGCCCTTCTCACCCTTTGGAAAGAAGGCAGCACTTTGTGCCTTGCAGCTCTAGGGCAATGTAGCACACCCAGAGCGGAAGTTCTACTTCAGCCGTATCAGGCCTGCAAAGAAACTGCGTTTCACAGGCCTTTGTAAGAGATGTTCCCGGTAGGCTGTAAGAGCACTGTGCAGAGGGACTTGTTTCTTAGCTTCCCAAAGAGCATGAAGCAAAATGCTTTGAGACTCATCTGCCCCTTTGGAAAGAAGGCAGCACTTTGTGTCTTGCAGGTCTAGGGCAATGTAGCACACCCAGAGCAGATGTTCTACTTCTTCCAGGTCAGTCCTGCAAAGAAACTTCGTTTCACAGTCCTTTGTAAGAGATGTTCCCGGTAGGCTGTTAGAGCACTGTGCAGAGCGACTTGTTTCTTAGCTTCCCAAAGAGCTGGAAGCAAGATGCTTTGGGGCCCTTCTCACCCTTTGGAAAGAAGGCAGCACTTTGAGCCTTGCAGCTCTAGGGCAATGTAGCACACCCAGAGCAGAAGTTCTACTTCAGCTAGATCTGGCCTGCAAAGAAACTGCGTTTCACAGGCCTTTGTAAGAGATGTTCCCTGTAGGCTGTTAGAGCACTGTGCAGAGCGAGTTGTTTCTTAGCTTCCCAAAGAGCTGGAAGCAAGGTGCTTTAGGGGCCATCTGCCCTTAAGGAAAGAAGGCAGCACTTTGTGCCTTGCATCTCTAGGGCAATGTAGCACACCCAGAGCAGATGTTCTACTTCTGCCAGGTCAGGCCTGCAAAGAAACTTCGTTTCACAGGCCTTTGTAAGAGATGTTGCCGGTAGGCTGTAAGAGCACTATGCAGAGCGACTTATTTCTTAGCTTCCCAGAGAGCTGGAAGCAAGATGCTTTGGGGCCCTTCTCACCCTTTGGAAAGAAGGCAGCACTTTGTGCCTTGCAGCTCTAGGGCAATGTAGCACACCCAGGGCAGAAGTTCTACTTCAGCCAGATCAGGCCCGCAAAGAAACTGCGTTTCACAGGCCTTTGTAAGAGATGTTCCCTGCAGGCTGTTAGAGCACTGTGCAGAGCGAGTTCTTTCTTAGCTTCCCAAAGAGCTGGAAGCAAGATGCTTTGGGGCCCTTCTCACCCTTTGGAAAGAAGGCAGCACTTTGTGCCTTGCAGCTCTAGGGCAATGTAGCACACCCAGAGCAGAAGTTCTACTTCAGCCAGATCAGGCCCGCAAAGAAACTGCGTTTCACAGGCCTTTGTAAGAGATGTTCCCTGTAGGCTGTTAGAGAACTGTGCAGAGCGAGTTCTTTGTTAGCTTCCCAAAGACCTGGAAGCAAGATGCTGTGGGGGCCATCTGCCCTTAAGGAAAGAAGGCAGCACTTTGTGCCTTGCAGCTCTAGGGCAATGTAGCACACCCAGAGCAGATGTTCTACTTCTGCCAGGTCAGGCCTGCAAAGAAACTTCGTTTCACAGGCCTTTGTAAGAGATGTTCCCGGTAGGCTGTTAGAGCACTGTGCAGAGCGAGTTGTTTCTTAGCTTCCCAAACAACCGGAAGCAAGATGCTTTGGGGCCCTTCTCACCCTTGGGAAACAAGTCAGCACTTTGTGCCTTGCAGCTCTAGGGCAATGTAGCACACCCAGAGCGGAAGTTGTACTTCTGCCAGATTAGGCCTGCAAAGCAACTGCGTTTCACAGGCCTTTGTAAGAGATGTTCCCGGTAGGCTGTAAGAGCACTGTGCAGAGGGACTTGTTTCTTAGCTTCCCAAAGAGCTGGAAGCAAAATGCTTTGAGACTCATCTGCCCCTTTGGAAAGAAGGCAGCTCTTTGTGTCTTGCAGCTCTAGGGCAATGTAGCACACCCAGAGCAGATGTTCTACTTCTGCCAGGTCAGGCCTGCAAAGAAACTGCGTTTCACAGGCCTTTGTAAGAGATGTTCCCGGTAGGCTGTAAGAGCACTGTGCAGAGCGACTTGTTTCTTAGCTTCCCATAGAGCTGGAAGCAAGATGCTTTGGGGCCCATGTCACCCTTTGGAAAGTAGGCAGCACTTTGTGCCTTGCAGCTCTAGGGCAATGTAGCACACCCAGAGCAGAAGTTCTACTTCAGCCAGATCAGGCCCGCAAAGAAACTGCGTTTCACAGGCCTTTGTAAAAGATGTTCCCGGTAGGCTGTTAGAGCACTCTGCAGAGCGAGTTGTTTCTTAGATTCCCAACGAGCTGGAAGCAAGATGCTTTAGGGGCCATCTGCCCTTAAGGAAAGAAGGCAGCACTTTGTGCCTTGCAGCTCTAGGGCAATGTAGCACACCCAGAGCAGATGTTCTACTTCTGCCAGGTCAGGCCTGCAAAGAAACTTCGTTTCACAGGCCTTTGTAAGAGATGTTCCCGGTAGGCTGTAAGAGCACTGTGCAGAGCGACTTATTTCTTAGCTTCCCAGAGAGCTGGAAGCAAGATGCTTTGGGGCCCTTCTCACCCTTTGGAAAGAAGGCAGCACTTTGTGCCTTGCAGCTCTAGGGCAATGTAGCACACCCAGAGCGGAAGTTCTACTTCAGCCGTATCAGGCCTGCAAAGAAACTGCGTTTCACAGGCCTTTGTAAGAGATGTTCCCGGTAGGCTGTAAGAGCACTGTGCAGAGGGACTTGTTTCTTAGCTTCCCAAAGAGCTGGAAGCAAAATGCTTTGAGACTCATCTGCCCCTTTGGAAAGAAGGCAGCACTTTGTGTCTTGCAGGTCTAGGGCAATGTAGCACACCCAGAGCAGATGTTCTACTTCTTCCAGGTCAGTCCTGCAAAGAAACTTCGTTTCACAGTCCTTTGTAAGAGATGTTCCCGGTAGGCTGTTAGAGCACTGTGCAGAGCGACTTGTTTCTTAGCTTCCCAAAGAGCTGGAAGCAAGATGCTTTGGGGCCCTTCTCACCCTTTGGAAAGAAGGCAGCACTTTGAGCCTTGCAGCTCTAGGGCAATGTAGCACACCCAGAGCAGAAGTTCTACTTCAGCTAGATCTGGCCTGCAAAGAAACTGCGTTTCACAGGCCTTTGTAAGAGATGTTCCCTGTAGGCTGTTAGAGCACTGTGCAGAGCGAGTTGTTTCTTAGCTTCCCAAAGAGCTGGAAGCAAGGTGCTTTAGGGGCCATCTGCCCTTAAGGAAAGAAGGCAGCACTTTGTGCCTTGCATCTCTAGGGCAATGTAGCACACCCAGAGCAGATGTTCTACTTCTGCCAGGTCAGGCCTGCAAAGAAACTTCGTTTCACAGGCCTTTGTAAGAGATGTTGCCGGTAGGCTGTAAGAGCACTATGCAGAGCGACTTATTTCTTAGCTTCCCAGAGAGCTGGAAGCAAGATGCTTTGGGGCCCTTCTCACCCTTTGGAAAGAAGGCAGCACTTTGTGCCTTGCAGCTCTAGGGCAATGTAGCACACCCAGGGCAGAAGTTCTACTTCAGCCAGATCAGGCCCGCAAAGAAACTGCGTTTCACAGGCCTTTGTAAGAGATGTTCCCTGCAGGCTGTTAGAGCACTGTGCAGAGCGAGTTCTTTGTTTGCTTCCCAAAGACCTGGAAGCAAGATGCTGTGGGGGCCATCTGCCCTTAAGGAAAGAAGGCAGCACTTTGTGCCTTGCAGCTCTAGGGCAATGTAGTACACCCAGAGCAGATGTTCTACTTCTGCCAGGTCAGGCCTGCAAAGAAACTTCGTTTCACAGGCCTTTGTAAGAGATGTTCCCGGTAGGCTGTTAGAGCACTGTGCAGAGCGAGTTGTTTCTTAGCTTCCCAAAGAGCTGGAAGCAAGATGCTTTGGGGCCCTTCTCACCCTTTGGAAAGAAGGCAGCACTTTGAGCCTTGCAGCTCTAGGGCAATGTAGCACACCCAGAGCAGAAGTTCTACTTCAGCTAGATCTGGCCTGCCAAGAAACTGCGTTTCACAGGCCTTTGTAAGAGATGTTCCCTGTAGGCTGTTAGAGCACTGTGCAGAGCGAGTTGTTTCTTAGCTTCCCAAAGAGCTGGAAGCAAGGTGCTTTAGGGGCCATCTGCCCTTAAGGAAAGAAGGCAGCACTTTGTGCCTTGCATCTCTAGGGCAATGTAGCACACCCAGAGCAGATGTTCTACTTCTGCCAGGTCAGGCCTGCAAAGAAACTTCGTTTCACAGGCCTTTGTAAGAGATGTTGCCGGTAGGCTGTAAGAGCACTATGCAGAGCGACTTATTTCTTAGCTTCCCAGAGAGCTGGAAGCAAGATGCTTTGGGGCCCTTCTCACCCTTTGGAAAGAAGGCAGCACTTTGTGCCTTGCAGCTCTAGGGCAATGTAGCACACCCAGAGCAGAAGTTCTACTTCAGCCAGATCAGGCCCGCAAAGAAACTGCGTTTCACAGGCCTTTGTAAGAGATGTTCCCTGTAGGCTGTTAGAGCACTGTGCAGAGCGAGTTCTTTGTTAGCTTCCCAAAGACCTGGAAGCAAGATGCTGTGGGGGCCATCTGCCCTTAAGGAAAGAAGGCAGCACTTTGTGCCTTGCAGCTCTAGGGCAATGTAGCACACCCAGAGCAGATGTTCTACTTCTGCCAGGTCAGGCCTGCAAAGAAACTTCGTTTCACAGGCCTTTGTAAGAGATGTTCCCGGTAGGCTGTTAGAGCACTGTGCAGAGCGAGTTGTTTCTTAGCTTCCCAAAGAGCTGGAAGCAAAATGCTTTGAGACTCATCTGCCCCATTGGAAAGAAGGCAGCTCTTTGTGTCTTGCAGCTCTAGGGCAATGTAGCACACCCAGAGCAGATGTTCTACTTCTGCCAGGTCAGGCCTGCAAAGAAACTTCGTTTCACAGTCCTTTGTAAGAGATGTTCCCGGTAGGCTGTTAGAGCACTGTGCAGAGCGACTTGTTTCTTAGCTTCCCAAAGAGCTGGGAGCAAGATGCTTTGGGGCCCTTCTCACCCTTTGGAAAGAAGGCAGCACTTTGTGCCTTGCAGCTCTAGGGCAATGTAGCACACCCAGAGCGGAAGTTCTACTTCAGCCGTATCAGGCCTGCAAAGAAACTGCGTTTCACAGGCCTTTGTAAGAGATGTTCCCGGTAGGCTGTAAGAGCACTGTGCAGAGGGACTTGTTTCTTAGCTTCCCAAAGAGCTGGAAGCAAAATGCTTTGAGACTCATCTGCCCCTTTGGAAAGAAGGCAGCACTTTGTGTCTTGCAGGTCTAGGGCAATGTAGCACACCCAGAGCAGATGTTCTACTTCTTCCAGGTCAGTCCTGCAAAGAAACTTCGTTTCACAGTCCTTTGTAAGAGATGTTCCCGGTAGGCTGTTAGAGCACTGTGCAGAGCGAGTTCTTTGTTAGCTTCCCAAAGACCTGGAAGCAAGATGCTGTGGGGGCCCTCTGCCCTTAAGGAAAGAAGGCAGCACTTTGTGCCTTGCAGCTCTAGGGCAATGTAGCACACCCAGAGCAGATGTTCTACTTCTGCCAGGTCAGGCCTGCAAAGAAACTTCGTTTCACAGGCCTTTGTAAGAGATGTTCCCGGTAGGCTGTTAGAGCACTGTGCAGAGCGAGTTGTTTCTTAGCTTACCAAACAACCGGAAGCAAGATGCTTTGGGGCCCTTCTCACCCTTGGGAAACAAGTCAGCACTTTGTGCCTTGCAGCTCTAGGGCAATGTAGCACACCCAAAGCGGAAGTTGTACTTCTGCCAGATCAGGCCTGCAAAGCAACTGCGTTTCACAGGCCTTTGTAAGAGATGTTCCCGGTAGGCTGTAAGAGCACTGTGCAGAGGGACTTGTTTCTTAGCTTCCCAAAGAGCTGGAAGCAAAATGCTTTGAGACTCATCTGCCCCTTTGGAAAGAAGGCAGCTCTTTGTGTCTTGCAGCTCTAGGGCAATGTAGCACACCCAGAGCAGATGTTCTACTTCTGCCAGGTCAGGCCTGCAAAGAAACTTCGTTTCACAGTCCTTTGTAAGAGATGTTCCCGGTAGGCTGTTAGAGCACTGTGCAGAGCGAGTTGTTTCTTAGCTTCCCAAAGAGCTGGAAGCAAGATGCTTTGGGGCCCTTCTCACCCTTTGGAAAGAAGGCAGCACTTTGAGCCTTGCAGCTCTAGGGCAATGTAGCACACCCAGAGCAGAAGTTCTACTTCAGCTAGATCTGGCCTGCAAAGAAACTGCGTTTCACAGGCCTTTGTAAGAGATGTTCCCGGTAGGCTGTTAGAGCACTGTGCAGAGTGAGTTGTTTCTCAGCTTCCCAAACAGCCGGAATCAAGATGCTTTGGGGCCCTTCTCACCCTTTGGAAAGAAGGCAGCACTTTGTGCCTTGCAGCTCTAGGGCAATGTAGCACACCCACAGCAGAAGTTCTACTTCAGCCAGATCAGGACCGCAAAGAAACTGCGTTTCACAGGCCTTTGTAAGAGATGTTCCCGGTAGGTTGTTAGAGCACTGTGCAGAGCGACTTGTTTCTTAGCTTCCCAAAGAGCTGGAAGCAAGATGCTTTGGGGCCCTTCTCACCCTTTGGAAAGAAGGCAGCACTTTGAGCCTTGCAGCTCTAGGGCAATGTAGCACACCCAGAGCAGAAGTTCTACTTCAGCTAGATCTGGCCTGCAAAGAAACTGCGTTTCACAGGCCTTTGTAAGAGATGTTCCCTGTAGGCTGTTAGAGCACTGTGCAGAGCGAGTTGTTTCTTAGCTTCCCAAAGAGCTGGAAGCAAGGTGCTTTAGGGGCCATCTGCCCTTAAGGAAAGAAGGCAGCACTTTGTGCCTTGCATCTCTAGGGCAATGTAGCACACCCAGAGCAGATGTTCTACTTCTGCCAGGTCAGGCCTGCAAAGAAACTTCGTTTCACAGGCCTTTGTAAGAGATGTTGCCGGTAGGCTGTAAGAGCACTATGCAGAGCGACTTATTTCTTAGCTTCCCAGAGAGCTGGAAGCAAGATGCTTTGGGGCCCTTCTCACCCTTTGGAAAGAAGGCAGCACTTTGTGCCTTGCAGCTCTAGGGCAATGTAGCACACCCAGAGCAGAAGTTCTACTTCAGCCAGATCAGGCCCGCAAAGAAACTGCGTTTCACAGGCCTTTGTAAGAGATGTTCCCTGTAGGCTGTTAGAGCACTGTGCAGAGCGAGTTCTTTGTTAGCTTCCCAAAGACCTGGAAGCAAGATGCTGTGGGGGCCATCTGCCCTTAAGGAAAGAAGGCAGCACTTTGTGCCTTGCAGCTCTAGGGCAATGTAGCACACCCAGAGCAGATGTTCTACTTCTGCCAGGTCAGGCCTGCAAAGAAACTTCGTTTCACAGGCCTTTGTAAGAGATGTTCCCGGTAGGCTGTTAGAGCACTGTGCAGAGCGAGTTGTTTCTTAGCTTCCCAAAGAGCTGGAAGCAAAATGCTTTGAGACTCATCTGCCCCATTGGAAAGAAGGCAGCTCTTTGTGTCTTGCAGCTCTAGGGCAATGTAGCACACCCAGAGCAGATGTTCTACTTCTGCCAGGTCAGGCCTGCAAAGAAACTTCGTTTCACAGTCCTTTGTAAGAGATGTTCCCGGTAGGCTGTTAGAGCACTGTGCAGAGCGACTTGTTTCTTAGCTTCCCAAAGAGCTGGGAGCAAGATGCTTTGGGGCCCTTCTCACCCTTTGGAAAGAAGGCAGCACTTTGTGCCTTGCAGCTCTAGGGCAATGTAGCACACCCAGAGCGGAAGTTCTACTTCAGCCGTATCAGGCCTGCAAAGAAACTGCGTTTCACAGGCCTTTGTAAGAGATGTTCCCGGTAGGCTGTAAGAGCACTGTGCAGAGGGACTTGTTTCTTAGCTTCCCAAAGAGCTGGAAGCAAAATGCTTTGAGACTCATCTGCCCCTTTGGAAAGAAGGCAGCACTTTGTGTCTTGCAGGTCTAGGGCAATGTAGCACACCCAGAGCAGATGTTCTACTTCTTCCAGGTCAGTCCTGCAAAGAAACTTCGTTTCACAGTCCTTTGTAAGAGATGTTCCCGGTAGGCTGTTAGAGCACTGTGCAGAGCGAGTTCTTTGTTAGCTTCCCAAAGACCTGGAAGCAAGATGCTGTGGGGGCCCTCTGCCCTTAAGGAAAGAAGGCAGCACTTTGTGCCTTGCAGCTCTAGGGCAATGTAGCACACCCAGAGCAGATGTTCTACTTCTGCCAGGTCAGGCCTGCAAAGAAACTTCGTTTCACAGGCCTTTGTAAGAGATGTTCCCGGTAGGCTGTTAGAGCACTGTGCAGAGCGAGTTGTTTCTTAGCTTCCCAAACAACCGGAAGCAAGATGCTTTGGGGCCCTTCTCACCCTTGGGAAACAAGTCAGCACTTTGTGCCTTGCAGCTCTAGGGCAATGTAGCACACCCAAAGCGGAAGTTGTACTTCTGCCAGATCAGGCCTGCAAAGCAACTGCGTTTCACAGGCCTTTGTAAGAGATGTTCCCGGTAGGCTGTAAGAGCACTGTGCAGAGGGACTTGTTTCTTAGCTTCCCAAAGAGCTGGAAGCAAAATGCTTTGAGACTCATCTGCCCCTTTGGAAAGAAGGCAGCTCTTTGTGTCTTGCAGCTCTAGGGCAATGTAGCACACCCAGAGCAGATGTTCTACTTCTGCCAGGTCAGGCCTGCAAAGAAACTTCGTTTCACAGTCCTTTGTAAGAGATGTTCCCGGTAGGCTGTTAGAGCACTGTGCAGAGCGAGTTGTTTCTTAGCTTCCCAAAGAGCTGGAAGCAAGATGCTTTGGGGCCCTTCTCACCCTTTGGAAAGAAGGCAGCACTTTGAGCCTTGCAGCTCTAGGGCAATGTAGCACACCCAGAGCAGAAGTTCTACTTCAGCTAGATCTGGCCTGCAAAGAAACTGCGTTTCACAGGCCTTTGTAAGAGATGTTCCCGGTAGGCTGTTAGAGCACTGTGCAGAGTGAGTTGTTTCTCAGCTTCCCAAACAGCCGGAATCAAGATGCTTTGGGGCCCTTCTCACCCTTTGGAAAGAAGGCAGCACTTTGTGCCTTGCAGCTCTAGGGCAATGTAGCACACCCACAGCAGAAGTTCTACTTCAGCCAGATCAGGACCGCAAAGAAACTGCGTTTCACAGGCCTTTGTAAGAGATGTTCCCGGTAGGTTGTTAGAGCACTGTGCAGAGCGACTTGTTTCTTAGCTTCCCAAAGAGCTGGAAGCAAGATGCTTTGGGGCCCTTCTCACCCTTTGGAAAGAAGGCAGCACTTTGAGCCTTGCAGCTCTAGGGCAATGTAGCACACCCAGAGCAGAAGTTCTACTTCAGCTAGATCTGGCCTGCAAAGAAACTGCGTTTCACAGGCCTTTGTAAGAGATGTTCCCTGTAGGCTGTTAGAGCACTGTGCAGAGCGAGTTGTTTCTTAGCTTCCCAAAGAGCTGGAAGCAAGGTGCTTTAGGGGCCATCTGCCCTTAAGGAAAGAAGGCAGCACTTTGTGCCTTGCATCTCTAGGGCAATGTAGCACACCCAGAGCAGATGTTCTACTTCTGCCAGGTCAGGCCTGCAAAGAAACTTCGTTTCACAGGCCTTTGTAAGAGATGTTGCCGGTAGGCTGTAAGAGCACTATGCAGAGCGACTTATTTCTTAGCTTCCCAGAGAGCTGGAAGCAAGATGCTTTGGGGCCCTTCTCACCCTTTGGAAAGAAGGCAGCACTTTGTGCCTTGCAGCTCTAGGGCAATGTAGCACACCCAGAGCAGAAGTTCTACTTCAGCCAGATCAGGCCCGCAAAGAAACTGCGTTTCACAGGCCTTTGTAAGAGATGTTCCCTGTAGGCTGTTAGAGCACTGTGCAGAGCGAGTTCTTTGTTAGCTTCCCAAAGACCTGGAAGCAAGATGCTGTGGGGGCCATCTGCCCTTAAGGAAAGAAGGCAGCACTTTGTGCCTTGCAGCTCTAGGGCAATGTAGCACACCCAGAGCAGATGTTCTACTTCTGCCAGGTCAGGCCTGCAAAGAAACTTCGTTTCACAGGCCTTTGTAAGAGATGTTCCCGGTAGGCTGTTAGAGCACTGTGCAGAGCGAGTTGTTTCTTAGCTTCCCAAAGAGCTGGAAGCAAAATGCTTTGAGACTCATCTGCCCCATTGGAAAGAAGGCAGCTCTTTGTGTCTTGCAGCTCTAGGGCAATGTAGCACACCCAGAGCAGATGTTCTACTTCTGCCAGGTCAGGCCTGCAAAGAAACTTCGTTTCACAGTCCTTTGTAAGAGATGTTCCCGGTAGGCTGTTAGAGCACTGTGCAGAGCGACTTGTTTCTTAGCTTCCCAAAGAGCTGGGAGCAAGATGCTTTGGGGCCCTTCTCACCCTTTGGAAAGAAGGCAGCACTTTGTGCCTTGCAGCTCTAGGGCAATGTAGCACACCCAGAGCGGAAGTTCTACTTCAGCCGTATCAGGCCTGCAAAGAAACTGCGTTTCACAGGCCTTTGTAAGAGATGTTCCCGGTAGGCTGTAAGAGCACTGTGCAGAGGGACTTGTTTCTTAGCTTCCCAAAGAGCTGGAAGCAAAATGCTTTGAGACTCATCTGCCCCTTTGGAAAGAAGGCAGCACTTTGTGTCTTGCAGGTCTAGGGCAATGTAGCACACCCAGAGCAGATGTTCTACTTCTTCCAGGTCAGTCCTGCAAAGAAACTTCGTTTCACAGTCCTTTGTAAGAGATGTTCCCGGTAGGCTGTTAGAGCACTGTGCAGAGCGAGTTCTTTGTTAGCTTCCCAAAGACCTGGAAGCAAGATGCTGTGGGGGCCCTCTGCCCTTAAGGAAAGAAGGCAGCACTTTGTGCCTTGCAGCTCTAGGGCAATGTAGCACACCCAGAGCAGATGTTCTACTTCTGCCAGGTCAGGCCTGCAAAGAAACTTCGTTTCACAGGCCTTTGTAAGAGATGTTCCCGGTAGGCTGTTAGAGCACTGTGCAGAGCGAGTTGTTTCTTAGCTTCCCAAACAACCGGAAGCAAGATGCTTTGGGGCCCTTCTCACCCTTGGGAAACAAGTCAGCACTTTGTGCCTTGCAGCTCTAGGGCAATGTAGCACACCCAAAGCGGAAGTTGTACTTCTGCCAGATCAGGCCTGCAAAGCAACTGCGTTTCACAGGCCTTTGTAAGAGATGTTCCCGGTAGGCTGTAAGAGCACTGTGCAGAGGGACTTGTTTCTTAGCTTCCCAAAGAGCTGGAAGCAAAATGCTTTGAGACTCATCTGCCCCTTTGGAAAGAAGGCAGCTCTTTGTGTCTTGCAGCTCTAGGGCAATGTAGCACACCCAGAGCAGATGTTCTACTTCTGCCAGGTCAGGCCTGCAAAGAAACTTCGTTTCACAGTCCTTTGTAAGAGATGTTCCCGGTAGGCTGTTAGAGCACTGTGCAGAGCGAGTTGTTTCTTAGCTTCCCAAAGAGCTGGAAGCAAGATGCTTTGGGGCCCTTCTCACCCTTTGGAAAGAAGGCAGCACTTTGAGCCTTGCAGCTCTAGGGCAATGTAGCACACCCAGAGCAGAAGTTCTACTTCAGCTAGATCTGGCCTGCAAAGAAACTGCGTTTCACAGGCCTTTGTAAGAGATGTTCCCGGTAGGCTGTTAGAGCACTGTGCAGAGTGAGTTGTTTCTCAGCTTCCCAAACAGCCGGAATCAAGATGCTTTGGGGCCCTTCTCACCCTTTGGAAAGAAGGCAGCACTTTGTGCCTTGCAGCTCTAGGGCAATGTAGCACACCCAGAGCAGAAGTTCTACTTCAGCTAGATCAGACCTGCAAAGAAACTGCGTTTCACAGGCCTTTGTAAGAGATGTTCCCTGTAGGCTGTTAGAGCACTGTGCAGAGCGAGTTGTTTCTTAGCTTCCCAAAGAGCTGGAAGCAAGGTGCTTTAGGGGCCATCTGCCCTTAAGGAAAGAAGGCAGCACTTTGTGCCTTGCATCTCTAGGGCAATGTAGCACACCCAGAGAACCTGTTCTACTTCTGCCAGGTCAGGCCTGCAAAGAAACTTCGTTTCACAGGAATTTGTAAGAGATGTTGCCGGTAGGCTGTAAGAGCACTATGCAGAGCGACTTATTTCTTAGCTTCCCAGAGAGCTGGAAGCAAGATGCTTTGGGGCCCTTCTCACCCTTTGGAAAGAAGGCAGCACTTTGTGCCTTGCAGCTCTAGGGCAATGTAGCACACCCAGAGCAGAAGTTCTACTTCAGCCAGATCAGGCCCGCAAAGAAACTGCGTTTCACAGGCCTTTGTAAGAGATGTTCCCTGTAGGCTGTTAGAGCACTGAGCAGAGCGAGTTCTTTGTTAGCTTCCCAAAGACCTGGAAGCAAGATGCTGTGGGGGCCATCTGCCCTTAAGGAAAGAAGGCAGCACTTTGTGCCTTGCAGCTCTAGGGCAATGTAGCACACCCAGAGCAGATGTTCTACTTCTGCCAGGTCAGGCCTGCAAAGAAACTTCGTTTCACAGGCCTTTGTAAGAGATGTTCCCGGTAGGCTGTTAGAGCACTGTGCAGAGCGAGTTGTTTCTTAGCTTCCCAAACAGCCGGAAGCAAGATGCTTTGGGGCCCTTCTCACCCTTGGGAAACAAGTCAGCACTTTGTGCCTTGCAGCTCTAGGGCAATGTAGCACACCCAGAGCGGAAGTTGTACTTCAGCCAGATCAGGCCTGCAAAGCAACTGCGTTTCACAGGCCTTTGTAAGAGATGTTCCCGGTAGGCTGTAAGAGCACTGTGCAGAGGGACTTGTTTCTTAGCTTCCCAAAGAGCTGGAAGCAAAATGCTTTGAGACTCATCTGCCCCTTTGGAAAGAAGGCAGCTCTTTGTGTCTTGCAGCTCTAGGGTAATGTAGCACACCCAGAGCAGATGTTCTACTTCTGCCAGGTCAGGCCTGCAAAGAAACTGCGTTTCACAGGCCTTTGTAAGAGATGTTCCCGGTAGGCTGTAAGAGCACTGTGCAGAGCGACTTGTTTCTTAGCTTCCCATAGAGCTGGAAGCAAGATGCTTTGGGGCCCTTCTCACCCTTTGGAAAGAAGGCAGCACTTTGTGCCTTGCAGCTCTAGGGCAATGTAGCACACCCAGAGCAGAAGTTCTACTTCAGCCAGATCAGGCCCGCAAAGAAACTTCGTTTCACAGTCCTTTGTAAGAGATGTTCCCGGTAGGCTGTTAGAGCACTGTGCAGAGTGAGTTGTTTCTCAGCTTCCCAAACAGCCGGAAGCAAGATGCTTTGGGGCCCTTCTCACCCTTTGGAAAGAAGGCAGCACTTTGTGCCTTGCAGCTCTAGGGCAATGTAGCACACCCAGAGCAGATGTTCTACTTCTGCCAGGTCAGGCCTGCAAAGAAACTTCGTTTCACAGGCCTTTGTAAGAGATGTTGCCGGTAGGCTGTAAGAGCACTGTGCAGAGCGACTTATTTCTTAGCTTCCCAGAGAGCTGGAAGCAAGATGCTTTGGGGCCCTTCTCACCCTTTGGAAAGAAGGCAGCACTTTGTGCCTTGCAGCTCTAGGGCAATGTAGCACACCCAGAGCAGAAGTTCTACTTCAGCCAGATCAGGCCCGCAGAGAAACTGCGTTTCACAGGCCTTTGTAAGAGATGTTCCCTGTAGGCTGTTAGAGCACTGTGCACAGCGAGTTCTTTGTTAGCTTCCCAAAGAGCTGGAAGCAAGATGCTTTGGGGGCCATCTGCCCTTAAGGAAAGAAGGCAGCACTTTGTGCCTTGCAGCTCTAGGGGAATGTAGCACACCCAGAGCAGATGTTCTACTTCTTCCAGGTCAGTCCTGCAAAGAAACTTCGTTTCACAGTCCTTTGTAAGAGATGTTCCCGGTAGGCTGTTAGAGCACTGTGCAGAGCGACTTGTTTCTTAGCTTCCCAAAGAGCTGGAAGCAAGATGCTTTGGGGCCCTTCTCACCCTTTGGAAAGAAGGCAGCACTTTGAGCCTTGCAGCTCTAGGGCAATGTATCACACCCAGAGCAGAAGTTCTACTTCAGCTAGATCTGGCCTGCAAAGAAACTGCGTTTCACAGGTCTTTGTAAGAGATGTTCCCTGTAGGCTGTTAGAGCACTGTGCAGAGCGAGTTGTTTCTTAGCTTCCCAAAGAGCTGGAAGCAAGGTGCTTTAGGGGCCATCTGCCCTTAAGGAAAGAAGGCAGCACTTTGTGCCTTGCATCTCTAGGGCAATGTAGCACACCCAGAGCAGATGTTCTACTTCTGCCAGGTCAGGCCTGCAAAGAAACTTCGTTTCACAGGCCTTTGTAAGAGATGTTGCCGGTAGGCTGTAAGAGCACTATGCAGAGCGACTTATTTCTTAGCTTCCCAGAGAGCTGGAAGCAAGATGCTTTGGGGCCCTTCTCACCCTTTGGAAAGAAGGCAGCACTTTGTGCCTTGCAGCTCTAGGGCAATGTAGCACACCCAGAGCAGAAGTTCTACTTCAGCCAGATCAGGCCCGCAAAGAAACTGCGTTTCACAGGCCTTTGTAAGAGATGTTCCCTGTAGGCTGTTAGAGCACTGTGCAGAGCGAGTTCTTTGTTAGCTTCCCAAAGACCTGGAAGCAAGATGCTGTGGGGGCCCTCTGCCCTTAAGGAAAGAAGGCAGCACTTTGTGCCTTGCAGCTCTAGGGCAATGTAGCACACCCAGAGCAGATGTTCTACTTCTGCCAGGTCAGGCCTGCAAAGAAACTTCGTTTCACAGGCCTTTGTAAGAGATGTTCCCGGTAGGCTGTTAGAGCACTGTGCAGAGCGAGTTGTTTCTTAGCTTCCCAAACAACCGGAAGCAAGATGCTTTGGGGCCCTTCTCACCCTTGGGAAACAAGTCAGCACTTTGTGCCTTGCAGCTCTAGGGAAATGTAGCACACCCAAAGCGGAAGTTGTACTTCTGCCAGATCAGGCCTGCAAAGCAACTGCGTTTCACAGGCCTTTGTAAGAGATGTTCCCGGTAGGCTGTAAGAGCACTGTGCAGAGGGACTTGTTTCTTAGCTTCCCAAAGAGCTGGAAGCAAAATGCTTTGAGACTCATCTGCCCCTTAGGAAAGAAGGCAGCTCTTTGTGTCTTGCAGCTCTAGGGCAATGTAGCACACCCAGAGCAGATGTTCTACTTCTGCCAGGTCAGGCCTGCAAAGAAACTTCGTTTCACAGGCCTTTGTAAGAGATGTTCCCGGTAGGCTGTTAGACCACTGTGCAGAGCGACTTGTTTCTTAGCTTCCCAAAGAGCTGGAAGCAAGATGCTTTGGGGCCCTTCTCACCCTTTGGAAAGAAGGCAGCACTTTGAGCCTTGCAGCTCTAGGGCAATGTAGCACACCCAGAGCAGAAGTTCTACTTCAGCTAGATCTGGCCTGCAAAGAAACTGCGTTTCACAGGCCTTTGTAAGAGATGTTCCCGGTAGGCTGTTAGAGCACTGTGCAGAGTGAGTTGTTTCTCAGCTTCCCAAACAGCCGGAATCAAGATGCTTTGGGGCCCTTCTCACCCTTTGGAAAGAAGGCAGCACTTTGTGCCTTGCAGCTCTAGGGCAATGTAGCACACCCACAGCAGAAGTTCTACTTCAGCCAGATCAGGCCCGCAAAGAAACTGCGTTTCACAGGCCTTTGTAAGAGATGTTCCCGGTAGGCTGTTAGAGCACTGTGCAGAGCGAGTTGTTTCTTAGATTCCCAACGAGCTGGAAGCAAGATGCTTTAGGGGCCATCTGCCCTTAAGGAAAGAAGGCAGCACTTTGTGCCTTGCAGCTCTAGGGCAATGTAGCACACCCAGAGCAGATGTTCTACTTCTGCCAGGCCATGCCTGCAAAGAAACTTCGTTTCACAGGCCTTTGTAAGAGATGTTGCCGGTAGGCTGTAAGAGCACTGTGAAGAGCGACTTATTTCTTAGCTTCCCAGAGAGCTGGAAGCAAGATGCTTTGTGGCCCTTCTCACCCTTTGGAAAGAAGGCAGCACTTTGTGCCTTGCAGCTCTAGGGCAATGTAGCACACCCAGAGCAGAAGTTCTACTTCAGCTAGATCAGACCTGCAAAGAAACTGCGTTTCACAGGCCTTTGTAAGAGATGTTCCCTGTAGGCTGTTAGAGCACTGTGCAGAGCGAGTTGTTTCTTAGCTTCCCAAAGAGCTGGAAGCAAGGTGCTTTAGGGGCCATCTGCCCTTAAGGAAAGAAGGCAGCACTTTGTGCCTTGCATCTCTAGGGCAATGTAGCACACCCAGAGAAGATGTTCTACTTCTGCCAGATCAGGCCTGCAAAGAAACTTCGTTTCACAGGAATTTGTAAGAGATGTTGCCGGTAGGCTGTAAGAGCACTATGCAGAGCGACTTATTTCTTAGCTTCCCAGAGAGCTGGAAGCAAGATGCTTTGGGGCCCTTCTCACCCTTTGGAAAGAAGGCAGCACTTTGTGCCTTGCAGCTCTAGGGCAATGTAGCACACCCAGAGCAGAAGTTCTACTTCAGCCAGATCAGGCCCGCAAAGAAACTGCATTTCACAGGCCTTTGTAAGAGATGTTCCCTGTAGGCTGTTAGAGCACTGAGCAGAGCGAGTTCTTTGTTAGCTTCCCAAAGACCTGGAAGCAAGATGCTGTGGGGGCCATCTGCCCTTAAGGAAAGAAGGCAGCACTTTGTGCCTTGCAGCTCTAGGGCAATGTAGCACACCCAGAGCAGATGTTCTACTTCTGCCAGGTCAGGCCTGCAAAGAAACTTCGTTTCACTGGCCTTTGTAAGAGATGTTCCCGGTAGGCTGTTAGAGCACTGTGCAGAGCGAGTTGTTTCTTAGCTTCCCAAACAGCCGGAAGCAAGATGCTTTGGGGCCCTTCTCACCCTTGGGAAACAAGTCAGCACTTTGTGCCTTGCAGCTCTAGGGCAATGTAGCACACCCAGAGCGGAAGTTGTACTTCAGCCAGATCAGGCCTGCAAAGCAACTGCGTTTCACAGGCCTTTGTAAGAGATGTTCCCGGTAGGCTGTAAGAGCACTGTGCAGAGGGACTTGTTTCTTAGCTTCCCAAAGAGCTGGAAGCAAAATGCTTTGAGACTCATCTGCCCCTTTGGAAAGAAGGCAGCTCTTTGTGTCTTGCAGCTCTAGGGCAATGTAGCACACCCAGAGCAGATGTTCTACTTCTGCCAGGTCAGGCCTGCAAAGAAACTGTGTTTCACAGGCCTTTGTAAGAGATGTTCCCGGTAGGCTGTAAGAGCACTGTGCAGAGCGACTTGTTTCTTAGCTTCCCATAGAGCTGGAAGCAAGATGCTTTGGGGCCCTTGTCACCCTTTGGAAAGTAGGCAGCACTTTGTGCCTTGCAGCTCTAGGGCAATGTAGCACACCCAGAGCAGAAGTTCTACTTCAGCCAGATCAGGCCCGCAGAGAAACTGCGTTTCACAGGCCTTTGTAAGAGATGTTCCCTGTAGGCTGTTAGAGCACTGTGCACAGCGAGTTCTTTGTTAGCTTCCCAAAGAGCTGGAAGCAAGATGCTTTGGGGGCCATCTGCCCTTAAGGAAAGAAGGCAGCACTTTGTGCCTTGCAGCTCTAGGGGAATGTAGCACACCCAGAGCAGATGTTCTACTTCTTCCAGGTCAGTCCTGCAAAGAAACTTCGTTTCACAGTCCTTTGTAAGAGATGTTCCCGGTAGGCTGTTAGAGCACTGTGCAGAGCGACTTGTTTCTTAGCTTCCCAAAGAGCTGGAAGCAAGATGCTTTGGGGCCCTTCTCACCCTTTGGAAAGAAGGCAGCACTTTGAGCCTTGCAGCTCTAGGGCAATGTATCACACCCAGAGCAGAAGTTCTACTTCAGCTAGATCTGGCCTGCAAAGAAACTGCGTTTCACAGGTCTTTGTAAGAGATGTTCCCTGTAGGCTGTTAGAGCACTGTGCAGAGCGAGTTGTTTCTTAGCTTCCCAAAGAGCTGGAAGCAAGGTGCTTTAGGGGCCATCTGCCCTTAAGGAAAGAAGGCAGCACTTTGTGCCTTGCATCTCTAGGGCAATGTAGCACACCCAGAGCAGATGTTCTACTTCTGCCAGGTCAGGCCTGCAAAGAAACTTCGTTTCACAGGCCTTTGTAAGAGATGTTGCCGGTAGGCTGTAAGAGCACTATGCAGAGCGACTTATTTCTTAGCTTCCCAGAGAGCTGGAAGCAAGATGCTTTGGGGCCCTTCTCACCCTTTGGAAAGAAGGCAGCACTTTGTGCCTTGCAGCTCTAGGGCAATGTAGCACACCCAGAGCAGAAGTTCTACTTCAGCCAGATCAGGCCCGCAAAGAAACTGCGTTTCACAGGCCTTTGTAAGAGATGTTCCCTGTAGGCTGTTAGAGCACTGTGCAGAGCGAGTTCTTTGTTAGCTTCCCAAAGACCTGGAAGCAAGATGCTGTGGGGGCCCTCTGCCCTTAAGGAAAGAAGGCAGCACTTTGTGCCTTGCAGCTCTAGGGCAATGTAGCACACCCAGAGCAGATGTTCTACTTCTGCCAGGTCAGGCCTGCAAAGAAACTTCGTTTCACAGGCCTTTGTAAGAGATGTTCCCGGTAGGCTGTTAGAGCACTGTGCAGAGCGAGTTGTTTCTTAGCTTCCCAAACAACCGGAAGCAAGATGCTTTGGGGCCCTTCTCACCCTTGGGAAACAAGTCAGCACTTTGTGCCTTGCAGCTCTAGGGAAATGTAGCACACCCAAAGCGGAAGTTGTACTTCTGCCAGATCAGGCCTGCAAAGCAACTGCGTTTCACAGGCCTTTGTAAGAGATGTTCCCGGTAGGCTGTAAGAGCACTGTGCAGAGGGACTTGTTTCTTAGCTTCCCAAAGAGCTGGAAGCAAAATGCTTTGAGACTCATCTGCCCCTTTGGAAAGAAGGCAGCTCTTTGTGTCTTGCAGCTCTAGGGCAATGTAGCACACCCAGAGCAGATGTTCTACTTCTGCCAGGTCAGGCCTGCAAAGAAACTTCGTTTCACAGGCCTTTGTAAGAGATGTTCCCGGTAGGCTGTTAGACCACTGTGCAGAGCGACTTGTTTCTTAGCTTCCCAAAGAGCTGGAAGCAAGATGCTTTGGGGCCCTTCTCACCCTTTGGAAAGAAGGCAGCACTTTGAGCCTTGCAGCTCTAGGGCAATGTAGCACACCCAGAGCAGAAGTTCTACTTCTGCCAGGTCAGGCCTGCAAAGAAACTGCGTTTCACAGGCCTTTGTAAGAGATGTTCCCAGTAGGCTGTAAGAGCACTGTGCAGAGCGACTTGTTTCCTAGCTTCCCATAGAGCTGGAAGCAAGATGCTTTGGGGCCCTTGTCACCCTTTGGAAAGTAGGCAGCACTTTGTGCCTTGCAGCTCTAGGGCAATGTAGCACACCCTGAGCAGAAGTTCTACTTCAGCCAGATCAGGCCCGCAAAGAAACTGCGTTTCACAGGCCTTTGTAAAAGATGTTCCCGGTAGGCTGTTAGAGCACTGTGCAGAGCGAGTTGTTTCTTAGATTCCCAACGAGCTGGAAGCAAGATGCTTTAGGGGCCATCTGCCCTTAAGGAAAGAAGGCAGCACTTTGTGCCTTGCAGCTCTAGGGCAATGTAGCACACCCAGAGCAGATGTTCTACTTCTGCCAGGTCAGGCCTGCAAAGAAACTTCGTTTCACAGGCCTTTGTAAGAGATGTTGCCGGTAGGCTGTAAGAGCACTGTGCAGAGCGACTTATTTCTTAGCTTCCCAGAGAGCTGGAAGCAAGATGCTTTGGGGCCCTTCTCACCCTTTGGAAAGAAGGCAGCACTTTGTGCCTTGCAGCTCTAGGGCTATGTAGCACACCCACAGCAGAAGTTCTACTTCAGCCAGATCAGGCCCGCAAAGAAACTGCGTTTCACAGGCCTTTGTAAGAGATGTTCCCTGTAGGCTGTTAGAGCACTGTGCACAGCGAGTTCTTTGTTAGCTTCCCAAAGAGCTGGAAGCAAGATGCTTTGGGGGCCATCTGCCCTTAAGGAAAGAAGGCAGCACTTTGTGCCTTGCAGCTCTAGGGGAATGTAGCACACCCAGAGCAGATGTTCTACTTCTGCCAGGTCAGGCCTGCAAAGAAACTTCGTTTCACAGGCCTTTGTAAGAGATGTTCCCGGTAGGCTGTTAGAGCACTGTGCAGAGCGAGTTGTTTCTTAGCTTCCCAAACAGCCGGAAGCAAGATGCTTTGGGGCCGTTCTCACCCTTGGGAAACAAGTCAGCACTTTGTGCCTTGCAGCTCTAGGGCAATGTAGCACACCCAGAGCGGAAGTTGTACTTCAGCCAGATCAGGCCTGCAAAGCAACTGCGTTTCACAGGCCTTTGTAAGAGATGTTCCCGGTAGGCTGTAAGAGCACTGTGCAGAGGGACTTGTTTCTTAGCTTCCCAAAGAGCTGGAAGCAAAATGCTTTGAGACTCATCTGCCCCTTTGGAAAGAAGGCAGCACTTTGTGTCTTGCAGCTCTAGGGCAATGTAGCACACCCAGAGCAGATGTTCTACTTCTTCCAGGTCAGTCCTGCAAAGAAACTTCGTTTCACAGTCCTTTGTAAGAGATGTTCCCGGTAGGCTGTTAGAGCACTGTGCAGAGCGAGTTCTTTGTTAGCTTCCCAAAGACCTGGAAGCAAGATGCTGTGGGGGCCCTCTGCCATTAAGGAAAGAAGGCAGCACTTTGTGCCTTGCAGCTCTAGGGCAATGTAGCACACCCAGAGCAGATGTTCTACTTCTGCCAGGTCAGGCCTGCAAAGAAACTTCGTTTCACAGGCCTTTGTAAGAGATGTTCCCGGTAGGCTGTTAGAGCACTGTGCAGAGCGAGTTGTTTCTTAGCTTCCCAAAGAGCTGGAAGCAAAATGCTTTGAGACTCATCTGCCCCATTGGAAAGAAGGCAGCTCTTTGTGTCTTGCAGCTCTAGGGCAATGTAGCACACCCAGAGCAGATGTTCTACTTCTGCCAGGTCAGGCCTGCAAAGAAACTTCGTTTCACAGTCCTTTGTAAGAGATGTTCCCGGTAGGCTGTTAGAGCACTGTGCAGAGCGACTTGTTTCTTAGCTTCCCAAAGAGCTGGGAGCAAGATGCTTTGGGGCCCTTCTCACCCTTTGGAAAGAAGGCAGCACTTTGTGCCTTGCAGCTCTAGGGCAATGTAGCACACCCAGAGCGGAAGTTCTACTTCAGCCGTATCAGGCCTGCAAAGAAACTGCGTTTCACAGGCCTTTGTAAGAGATGTTCCCGGTAGGCTGTAAGAGCACTGTGCAGAGGGACTTGTTTCTTAGCTTCCCAAAGAGCTGGAAGCAAAATGCTTTGAGACTCATCTGCCCCTTTGGAAAGAAGGCAGCACTTTGTGTCTTGCAGGTCTAGGGCAATGTAGCACACCCAGAGCAGATGTTCTACTTCTTCCAGGTCAGTCCTGCAAAGAAACTTCGTTTCACAGTCCTTTGTAAGAGATGTTCCCGGTAGGCTGTTAGAGCACTGTGCAGAGCGAGTTCTTTGTTAGCTTCCCAAAGACCTGGAAGCAAGATGCTGTGGGGGCCCTCTGCCCTTAAGGAAAGAAGGCAGCACTTTGTGCCTTGCAGCTCTAGGGCAATGTAGCACACCCAGAGCAGATGTTCTACTTCTGCCAGGTCAGGCCTGCAAAGAAACTTCGTTTCACAGGCCTTTGTAAGAGATGTTCCCGGTAGGCTGTTAGAGCACTGTGCAGAGCGACTTGTTTCTTAGCTTCCCAAAGAGCTGGAAGCAAGATGCTTTGGGGCCCTTCTCACCCTTTGGAAAGAAGGCGGCACTTTGAGCCTTGCAGCTCTAGGGCAATGTATCACACCCAGAGCAGAAGTTCTACTTCAGCTAGATCTGGCCTGCAAAGAAACTGCGTTTCACAGGTCTTTGTAAGAGATGTTCCCTGTAGGCTGTTAGAGCACTGTGCAGAGCGAGTTGTTTCTTAGCTTCCCAAAGAGCTGGAAGCAAGGTGCTTTAGGGGCCATCTGCCCTTAAGGAAAGAAGGCAGCACTTTGTGCCTTGCATCTCTAGGGCAATGTAGCACACCCAGAGCAGATGTTCTACTTCTGCCAGGTCAGGCCTGCAAAGAAACTTCGTTTCACAGGCCTTTGTAAGAGATGTTGCCGGTAGGCTGTAAGAGCACTATGCAGAGCGACTTATTTCTTAGCTTCCCAGAGAGCTGGAAGCAAGATGCTTTGGGGCCCTTCTCACCCTTTGGAAAGAAGGCAGCACTTTGTGCCTTGCAGCTCTAGGGCAATGTAGCACACCCAGAGCAGAAGTTCTACTTCAGCCAGATCAGGCCCGCAAAGAAACTGCGTTTCACAGGCCTTTGTAAGAGATGTTCCCTGTAGGCTGTTAGAGCACTGTGCAGAGCGAGTTCTTTGTTAGCTTCCCAAAGACCTGGAAGCAAGATGCTGTGGGGGCCCTCTGCCCTTAAGGAAAGAAGGCAGCACTTTGTGCCTTGCAGCTCTAGGGCAATGTAGCACACCCAGAGCAGATGTTCTACTTCTGCCAGGTCAGGCCTGCAAAGAAACTTCGTTTCACAGGCCTTTGTAAGAGATGTTCCCGGTAGGCTGTTAGAGCACTGTGCAGAGCGAGTTGTTTCTTAGCTTCCCAAACAACCGGAAGCAAGATGCTTTGGGGCCCTTCTCACCCTTGGGAAACAAGTCAGCACTTTGTGCCTTGCAGCTCTAGGGAAATGTAGCACACCCAAAGCGGAAGTTGTACTTCTGCCAGATCAGGCCTGCAAAGCAACTGCGTTTCACAGGCCTTTGTAAGAGATGTTCCCGGTAGGCTGTAAGAGCACTGTGCAGAGGGACTTGTTTCTTAGCTTCCCAAAGAGCTGGAAGCAAAATGCTTTGAGACTCATCTGCCCCTTTGGAAAGAAGGCAGCTCTTTGTGTCTTGCAGCTCTAGGGCAATGTAGCACACCCAGAGCAGATGTTCTACTTCTGCCAGGTCAGGCCTGCAAAGAAACTTCGTTTCACAGGCCTTTGTAAGAGATGTTCCCGGTAGGCTGTTAGACCACTGTGCAGAGCGACTTGTTTCTTAGCTTCCCAAAGAGCTGGAAGCAAGATGCTTTGGGGCCCTTCTCACCCTTTGGAAAGAAGGCAGCACTTTGAGCCTTGCAGCTCTAGGGCAATGTAGCACACCCAGAGCAGAAGTTCTACTTCAGCTAGATCTGGCCTGCAAAGAAACTGCGTTTCACAGGCCTTTGTAAGAGATGTTCCCGGTAGGCTGTTAGAGCACTGTGCAGAGTGAGTTGTTTCTCAGCTTCCCAAACAGCCGGAATCAAGATGCTTTGGGGCCCTTCTCACCCTTTGGAAAGAAGGCAGCACTTTGTGCCTTGCAGCTCTAGGGCAATGTAGCACACCCAGAGCAGAAGTTCTACTTCAGCCAGATCAGGCCCGCAAAGAAACTGCATTTCACAGGCCTTTGTAAGAGATGTTCCCTGTAGGCTGTTAGAGCACTGAGCAGAGCGAGTTCTTTGTTAGCTTCCCAAAGACCTGGAAGCAAGATGCTGTGGGGGCCATCTGCCCTTAAGGAAAGAAGGCAGCACTTTGTGCCTTGCAGCTCTAGGGCAATGTAGCACACCCAGAGCAGATGTTCTACTTCTGCCAGGTCAGGCCTGCAAAGAAACTTCGTTTCACTGGCCTTTGTAAGAGATGTTCCCGGTAGGCTGTTAGAGCACTGTGCAGAGCGAGTTGTTTCTTAGCTTCCCAAACAGCCGCAAGCAAGATGCTTTGGGGCCCTTCTCACCCTTGGGAAACAAGTCAGCACTTTGTGCCTTGCAGCTCTAGGGCAATGTAGCACACCCAGAGCGGAAGTTGTACTTCAGCCAGATCAGGCCTGCAAAGCAACTGCGTTTCACAGGCCTTTGTAAGAGATGTTCCCGGTAGGCTGTAAGAGCACTGTGCAGAGGGACTTGTTTCTTAGCTTCCCAAAGAGCTGGAAGCAAAATGCTTTGAGACTCATCTGCCCCTTTGGAAAGAAGGCAGCTCTTTGTGTCTTGCAGCTCTAGGGCAATGTAGCACACCCAGAGCAGATGTTCTACTTCTGCCAGGTCAGGCCTGCAAAGAAACTGCGTTTCACAGGCCTTTGTAAGAGATGTTCCCAGTAGGCTGTAAGAGCACTGTGCAGAGCGACTTGTTTCCTAGCTTCCCATAGAGCTGGAAGCAAGATGCTTTGGGGCCCTTGTCACCCTTTGGAAAGTAGGCAGCACTTTGTGCCTTGCAGCTCTAGGGCAATGTAGCACACCCAGAGCAGAAGTTCTACTTCAGCCAGATCAGGCCCGCAAAGAAACTGCGTTTCACAGGCCTTTGTAAAAGATGTTCCCGGTAGGCTGTTAGAGCACTGTGCAGAGCGAGTTGTTTCTTAGATTCCCAACGAGCTGGAAGCAAGATGCTTTAGGGGCCATCTGCCCTTAAGGAAAGAAGGCAGCACTTTGTGCCTTGCAGCTCTAGGGCAATGTAGCACACCCAGAGCAGATGTTCTACTTCTGCCAGGTCAGGCCTGCAAAGAAACTTCGTTTCACAGGCCTTTGTAAGAGATGTTGCCGGTAGGCTGTAAGAGCACTGTGCAGAGCGACTTATTTCTTAGCTTCCCAGAGAGCTGGAAGCAAGATGCTTTGGGGCCCTTCTCACCCTTTGGAAAGAAGGCAGCACTTTGTGCCTTGCAGCTCTAGGGCTATGTAGCACACCCACAGCAGAAGTTCTACTTCAGCCAGATCAGGCCCGCAAAGAAACTGCGTTTCACAGGCCTTTGTAAGAGATGTTCCCTGTAGGCTGTTAGAGCACTGTGCACAGCGAGTTCTTTGTTAGCTTCCCAAAGAGCTGGAAGCAAGATGCTTTGGGGGCCATCTGCCCTTAAGGAAAGAAGGCAGCACTTTGTGCCTTGCAGCTCTAGGGGAATGTAGCACACCCAGAGCAGATGTTCTACTTCTGCCAGGTCAGGCCTGCAAAGAAACTTCGTTTCACAGGCCTTTGTAAGAGATGTTCCCGGTAGGCTGTTAGAGCACTGTGCAGAGCGAGTTGTTTCTTAGCTTCCCAAACAGCCGGAAGCAAGATGCTTTGGGGCCGTTCTCACCCTTGGGAAACAAGTCAGCACTTTGTGCCTTGCAGCTCTAGGGCAATGTAGCACACCCAGAGCGGAAGTTGTACTTCAGCCAGATCAGGCCTGCAAAGCAACTGCGTTTCACAGGCCTTTGTAAGAGATGTTCCCGGTAGGCTGTAAGAGCACTGTGCAGAGGGACTTGTTTCTTAGCTTCCCAAAGAGCTGGAAGCAAAATGCTTTGAGACTCATCTGCCCCTTTGGAAAGAAGGCAGCACTTTGTGTCTTGCAGCTCTAGGGCAATGTAGCACACCCAGAGCAGATGTTCTACTTCTTCCAGGTCAGTCCTGCAAAGAAACTTCGTTTCACAGTCCTTTGTAAGAGATGTTCCCGGTAGGCTGTTAGAGCACTGTGCAGAGCGAGTTCTTTGTTAGCTTCCCAAAGACCTGGAAGCAAGATGCTGTGGGGGCCCTCTGCCATTAAGGAAAGAAGGCAGCACTTTGTGCCTTGCAGCTCTAGGGCAATGTAGCACACCCAGAGCAGATGTTCTACTTCTGCCAGGTCAGGCCTGCAAAGAAACTTCGTTTCACAGGCCTTTGTAAGAGATGTTCCCGGTAGGCTGTTAGAGCACTGTGCAGAGCGAGTTGTTTCTTAGCTTCCCAAAGAGCTGGAAGCAAAATGCTTTGAGACTCATCTGCCCCATTGGAAAGAAGGCAGCTCTTTGTGTCTTGCAGCTCTAGGGCAATGTAGCACACCCAGAGCAGATGTTCTACTTCTGCCAGGTCAGGCCTGCAAAGAAACTTCGTTTCACAGTCCTTTGTAAGAGATGTTCCCGGTAGGCTGTTAGAGCACTGTGCAGAGCGACTTGTTTCTTAGCTTCCCAAAGAGCTGGGAGCAAGATGCTTTGGGGCCCTTCTCACCCTTTGGAAAGAAGGCAGCACTTTGTGCCTTGCAGCTCTAGGGCAATGTAGCACACCCAGAGCGGAAGTTCTACTTCAGCCGTATCAGGCCTGCAAAGAAACTGCGTTTCACAGGCCTTTGTAAGAGATGTTCCCGGTAGGCTGTAAGAGCACTGTGCAGAGGGACTTGTTTCTTAGCTTCCCAAAGAGCTGGAAGCAAAATGCTTTGAGACTCATCTGCCCCTTTGGAAAGAAGGCAGCACTTTGTGTCTTGCAGGTCTAGGGCAATGTAGCACACCCAGAGCAGATGTTCTACTTCTTCCAGGTCAGTCCTGCAAAGAAACTTCGTTTCACAGTCCTTTGTAAGAGATGTTCCCGGTAGGCTGTTAGAGCACTGTGCAGAGCGAGTTCTTTGTTAGCTTCCCAAAGACCTGGAAGCAAGATGCTGTGGGGGCCCTCTGCCCTTAAGGAAAGAAGGCAGCACTTTGTGCCTTGCAGCTCTAGGGCAATGTAGCACACCCAGAGCAGATGTTCTACTTCTGCCAGGTCAGGCCTGCAAAGAAACTTCGTTTCACAGGCCTTTGTAAGAGATGTTCCCGGTAGGCTGTTAGAGCACTGTGCAGAGCGAGTTGTTTCTTAGCTTCCCAAACAACCGGAAGCAAGATGCTTTGGGGCCCTTATCACCCTTGGGAAACAAGTCAGCACTTTGTGCCTTGCAGCTCTAGGGCAATGTAGCACACCCAAAGCGGAAGTTGTACTTCTGCCAGATCAGGCCTGCAAAGCAACTGCGTTTCACAGGCCTTTGTAAGAGATGTTCCCGGTAGGCTGTAAGAGCACTGTGCAGAGGGACTTGTTTCTTAGCTTCCCAAAGAGCTGGAAGCAAAATGCTTTGAGACTCATCTGCCCCTTTGGAAAGAAGGCAGCTCTTTGTGTCTTGCAGCTCTAGGGCAATGTAGCACACCCAGAGCAGATGTTCTACTTCTGCCAGGTCAGGCCTGCAAAGAAACTTCGTTTCACAGTCCTTTGTAAGAGATGTTCCCGGTAGGCTGTTAGAGCACTGTGCAGAGCGAGTTGTTTCTTAGCTTCCCAAAGAGCTGGAAGCAAGATGCTTTGGGGCCCTTCTCACCCTTTGGAAAGAAGGCAGGACTTTGAGCCTTGCAGCTCTAGGGCAATGTAGCACACCCAGAGCAGAAGTTCTACTTCAGCTAGATCTGGCCTGCCAAGAAACTGCGTTTCACAGGCCTTTGTAAGAGATGTTCCCGGTAGGCTGTTAGAGCACTGTGCAGAGTGAGTTGTTTCTCAGCTTCCCAAACAGCCGGAATCAAGATGCTTTGGGGCCCTTCTCACCCTTTGGAAAGAAGGCAGCACTTTGTGCCTTGCAGCTCTAGGGCAATGTAGCACACCCACAGCAGAAGTTCTACTTCAGCCAGATCAGGACCGCAAAGAAACTGCGTTTCACAGGCCTTTGTAAGAGATGTTCCCGGTAGGCTGTTAGAGCACTGTGCAGAGCGAGTTGTTTCTTAGCTTCCCAAAGAGCTGGAAGCAAGATGCTTTGGGGCCCTTCTCACCCTTTGGAAAGAAGGCAGCACTTTGAGCCTTGCAGCTCTAGGGCAATGTAGCACACCCAGAGCAGAAGTTCTACTTCAGCTAGATCTGGCCTGCAAAGAAACTGCGTTTCACAGGCCTTTGTAAGAGATGTTCCCTGTAGGCTGTTAGAGCACTGTGCAGAGCGAGTTGTTTCTTAGCTTCCCAAAGAGCTGGAAGCAAGGTGCTTTAGGGGCCATCTGCCCTTAAGGAAAGAAGGCAGCACTTTGTGCCTTGCATCTCTAGGGCAATGTAGCACACCCAGAGCAGATGTTCTACTTCTGCCAGGTCAGGCCTGCAAAGAAACTTCGTTTCACAGGCCTTTGTAAGAGATGTTGCCGGTAGGCTGTAAGAGCACTATGCAGAGCGACTTATTTCTTAGCTTCCCAGAGAGCTGGAAGCAAGATGCTTTGGGGCCCTTCTCACCCTTTGGAAAGAAGGCAGCACTTTGTGCCTTGCAGCTCTAGGGCAATGTAGCACACCCAGAGCAGAAGTTCTACTTCAGCCAGATCAGGCCCGCAAAGAAACTGCGTTTCACAGGCCTTTGTAAGAGATGTTCCCTGTAGGCTGTTAGAGCACTGTGCAGAGCGAGTTCTTTGTTAGCTTCCCAAAGACCTGGAAGCAAGATGCTGTGGGGGCCATCTGCCCTTAAGGAAAGAAGGCAGCACTTTGTGCCTTGCAGCTCTAGGGCAATGTAGCACACCCAGAGCAGATGTTCTACTTCTGCCAGGTCAGGCCTGCAAAGAAACTTCGTTTCACAGGCCTTTGTAAGAGATGTTCCCGGTAGGCTGTTAGAGCACTGTGCAGAGCGAGTTGTTTCTTAGCTTCCCAAAGAGCTGGAAGCAAAATGCTTTGAGACTCATCTGCCCCATTGGAAAGAAGGCAGCTCTTTGTGTCTTGCAGCTCTAGGGCAATGTAGCACACCCAGAGCAGATGTTCTACTTCTGCCAGGTCAGGCCTGCAAAGAAACTTCGTTTCACAGTCCTTTGTAAGAGATGTTCCCGGTAGGCTGTTAGAGCACTGTGCAGAGCGACTTGTTTCTTAGCTTCCCAAAGAGCTGGGAGCAAGATGCTTTGGGGCCCTTCTCACCCTTTGGAAAGAAGGCAGCACTTTGTGCCTTGCAGCTCTAGGGCAATGTAGCACACCCAGAGCGGAAGTTCTACTTCAGCCGTATCAGGCCTGCAAAGAAACTGCGTTTCACAGGCCTTTGTAAGAGATGTTCCCGGTAGGCTGTAAGAGCACTGTGCAGAGGGACTTGTTTCTTAGCTTCCCAAAGAGCTGGAAGCAAAATGCTTTGAGACTCATCTGCCCCTTTGGAAAGAAGGCAGCACTTTGTGTCTTGCAGGTCTAGGGCAATGTAGCACACCCAGAGCAGATGTTCTACTTCTTCCAGGTCAGTCCTGCAAAGAAACTTCGTTTCACAGTCCTTTGTAAGAGATGTTCCCGGTAGGCTGTTAGAGCACTGTGCAGAGCGAGTTCTTTGTTAGCTTCCCAAAGACCTGGAAGCAAGATGCTGTGGGGGCCCTCTGCCCTTAAGGAAAGAAGGCAGCACTTTGTGCCTTGCAGCTCTAGGGCAATGTAGCACACCCAGAGCAGATGTTCTACTTCTGCCAGGTCAGGCCTGCAAAGAAACTTCGTTTCACAGGCCTTTGTAAGAGATGTTCCCGGTAGGCTGTTAGAGCACTGTGCAGAGCGAGTTGTTTCTTAGCTTCCCAAACAACCGGAAGCAAGATGCTTTGGGGCCCTTCTCACCCTTGGGAAACAAGTCAGCACTTTGTGCCTTGCAGCTCTAGGGCAATGTAGCACACCCAAAGCGGAAGTTGTACTTCTGCCAGATCAGGCCTGCAAAGCAACTGCGTTTCACAGGCCTTTGTAAGAGATGTTCCCGGTAGGCTGTAAGAGCACTGTGCAGAGGGACTTGTTTCTTAGCTTCCCAAAGAGCTGGAAGCAAAATGCTTTGAGACTCATCTGCCCCTTTGGAAAGAAGCCAGCTCTTTGTGTCTTGCAGCTCTAGGGCAATGTAGCACACCCAGAGCAGATGTTCTACTTCTGCCAGGTCAGGCCTGCAAAGAAACTTCGTTTCACAGTCCTTTGTAAGAGATGTTCCCGGTAGGCTGTTAGAGCACTGTGCAGAGCGAGTTGTTTCTTAGCTTCCCAAAGAGCTGGAAGCAAGATGCTTTAGGGGCCATCTGCCCTTAAGGAAAGAAGGCAGCACTTTGTGCCTTGCAGCTCTAGGGCAATGTAGCACACCCAGAGCAGATGTTCTACTTCTGCCAGGCCATGCCTGCAAAGAAACTTCGTTTCACAGGCCTTTGTAAGAGATGTTGCCGGTAGGCTGTAAGAGCACTGTGCAGAGCGACTTATTTCTTAGCTTCCCAGAGAGCTGGAAGCAAGATGCTTTGTGGCCCTTCTCACCCTTTGGAAAGAAGGCAGCACTTTGTGCCTTGCAGCTCTAGGGCAATGTAGCACACCCAGAGCAGAAGTTCTACTTCAGCTAGATCAGACCTGCAAAGAAACTGCGTTTCACAGGCCTTTGTAAGAGATGTTCCCTGTAGGCTGTTAGAGCACTGTGCAGAGCGAGTTGTTTCTTAGCTTCCCAAAGAGCTGGAAGCAAGGTGCTTTAGGGGCCATCTGCCCTTAAGGAAAGAAGGCAGCACTTTGTGCCTTGCATCTCTAGGGCAATGTAGCACACCCAGAGAAGATGTTCTACTTCTGCCAGGTCAGGCCTGCAAAGAAACTTCGTTTCACAGGAATTTGTAAGAGATGTTGCCGGTAGGCTGTAAGAGCACTATGCAGAGCGACTTATTTCTTAGCTTCCCAGAGAGCTGGAAGCAAGATGCTTTGGGGCCCTTCTCACCCTTTGGAAAGAAGGCAGCACTTTGTGCCTTGCAGCTCTAGGGCAATGTAGCACACCCAGAGCAGAAGGTCTACTTCAGCCAGATCAGGCCCGCAAAGAAACTGCGTTTCACAGGCCTTTGTAAGAGATGTTCCCTGTAGGCTGTTAGAGCACTGAGCAGAGCGAGTTCTTTGTTAGCTTCCCAAAGACCTGGAAGCAAGATGCTGTGGGGGCCATCTGCCCTTAAGGAAAGAAGGCAGCACTTTGTGCCTTGCAGCTCTAGGGCAATGTAGCACACCCAGAGCAGATGTTCTACTTCTGCCAGGTCAGGCCTGCAAAGAAACTTCGTTTCACAGGCCTTTGTAAGAGATGTTCCCGGTAGGCTGTTAGAGCACTGTGCAGAGCGAGTTGTTTCTTAGCTTCCCAAACAGCCGGAAGCAAGATGCTTTGGGGCCGTTCTCACCCTTGGGAAACAAGTCAGCACTTTGTGCCTTGCAGCTCTAGGGCAATGTAGCACACCCAGAGCGGAAGTTGTACTTCAGCCAGATCAGGCCTGCAAAGCAACTGCGTTTCACAGGCCTTTGTAAGAGATGTTCCCGGTAGGCTGTAAGAGCACTGTGCAGAGGGACTTGTTTCTTAGCTTCCCAAAGAGCTGGAAGCAAAATGCTTTGAGACTCATCTGCCCCTTTGGAAAGAAGGCAGCTCTTTGTGTCTTGCAGCTCTAGGGCAATGTAGCACACCCAGAGCAGATGTTCTACTTCTGCCAGGTCAGGCCTGCAAAGAAACTGTGTTTCACAGGCCTTTGTAAGAGATGTTCCCGGTAGGCTGTAAGAGCACTGTGCAGAGCGACTTGTTTCTTAGCTTCCCATAGAGCTGGAAGCAAGATGCTTTGGGGCCCTTGTCACCCTTTGGAAAGTAGGCAGCACTTTGTGCCTTGCAGCTCTAGGGCAATGTAGCACACCCAGAGCAGAAGTTCTACTTCAGCCAGATCAGGCCCGCAAAGAAACTGCGTTTCACAGGCCTTTGTAAAAGATGTTCCCGGTAGGCTGTTAGAGCACTGTGCAGAGCGAGTTGTTTCTTAGATTCCCAACGAGCTGGAAGCAAGATGCTTTAGGGGCCATCTGCCCTTAAGGAAAGAAGGCAGCACTTTGTGCCTTGCAGCTCTAGGGCAATGTAGCACACCCAGAGCAGATGTTCTACTTCTGCCAGGTCAGGCCTGCAAAGAAACTTCGTTTCACAGGCCTTTGTAAGAGATGTTGCCGGTAGGCTGTAAGAGCACTGTGCAGAGCGACTTATTTCTTAGCTTCCCAGAGAGCTGGAAGCAAGATGCTTTGGGGCCCTTCTCACCCTTTGGAAAGAAGGCAGCACTTTGTGCCTTGCAGCTCTAGGGCAATGTAGCACACCCAGAGCAGAAGTTCTACTTCAGCCAGATCAGGCCCGCAGAGAAACTGCGTTTCACAGGCCTTTGTAAGAGATGTTCCCTGTAGGCTGTTAGAGCACTGTGCACAGCGAGTTCTTTGTTAGCTTCCCAAAGAGCTGGAAGCAAGATGCTTTGGGGGCCATCTGCCCTTAAGGAAAGAAGGCAGCACTTTGTGCCTTGCAGCTCTAGGGGAATGTAGCACACCCAGAGCAGATGTTCTACTTCTTCCAGGTCAGTCCTGCAAAGAAACTTCGTTTCACAGTCCTTTGTAAGAGATGTTCCCGGTAGGCTGTTAGAGCACTGTGCAGAGCGACTTGTTTCTTAGCTTCCCAAAGAGCTGGAAGCAAGATGCTTTGGGGCCCTTCTCACCCTTTGGAAAGAAGGCAGCACTTTGAGCCTTGCAGCTCTAGGGCAATGTATCACACCCAGAGCAGAAGTTCTACTTCAGCTAGATCTGGCCTGCAAAGAAACTGCGTTTCACAGGTCTTTGTAAGAGATGTTCCCTGTAGGCTGTTAGAGCACTGTGCAGAGCGAGTTGTTTCTTAGCTTCCCAAAGAGCTGGAAGCAAGGTGCTTTAGGGGCCATCTGCCCTTAAGGAAAGAAGGCAGCACTTTGTGCCTTGCATCTCTAGGGCAATGTAGCACACCCAGAGCAGATGTTCTACTTCTGCCAGGTCAGGCCTGCAAAGAAACTTCGTTTCACAGGCCTTTGTAAGAGATGTTGCCGGTAGGCTGTAAGAGCACTATGCAGAGCGACTTATTTCTTAGCTTCCCAGAGAGCTGGAAGCAAGATGCTTTGGGGCCCTTCTCACCCTTTGGAAAGAAGGCAGCACTTTGTGCCTTGCAGCTCTAGGGCAATGTAGCACACCCAGAGCAGAAGTTCTACTTCAGCCAGATCAGGCCCGCAAAGAAACTGCGTTTCACAGGCCTTTGTAAGAGATGTTCCCTGTAGGCTGTTAGAGCACTGTGCAGAGCGAGTTCTTTGTTAGCTTCCCAAAGACCTGGAAGCAAGATGCTGTGGGGGCCCTCTGCCCTTAAGGAAAGAAGGCAGCACTTTGTGCCTTGCAGCTCTAGGGCAATGTAGCACACCCAGAGCAGATGTTCTACTTCTGCCAGGTCAGGCCTGCAAAGAAACTTCGTTTCACAGGCCTTTGTAAGAGATGTTCCCGGTAGGCTGTTAGAGCACTGTGCAGAGCGAGTTGTTTCTTAGCTTCCCAAACAACCGGAAGCAAGATGCTTTGGGGCCCTTCTCACCCTTGGGAAACAAGTCAGCACTTTGTGCCTTGCAGCTCTAGGGAAATGTAGCACACCCAAAGCGGAAGTTGTACTTCTGCCAGATCAGGCCTGCAAAGCAACTGCGTTTCACAGGCCTTTGTAAGAGATGTTCCCGGTAGGCTGTAAGAGCACTGTGCAGAGGGACTTGTTTCTTAGCTTCCCAAAGAGCTGGAAGCAAAATGCTTTGAGACTCATCTGCCCCTTTGGAAAGAAGGCAGCTCTTTGTGTCTTGCAGCTCTAGGGCAATGTAGCACACCCAGAGCAGATGTTCTACTTCTGCCAGGTCAGGCCTGCAAAGAAACTTCGTTTCACAGGCCTTTGTAAGAGATGTTCCCGGTAGGCTGTTAGACCACTGTGCAGAGCGACTTGTTTCTTAGCTTCCCAAAGAGCTGGAAGCAAGATGCTTTGGGGCCCTTCTCACCCTTTGGAAAGAAGGCAGCACTTTGAGCCTTGCAGCTCTAGGGCAATGTAGCACACCCAGAGCAGAAGTTCTACTTCAGCTAGATCTGGCCTGCAAAGAAACTGCGTTTCACAGGCCTTTGTAAGACATGTTCCCGGTAGGCTGTTAGAGCACTGTGCAGAGTGAGTTGTTTCTCAGCTTCCCATACAGCCGGAATCAAGATGCTTTGGGGCCCTTCTCACCCTTTGGAAAGAAGGCAGCACTTTGTGCCTTGCAGCTCTAGGGCAATGTAGCACACCCACAGCAGAAGTTCTACTTCAGCCAGATCAGGCCCGCAAAGAAACTGCGTTTCACAGGCCTTTGTAAGAGATGTTCCCGGTAGGCTGTTAGAGCACTGTGCAGAGCGAGTTGTTTCTTAGATTCCCAACGAGCTGGAAGCAAGATGCTTTAGGGGCCATCTGCCCTTAAGGAAAGAAGGCAGCACTTTGTGCCTTGCAGCTCTAGGGCAATGTAGCACACCCAGAGCAGATGTTCTACTTCTGCCAGGCCATGCCTGCAAAGAAACTTCGTTTCACAGGCCTTTGTAAGAGATGTTGCCGGTAGGCTGTAAGAGCACTGTGCAGAGCGACTTATTTCTTAGCTTCCCAGAGAGCTGGAAGCAAGATGCTTTGTGGCCCTTCTCACCCTTTGGAAAGAAGGCAGCACTTTGTGCCTTGCAGCTCTAGGGCAATGTAGCACACCCAGAGCAGAAGTTCTACTTCAGCTAGATCAGACCTGCAAAGAAACTGCGTTTCACAGGCCTTTGTAAGAGATGTTCCCTGTAGGCTGTTAGAGCACTGTGCAGAGCGAGTTGTTTCTTAGCTTCCCAAAGAGCTGGAAGCAAGGTGCTTTAGGGGCCATCTGCCCTTAAGGAAAGAAGGCAGCACTTTGTGCCTTGCAGCTCTAGGGCAATGTAGCACACCCAGAGCAGATGTTCTACTTCTGCCAGGTCAGGCCTGCAAAGAAACTTCGTTTCACAGGCCTTTGTAAGAGATGTTGCCGGTAGGCTGTAAGAGCACTGTGCAGAGCGACTTATTTCTTAGCTTCCCAGAGAGCTGGAAGCAAGATGCTTTGGGGCCCTTCTCACCCTTTGGAAAGAAGGCAGCAGTTTGTGCCTTGCAGCTCTAGGGCAATGTAGCACACCCAGAGCAGAAGTTCTACTTCAGCCAGATCAGGCCCGCAGAGAAACTGCGTTTCACAGGCCTTTGTAAGAGATGTTCCCTGTAGGCTGTTAGAGCACTGTGCACAGCGAGTTCTTTGTTAGCTTCCCAAAGAGCTGGAAGCAAGATGCTTTGGGGGCCATCTGCCCTTAAGGAAAGAAGGCAGCACTTTGTGCCTTGCAGCTCTAGGGGAATGTAGCACACCCAGAGCAGATGTTCTACTTCTTCCAGGTCAGTCCTGCAAAGAAACTTCGTTTCACAGTCCTTTGTAAGAGATGTTCCCGGTAGGCTGTTAGAGCACTGTGCAGAGCGACTTGTTTCTTAGCTTCCCAAAGAGCTGGAAGCAAGATGCTTTGGGGCCCTTCTCACCCTTTGGAAAGAAGGCAGCACTTTGAGCCTTGCAGCTCTAGGGCAATGTATCACACCCAGAGCAGAAGTTCTACTTCAGCTAGATCTGGCCTGCAAAGAAACTGCGTTTCACAGGTCTTTGTAAGAGATGTTCCCTGTAGGCTGTTAGAGCACTGTGCAGAGCGAGTTGTTTCTTAGCTTCCCAAAGAGCTGGAAGCAAGGTGCTTTAGGGGCCATCTGCCCTTAAGGAAAGAAGGCAGCACTTTGTGCCTTGCATCTCTAGGGCAATGTAGCACACCCAGAGCAGATGTTCTACTTCTGCCAGGTCAGGCCTGCAAAGAAACTTCGTTTCACAGGCCTTTGTAAGAGATGTTGCCGGTAGGCTGTAAGAGCACTATGCAGAGCGACTTATTTCTTAGCTTCCCAGAGAGCTGGAAGCAAGATGCTTTGGGGCCCTTCTCACCCTTTGGAAAGAAGGCAGCACTTTGTGCCTTGCAGCTCTAGGGCAATGTAGCACACCCAGAGCAGAAGTTCTACTTCAGCCAGATCAGGCCCGCAAAGAAACTGCGTTTCACAGGCCTTTGTAAGAGATGTTCCCTGTAGGCTGTTAGAGCACTGTGCAGAGCGAGTTCTTTGTTAGCTTCCCAAAGACCTGGAAGCAAGATGCTGTGGGGGCCCTCTGCCCTTAAGGAAAGAAGGCAGCACTTTGTGCCTTGCAGCTCTAGGGCAATGTAGCACACCCAGAGCAGATGTTCTACTTCTGCCAGGTCAGGCCTGCAAAGAAACTTCGTTTCACAGGCCTTTGTAAGAGATGTTCCCGGTAGGCTGTTAGAGCACTGTGCAGAGCGAGTTGTTTCTTAGCTTCCCAAACAACCGGAAGCAAGATGCTTTGGGGCCCTTCTCACCCTTGGGAAACAAGTCAGCACTTTGTGCCTTGCAGCTCTAGGGAAATGTATCACACCCAAAGCGGAAGTTGTACTTCTGCCAGATCAGGCCTGCAAAGCAACTGCGTTTCACAGGCCTTTGTAAGAGATGTTCCCGGTAGGCTGTAAGAGCACTGTGCAGAGGGACTTGTTTCTTAGCTTCCCAAAGAGCTGGAAGCAAAATGCTTTGAGACTCATCTGCCCCTTTGGAAAGAAGGCAGCTCTTTGTGTCTTGCAGCTCTAGGGCAATGTAGCACACCCAGAGCAGATGTTCTACTTCTGCCAGGTCAGGCCTGCAAAGAAACTTCGTTTCACAGGCCTTTGTAAGAGATGTTCCCGGTAGGCTGTTAGACCACTGTGCAGAGCGACTTGTTTCTTAGCTTCCCAAAGAGCTGGAAGCAAGATGCTTTGGGGCCCTTCTCACCCTTTGGAAAGAAGGCAGCACTTTGAGCCTTGCAGCTCTAGGGCAATGTAGCACACCCAGAGCAGAAGTTCTACTTCAGCTAGATCTGGCCTGCAAAGAAACTGCGTTTCACAGGCCTTTGTAAGACATGTTCCCGGTAGGCTGTTAGAGCACTGTGCAGAGTGAGTTGTTTCTCAGCTTCCCATACAGCCGGAATCAAGATGCTTTGGGGCCCTTCTCACCCTTTGGAAAGAAGGCAGCACTTTGTGCCTTGCAGCTCTAGGGCAATGTAGCACACCCACAGCAGAAGTTCTACTTCAGCCAGATCAGGCCCGCAAAGAAACTGCGTTTCACAGGCCTTTGTAAGAGATGTTCCCGGTAGGCTGTTAGAGCACTGTGCAGAGCGAGTTGTTTCTTAGATTCCCAACGAGCTGGAAGCAAGATGCTTTAGGGGCCATCTGCCCTTAAGGAAAGAAGGCAGCACTTTGTGCCTTGCAGCTCTAGGGCAATGTAGCACACCCAGAGCAGATGTTCTACTTCTGCCAGGCCATGCCTGCAAAGAAACTTCGTTTCACAGGCCTTTGTAAGAGATGTTGCCGGTAGGCTGTAAGAGCACTGTGCAGAGCGACTTATTTCTTAGCTTCCCAGAGAGCTGGAAGCAAGATGCTTTGTGGCCCTTCTCACCCTTTGGAAAGAAGGCAGCACTTTGTGCCTTGCAGCTCTAGGGCAATGTAGCACACCCAGAGCAGAAGTTCTACTTCAGCTAGATCAGACCTGCAAAGAAACTGCGTTTCACAGGCCTTTGTAAGAGATGTTCCCTGTAGGCTGTTAGAGCACTGTGCAGAGCGAGTTGTTTCTTAGCTTCCCAAAGAGCTGGAAGCAAGGTGCTTTAGGGGCCATCTGCCCTTAAGGAAAGAAGGCAGCACTTTGTGCCTTGCATCTCTAGGGCAATGTAGCACACCCAGAGAAGATGTTCTACTTCTGCCAGATCAGGCCTGCAAAGAAACTTCGTTTCACAGGAATTTGTAAGAGATGTTGCCGGTAGGCTGTAAGAGCACTATGCAGAGCGACTTATTTCTTAGCTTCCCAGAGAGCTGGAAGCAAGATGCTTTGGGGCCCTTCTCACCCTTTGGAAAGAAGGCAGCACTTTGTGCCTTGCAGCTCTAGGGCAATGTAGCACACCCAGAGCAGAAGTTCTACTTCAGCCAGATCAGGCCCGCAAAGAAACTGCGTTTCACAGGCCTTTGTAAGAGATGTTCCCTGTAGGCTGTTAGAGCACTGTGCAGAGCGAGTTCTTTGTTAGCTTCCCAAAGACCTGGAAGCAAGATGCTGTGGGGGCCATCTGCCCCTAAGGAAAGAAGGCAGCACTTTGTGCCTTGCAGCTCTAGGGCAATGTAGCACACCCAGAGCAGATGTTCTACTTCTGCCAGGTCAGGCCTGCAAAGAAACTGCGTTTCACAGGCCTTTGTAAGAGATGTTCCCGGTAGGCTGTTAGAGCACTGTGCAGAGCGAGTTGTTTCTTAGCTTCCCAAACAGCCGGGAGCAAGATGCTTTGGGGCCCTTCTCACCCTTTGGAAACAAGTCAGCACTTTGTGCCTTGCAGCTCTAGGACAATGTAGCACACCCAGAGCGGAAGTTCTACTTCAGCCGTATCAGGCCTGCAAAGAAACTGCGTTTCACAGGCCTTTGTAAGAGATGTTCCCGGTAGGCTGTAAGAGCACTGTGCAGAGGGACTTGTTTCTTAGCTTCCCAAAGAGCTGGAAGCAAAATGCTTTGAGACTCATCAGCCTCTTTGGAAAGAAGGCAGCACTTTGTGTCTTGCAGGTCTAGGGCAATGTAGCATACCCAGAGCAGATGTTCTACTTCTTCCAGGTCAGTCCTCAAAGAAACTTCGTTTCACAGTCCTTTGTAAGAGATGTTCCCGGTAGGCTGTTAGAGCACTGTGCAGAGCGAGTTGTTTCTTAGCTTCCCAAAGAGCTGGAAGCAAGATGCTTTGGGGCCCTTCTCACCCTTTGGAAAGAAGGCAGCACTTTGTGCCTTGCAGCTCTAGGGCAATGTAGCACACCCAGAGCAGAAGTTCTACTTCAGCCAGATCAGGCCCGCAAAGAAACTGCGTTTCACAGGCCTTTGTAAGAGATGTTCCCTGTAGGCTGTTAGAGCACTGTGCAGAGCGAGTTCTTTGTTAGCTTCCCAAAGACCTGGAAGCAAGATGCTGTGGGGGCCATCTGCCCTTAAGGAAAGAAGGCAGCACTTTGTGCCTTGCAGCTCTAGGGCAATGTAGCACACCCAGAGCAGATGTTCTACTTCTGCCAGGTCAGGCCTGCAAAGAAACTGCGTTTCACAGGCCTTTGTAAGAGATGTTCCCGGTAGGCTGTTAGAGCACTGTGCAGAGCGAGTTGTTTCTTAGCTTCCCAAACAGCCGGGAGCAAGATGCTTTGGGGCCCTTCTCACCCTTTGGAAACAAGTCAGCACTTTGTGCCTTGCAGCTCTAGGACAATGTAGCACACCCAGAGCGGAAGTTCTACTTCAGCCGTATCAGGCCTGCAAAGAAACTGCGTTTCACAGGCCTTTGTAAGAGATGTTCCCGGTAGGCTGTAAGAGCACTGTGCAGAGGGACTTGTTTCTTAGCTTCCCAAAGAGCTGGAAGCAAAATGCTTTGAGACTCATCTGCCCCTTTGGAAAGAAGGCAGCTCGTTGTGTCTTGCAGCTCTAGGGCAATGTAGCACACCCAGAGCAGATGTTCTACTTCTGCCAGGTCAGGCCTGCAAAGAAACTGCGTTTCACAGGCCTTTGTAAGAGATGTTCCCGGTAGGCTGTAAGAGCACTGTGCAGAGCGACTTGTTTCCTAGCTTCCCATAGAGCTGGAAGCAAGATGCTTTGGGGCCCTTGTCACCCTTTGGAAAGTAGGCAGCACTTTGTGCCTTGCAGCTCTAGGGCAATGTAGCACACCCAGAGCAGAAGTTCTACTTCAGCCAGATCAGGCCCGCAAAGAAACTGCGTTTCACAGGCCTTTGTAAAAGATGTTCCCGGTAGGCTGTTAGAGCACTGTGCAGAGCGAGTTGTTTCTTAGATTCCCAACGAGCTGGAAGCAAGATGCTTTAGGGGCCATCTGCCCTTAAGGAAAGAAGGCAGCACTTTGTGCCTTGCAGCTCTAGGGCAATGTAGCACACCCAGAGCAGATGTTCTACTTCTGCCAGGTCAGGCCTGCAAAGAAACTTCGTTTCACAGGCCTTTGTAAGAGATGTTGCCGGTAGGCTGTAAGAGCACTGTGCAGAGCGACTTATTTCTTAGCTTCCCAGAGAGCTGGAAGCAAGATGCTTTGGGGCCCTTCTCACCCTTTGGAAAGAAGGCAGCACTTTGTGCCTTGCAGCTCTAGGGCAATGTAGCACACCCACAGCAGAAGTTCTACTTCAGCCAGATCAGGCCCGCAAAGAAACTGCGTTTCACAGGCCTTTGTAAGAGATGTTCCCTGTAGGCTGTTAGAGCACTGTGCACAGCGAGTTCTTTGTTAGCTTCCCAAAGAGCTGGAAGCAAGATGCTTTGGGGGCCATCTGCCCTTAAGGAAAGAAGGCAGCACTTTGTGCCTTGCAGCTCTAGGGGAATGTAGCACACCCAGAGCAGATGTTCTACTTCTGCCAGGTCAGGCCTGCAAAGAAACTGCGTTTCACAGGCCTTTGTAAGAGATGTTCCCGGTAGGCTGTAAGAGCACTGTGCAGAGCGACTTATTTCTTAGCTTCCCAGAGAGCTGGAAGCAAGATGCTTTGGGGCCCTTCTCACCCTTTGGAAAGAAGGCAGCACTTTGTGCCTTGCAGCTCTAGGGCAATGTAGCACACCCAGAGCAGAAGTTCTACTTCAGCCAGATCAGGCCCGCAAAGAAACTGCGTTTCACAGGCCTTTGTAAGAGATGTTCCCTGTAGGCTGTTAGAGCACTGTGCAGAGCGAGTTCTTTGTTAGCTTCCCAAAGACCTGGAAGCAAGATGCTGTGGGGGCCATCTGCCCCTAAGGAAAGAAGGCAGCACTTTGTGCCTTGCAGCTCTAGGGCAATGTAGCACACCCAGAGCAGATGTTCTACTTCTGCCAGATCAGGCCTGCAAAGAAACTGCGTTTCACAGGCCTTTGTAAGAGATGTTCCCGGTAGGCTGTTAGAGCACTGTGCAGAGCGAGTTGTTTCTTAGCTTCCCAAACAGCCGGGAGCAAGATGCTTTGGGGCCCTTCTCACCCTTTGGAAACAAGTCAGCACTTTGTGCCTTGCAGCTCTAGGACAATGTAGCACACCCAGAGCGGAAGTTCTACTTCAGCCGTATCAGGCCTGCAAAGAAACTGCGTTTCACAGGCCTTTGTAAGAGATGTTCCCGGTAGGCTGTAAGAGCACTGTGCAGAGGGACTTGTTTCTTAGCTTCCCAAAGAGCTGGAAGCAAAATGCTTTGAGACTCATCAGCCTCTTTGGAAAGAAGGCAGCACTTTGTGTCTTGCAGGTCTAGGGCAATGTAGCATACCCAGAGCAGATGTTCTACTTCTTCCAGGTCAGTCCTCAAAGAAACTTCGTTTCACAGTCCTTTGTAAGAGATGTTCCCGGTAGGCTGTTAGAGCACTGTGCAGAGCGAGTTGTTTCTTAGCTTCCCAAAGAGCTGGAAGCAAGATGCTTTGGGGCCCTTCTCACCCTTTGGAAAGAAGGCAGCACTTTGTGCCTTGCAGCTCTAGGGCAATGTAGCACACCCAGAGCAGAAGTTCTACTTCAGCCGTATCAGGCCCGCAAAGAAACTGCGTTTCACAGGCCTTTGTAAGAGATGTTCCCTGTAGGCTGTTAGAGCACTGTGCAGAGCGAGTTCTTTGTTAGCTTCCCAAAGACCTGGAAGCAAGATGCTGTGGGGGCCATCTGCCCTTAAGGAAAGAAGGCAGCACTTTGTGCCTTGCAGCTCTAGGGCAATGTAGCACACCCAGAGCAGATGTTCTACTTCTGCCAGGTCAGGCCTGCAAAGAAACTGCGTTTCACAGGCCTTTGTAAGAGATGTTCCCGGTAGGCTGTTA